>NC_091840.1:21282500-21918750 GCF_037783145.1 Equus przewalskii | reverse complement strand
AGCCAGATCTTTCCAGGAAAGGAGAAAAGAACAAGATTCAGCTCTGAGGTGGGGGCTGACGAGATGGAGTGAGGAGCAGGTCTCAGCAAGCAATTGTTCTTCTCTTCTGATTCCCATGCCGTGGAGGGAGACAGAGAAACTTGGTTGGAGGGTGCCAGGTCAGCTTTGTGTCCTTCTCATAGTGGCGTTCAACAGCAAGTCCAGGGCCTACCATTGCCCTTCTGGGTGTAGAGTGGACACAAGTGTTTCTAAAAAGGGCTAATGGCTGATGTTTGTGCACTAACCTGTGACCTATTCATTGTAGGTGACTAGATGTTTCTAGAAGTACTTTGACGAGATTAGTCCTGGAGCCAAGGACCCAAACTACCTCCTATTCTCTTCTTTCCATGTATACAGATTTTACCACCCGTCAAGGCCTGCCTCTTCTGGAACACTTTTCTTGCCCCTCCCCCCAGCAACTCCTAATCTACCAGCTTCCCCTCCTTCCCAAATACTCCTTCTTTCTCTTTGTTCTTATAGTTTCTACCATACTTACCTCTTGGCTATTCTTTTATTTTTCCCTAAAACTTAAAAAAGGAGCATTTTCTTTATAAAAACATGTAAACATGCAGATATTTTTTCTTTAAAAATTTTAAAATTTTACAAGTAGTCTATGTTTATTTAAAAAAATTAGAAAATGCGTATAAACATGTAGCAGAAGGTAAACATCATCCATATTTCCGCTACCCATAAATAGCCACTGTTAACATTTTGATGTTTGATGTTGGTCCAGATTTTTAATAAGAATGAATGTAATTTTCATATAATTATGTTCTTACAAAAGTAGATGATACTGTATTTATTGTCTTGAAGCTCTGCTTTTCATTTCTCCATAGATGACTGACATCTTTTTGGGTCAATATATGAACTCGAACATTCTCAATGGCTGCATGACATTCCTTTGACTGACTATCGAAGGGTGTTTTGTAACAGTCTGTTGATTCTTCATTGTTGGATATTTTATTATGTCTAATTTTTCACTATGATAAAACACTGCTGGGAGGAAGGACATATAGTAAATAACTGATTACTTAAGGATAAATGCCTAGAACTAGAACTGCTGGTCCTAAGGGTGTACTCTTTTCTTAAAGGCTTTTTGTTCTTGTTGCTGCATCATTTTCTTGAAGGTTTTGCCAATTTACACTCCATCCAGCAATGTGTTAGGTTTTTCCCTATGCCCTTGCGAAAATAGGTATTATCATGAAGCAAACTGGACCTGTTTTGATGCCTTTCTTTGATTACTAGAGATGCCGGGCATTGGGCACTTTTTGATGTTGGCCATTCATGTTTTATGAATTGCTTATGTGTATCATGTATCCATTTCTTATTGATATGGTTATCTCTTACTTGTAGATCTGTCCATGAGTTTATATATTGGGGACATCAGCCCTTGGACAGCCATATATGACAAGTACAGTGTAACGCCTTGTACCATGCAGCATTGCCGATCATTTAGATATAAAGTCATTGGCTCTTGGCTCCCATTCCGCATCCAGTCCCTGAGAGGGTGAGCTGAAGTTCATATCTTCTGGGGTGAGGAGGGCATATATGACAGGTGGACAAGCAGGGTTGGGGGGCAGTGGTTAGGGAAGGGGAGTTGGGGGATGGGGAAACAGGCTGCAGATTGCTGGAAGGGCTGCTTTCTGGGAAGGCAGCTGGTCCCAGAATCTCTCTTCATTTTAGACCGGCAAGACAGCTGCCAGCAGGTGGCGCCAAACGGCAGGTAGGGTGGAGATTTAAATTGTGCAGCCCAAGTCTGGAGTCGGCTGGCTGGCTGACTGCACAGATTCCCCTTGGTATTGGGATGGATTTCTACCATATTTGAACAAAGTTTAAAATATTTTCTTTTAATTTTGTTTTGCTTCTTACGGCATGGCATTTTTTTTTTTTTTTTTTTTTTTTTTTTTTAAAGATTTTATTTATTTTTTTTTTTCCTTTTTCTCCCCAAAGCCCCCGGTACATAGTTGCGTATTCTTCGTTGTGGGTTCCTCTAGTTGTGGCATGTGGGACGCTGCCTCAGCGTGGTCTGACGAGCAGTGCCATGTCCGCGCCCAGGATTCGAACCGACGAAACACTGGGCCGCCTGCAGCGGAGCGCGCGAACTTAACCACTCGGCCACGGGGCCAGCCCCGGCATGGCATTTTCTTGATACAGATCTATCTTTCCCTTCATGCTTTCTGCTTTTGGTTTTTTGATTTAAAAAGCCTCCATCATCCCCCAAATATATAAATATTCTTTCATTTTAGGAAAATTTTAAGTCTTCGAAGGTTTGCTTTCTTATATTTCTGTAATCTCTATGGGATTAATTTTGGCGTGTGATATGAGGTAAATATTTACCCTCCCCCCGCCACTGCAACGCCTGCCCTTTGGTTAACTCATTATTCCAGTAGCCTCTACTGAATAATCTACTTTTCCACAACTGATTTGAAAATGCCGTTCTTATATACAGGTGGGCCTTTTTCTAGGGTGTTGATTTCTGTGTCAGTGACACATTGTTTTAACTGTTGTAACTTTATTCTATTTTCTTAAATCTCGTTCCCTGGAAACAGACTCTGAGATGGAGAAATGCGTGCAGAGGTTTATCAAGGAGTTTCTCTTGGGAGATATACCTGTAAGGAAGTGAGGAAGGCAGGCAGGACAGGGCCAACGGAGAGGCCAGCTGCAGTGGTGTTTTAACTGAGGCTTCAGCGAATCTTTCAGGGAGCTCTGGAGCTGGGCTGGCCCTTCAGAGTTGTCCAACTGGAGGCGAAGGAGCTGAGTTGTTGTATGCTTCCCATCAGCCAGTTACTGGCCCATGGACATTCTCCTGGAAGGAGATAATCTTGAGCAAGGCAGCTTCCTGCTGCTGATGGCAATGAGGGGCATGGCTGTGAGCTGTCAGCAGCCCATACTCCCAGCAGCTAGGGGCTGGATGCGTAGCCCGGGGGAGTATCCACTATACCAATGTTTTGATATCTGGAAGTTCAAGTCATTCCTCATAATTCCTCTTTTTAAAAACACTTGACTTCCTTATTTTCATGTGTATTAGTGTTGTCTTCAGGTAGAGAGGAGGTTCCTAAAGAATGGGTGTCATTTTAACTAGCAAGTATGCATTTTTGACATCATGAGAAGGCTGGAAAACTGCAGCCGCATCAGATATTTCATAATCACTTTTTTGGGGCATGGTTTTGGACTAATATAAAACAGTAAATTTCAAGAGTTACTGTGGAACTGCAATGAGATACCACTTAATATCTACTAGGATTGCCATAAAAATAATAATAAAAAGACATTAACAAGTGTTGGCGAGGATGTGGAGAAATTGGAGCCCTCATACACTGCTGATAGGAATGTAAAATGGTGCAGCTGCTGTGCAAAACAGTCTGGCAGTTTCTCCAAAGGTTAAGCATAGAGTTAACATGTGACCCTGCAATTCCACTCCTAGGTATACACCCAAGAGAAATGAAAACATATGTCTACACAAAAACTTGTACATGAATGTTCATAGCAACATTATTCATAGTAGCAAAAAAGTGTATATAAGCCAGAGGTTCATCACTTGATGAATGAACAAATAAAATATGGTATATTGATACAACTGAATATTATTCAGCAACAAAAAGGAATCAAGTACTGACACATGCTACAATGTGGATGAATGTCGGAAACCTTATGCTAAGTGAAAGAAGCCAGACGTGGAAGACTATATATATCCCATGATTTCATTTTTATGAAAAGTTCAGAAGAGGAAAATTCGTAGGACAGAAAGTAGATTAGTGGTTGCCTAATCTGGCTACACTAGATTGTAAGCTCTGAGGACATTTTTTGGGGTCTGTTTTGTTTCCTGCTGAGTCCTCAGTACCAAGAACAGTAACTCTGCTGAAAGGATGTGGACAGTCATCTTTCATCTTTTATGTTTGTGACCAAAATTTGCTTGATATAATTTGCAGTTGCACAGATGTTGAAGGCAGGTGTGTATTCAAAGGTGATTGGGAGGCGATAGGTAATGTAGAAATAAAAATAATCGAATTGATTATTCAATTAGTGTTTATAAACTTAAAAATGAAAACGTTTTGTAATTATGAAGCAAAGAGGATGGCTCCTTTCTTCAAAAAAGTTCAGATCCATCAAAGTTCTCAAATGTACTGAGTTTGTTGATAGAAACGAAAGAACCAGAAGTATTGATAAGCTACAACCTATTACAGATGTACGTGAAATCTGGAATCTGTATTTACAGGATGGAAATGTTCCACATTTGTGCATGACATGCATTCAAAGGATGTTGCCCATTTTGGATATATACACTTTCAAAACTAGCAATTATAGAATAAAAATTTGGGTTTTCCGTTTCTAAGTTTACATTAAAATTTCTAAGAAATTTGTTTTTTACTATCCCTTAATCTTACTTTTGTATGTGTTTGTGAAAAATCACTTAAAATTATAAAACGATAAAAATGAATCCATTAGATCAAGTTGACAAATGGTAATGACTTTTTTTTTTTTTTTTTATGATATACTGGATGCTGATAGGCAGTCTTTGCTCCTGGGCTCCCATTGGGCTGGTAAAGACTTTGGTCTGCATCCCAGTCTGCCAGCTCCCTCTGCCTAGTCCTGCTTTTTCCCCTTTGTTTTCACCAATGTGGCTCCCCAAGACAGCTTCTGACCTTCAAACTCTGTCTCAGTACCTGAAGAATCAACCTGCAACAAAGCTCAAAGAAGTGAAATGATTTCCCCAAGGCCCCATAGCTGGAACTGAGACTCTAATGTAGGTCTCTACATTACATGCACAGCGCCATTTCCAGAACCCAGCTTGGATTTGCTGTCAGAGGTCCTTCTAAAGAGTTCTGACTCGATTAGTTACTTCATTTAAGCTAGAAACTTAGATTTTTTGAGCCATAGTTTTCTCGCTTGTAAAATTAGGGATAGTAATTCCTGCCCTACCCAGTGCACAGGATTATAATGTCATATGTGAGAATGTACGAGTGCCTTGTAAATTATAGTTTGACATTCAAACATTCGGCTTGATCTTTTTTTTAACATTTTTGCATTTGTATTGTATAGTTTAGTCCATAAGCCCACCTGGTACTAAACTGGGAACTCAGCCTCATTTCATCTGATTCAAGTGTTTTATAGTCTTTACCATTTTTCTATGTACATCTGATGTCCTTGGCATCTTTTCTAGGGAATTTTATTTTTGAGATTTTTATATTCAATTATTTACAAAAACTTATGTAGACACTATCTATGGATTCTTTTGGGTTTAAGTTTAAGACTGTAATTAGCTGCTCTCACAGACCTTAGCTATTAGGGATTGTAGTTCAATGTCACGGGTGTGAGGAGTGTGTTCAGTTTCATGATCTCGCCTCTGGCTTGGTCAGCTGCCTCAGTGAACTGAGCGGCCATGACTCGCTCTGGTCTGTAGCATCATGGTGGAACAGAGCTCTGAAATATACTCCCGTTTATTTATATATATATATATATATTTGTGTGTGTGTGTGTGTGTGTGTATGGAATGGAAGTTTAGCCCTGAGCTAACATCTGCCACCAATCCTCCTCTTTTTGCTGAGGAAGACTGGCCCTGAGCTAGCATCCATGCCCATCTTCCTCTGCTTTATATGTAGGATGCCTGCCACAGCATGGCTTGATAAGCGGTGTATAGATCTGCACCTGGGATCTGAACTGACGAATTCCTGGCTGCCAATTCAGAATGTGGGAACTTAACCGCTGTGCCACGGGTCTGGCCCCACTAATATATATTTTTTGACAAGCCATTGCATTAATTGAAGCATTCTTTATCTTCCTTATACTTTATACTTTTATGTTTATCAACATTTGAATGTTGAGACAGGTCTGCAGCTGGGGCAGCATTCCCTCAAGTAATGACGATACTGCTGGAATATTCCTTCATCTCATTGCCTAATTAAAAGGAACAGGAAAATAATTAAATTAAAACAGAAACAACTAGACTTCCATCTTCTCTAATTCTTTTTGTTAAAATGAACCCTGAAGAAAATGATTATTTTTGAACTGAGGTAGAAAGGCATTGAGGCATGATTCTTTTCTTTGGTAAGTCACTTTCATCAATTTGCTTTTCGTTTTCGGCAGTTGTCAAAGTTTTCAAGGTACCAGCTGTGCAGTTGACCTCCATTTTGTGTTGCAGATAAATCCCGTTTTGCTACCAGTACTTTTGAAAAGTGGTTAAAATTAGTGCAAATAAGAATATTTGCAAAATATTTTCTATTAAATTACACGTATTTTCTCTGCTATTTAGTCCAAAGTCTTTAGGCAAATTTTGAATAAATCTATTTAGGTTAATTCTCTACCACTTAGAAAGGAATGAAGAATTTAAAATAATTTAGATGGATTTGTTTCTTTTAAAATTAAAAATTTAAGACTCAGAGTGATAATTTCTTTAAGATCTCAATAGCCAAGACTTGGAAGCAACCTAAGTGCCCATCAAAGGATGAATGGATAAAAAAGATCTGGTATAGATATATATATACAGTGGAATATTGCTCAATCATAAAGAAAGATGAAATTTTGTCATTTGCTAAGCAAAATACATCAGACAGAGAAAGACAATTACTGTATGATTTCACTCGTATGTGGAAGATAAACAAACAAACATACAGATACGGAGAACAGATTGGTGGTTACCAGAGGAGGAGACGGGTTGGGGAAGAATGACAGGGTATGGTGACAGATGAAAACCAGACTTTTGGTGGTAAACACAATGCAATCTATTCAGAAATTGAAATATAGTGATGTACACCTGAAATTTACATACCATTATAAACCAGTGTTACTTCAATAAAAATTTTTTTTTAAAAGAACAAAAGATTCTCAAACTAGTTAATGGTGTTGCTTGAATAAAGATCCAAGATGCCTGTATTTTTTCTTTTTGTTCATTTTATTTTTTATTGAAATATTTGACATATAACATTTTGTAAATTTAAGGTGTACAACATGCTGATTTCATACCTTAATATGTTATCATATGATTGCCATTGTAGCAATAGCATCTCTGTCACGTCACATAATTATCAATTCTTTTTTGTGGTGGGAATAATTAAGATCTAGTCTCTTAGCAAATTTGATGATTATAAGACACTGGTATTTTTATGTGTTTACTTATTGACAAGATAAAGAATATTCTCTCTTACGTTGCTTTGTACACATGTTGGTGTTGTATCCAAAGAGGAAATTGGATCAAAATATCTGTTTGAATAAACTGGAATCACATATTCCTGCTATATCATAAGATTTTAAAAATTAGAGATGGGAATTTTGATAGCTTTAGAGTAATTTATTTTGGGAAAGGACAGATTTAGTGTCTGTTTTCTTTATTGTTTACATTATGTATTGTATAGCAAAGTAATATGATTATTTCAAATTAATTGTGCTGTTTGTGATGAATATAGTAGTTAATAGTTGGTATTATTGCCTCATTCACTTACCATTCACCTATTGCTCTGGTTACTTATGATTCCATTCACTTTTTATTCTATTATTTATTATTCACTTTATTATTATATTCACTTTCAGATATTCTATTACTTATTTTCTATTTGTAATTATATAATCTATCATCCTATTATTTATCTTATTATTTGGTTGCTTATTTAGTTTATATTTTACACACCAGTAATGTCAACTTTTATCAATTATTAATTGAACATCTTGCAAAGTGTTTTTTGCAGATCTTTTGGAGATCTTGGGAATAAAATTGACAAGTTACAGCCCCTGATCTTACAGAACTTAGTATATAATTTATGTGGTATTTTGTATGATCATAGCAAGTTTTCTCTTATGTATTTCTCACAATATGGAGAATGTGTGAGAAAAATAACTTACATTTTTTTCCTACCAAGAAGCAATAGAGAGAGATTATTTATTGTCCCAATGGCTGACCTAGATGTAGACTCTGGGTTGCAGATGGCTGATTTATCATCTCCCTTTGCTTACAAACAGCTGCCCTAGTTAGAGACCCAGTTTCCCTGTAGGTTGGTCCTAGAAGCTCACCTTGCCATCCCACTGTGTACTTCACACCACCTTCCGTCACAGACTTGCAAGCATATCCTACTATGCAGTGACAGAAACCAGATTCTCTCCCCAGTTTTGCTGCTGAAGTTTTGTGCTGCTGCCATGCTGCTGAAACCAAGACCCCGTCTGTCATCCACTCCCAAAGACTTGTACCACCTGCATAAGGCCCAATTGACCAAATTCCTTTCCACCAGCTGTTGAGACCAGTGTAGGAGATGCTGGAGAGGAGAACATCTACGTTCCCGCTGTTGGGTGTGCCAAGTCATTCTAGACTGCCAATGTCATAAGTCGGGGTCTGTTCTATATTAAACTCAACAAACATTTATTAAGCACTTACTCTGTGACATGTGCTGGGAACCAGGGATAGCATGTTGAGAGATCTATAAGATTTCAGCTCAGCTATATGTGGTTAAAATAGGCTTTTGTGGAATTTTATCACTATTTATAATATTGTTTCTCTAGGAAAATATATTCAGGTTCCAAAAGGTCAGCATAACATGGTACCTAAAGAATCCTGGAGCAACATTTTTACACTTCCAGTTTCCCACTTATTATCTGGCTATTTACTAGCTGTGTGACATTGAGAAATTTACTTAACATCTCTGTACCTTGGTTTCCTCATCTGTCAAATGATGACGCTAGTTCCTACTTCAGAGGGTTATCACAAGGACTAAACACATATTTGTAAAGGGCCAGGGGCAACACTTGGTGTACAGCAAGTGTGAAATGTATTAATAAAATAGAAAAGTTTATAAACAACTCTTGGAATACAGCCCCCTTTTGAACTGAAGACTGCTTTTGTTTTTAATGACAAATTGATGTAGTGAATAACCATTACATCCTTGCCCATTTAAAAATAGTTCTGGCTGCCACAACTAGAAGGACCCACAACTAAAATAATACAACTATGTACTGAAGGGATTTGGGGAGAAAAAGCAATTAAAAAAAAAATGTTGGCAACAGGTGTTAGCTCAGGTGCCAATCTTTAAAAATAAATAAATAAATAAAAATCGTTCTGGGATTTTAATCACTAGCAGCGGTTACCAAAAAATAGAAAGCAAGATTATGTAGATGTTGCAAAGATTATTTTTTATTTTTAAAATCCCACAAAACTATGACCTATAAGAAAGAGGTTGAGAAGTGTAGGTTTCTTGCTTGACTCCCCAGTTCTTCACTTGTGGGGTAATGTTTACGGTAACCTCTGGCTGGAACGAATCTCTATTTGATTTTGATTTTCAAATCAGCAGCCTGTTTGTATTGTCTGCTGGTAACTGACGGTGTGCTTTCCACCTGGGAAAAGGTAGTAGATCCCACTCTTTACATCACGAAGCTGCCTTCGCTGTAGGAGTGTTTATCACCATGGAAGCCTATACTTACACTGACACCATTATCCCTAATCATGCATCATGTCAGTTTTCAAAAGTTTGTTCTAATGATTTATCAGAATCAGGAGTTTTTGCTCCTCTAACTAACATCATTTTCTTACCGAATCTCTTCTGCTATTCATGCTTGCATTTCTACATCACCTTGGCAGTTTTCAACCACACTTGTACATATCAGTGTAATTGAGTAATTGTTAGCGTTGTGAGAGGCAGCAGGAAATTTTCCAGAGAAGGAAACTGAAGTTCAGAAGTTATGTTTTCCTTTATGTAATACAGCTTGTTGGTGCAAGAACCAGGATAGAACCTGCATCTCTTGACTTTTCCCAACACTCATTTCACAACATCAGAGTGAGCTCACTGCTGACACTCTCTCCTCACAGCTGGCACCTTCACCGAGTCTCTGAGAGGGTGTCCCCGACCACTCAGTCACCTTGAAGACGTCCCAGGCTGAAAGGTGTCACATCTGAAAAGGTGAAGTTTATGAGTAAGAATGTGGATCTAGTAGTTTTTAGGATCCCTTATGCATGAAACTCAATGTTTCTCCCTTAAAGTCTGTTCCTTTGGAGCAGTTTAAAAATTATCACTGGATATTTTATATTTTGTAATATTTTATTTTGGGGGCAAAGAAAGAAGTTCTTTGTGTGTGTGTGTGTGTGTGTGTGTGTGTGTGGTGTGTGTGTGACAGGTATGGTAAAACAGTTTTTTTAAATTAAAATTTTAATCTTTTTTAATGAGTTATATTTTCTTATAATTTACCTTAATTCCACAACTTTGCTTTCAGATGCTCCATGTGAAATAATTTTGGTGAAAATTACAATTAAGCAAAACTTCCCATGAAATCTACCAATATTCCTACGACCCTCTGACAACCTCACTCGTTTCATTAACCTAGAAGCATTCAGTCTTTGTTTTAGTGAATTCCTTTGTTTATTCTTTCTTCTCCCCAAAGCCCCCCAGTACATGGTTGTATGTTCTAGTTGCAGGTCCTTCTGGTTCTGCTGTGTGGGATGCCGCCTCAGCGTGGCCTGACGGGTGGTGCTGGGTCCCTGTCTGGGATTCGAGCCAGTGAAACCCTGGGCTGCTGAAGCAGAGCATGCGAACTTAACCACTCGGCCACGGGGCCGGCCCCAAGTGAGTTCTTCTTAATGAAGTGAATATAATTTACTTTCTGTTCATTTGGTATTGATCAGTGGTGTCAATTTAAACATTTTAAGGGTGTGTTGAAGAAAAGTTTATATTAATTAGTTTCTAAGTCTGCCCACATGTTTTAAAACGTTTTGTGTAAAATCACTTTTGTGGAATAAGTTTCAAGGGATGGAGTTTTTTGAAATCCTTGCCAGATACATGGGATAGTGTGTTGAGTGGGAAGAGCAAGGGACTGGCGGTTTGGAGACCTGAGTCCAAGTCCTGTACTGTCACTTAATTGCTTTGAGATCGAGGACAAGACAGCTCACATGTCTGAATCTGGATCTCGATCTGGAAATGGTCATCATACTTATCTTCTAGGGTTTGTGAAGAACAAATTTTTGTTACGTATCTGAATATCAAAATTCTAAAGTGATCTATAAACATAAAGTATAATCACGTTCAATTAATTGTGATGCCATGTTTTTCTTGAGTTCTATCTTCTGACTTTAAGAAAAATCCGTATGGAATGTGGAGAGGAAGTGAAAGAATGAGTTTCAAGTCTTGAAGATGAATTTTGCTGTCAGATTTAGAGGAGTACCCCTTTGTATTTTCTTTCTTCTTGTATATTTAGGCCTAGGAACTTAATTGTAGCAATAGGTTGGAAAATACTATTTTTGATATGTCTGAAACATGTCTATTTGTATTGGTTGAATTTCCCACTTTTGCTTTGATTACCTGGAAAATGGTTTCAAGAAATGTAAATTTTTCTTGAGCTTGTCTTGATTCAGTTATTCTTCACACATGCATACATCTATCCCTCTACATAGTCAAAGCTTCCAAACACTATTAACTCTCTGCGATCCTGAGTGGAGATTTAGGTATGCCCAGGGGTAATTGTTTCTATCTTCTGCTTTGTGTAGGGGCTGAAGGGCCTTCTGTGAAAGGATCTCGAGTCTTCTCCATGATTGGGTTTTGGATATATGCACATGCAGATAGGCAGGGACCTGACAGTTGCTAAATATTAAAGAAAGACTCTAAGAGAGAACCCACTTTAAAGAAAGATGGACTCCACCATGAGCCTGGACATCCAAGGGGTGTGGAGGTCTTGAGTGTGGAGCACTCATCCATCCTGGGAGTTCGAGAGTAGGAGTTGTAGAGGACGAAGGTGCTGAAGTGGAACTCTGTACTATCTTGGGACCCTGCTGTGAGATCCCTCGTGCAGTGAAGGGTTAACTCAGCACGGGTGGGATGTGCAGACCCTGCACATTCTGAAGAAAAGTCTGGCCCTTACTCAGTTCCTGGGAGATAACTTCTAAGCCTTGGAATATCTTGCCTGATAAGAGTATCTTTGTAGATGCAGATAGTTTATGCTAACAATGGGATTTATGGTGGGGTCCTTGGTCTACACTGTATCAGTTTGGCCTCTGAAGGGACTGGAGATTGAGTAACTAAGTTTTCACATGGGCGCTCCATACCTACGTGATTGATCCCCAATAGAAACCCAGGGCACCAAGGTTAGGGTGAACTTCTCTTGCTAGCAATAAAACGTATGTGTTGCCAGACATCATTTCTGGGAGAAGTAAGTGCTATTTTGTATGATTCCACTATGAAAGGACTGGAAGCTTATGCCTGGTCTCTCCTGTGCTTGGTCTTATGCGTCTTTTGCCTTTGCTGTTTTTAATCTTTCTCGTTCACTGTAATAAACCATAACCGTGAGTGTAACAGCTTTTCTGTGTTCTGTGCGTCCTTCTGGTGAATCATGAAATTTGAGGACGGTCTTAGGGCACCCCAACACACCTTTACAGAACAGACCTTCAAGAAGAGAGGGGAGGGGCTGGCCCCGTGGCCCAGTGGTTAAGTTCACACGCTCTGCTGCAGGCAGCCCAGTGTTTCGTTGGTTCGAATCCTGGGCGCGGACATGGCACTGCTCATCAAACCACGCTGACGCGCCATCCCACATGCCACAACTAGAAGGATCCACAACGAAGAATATACAACTATGTACTGGGGGGGCTTTGGGGAGAAAAAGGAAAAAATAAAATCTTTAAAGAAGAGAGGGGAGGGTGTTTCCTTTCTTACTTTCAGAAGACAACTTCCAAGTCACTGTGGCATCATGAGACTTGAGAGTACAATGGCCTAGTGCAGAGCATTAAATTATGGTGGAAAAGGCTAGTCCCTGGAGGTTCTGTATATAGTTTTATAGGTGAGGATTAAAGAATTAGAAAAATTAAATTAGCATATAAATGTTAAGAAGACTTCACTGATGTCTATATGCTTTCAGTTATGTTTCAGGGTTACTAAATCCTCTAGATAATTTAACAGTTAGAGCTGAGTTCTCTTTGTACTGTGTATAACTACACCCCCTTTACATCAAGCCGGTAGAAGGCCCCGGTGAGCCAAGGCAGTCATGTTCCTCTTCCCTTTCTGGAAGCCTTTCAACTACTTCCTACCTTAGACACTAGTTCAAGCACGTTAAGCGCCTTGCCAGGTCATACCTCCGACCTAAGCAGGAACGTCTTGGCCACGCTGGGCACCATGTTCCTGCAGGCGTAAACATCACAAAGGATAGGATCAGGAGCTGTGCTTTCTGTTTTCTTTGTAGACTTGCCATTTTGGCAACACATTCATTAGAATTAGGTCATTTTTCTCCTGGATGCTTTTGTTTTAATTGGCTGATTTATTCAATTTCTTGCCTGAGCCTTATGGTCAAGCAGGAAAACTTGCCATTCACCTTTAAAAGGATTTATAGGATTTTCTCTCTCATTCTCAGCACCAGGGATGACTCTGAATCAACCACTCCATCCCTTGGGGCCTCAGTCTCCCATGGGAAAACTTGCCGTGGACTCGATAATGTCTAAGTTCTCCTATGTCTTTAAAGTTCTCTGAAATCCATGAACTTAATTTTCACATTTTTATTTCTTTATCATACTAGCTATATTTATTGAGGGCTTAATATGAACCGGCACTTTTCAAAGTACATAGTTTGGATATTCAATCCTCACAACAACCCTATGAAGTAGGTGTTATCATTATTATCCCCATTTTACAGGGAAGGAAATCAAAGGACAGAACAGTTAGAAAACTTGCCCAAGCATACGTGGCTAGAAAGAGGTAGAAATTATTTTGGATCCAGGCAGTTTGGGGCCAGATCCCTTAACCACCCTTCCATGCTGCCTTCTCTAACAAGTAAATTAGAGAATATGTTTCTCTTTGTTAGCTTGACTTATTAGTGAGATGAATTAGGAGAGAAGGTCTTGGCCATGGTGCCCTGACCTCCCAGCTGAGGCCGGACTGCTCAGCTCCAGTCTGAACTGTCACAGGGCTCCCGCTCTGGTCACTTTCTCATGCCCTGGAAACTGACCATCTGGAATTGTGGAATATATTTCTATACATTAAACCATTCCAGAGTCTATAAATGGTTCCTTAAGGGTTCTCTAAGGATGTGGACAAGAAAAACAACAACAACAACAAAGGAAAATGGATAAAACCAAGTATGATATTCAAAATATTTAACAAATGGGCAGGGGACATGAACAGACATTTCTCCAAAGAAGATATAAGGATGGCCAATAGACACATGAAAAGATGCTCATCATCACTAATCATCAGGGAAATGCAAATCAAAACTACACTAAGATGTCACCTTACACCCGTTAGATTGGCAAAAATATCCAAAACCAAGAGTGACAAATGTTGGAGAGGTTGTGGAGAAAAAGGAACCCTCATACACTGCTGGTGGGAATGCAAACTGGTGCAGCCACTATGGAAAACAGTATGGAGATTTCTCAAAAAGTTAAAAATAGAAATACCCTATGACCCAGCCATCCCGCTACTGGGTATCTATCCTAAGAACCTGAAATCAGCAATCCCAAGAGTCCCCTGCACCCCTGTGTTCATCGCAGCATTATTTACAATAGCCAAGACGTGGAACCAACCTAAGTGCCCATCAACTGATGACTGGATAAAGAAGATATGGTATATATACACAATGGAATACTACTCAGCCATAAAAAAGGACAAAGTCGTCCCATTCACAACAACATGGATGGACCCTGAGGGAATTATGTTATTTGAAATAAGCCAGACAGAGAAAGACGAACTCTGTATAACTCCATTCATAGGTGGTAGTTAACATATAGACAAAGAGAACTGATGGGTGGTTACCAGGGGAAAGGGGGGGGGTGGGGGCAGGGCACTAAGGGTGAAGTGGTGTACCCACAACATGACTAACAATAATGTACAACTGAAATTTCACAAGGTTGTAAACTATCATAATCTTAAAAACAAACAAACAAACAAAAAACAAAGCAATAAACTCAGTAGACTCTAAAAATAAAAAAGTATTTAACAATTGTATGATGTGGGCACTGATGAATCAGAACAAGCACCAGTAGCTGGCAAGTCTGGAGTGGGGTCCTGGAGGCCCCTGCTGTGCCTCACAGGTTTAGTTACTGGGTGGTGGGGAGGGGGTCATGGAGGAAGGCCTGGGACCACAGTTGCGGGCATTCAGGGGGCCTCTAGGTAGTGGTTGCTTTTCAGTCTTGTGAAATATTTTGGTGTTTTAACGATGTGTACCAGCACTGCTATAGTCCTTCCTGTAATTTTGTACAAATTAGAAAAAAGGTGCTTCTCTCCTGGACACTCAGCTTGGGGAGTGGAGTGTGCGCTGGGGACCCCATGCAGGGCATAACCTGCCAAAAGCCTTCCGGGCAACCTTTTGTCGTGACAATTCTCAGCTTGGGGTGGGGAAGGGAGTGCATCTCAGGGCTTCTGCTGGGGCTGGCAGGCTGCTTTCATGTTTATCCCAGAGGATTGAACAGAGTTGAGATCACCGCTTTGTCATGTTACCAGGGCCGTCATTGCTCTTTGCAGTTTGGCTGCGTTAGAATGGGTCCTGTTACCATACAAATTATGGCCAAAATTTTTGCTTAAATTATCTCAGGAAAACTATTGTGTAATTTCCCCCAAAAATGATGGTCTGATTCTCTTGCCCTCATTTTAATAGATGCCTTTTGGATACATATTATACTAAGTATGGTACAGGGTAGAGTGATCCGAGTCTATTCTGGCACTTAAAAGTTTCAATGACTGATAATTTAAATTCCTTTTAGGCCTTAGGTGCAGCTTCGAATTGTTTTAGTACAAGCCTGAATCACATGATTCGTTCATTCAGCTCTGAATCTGGTCCTGTGCTAGGTGCTATGGATTCAGGGATGATAGAAATAGCCCCTGCTCTCGGAGCTTACCGTTGTCCAAATCACGAGATGGATGGGAAACAGGCAGTTACCACAGAGTGAGGATATGGACCAAGGTGCTATGGAGTTAGCATTCTGGGAGGACTTCTCACAGAAGAACAAGTAGGCGTCTTCACGGCCAGGCCCCCCTCCCCATCTCTCGTGTAGGTTACTGCGAGAGACATCCCTGCTTCCACTCCTGCCTTCCTACACTCAACTCTCCACACAGCAACCAGAGCGACTTTAAGTAATTATGATGAAACATGCCTGCATCTTAGAGCTCCTGTTGTTTTTCCCCAAGGCATCTCCCTATTCCTACTCAGATGTCATCACTGTCCTGACTTCTCTTTTTCTTTTTTTCCAGATTTACTGAGACATAATTGACACGTAAGATTGTGTAAGTTTAAGGTATTCAGTGTGCTGATTTGACACATTTATAAATTGCGAAATGATTACCACCATAGTATTAGTTATCACTTCTATCTCATCGCATAGTTACTATTTCTTGTTTGTGGTGAGAACATTTAAGACTTACTCTCTTAGCAGCATTCTAGTGTATGATGCATTGTTATTTGCTATAATCACTGTGCCATACATTAGATCCCCACACTTGTTAATCTTATAACTGGGAGTTTGTACGCTTATACTTTGTTTGTAAATAGTTTTACCATCTATCTTCGTATCTCTACATATTGTATTCTTTAGTTTTTCTGTTTTGAACTTTATACGAATGGACTCATGCCTTGTGTACTCCTCTGAGACTTGCTTCTTTCACTCGCTTTGTGTTTCTGTAATCCATCATTGTTGATGCATGTGGTGCTTGCAGGTTGGGTTCCCTGGGAAGCAGACTTGGAGACAATTTCAATGTACAGGGTGCTTATTAAAAATTGCTCTTGGGGGCCGGACCCATGGCTGAGTGGCCATGTTCATGTACCCTGCTTCAGTGGCCCAGGGTTTCACCGTTTCGGATCTTGGGTGTGGACCTAGCACCGCTCATCAAGCCGTGCTGAGGCGGCGTTCCACATAGCAGAACTAGAATGACCTACAACGAGAATATATAACTATGTACTGGGGGGCTTTAGAAAAAAAATTGGCAATAATGTTAGTTCAGGGCCAGTCAAGGGAAAAAAAAAGTTTAGTATATCTAATTAAAAAAAAATTGCCCATGGACTCAATACCTATGGAAGGAGAGAAGGAAGTAGGATTGGGCATAGGGAGAAGATGAGCTTCCATGAGGAGCTGTGGAGCTCAGTGTTGTCCTGAGTTGGGCTGAGATGTCTAGGTTTTATACGCCTGTACCAATCAGTCATTGGATGTGCATCACTCCTGGATGCAGCACGACCTTGGGTGAGGTGACTCTTTGCAGCTGAGTCAATCTCTGAGGGACCAATGACTGAATACTCATGCAGCTGAGATGAGAAGTCCTCCACTGAAGGGGAGCCTGGGGGGCAGATCACAGTGTCACCACAGGGGTTACGGTTCATTATTTCTCGCTGTTGGATAACATTGCTTGGCATGGGTAAGCCTTGCTTTATTTATCCATCCTACTGTGGATGGCTGTCCAGGTTGTTTCTAGTTTTTTGCTATTATGAACAGTGCTGCTATGAACATTCTTGGACATGTCTCCTGGTGCATATGTTTAAGGGTCTCTCAAAGTTCTAAACCCAGGAGCGAAATTTCAGGGTTGTAGAATATGCACAAATCCAACCTTATTAGGTAAAACCAAACAATTTTTCAAAGTCATTGTATTGGTAACCCCACAAGAATATTAGAATTTCTATTGCCCCATATCCTCATCTACACTTGGCACAGTGAGATTTTTTGGTACTTGTCAAATTGGTAAGTGTGAAATGGAATCTCATTGTGGTTTTAATTTGCATTTCCCTCAGTACTAGCAAGGCGGAATCTATTTTCATATGTTTGTTGAATATATCAATTTCCCCTTCTGTGAGGAGCTCATTGTAGCTTTTATGCCATTTTTATAGTGCTGTCTTACTTTATTCTCCATGCCTCTTAATCTTCTTATACATTTATTCATATGTATATGAACTATATGAATATACACATGAATATACATTAATCTATTTCTCTCTGTGTTGAAGTCCGGATAATTTCTTCAGAATACTTTACCATTTACTGATTCCCTCTCTCTCTGTATCTAATCTACTATTGAATCTAAATATTGAGATTTTAAAATTTCATTTCTTATCTTCTTTATATTTAGAAGTTTACATTTGTTTCTTTTTCAAATCTGTTTAGTTATTCTTTATAGAGTTTTGGAGTCTGCTATGTTTTTCAGGTTTTTAAAAATTTCTTTAAATACATTCATCACATTTTTTGTACTCCATATTTTATAATTATTTCTCTTGGTTCTTGCTCATTGTACCTTGTTTCCCTGTGTTTAGTGATTTTTGATGATGAACAACTAATTTTCCTGAGAATTTTATTTTTGATATTCCTTTGAGGCCTGGAATGATGATAGATTTATCTAGAGAAAATTTGCATTTGCTTCTGTTAGGCCACCTGGGAGGTACCAGTGGTTAGGGACCCTCTCAAACTAAATTCTCAGCTTAGAGTTGTTTTGGAATAGCCAGATAGTATGAATTTTGGATAGAAACCTATCTGAAGTTTGGCTTGTAACTCTGTATTCTCAAGGGTAATTTTTCCTTCTTCCCTTTATGCCGGTGGCTGAGACAGGAGACTTCCCTTGCAGTGCCTGGCAGTGGGTGCGTTTATTTGTAGGTCATCCTTACACTGGGTGCATGGCCCTCGGGCTCATGCCCTGGGGGAAGGAGTCTCTGTTTATACTCCCCACTTTAGGCAAGTGCTATGTCTTATCTCTTGTCCTTCATACTCTGTGGGGTCATAAAAACTGAAGTCCAGGTCCACAGCTTCAGCAAATCCTCAAAGCCCAAGCAGTTCAGATCTCTCCTTGCCTCTGTGGAATCTCTTCTGCACGTAGTGTTCCATCTGAATTTTCTTTATGTTATTACCAGCTCACTAATGTTTTAAAAAAGATTTTAAAAGGATTTTACCCAGCATTTTTAGTTGTTTCTAGTAGGAGGATCAGTCAAAACAGAGTCTCCTGTATCATCTCTTGGTTCTCCTTTTTACCTCTGTGACTATCCTGTTTACTATTCTTCATAGATTTTTACTCTTCTACTCCTTAAATGTTGATATTTCCCAGCGTTTTTTTTTGATAACCTCACTTCTTTATTACTATTTTTTAATGCTACAGACATACATCTTAATCACTTTCATTCCCTTTAATGTAATTTTTCCGTCACCAAAGCTTATCAACTCTCTATCTCTGATGCAGATAACTAGTACTTCATCCTGAATGGGAGATGGGCTCCTGGTGAGGCATCCTCGGCCCTCACCTTGGAGGATATAGGGGCACAGGGCCTCGGTCCTTCCAGTGGACTATGATACCCCCTTTTTGTCCTCAGGGACTCATCTATGCCCCTCTACTTTTCTCCTCTGCTATCAAGGAAATGTAGAGGTGGCTCATGGGGCCCAGAGTCCCTTCTTCCAGGCCAAAGCTGTCACTAGACAAAAACTCATCAACGGAACAATTATGGGCACTAAGCTGGTGCAAGGCATGGCCTTTGCAGCACGGCAGGGAGCTGGTCAGGGATGTGTAGAGTCAGCTCTCCTCCCTGCAACAGCTTCCAGACTAATTAGGGAGAGGGAGGCACCAGACTCATCACAGCTATGACCTACCACAGCTTCAACGACCAACTTGAGTCTGATACATGTTTTCAATCTAAAACACTACCTCTGGTTTTTCAGCAAAAAAAATGTATTCAAATGTTTTGCTGCAACAATACTCATCACAGTGTAAGACTAGACGTAATCCAAGTGGTCATCAATAGTAGAATGGATGTATAAGTTGTGGTTTATTTATAAAATGGAATACTACACAGCACTGAAAATTAATGAACTTTAGCTATTGCAACAACATGAATGAATTTCAAAAACATTATACTGAGTGAAACAAACCACACACAAAGGGGTACATGCTGTATTATTCCCCTTACATAAAGTTCAACAACAGGCGAAACTAACCTGTAGTTTAAGAAATCAGGATATTAGTTATCTTTGGTGGGGAAGTATGGACAGTGACTGGGAAAAGACATGAAGGGATGGTTCTGGAGTATTAACTTTTTATTTCCTGATTCAGATGGTGGTCATGTGGGTTTGTACATTTGATAAAAATTCATTGAGCTGTGCATTTATGATTTAGCATTTTTCTATATACATTAAATTAAAAAGTTTACTTTAAATGAAAAAATTACCTCTGATTTTAAATGCTTATATTCATTAATTCATTCAACAAATACTTAATGTGTACCTTCCATATGCCAGGTGCTGTTCTAGGTGCCAGAGATACGATGTTGAACTACATGGATGATATCCCTGCCATTATAGAGCTCAGATTCTCGTTCAGGGGAAGGAACAGAAAACATGAAATAAAATGAATAAACAATATAATTTCATATGGTGATGAGTACTCTGAAGGAAATAAGGCAGGATGATGTATTAGTGACTGTTGTTAGAGTGGTCAGAAACAGTTTTTTTCCCTAAAATATTAACACATAATTTTTTATATTTATTTTTTTAATTTGAGTTCATAATAGTTTACACCATTATGAAATTTCAGTTGGACATTATTTCTTGTCTGTCCCCACATAGGTGCTCCCCTTCACCCCCAGTGCCCACTCCCCACCCCCCCTTCCCCTGTTAACTACTGTACTGTTTTCTTTGTCCATGTGCTTGTTTGTGTTCCACATATGAATGAAATCATCTGGTGTTTGTCTTTCTCAGTCTGGCTTATTTCGCTAAGCATAATTCCCTCCAAGTCTTTCCATGTTGTTGCAAATGGGATGAATTTGTCTTTTTTTATGGCTGAGTAGTATTCCATTGTGTATATATACCACATCTTCTTTATCCAATCATCATTCGATGGGCACTTCGATAGTTTCCATGTCTTGGCTATTGTGAATAGTGCTGCAATGAACATAGGGGTACATATGGTACTTTGGATTGTTGATTTCAAGTTGTTTGGATAGATACCCAGTAGTGGGATAGCTGGGTCATATGGTAGTTCTATTTTTAATTTTTTGAGAACTCTCCATACTGTTTTCCATGGTGGCTGCACCAGTTTGCATTCCCACCAGCAGTGTATGAGGGTTCCCTTCTCTCCACACCCTCTCCAACATTTGTTATTTTTAGTCTTAGTGATTATAGCCATTTTAACAGGAGTAAGGTGGTATCTTAGTGTAGTTTTGATTTGCATTTCCCTGATGATTAGTGATGTTGAACATCTTTTCATGTGTTTATTGGCCATCTGTGTATCTTCTTTGGAAAAATATCTGTTCATATCCTCTGCCCATTTTTTGATTGGGTTGTTTGTTTTCTTGTTGTTCAGTTGTGTGAGTTCCTTATATATTATGGAGATTAACTCCTTATTGGATATGTGATTTGCAAAAATTTTGTCCCAATTGGTGGGCTGGCTTTTGGTTTTCATCCTAGTTTCTTTTGCCTTGCAGAAGCTCTTTAGTCTGATGAACTCCCACTTGTTTATTTTTTCTTTTGTTTCCCTTGTCTGAGAAGACATGGTGTTTGAAAAGATCCTTTTAAGCTCGATGTCAAAGAGTGTACAACCTATATTATCTTCCAGGATTTTTATGGTTTAAGGACTTATCTTCAAGTCTTTCGTCCATTTTGAGTTTATTTTTGTGTATGGCATGAGATAATGGTCTGCTTTCATTCTTTTGCATGTGGCTGTCCAGTTTTCTCACCACCATTTATTGAAGAGATTATCTTTTCTCCATTGTATGTTCTTAGCCCCTTTGTCGAAGATTAGCTGTCTGTATATGTGTGGTTTTATTTCTGGGCTTTCAGTTCTGTTCCATTGATGAGTGTGCCTGTTTTGGTACCAGTACCATGCTGTTTTGATTACTATGGCTTTGTAGTATGTTTTGAAGTCAGGGATTGTGATGCCTCCAGTGTCGTTCTTTTTTCTCAGTATTGCTTGAGCAATTTGGGGTCTTTGGTTACCCTGTATGAATGTTAGGATTCTTTGCTCTATTTCTGTGAAGAATGTCATTGGGATTCTGATTAAGATTGCATTGAATCTGTAGGTGGCTTTGGGTAGTATGGACATTTTAACTATGTTTATTCTTCCAATCTATGTGCATGGAATCTCTTTCCATCTCTTCATGTCATCATCTATTTCTTTCAATAATGTCTTATAGTTTTCGTTGTGTAAGTCCTTCACCTCCTTGGTTAAATTTATTCCTAGATATTGTATTCTTTCTGTTGTGATTGTAAGTGGAATTGTATTCTTGAGTTCTCTTTCTGCAAGTTCGTTATTAGAGTATATAAATGCAACTGATTTTTGTAAGTTGGTTTTGTACCCTGCAACTTTACTGTAGTTGTTAATTATTTCTAATAGTTTTCTGATGGATTCTTTAGGGTTTTCTACATATAAGATCATGTTGTCTGCAAACAGTGAGAGTTTCACTTCTTCATTCCCTATTTGGATTCTTTTTATTCTCTTCTCTTGCCTAATTGCTCTGGCCAAAACCTCCAGTACTATGTTGAATAAGAGCGGTGATAGTGGGTATCCTTGTCTGGTTCCTGTTCTCAGAGGATGGCATTCAGGTTTTCCCCATTGAGTATGATGTTGGCTGTGGCTTTATCATATATGGCCTTTGTTATGTTGAGGTAATTTCTTTCTATCCCAATTTTGTTGATTTTTTTTTTTTTATCATAAATGGCTGTTGGATCTTGTCAAGTGCTTTCTCTGCATCTATTGAGATGATCATGTGGTTTTTATTCCTCATTTTGTTAACGTGGTGTATCACATTGATTGATTTGTGGGTGTTGAACCATCCCTGTGTCCCACTTGATCATGATGTGTGATCTTTTTGATGTATTGCTGTATTCGGGTTACCAATATTTTGTTGAGTATTTTGGTATCTATGTTCATCAGCGATGTTGGCCTGTAGTTTTCCTTTTTTGCGTTGTCCTTGCCAGGCTTTGGTATCAGAGTGATGTTGGCCTCATAGAACGTGTTGGGACGTGTTCCATCTTCCCTAATTTTTTGGACTAGCTCGAGAAGGATAGGTATTAAATCTTCTCTGAAAATTTGGTAGAATTCTCCAGGAAAGCCGTCTGGTCCTGGGCTTTTATTATTTGGGATGCTTTTGATTACTGTTTCAATCTCTTTGCTTGTGATTACTCTATTCAGATTCTCTAGTTCTTCTTGATTCAGCTTTGGGAGGTTGTAAGATTCTAAGAATTTATCCATTTCCTCTAGACTGTCCATTTTGTTGGCACATAGTTTTTCATAGTATTCTCTTATAATCTGTAGTGTTTCTGTGGTATCCATTGTTATTTCTCCTCTTTCATTTCTAACTTTATTTATTTGAGCTTTCTTTCTTTTTTTTCTTTGTAAGTCTAGCTAGGGGTTTGTCAATTTTATTTATCTTCTCAAGGAACCAGCTCTTTGTTTCATTGATCCTTTCTACTGCCTTTTTTGTTTCAATAGCATTAATTTCTGCTCTGATTTTTATTATTTCTGTCCTTCTTCTGACTTTGGGCTTTGTTTGTTCTTTTTCTAATTCAGTTAGGTGTAGTTTGAGATTGCTTATTTGGGCTTTTTCTTGTTTGTTAAGATGAGCCTGTATTGTGATGAATTTCCCTCTTAATATGGCTTTTGCTGCATCCTATATGAGTTGGTATGGTAGGTTTTGATTTTCGTTTGTCTCGAGATATTTTTTGATTTCCCCTTTAATTTCTTCAGTGATCCATTGCTTGTTCAATAGTGTGTTGTTTAGTTTCCACATCTTTGTCCTTTTTTCAGCTTTTTCCTTGCAATTAATTTCTAGCTTTATAGCATTGTGATTGGAAAAAATGCTTGTTATTATTTCAATCTTATTAAATTTACTGAGGCTTGCTTTGTTTCCCAACATGTGGTCTATTCTTGAGAATGTTCCGTGTGCACTTGAGAAGAATGTGTATTCTGCTGTTTTTTGATGGAGTGTTCTATATACGTCTATTAAGTCCATCTGGTCTAGCTTTTCATTTAATTCCACTGTTTCCTTGTTGCTTTTCTATGTGAATGATCTATCCATTGATGTGAGTGGAGTGTTGAGGTCCCTTACTATTATTGTGTTGTTATTATTAATGTCTTCTTTTAGGTTTGTTGATAGTTGCTTTATGTACTTTGGTGCTCCAGTGTTAGGTGCATAGATATTTATAAGTGTTATTTCTTCTCGATGCAATGTCCCTTTGATCATTATATACTCCCCCTCTTTGTCTCTCTTTATCTGTCTTATCTTGAAGTCTACTTTGTCTGATATAAGTATTGAAACATCTGCTTTCTTTTGTTTGTCATTAGCTTGGAGTCTCATCTTCCATCCCTTCACTTTGAGCCTGTGTTTGTCATTGGAGCTGAGATGTGTTTCCTGGAGGCAGCATGTTGTTGGGTCTTGTTCTTTAATCGATCTCACCACTCTGTGTCTTTTTATCAGAGAACTCAATCCATTTACGTTTAGGGTGATTATCAATATATGAGGGCTTAATGCTGCCATCTTGTCACTTGTTTTCCAGTTCTCCTGTATTTCCTTTGTTTCTTGTCTTGTGTATTTTGGTCTACCAATCGAGTTATGTAGTTTTTTATGGTGTGTTTCTTTGTTTTCTCCTTATTTATTGTTTGTGTCTCTGTTCTGCTTTTTTGTTTAGTGGTTACCCTGAGGTTTGTAGTCAAGCTCCTGTGGATAAGATTGTCCCTTTCTGATGGCCTCTAATTTCCTTAGACTAAACAGATTCAGTCCTTTTCCTCTTCCCCTCCTAAGTTGTTTTTCTCACATCTTATTTCATCCTGTGTTATGAGTTTGTGGTTAAAATGACAAGATTATCTTTGTTTTTGGTGTTTTTCCTTCCTTTTGTCTTTAATGCTATACTTGAGTATTTGCTATCCTGCTCTGATTCTGTCTAGCTATTTAACTCCTTATTCCATGCTTTATAACCCCTTTCTCCTCCCCTTTTTTTTCAGGTATGAGGGCCTTCTTGAGGATTTCTTGTAGGGGGGGTCTCATGGCTATGAACTCTCTTAGCTCATGTTTGTCTGGGAAAGTTTTTGTTTCTCCATCATATCTGAAGGATGTTTTTGCTGGATAGAGTATTCTTGGCTGAAAGTTTTTTTCCTTCAATGATTTGAATATGTCATTCCAGTCTCTCATAGCCTGTAAGGTTTCTACAGAGAAGTCTGCTGAAAGCCTGATGGGGATTCCTTTGTAGGTTATTTTCTTCTGCCTTGCTGCCCTTAGTATTTTTTCTTTGTCATTCAGTTTTGCCAGTTTCACTACTATATGCCTTGCAGTAGGCCTTTTTACATTGACCTGTTTAGGAGATCTGGTAGCCTCTTCCACATGGATTTCCTTCCCTAGGTTTGGGAAGTTCTCTGCTATTGTTTCTTTGAACAAGATTTCTGCTCCATTCTCCTTCTCTTCTTCTTGAATACCTATAATTCTTATGTTGCATTTCCTAATTGAGTTGGATGTTTCTTGGAGACTTTATTCATTTCTTCTTAGTCTTCGTTCTCTCTCCACCTCCATCTGGAGCATTTCAACATGTCTATCTTCGCTTATACTGATACACTCATCTATGGTGTCCGCTTGAGCATTCAGGGAATCCATATTTTGTTTTATTTCTTCCATTGTCTCTTTCATCGCTAATATTTCTGATTGATTCTTCTTTATAGTTTCAATCTCTTTTGTGAAGTAGCTCCTGAACTTGTTGAATTGTTTCTCTACATTCTCTTTTACCTTGTTGAGTTTTTTTTTTTTTTTAAAGATTGGCACCTGGGCTAACAACTGTTGCCAAACATTTTTTTTCCCTGCTTTATCTCCCCAAATCCCCCCGTACACAGTTGTATGTCTTAGTTGCACGTCCTTCTAGTTGTGGGATGTGGGACGCCACCTCAACGTGGCCTGACGAGCGGTGCCATGTCCATGCCCATGCCCAGGATCTGAACCCTGGGCCGCCGCAGTGGAGCGCGCAAACTTAACCACTCGGCCACGGAGACAGCCCCCCTTGTTGAGTTTATAAATGATAGCTGTTTTTAATTCTTTATCATTTAGATTACATGTTTCTGTGTCCTCAGGACTGATTTCTGGCTACTTGTCATTTTCTCTCTGGTCTGGAGAGCTAATATAGTGTTTGCTATTGCTAGATGGAGTGGCTCCGTTCTTTCTTATCCTGGAGTTATTTGGTTGCAGTTACTGCCTGTCACCACTGGGTGGGGGTCAAGAGCCATGTATTCTGAGCCCTCTGCCTTCAGCCAAAAATCCCAGGGGCTGGAGCCAGGCTGAGCAGGTGGCGGGAGGAGTGCTTTCTCCTCCATGATCTTGGGGTTTTCTCCCTCTGTTCTCACTGTCTGCTCTCCTGGGGTGTTGGCTTGATAAGGTCACCCCCCTGTGAAAGCTTTTGCCCTGGAAGAGGGCTTCCCTCTAGGCTGCAAGGGCCCTTGAGAGTCCTTGATGTTCCTGTGAACAAACGTCCCCTCCCCTGTTCCTTCCCTCTAGGAGGCCTCCTGTGGTCCTGATCGCAGTCTTTAGGGGAGGGACCGAAGATTTCTCTTACCTGGTTCCACCTCCTCTGAGGGGGGCCTCCAGCCTCTCTGCCCTCCATTGTATGGCTGTGTGGATCTCTCAGAATTTTTTGTGTTGTGTTTGGATGTCCTCTGTTGGAGTGGGGTTTTTTTTCATTGTATATCAGAGGGGAAAGATTTCTGAGAGACCTCACTCTGCCATGATGCTGACGTCACCAACCAGAAACAGCTCTTTTGATGGAAATGATAAAAAAGGAACTAAGCATAGGAAGATCTGGGGAAGAGCATTTCAGGCAGAGGGAGCAGCTAGAACAAGTCTCTGAGGCAGGAATGAACTTGTATTCAGGGAATAAAATGAAGGCAATCTGGTTAGGATGGAGGGTGGGGGTGAGAGCATAAGATATGAGTAGAGAGATAAGCAGGCCCAGCTCACATGGGGCCCTCTGGGCCATAGGAAAACATTTCATTTTATTCTATGGTGAAATAGGAAGCTATTGAAAGAAGGGCAGAAAGAGATCAAACGTTGTGTGTTTCTTTTAAAAGTCATTTTTACTGAGGTTCAATCATTGATGTGGGGGTAAATATTTAATAACTAGGGGCCAGCCTGGTGGCATACTGGTTAAGTTTGCATGCTCCGCTTCAGCAGCCTGGGGTTCGCTGGTTTGGATCCTGGGCATGGACCTATGCCTTGCTTGTCAAGCCATGCTGTGGCAGCATCCCACACAGAAGAGCTAGAAGGACTTACACCTGGGATATACAACTATGAACTGGGGCTTTCGGGAACAAAAAAAAGGAAGATTGGCAACAAGTTAGCTCATGGTCAATCTTTCTCATCAAAAAAGCCTGCCAAAAAAAAAACAAAAACAAAAAAAACCCACCCAAAACCCTTAAGATCAAAATGAGTAGAAAAAAAATTAATAACCAGCTCTCAGGGGAGGAGGGAGCCCTAATTTGCAGTGTTTGCCAATTTCTCTGGTGTAAATGTCTCCTCCATGGCTGCTTTCAAGCTATGAAAGTGACGTCACTAACGAGGACCTAGGAAGGGATGCAGAGAATAGGTTCTCGTGAGACACTAGAAGCAGCTCCCGCACACGTCTAGGTGTAATTTACAAATGCATATTAAAATTCACGCTTTCCAGGTGTACAGGTCTGTGAACTTTGACAGATGGATACACTGTGTGAAGGTTTGCCTTTGGAATCATCACTCCGATGAGGTAGGATTCGATGACAGGCGGGAGGAGTGCTGTAGATTGCTTCAGCATTTAGACAATTGCAAGATATTTTTTCCAGGTGGAATTTTCTCTAAGATTGTAATGTTTTTGTTTCACATAACCTGATGGGGGATATAATTAGGTATTCTGACTCTAGTGGCTTCTAGCTGAAATTCATTAGAGGAAGACAATACAAGTGATTCAAGGATAATGCTCATGCCCTTAAAGGATTCCATCATCTTTTTTGCTTAATATTTTCAGGTGGAGTCTGAAACCAAATTTTCATGGATAGAGTATCCTGAAATCAAATTTTCATGGACGTATTAGAATATGGATAATCCCTCCATAGAAGACTGAGAGTCAACTAAGTTTCTAGGGGTAGTATTTGATCTGAGTAAATTATTATTTATTTCCTTTCATTAGAGATGAATCCATTGATCAAGAGAGTTATAAACATCAAGTATACTTTGTAACACAAGTGGAGGACTCCATTAATAGAACTAGAATTCTAAATCAGAACTTTTGCTTCAATCTCCCTTACGTATAGAATATTATTTAAATATATATTCAAAAAGGAAGTGATATTTGAAAATTTATCATTGTAAATATTGAGCATTAAAAAATAAAAGCATTCATTGAGTACTTACTCCATAAGTGCACTTAACAATAATTTATTTGTTTAATTTTTATGATAACCACTTGAGAGGAGTACTATTATTATTTTATAAATGAACCTGAAATGTATACATTTTAGCTATATGTCATTATGTTACTATGTTATTATGTCAAAGTATGGCAAATTGGGATTTAGGTGGGAGTCTTTATTCCTTCTTCCTTTGTCTCACTTTGAATCATTGGGAAAGCCTCATGAAAATCCAGGGGGAAATCCGTTAATTATTTTTTTAAAAGTTTTCATATAAATGAAAAGTTGTTAGGTGTTCATACATCTGTACCACAGACACGAACATTTTACAGGTAAGACAACACCACAGTGATAACTTGCTAAAGGAAGAAAGTTTATTGAATACAAAGTATTGACCACATTTTCTGTAGGGTAATCAAATGAGTCATCATATTTGTATGTGACATTCTTCCAGATGAATGGGTAGAGACCCTGTTATTGATTGCCCAGACAGAGCTCATATTTCAGTAACAGAAAGACAAGAGGACAGACGTTTTTCTTAGACTTGCTCATTTTTCCAGACAGATATATAATGCCTTCTCTCCTTGGAAAGTATTTGGCATATGCTCTCCCTTGTGTCTCAACTTAATTGCTTTGAGATTTCTCTTCCAAGGAGTGGAGCCTGGTGGTAAGTATTTTGCTGCGTTGGTCTACCTCCTCGAGAACTTTCTTAACCACTATGGCTTTGGCCGGATCTAAAAATTAAAATTTAAAAGGAGATTTGAGAGAGTTGAAAAAAGATGAATAAAATCACAAATAGCTGAAATGTGGGAGCAACCCAACTGTCCATCAATGAATGAATGGATAAACAAAATATGGTCTATACATACAATGGAATATTAGCCTTAGAAAGGAAGGAAATTCTGACACGTGCTACAACATGGATGAATCTTGAGGATATTATGCTAAGTGAAATAAATCAGCCACAAAAAGACATATATTGTATGATTCCACTTATATGAGGTACCTAGAGTAGTCAAATTTATACATAGAGAAAGTGGAATGGAAGTTGCCAGGGGCTGGGAGGAGGAGGGAACCGGGAGCTATTGTTAATGGTATAGAGTTTCAGTTTTGCAAGATGAAAAGAGTTCTAGAGATGGATGGTGTTGAAGGTTGCACTACAATATGAATATACTTAATGCCACGGAACTGGACACTTAAAATGGTTAAGATAGTAAATTTTATGTTCTGTGTGTTTTACTGCAATAAAAAAATTGAAAAAAGGAATAAGAAATTATATCAATTAAAAGAATAATGGAATTTTTGTATAGGGTGGACTATGCAGTAGACATGATCTAGATTCATTTTTGATGAATTTTGCTTTCTTGGTTAGCTAAAACCATGATGAGATATTACTTTGTTTAAAATTAGCACACACATTACTAAAGTTAGACACACTATATATCTACTACAAATCTTTATTATATCTGTAAAGCCCTAGGAATACAAAAACAATCAAGCTGTGCATTGAAAATGAAGCAGTATAGTAAAACAGAATTTCACTTTAATTACCTTTGACTTGATTTCCCACATTTCCAGATCCATAATCTTTAGACTTGTAACCTCCAGACTTGCAAGCCCTGTGAACACATATTGTTGCAAACATCACAGAAGAGAGAGATTGAGAGAGAACCTCTTCCATTCTAGATTCACTCGGACGTTTTCTTTGGCTATTTGGCGAGAGCAGTTTCGGTGGGTTACACAGTTGAAACCACTCTGCTTTAGCATCAAGAGGTGATATTTTTCATTTCCATAACTTCAGTACAGGGAGTGCTGCATTTTGGTTCTGTAAGATGTTGCTAATTTGTACCTTGGCAGTAGCGTGCTATGTTTAGTATTTAGCATTCATGATATTAAATGTGCTCTTTTCAATTTATGTTCACTTCCCAGGGGTCTAAGTTTCAAGCAGATTTCAGTATATTACATCTTCCCTGTACATTATTGTGCTTACCCATCATCTCCACCGATGAGGAGACAGTAGGTCTCAATTTCTTTTTCCAGGTGGACCTTGATGTCCAGGAGCTGCTCGTACTCCAGCTTCTGGCCCTCCGTCTCGGTTCTGACCTGGTGCAGCTGCTCCTCCAGGGCCCCGATCTGAGCCTGGATCTGGGCGAGCTGCGCACAGTAGTTGCCTTCCGTCTCTGTCAGGGAGCACTCCAGGGAGTGTTTCTGTCAGAAAACAGTAAAGAACCTGAGACGGATATACAGATATGCAAGGATTTGGTTTGATATATGACTTTCTCCTCTTAACTTCGCCTTTACTGTAATTGTTTTAGATTTCACATTGACACAGTTAAGAAGGCTGTATAACACTCTTAAAAATGAGCAAATCTTTCTTTTTGGTAGAATAAGCCTAAAGACATTGGTGTTACCATTTTGGCTGCTCCCTATAAGCCCTATTCTTACGTTTTAAGATAATTCTATAAAAAATATGGATATATTCTGGACATAGGTAAGGGCTTTAAAACCAGCTGGCACATATTCAAAATGATAACCTAGGAGACCGTGAGAAACTGTCCTCCTCATACCGTGGCTAAGAGAGACTGAAGTTCAATCTCCAGCGTTTGCAGATTGCGCTTCATCTCAGTGAGCTCGTTCCGCGCTGAGGTCGTGGCCCCGACATCCTCAGAGATCTGCTGTTGCAGTGAAGCGCTCTGAAAAGGCGGAAGCGCGGGAGAAATCTGAGTTTTGTGAACGTCACTAAAAGGCAGAGGGATTGTTTTCTGGACGAGACTCACCTTCTCGTTGAACCAGGCCTCCGCGTCCCTGCGGTTCTGCTCGGCGAGGGCTTCGTACTCGGCCCGCATGTTGTTCAGCAGCAGCGTGAGGTCCACGCCGGGCGCCGCGTTCATCTCCACGTTCACGTTGCCGCCCGCCGCGCACTGCAGAACTTGCATCTCCTAGCGGCAGGAAAGTGTTCAGCCCGGCTATGCGGGGATCTCACAGAAAGTCCAGAAGCTTAGCTTTGGAAGGGCTCTTAGAGTTCATCTGGTTCCACCCCCCAGGCTGCGCAATGACCCCCCACCCCCTACATTTTATATTTCCTGTCCAGCTGACATCACTTTCAACGACAGTGAACTCACTACCTCGGGAAGTAGTCTGTTTCTTTCTGGAAGAGTTTTAATTGCTTCAGAGCTCTTCTTGATTACGGCGAATCAAACCCCTGCTCTTATAATCCCACCCCAGTGGTTTTAGTTCTACTGTGCAGAAAAATTCTTAGTTACTTTTCCAAATGAAAGTCCTCAAGCTGTTTAAAATGAGTTATCCATTATCTCTTATTCTATTCCCTTATAGCTGAAATGTCTCCAACTTGGTGGACTGGTCTTTATGTCGCTTAGAGATCAGCTTTGATGTGTTCTCGATTCAGCTACATACTGAACACAGCACGAACACGGTCGAAGGGCTGAGTGTGAACAATTCTGAACAATTGGAATATTATAAACAAATAAATATTTATGCTTATATATTTATATTTATTTATGGCTATAAACATATTTCTTTATTTACAATTAATAAAGGAAGAATATCATCCTCTAAAGAATCTTAGCTGTCTATTAAGCTTACACAGGGACGTTATAGTGTCACGATGGACTTTGGTGTCAGACAAACCTCTATGTGAATTCTAACTCTGCCCTGTGGTGGCTAGGTGAATTTCAGAAAGTTACTTAACTTCTTAAATCTCAATTTTCTTATCTGAAAGTTGAGGATAAAAAAAAAAACAACAATCCTTCTTTGGGTTGTTGAAAGATGTGAAAGAACTATCATAATAAGACCGACGGTACTACCTGGAATATAAATGCTAAGTGAACGCTAGTTATTGTGGTTATTATCAGCATCACAGAAGTTGGAATCGGTTTTGCAGTCAAAGTCTACATCTCCTTCCACCTGAGGTGTGTGCTGTTGGGACGCAGTGAGTCACTTCTAAGACCGGACGGCAGACCTCACTGCTAAGAGTGTGTACGTTGAAATAACACCGATTAGTTTATGTCTATGCTGCAGAAACTCTCCTCCCCACCCGTGTTCCAGACCCTGGATTGATTCTAATGACAATAATGAGGCTTTTTTTCCCTCCCTGCGCCGAGTCCCTCAGGCAATTCCTGTATCCTTTCCTCCCTGGTGGTCCCTATACCTTCTCTATTTCCAGATGGAGTTTTTACATCTGATTTATTGAAAACTTCCCCAGTTCAAGCAGAAAAAGAAAAAGATAAAAAAGATGCGTGTGGGTTTGCCTGTGAGTCATTAAAAAAATCAATTGCATTCAATTCATCAAAAATTTCTTGAGTAACTAACATGGGTTATAACCACACTTGAACCTGTATATTTATATAAATGTTGTTCTTATGTAGTTATGTTTACGAGACAGCCTCGTGACTAATCAAGTAACATTCTTAACTGGATCTCCTGCTTTAAGCCTTTGGCTTGACTATTGAAGTGTTTCGGTTGTTTAAAAATATCAAGTTCATTTTCAAAGAACAAAGGTATTCTCAGAAAACTGTGGTTCTGAAAGCAATCCCAAAGATGTGTTTGGAGTAGTGGCTATATGATCCGATTTAAAAGCTAGCTTACAATGGAGACCACTTTGGAAGTATCTTTATTTGGAGGTGTAAGTTTTTATATAACAGTTTAGTTTCTCTTTCATTATTTTTATTCCATACCTATTAAGAACATGTGTTAATTACATATATTTAACGTATGTGTGGAGTAAATGTTTAAGTGTTTTAAATCTGCCACTGTTATATAGAAATTTAAACCTAGTTTTCTTAGGATGTCCTTAAAGTATATTTATTTTATCTAATTAGATGTAATCTCCTAAGTGGGCCATTTTAACTTAGCTATAATTACCTAGCCAAACACTGCTCTTGTCACTCTGATTGATCTAGAAAACATGATTCTTTTTTTTTCCCGTGGGAAACTCGATGAGAGAGCACAGGAGAATCTGCACAAATAGTTCATCACTTCCAAAGACGACCCAGGCCTCATGCCTGCCTCACAGTGGGTCTTTAGTACTAATTTCTTATTTAAGAAGTTGAGTACATTGTGTCCTGTCGGGTGGATAGTTTCTGCAGAGGGACAGCAGAATGTGGACAGTCAGCTCTTACCTCTTTGTGGTTCTTTTTGAGGTAAGTCATTTCCTCACTCAGGGTTTCGTACTGAATCTCCAGGTCTGTTCTGCACAGGGTTATTTCGTCCAGAACTCTGCGCAACCCATTGACGTCAGTCTCTACACTCTGGTGAAGAGCCAGCTCATTTTCATACCTTAAAGAGTGTTAATGATTTTCCAGTTTGTCACATGGCTGGAGAAATAGTCACCAATCAATGATCAAATGCTAGAATTCTATAATTTTGAAGGGGTAGATTTGGCCACAAGAGGCATTTTCAAAGTTTATTGTATAACAATTATTTTCTTTATTTTGAGGTATTTCTTTGACAGAAAAAGAACTAGGGTATTACACGCTGCTTTTATAGCAGTTCATACTTTATATTTCATAGCCGAAGAATAATAAAGTAATAAGTGTTTATTTTAAATCCAAGTATTTTACAGTTTTGGAATTAAAGTTGGAATTAAATTTAATGGAGGGATCAAAAAATGAATTCAATTTAATGCTTTGCATTAATCTCCATGAATTCTTTTACTCTGTGTGTCTACTTACTTGAGTCTGAAATCATCAGCTGTCAGCCTGGCATTATCGATCTGTAGAACAGCATTAGCGTTGCTGGTGGTGGAAGCGATAATCTAGAAATGGGGATTTCAACTTTTTAAAGGCAATGTATCACAACCAATAGAAAACAAAGAGTGTTTTCTTTTAAAGATTAGGAAATGAAAATAATAAAAATTAGTATAGTTCCTATCGATAGTCAGTGACATTTTTATCGAGAAGCTAACCAACTGAACCTACTTAGTGCTTATTTCCAAGGCTAAATTGAAATTTCCTTTAAGAAATTACAAGTAGGGCTGATAAATGTCCTTTGTATTCAGTGAAGAAAGGAAAAGAACATTTAGAAATAAAAGTACAGAAAAATGATTGCAAAGTATAATTTCTTACCTGATTTTTAAGATCATCGATTATCGGGAAATATCTACTATAGTCGTGATCGAGTCCCCGGCAAGAACCAGGTCCAAATTTCTCATACCAGCCCTTGATCTTCTGCTCCAGGTCAGCATTGGCCTCCTCCAGAGCACGCACATTCTCCAGGTAGGAGGCAAGGCGGTCGTTGAGGTTCTGCATGGTCACCTTCTCATTGCCAGAAAGGAGGCCCCCCTCATTCACAGTGAAGCCAGCACAGGAATTGCTCCCTGCTGCATTTCCTCCGGATGAGCTACCCCCAAAGGCACATGAGAAACCATTTCCAATTCCAGGTATGCTGCAAGTATTTCCAGCCCCAAAGCTGGCTCCCCCACCAGAGAGCCTGAGCGATCCTGTGGTGGGCCAGGGACCGGCCCTCCTGGATGCACTGGAAAGTCGGAGAGACATGGTTTCCAGGCAGGCGTGTTGCAGAGCTGTATTTGTGAAAGCCAGAATGGAGCGCCTTCTCGTCTCAGTGGTCTTGTTTGCCTTTTTATAGACAATTCTCAAGTGTATTCTGGATGAAATTCTGCCTACATAGAGTAAAACATGGCTTGCCAGCCTCAGCAAGTTAGCATAATTGGATGACTTTTCCTAATTAGTAACTAACTTTGCCAGGCTCAATTCTGTAGGAGGACAGTTGCCCTCAGGTTGGTGGTTATCTGAGAAATGGGTCTGGGTGGAGCAATTTCAGGTTCCTTACTACACTTCTAAATTGTGAGTGAGTCATTGTTCACTTCCCTCCTTAGAAGATAAAACTCGTCAGTCCACCACCCAATAAAAATCTGGCGTCACGGTTTTGGGCTATTATGCCAAGGCAGATTTTGATGTTTCTGAGAATTTTCCTGCTTTTATTTTCACAATTCTTTCCACATAAGTAGAGAACAGAACTGGAATCATTATTTCCCCAACCTGGTCCTTCAATCATCAGGTTTTTCTCCTCCTCTTGCTGCTGTTTCCGATGGGAAGTTGACTTCCATTTTGGCTGACATGCGTCATACTTTGTTGACATTTACTTATGTCTAGGCATAGTTGTCTTCTCTTATCCATTTTGGTAATTAGGAACACACCCCTAATTGCTGTTATGGGTTGTGGGCGTTCGGAAGGACATTAATGTATTTCCTGACCCTGCAAAATTTGAAGCAAACCTGGAAGGAAATATTTCATCTGTTTTTACTTCGTTGTGGTTTAGCTTAGCTGAAAGTCATCAGTAAACTATTTACTGGGCGTGGATTTCCATATGTTTATTGGAAACCTAAATATTATGGACATTTTTGAAAAATCTGGGAATTGGTTTTTGGACTAAATTTCCATGAGTATTTATTCTGTGAGGCTGTTGTGAACATGCAGATTCATTCATTCATTTGACAAATATTTATTAAACACCAGCTATGTTCCAGTCACTGTTCTGGGCACTTGGGGTAAGGAGAATCGTGCATTATTTGTCCTTTCATGACTGGCTTATTTCACTTAGCATAATGTCTTCAAGGTTTATCTATGTTGTACATGGATCAGAATTTCCTTTCTTTTTAAGGATGAATAATGTTCCATTGCGTGTACATATCATATTTTCTTTAGCCATTCATCAGGCAATGGACACTTGGGTTATGTCCACCTTTTGGTTATTGGGAATAATGCTGCTATGAACATGGGTGTACAAGTATCTGCTCGTCTCTGCTTTCATTTCTCGCAGGAATAGATCCAAAAGTGGAATTACTAGACCATATGGTAATTCTATTTTTAATTTTTTGAGGAAATGCCACACTGTTTTCCATAGTGGCTGCACTATTTTACATTCCCACCAATAGTGCACAAGCGTTCCAATTTTTCCGCATCTTCACCTGTATTTGTTATTTTCTTTTTTTGATAGCAGCCATCCTGCATATCAGGTGGTATCTCCTTGTAGTTTTTATTTGCATTTCTCTAATGATTAGTGACATTGGTCATCTTTTTATGTGCTTGTTAGCTGTTTGTATATCTTCTCTGAGAAATGTCTATTCAAGTCGTTTGCCAGTTTTCAAAATCATATTGTTTTGTTGTTGTTGAGTTGTAGGAGTTTACTATATATTCTGGATATTAACCCATTATCATCTTATTTTTAAGGAGATTGAGTTTACCACTCTTTACTTTTTGATTGTGATTATTTTGTCTTATTTAAGAAATGGTTAACTCTCCAAAATCATAAAAATATTTTTCTGTATTGTTTTATAAACATTTAATCATTTTGCCTTTCATGTTTAAGGTTTCGGTAGTTTGGAATGATTTCTGAGTATTCTGTGATATAGAATCAAATTTCATTTTTTCCAATATGGATAACAATAATTTCAGCACTATTTACTGAGTGGTGCCATCCTTTCTCTGCAATGCCACATTGTCATAAAGAAAGTGCCCAACGCCTCCTCTGCCCTCAATAAAATCTTCGTATAGGTGAGGGTTCAGGTGGTACTATTTTTCTATCTGTTCCAGAACCTTATCACTTTAGTTACTATTGATCCATAATATAACTTGATAGTTGGTAAGGCAAGTACTCCACTTTGTTCTTATGTGCCATCAAGTCAAATATCCTTTCTCCATTGCTCTTTTGTATAAATTTTAAAATCAGCTTCTCAATTACAGTAAGATCCCAGGATTTGCCTTAAATCTGTAAAGCTATTTGAGGAAAATTGATATCTCTATGACATTGTGTATATCTATATAAAAAAAGGAATATTCTTTCCATTTATTTAGGTCATCTTTAACGTTCTTCAGTAAAAGGTTATAGAGTTTTCCCTAATGTGCTTTCACATCTTTTTAAAAAACTATTTCCAGATACTTATCTAATATTGTTGTTTAATATATCTTTTAGAAATCACACTTTCTAAATATATTTTACTATGTAAAGTAATGCGGTTGATATTTGTGGAGTGATTTTGGCCAATCTTGCTGCATTCTATTGTTCTTTTTTCCCTCAGTTTTTATTTATTTATTCTTTCCAGCTTTATTGAGGTATAACTGACAAATAAAAATGTAACATACTTAAAGTGTACAAAGTGATAATTTGGCATTTGTATATATTGTGAAATGATTCTCACAATCAAGTTAATTAACACGTCCATCACCTCACAGTTACCTTTGTGTGTGTGTGTGTGTGTGAGAACTCGTAAGATCTACTCTCTTAGCAAATTTCAAGTATGCAATTCAGTATAATTAACTTTAGTCACCATGCTACACGTTAGATCCTCAGAACTTATTCATCCCATAACTGAAGTTTTTACCCTTTTACCAACTTATCCCCATTCCCTCTCCACCCTCCACCCCCGGTCCCTGGCAACTAGGATTTTACTCTCTGCATGAAACCATTCTTGATGTAAACAAATCTAGTAATATCCAAGAGTGTAGAGTAAAATGTTAAAGTCCTTTTCCACCTTCTCTCTTCTGTCCTCCCTACTCTCTCAGGTAACTGCAGTTTACTGTTCCAGATTCGTTCTCCTTACCTAACGTGCCTTAGAGCACGAATAGGTGCCTAATGTGGCAGAAACTGTTGGCTGACCCCCAGTTTTTAACTGGGCAATAGTTGCCCACGATAAAGACTATTTTCTCCAGCATTCTTTGCAGCTAACTGTGGCTGTGTGATTAAGCTAACCAACGTGATGTTAGCAGAGGTATATGCGGCATGTTCTAGAAACTTTACCTAAGAGGAAGCTGCCACGGTCTTTGTCCCATCTTCTCCCTTCCCTCTACCCTGCTGAGTTGGGTGTGATGGCTGGATCTGATGGTTGGAGCTTCATCTTGGACCAGGAGCCAGGGCTACACTCTGGGTATGGCAGAGCGGAAAGCTGAAAAAAACCTGGGTCCCTGATGATGCCCTGGTGCTAAGCCAGCATCTTAGCTCTGAATAGCCTACTTCTGCATTTTTATGTGTGAAAGAAATAAACTTCTATCTCTGTAAAGTCCTATTATTTTGTTACTATTACTCAGGGTCAAACCTAATATCAAACCTAATATTGTTTAACCACTATCTTATTAAGCGGCCTTCAGATTGTTTCCATCTTTTTGCATTATTAATAACGCTGAACATGTTCACATTTTTCTTTAGGATAGATTCCTTAAGTTTTTTTGTCAGTTCCTTTTAGTCAGGTTTATTGAGGTTTAACATACCTATAGTAAAATTCATCCTTTTTTAGCCTACAATTCTATGAGTATTGACAGTCATGTAACCCCCAGCACCATCAAGATATAGAACAGTTCTGTTACCCCCCGCCCCCCAAATTTCCTTGTATCTCTACCACAGGTCCGGTTCCAGGCAAACACTGATCAGTTTTCTATATCTATAGTTTTGCCTATTCCAGAATCTCGTATAAATGGAATCAAACAGTATGTACCCCTTGAATCTGACTTCTTTGACTTAGCATGATGCAGTTGAGATGCATTCATGTAGGAGTCAGCACAGTGGGCAGTGGGAATATTCCTAGAAGCCGCCCAAGGAAATGATAAGAGCTTTGTAAATATATCCCACTATGCTCAACTCAGCTTTCTGTTGACTTGTGGTGACTCTATGTCCATGTGTCTACAGTAGATCAGTTCACGTCTACGATTATGCCTGATTAATAGCATCTTTTCCTCCCTCTCAGATGTTGCATTTGGATAATAAATTGTATGATCATCCTGTCTTAGAAGGGCCCTCAAGATGCTTGTGGATATTTCATGCCACCAGACGTGAGGGAAGTTGATGATGGAGGGGGAACTGGAGTGGAAAGAGATAGCAGGCTTAATTCATTGTGGTAAAATTATCTTAGTTTTGCAAATTTTACCAAAATGGCTATATGAACACAATGTTAGGGCCTCTCCTGTGCTAAGGAGGGGCCCTGAGCTTATGTGTCATTAGTGTTATCGTAAATTCCCCTCTGTCAATCACTCTGCCCTCTGCTTTGCCTCTCAGCCAAGTCCTCCATCATAATTGGTATCTTCTAAGTCCTGAATCTCTCCTGGATTCTGTGGGGTCAGTTAGTTCCTTGAACATGTATTTTTTTGTTGAGGCTTCTTTTACTATTCTGAAGCAGATAGGCTTTCTCTACTTACTTTCTTCTAAAAATTGTCAATTTTTTTTATCTACCTATGTCTCTTTCCTTATTCTTTTTATTGTTGTGGTTTTATACCTTTTTCATTCCTTAAATGGCATTGTAGTGGGGTGGAGAGGGAGAAGAACCCTCATGTGCAGTATAGTGATGTTTTTAGAAAGAAAGTGGATGCCCTCTGTCTGCACCATGATTGTATGTAGCCTCAAAGTGGTCACGTTCAAGAATGTGACTCTTGCATCAGTCCCAGGGGTCAGGGCATATGTAAAATATCTGGATCAGACACAAAATAGGGCCTGCCACATGTCCTCAGGCAGTTCTAATATAGCGCAATACTGTTTGTGTCTTTCCTACACAGACTTTTATTTGCCCTCGTAGGACTGAAGAGCGAGATCCTGCCTTTTCCTCAGTCCATGTTTTACCATGAACTCCAACGATGTCCTCTATTCTTAATGGTCCTGACTTTATAGGGCACTACTTTCTCAGCCTATTCTACAAAATATTTGTTTCCAAGGGCCTGAAAGTGAAATGTCTAGGGCATGTTGTATTTAGCCAAGGCGTCTTAAGGCTACTGGACAAGCCTTGGTAATTAACAATTTAGGATGCCCAATAGTAGTTTTTGGAACTTGTCAACTACTGATGATAGTCATTTACTTTTTTATTTTTTGCTAATACTGACTTCTTAGAAATGAGGATGAGTACTTAAACTTTCCAGCCCTCATTTCAAGAAGTACAGTTGTTAGCTAAAAACATATATTTTGGAATCATAGTTTATGCTTGCATTAAATATAAATCTGTCTTATGTAGATAATGTAGATAGGTAAGTCTATTTACCTGTCTAAGTAGGAAAGAGTAGATACAGAAAAATGGAAGTTAGTCTGATTGTTCTTGGAAAGAATAAGAACTCTGTTAAGAACAAGGAATAACTAGTACTGGTGGTCGCAAGAGAAAGAGGGTCCAACATGGTGGTGTAAGATGGTGGACTAGCCAAGCGTCTTGAGAGAGCTGAGGTTGCCGCTCTAGTCTTCCGGTTGCTACAAGATAGAGCCTCTGGATGACCCTCCTAGTAAGAAAGAGATGGTAAGAAGTATAATGAGATAAACTTAGCCTTGGAGAGGGGGGCATCTGGTGACCAAGACTTAATATGGGGGCAGAGAAAGTTGGTGCTGGAGAGGAGCTGGAGATGGGTAATAAATAGAGAGGAAAAGACTAAATCTTCATACTAACTAAAAACCATATTTCTTATTATGTGTTGTTGCTGGTTACACAAACAAGGATCTGCCTGATTATGGTCCCTCTTGGGTGGCAGTGAAATCTTAGTATGAAAATAGAGTGTGTTTAGGTGAAATTCCTGTGCTGATTTTGTCCTGGTCAATGGGACTCGGGTCACCATGGTGGAGAGGGAGATCTGGATTTGAATCCAAGCCCCACTACAAACATGCTGTGCAACTCTGGGGAAATTGCTTAGTCTCTTTGAATATTTGTTTCTTCATATGTAAAATAAAGATAATAAAAACACCTACCTTTATAAGCCTTTATGAAGATTAAATTGGTTAATTCATGTAAAGCGAGATAAAGCACACTCAATAAATGTAGGATACTCTAATCATGGTCCTGCAGTTGAACGTACTTCTCACCCAACTAACTCCAACTCTACACCATCGAAATTATGGCCTCTGTCACCATGGTTGGGGCCATTTACAACAAGAAGACCCTGGAAACATTAACCTTCAGCTGTATCTACATCTCAAAAAACTGGCTCTGGCCTAAGATCAATTGCCTTATGTGGGAGGAGGAAGCAATCAAGACCATCTTTGAAACTTGGAGATGCAACCTCGGGGGCCCAGCTCCCTGAGATGGTGCAGTTCAGAGCTATGGGCACTTTGGATTCCACATTGCCTATATACCAGCCAGTTAAAACTCTATAGTGATGCCCTGCCATGCAAGTTGGAAATCTAGGTTACCGCAGAGCTCCCTGCCTCACTCCACTCCAAATGAAAGGAACCTCTTTAGCCTAGAACTCTGCTGCTTTCCAGCCCCTGCTGCACTTTCCAAAGTGATTTAGGAAGGATGTCAAGCAGAATCTTGCGTATAGGAGGATATGAGCAAGGTTGAGAACCTCTCCAGGCTTGAGTAGTGCAGTTCTACATTTGCTCGGTTGTCTCCATTGTAGGGGCCGAGAAATGCATGTACTTCAAAATGGAAAAGCAGCTATCCAGATTCAAATTCAACAAACTAGCCTTAGCTGATCACGCATGCAGGCTACCCATTATGAGGGTGAACAAATCCTAATGATCAGCGGGTGTAATCTCCTTTTATATCCACAGAAGCCCAAACTCAAAGAGATCTAGTCGTTTGCATGGTTAATAAGGGACAGATCTGGGACCAAAGATTAGGACTAGTGATCTTTCCAATTTATCGTGTCGTGAATTGGTTAAATGTGACTGTGAAGCGAAGCGCTTTATTCTATTAGCATATCCTTAGTATCGTCACATTGAGATCAATTGTGGAAATTCAAAAGCACCAGACTTATCAAAAATAGCTTGCAATAGAAAAATTTTTAATGAAATGGCAAAAAAAAGGCCCTAAAATAAAAACTAGGGACAGAGCAAGATTTTTTCTACTCCTGAGAAAGATTACATGCAAAGACCTTGAGAACAAGAAGGGAAGGAAAACGAATTCTAACCCTTTAAGAATAGAAATGAATGATTTCCTTGGGTTTTCTGGCCAAGGGGATTTTGCAAAGGCAGGCTTTTAAAAAAAACCTTTCTTTCTCATTTTGGGGCTTTAGAAGGTACTCGCTGCTCCACTGTAATGTTGCTTATTTTAGAGGATTTTTCTTCAAATGAGTGGACCCTCAGTGAAAGGACCTTGCTGAGTTGATCTAGTTCCTCAACCACTGTTTTGACAACAGTCTCTTCTTTTGAGTCTAAAATAAAGTAAATGAAAGTTTAGTATGCATTCTTAATAGATTGAAAGGTATTTAGTTGTGACAGATATTCTTTTTAAAAATGGTGTTTGCAAGTTTGCGGTAAATTGAGATCCAATACTGTGTTTGAAGTCTATGCTTAGCAAGGCCCAGGACTATCTTATATTCACCACTGTTTTTAGAAAACTGGGTGTTTGAAAGCGTAAATAAAACATGGATTAAACAACATAAGTATCAGGCAAGTAGCGCCTGGGCGCAAGGTGTGTTGTCTTCTTTTAAACACCAACTTGCCCTGTTTTTGTGGTTTAAAATAAAGCAGCTTTTTTTTAATCAAAGCATTGAAACTGGGAAAATAAGTAAGTTCTAAGTAAATAAGTAGGTTTCAAGTAAGAAAGATATTGGATGATTGAGTCCTTATTTCAATTATTTCCTAATTTGACCATATCTGATTGACAAGAATATAAAACACTTGTCGTAGTCACCCCTTACCCCTTCATTCACTAGAACTAAACTTAGAAACAATTTCATTTAGTTTACAAATAAGTGACCTACTTAATACAATTACTGGAGTTAGAAAGAGTTACACCAAGTAAAAACTTTCTATACCTTTGATTTGATTTTCAGAATTTATGGGCCCACGTCCTTTCGTTTTGTAACATGTAGATTTACTTTTTCTGTGAAGAGAAGAGTAAATTATTGCATTTATTTCTTTCATTAGAGAGCTCATAAATAACTATGATTTAAGAATAAAATTTTTGGAGTGCTAGTTTCCTTAAGATTCACATTCCTCTTGTGTTTAAGAGACATTAGTAAGCTTTTCATGACTTCAGTATAGTGAAAGAAGAGATTAAATGGATGTTTATGATCAGAAATTCCCTTGTGACCAGATATCTCTTTCATCTAGCAGTATGGAGACCCCAAGTTCTCATTCTGACTTCTGAATCACCTGGCCAATGTGTGTGTTTGGAGAGCCTACCATGCAGAAGGCGCTGGGCTAGGTGCTGTAGAAAATATAGAGCAAAGATACAGCAGTTTACATGTTTAAAATAAAATAAAGTATATGCATGTAAAAGTTTTCTACAACGTGGCATGAAAGGTGCTATAAGAGAAGTGAAAAATGAATGATGTAATAAGCAGTTTGAAGGAGGGAGCAATCACTGTTGTGTTCTCATGAGAATAAACTGTAGAGGGCTGACACTGGCCTTGGGTGATGCATAACGCGTTACTGACTCATGATGGGACCACAGACAGCATTTAGTAATAGCCACTGATTACTGAGTACCTTTTGTATGCAAGCTACCGTCACAAGCATTTCAGCTACATAGTGATGCACGATGGTTGGGAGTGTTGTGAGTATGGTTTTGGTGTTATTGCAATTTACCAGTAAGGAAACTGGGGTCGACAGAAGTTAAACAACGCGCTCAAATTCACCCAGTGGTGTGATTCGCACCCAGGGCTACTGCTCTTGGCTCACAAACTATGGTGACCTCTCCAATTAAATCTTCCTGTATCTTTATTGCTCGTCTTTCAAATGAAAACGTAACAACCCACTTAACACAGGGTGCATGCACGGTGACTAGTGACGTAATAATAAAATAGAGTGTGTTGTTATTAGAAATGTGCCTCAACACTAAATCACAGAACAATTTTCCCCCTAGCTTGGAGTATTGGAGTTGTTCAACATTCTATATTTAAGTATTCTATATATTATTATAAATACAAATACTTTGCATACTTAGAAATTGGAATTTGCTGCCTGTTTTCATTTCAGTTGGGTGCAATAATAAATTCCTGAGGCCATGTATAGGTATGATCTTTAGAACAGGAAATTCTGGGGTACAATATTCGTATTGATGGATATCGAGAAAACCTAGTTGATGTGAGATTAATTTTTTTCTCAAGTTAATATTTACCTTTCTTCTCCATCTATCAATTTGCAATAAGTTTCAATTTCTTTTTCTAAAAATATTTTGATGTCTAGAAGCTGTTCGTACTGCAGCTTCTGGCCTTCTGTCTCTGTTCGAGTCTGTTGCAGCTGTCCCTCCATCATGCCAACCTGATCCTGGATTTGCTGGAGCTGAAGGCAGTAACTCCCCTCGGTCTCGGCCAAGGAGCCTTCATAGGAATGTTTCTGAAAGAACAAAGCAAAGCTTGCATGCGTAAAAGACAGATGACATGCTCCTATTTTAAACATTCTCCAGGTGGAAAGACATATTTGTATGAGGTCTAAGTCATGTCAGTTGAAAACCAGCATCAGCAAGGCTTAAAAAAACCATTTTCTCTACACTGAAAAAAATTTTTTTCAAGTTTTGGGATTGGTGAGTCAGAAGTAATGTTTATGGACAAAATTCTTGATACATATTTAATATGTTTACACGTATTTAATATATTTTATGTTTTAGTTATATATAATTAGTTACATATACTTAGATATATATATAGTTAGCTGTATGTATGTATTTACTTATACACACACACAGTCAAATCAATGGCGACTCCTACAAACCTTGGCCATGAGGGACTGAAGTTCTATTTCCAGGGTTTGCAGACTGCGTTTCAGTTCTGTCAGCTCATTTCTGGCTGCCGTGGCTGCTCCTGCATCGTCATAAATCTGCTGTTGCAGCGAAGTGCTCTGCAGCATAATTGTCAGAAGGGTTAGCCACCAGCTCCGCGGTCCACTGAACAAGCCCTTGGTGTGTGATTTCCACAAACGTACCTTCTCATTAAACCAGGCCTCAGCGTCCCTGCGGTTCTGCTCAGCCAAGTCCTCGTACCCGGCCCTCATGTGGTTCAACAGAACGGTGAGGTCCACTCCTGGGGCTGCGTTCATCTCCACATTCACGTTCCCCCCAGCTGCACACTGCAGGACTTTCATTTCCTGGAAAAGGGACCAGTTTCAATACTCAACGTAGAATTTTGGTTGATATTCACACTCTGCTGTGAAATGAACAGTGGCCTTGAGGAAGGGCACCGGATACCACAGGAAGCCACCCTGCAGGGTTTCTTACCTCCTCGTGACTTTTTTTGAGGTACGTAAGTTCGTCACTGAGTGCCTCACACTGTATCTCCAGGTCGGTTGTACAAAGGGTCAGCTCATCCATAACTCTGTGAAGACTGTTGATGTCGGCCTCAACGCTCTGTTGCAGAGCAAGCTCATTTTCATACCTGAAAGGTGATTAAGATGCTTGAGAATTGTAATCGTAGGCAGGTGCAAAGCATAACTTTTTCAGACATTTCATACACTGAAAGATATGATGCTCTGTACACACTTCTGAACCTTCCTGCGATGGCAAAGTGATGAAATGCTTTGGAAAACCTATTGGTTTATGAATTTTATTTTGGGGGAGTTGTTTCTTCAGAATTGATTTTTGTCATCTAATGTGCTTAACACTTGAGTAAAAGTACTGTTTAAACCAGCCTCAGTGGCCTACTGGTTAAATTCTGCACACTCTGCTTTGGGGACCTGGGTTCAGTTCCTGGTGCGGACCTACATCACTTGTCAGTGGCCATGTTGTGGCAGTGGCTCACATACAAAATAGAGGAAGACTGGCAACATGTGTTAGCTCAGAGCAAATCTTCCTTAGCAAAAAAAAAAAAAAAATTATGATAGCTCTTTTTATAAGGGCATATTTAATTTAATTTCTTCAGTGACCAAGTCTGACTTTATGAAAACGTGTTGGTTTTTAAAGCAAAAGATGTGTTGTTGACTCCAATTGTGGTATTTTTACCTTTACTATAATTAATTATTTTCACCTACTTCAGCCTGAAGTCATCAGCGGTCAGTCTGGCATTGTCATTTTGTAGAACAACGCTGGCGTTACAGGCGGTCACAGAAATAATCTAAATAGGGTAGATTATGCAAAATGTTAAATATCAAAAGTCAAGGGAGGCTCCAGATTTGAGTCTTATTTTCTTAACCTGTCAAACATCTATTTTGGTATCTTATTTTTCTGTAGTAAAGGAATCTGGATTTTCTTCAGATAATAAATGTCCAGAGCTTAAGAGCCAAAGTGTAAGCTTTTTCAATTATGGGTACTTTCACCACTCTTCATCAAAAAGTATGAGCTGAGAATAAGATCAACAAAGCGATTATGTCTGTTTTGAAACTAATTCTCTTTCATTAATTAATTAATTCTACCAAGTTTTATTGACAGTCACTGTCCTAAGCACTGGGAAACAGAATGAGCCAATTCTCTATCATGTAAATTTGGTAAGCCCAATTTGTATTTTGTCTTTTTTAGGTTATGCACATGCAAAGTCTGTGGCAACAGTACATGAATCCGTATTTCTTACCTGCCTTTTAAGATCTTCAACGACTGACAAGTATCTACTGTGGTCGTGAGCGAGTTCCCGGCGAGAGCCAGGCCCGTATTCCTCATGCCAGCCGTTGATTTTCTGCTCCAGGTCTGCGTTTACTTCCTCCAGAGCTCGCACGTGGTCCAGGTAGGATGCCAGGCGGTCATTGAGGTTCTGCATGGTCACCTTTCCATTTCCAGAGAGGAGGCCATGTTCATTTCCAAGAAAACCAGCACAGACGCCGCTTCCCAACCCTCCACCACTACTACTGAAAGCTCCTACAGAGGAAGCACTGCCAAGAGCACCAGGAAAGCTGCCTCCTGCTCCCAACCCACCGCATGTATTGCCAGCCCCGAAGCCTGTTCCTCCACCAGACAGACGACCAGAGCCAGCTTGCGAGCAGATCCACCTGGATCCGCTAGAAAGTCGGAAAGACATGGCAACACTAGAGCTGAGCGACCCTTTCTCAGAAAGGAGCAAAGCCAAAGCACACCGCCCCGTAGAAGTCAGCTCCATTGGCCTTTTATAGGATTCAGTAGGTCATTTCAGTCTTAACTTTGCCAATCAGTCATAAAATGTTACTCGTACCCTAATTGTTGTTTTTCATAATTGGGTGATTGTTAATAGTGTCCAGTCTGCAGGTGGAAAGCTTCCCAAGGATATCTTTGTATATAAAAAGGGTGCCAGGTGGAGCAATACTAAATCATAGTGTCCAAGCTCAAGATTAAATATGAGTAAATGTACATCTTTTTAACCTCTGGAATAGATTCTACTTGTTTCCCCAGTATATAACAAAGGATTAATAATTCAAATGAGAAATGTCTACTGCTTTTGTCCTGGAAATGCTTATGGACTATCTCTATTATTCATGCTTTATTGAGAGTTTTCTTTCTTATTAAAATCACATACTCTCAATATATAGTGATCCTTTTGTGGTGGGAGTTCTTCAGTGGATTTTTTAAATTGAAAACTGAAATAGAAGTTCTGTAGTACTTTGCTCATCAATTTAACTAAAATTAATGAACATGCGACATTGACAGAAAATCATTTGTATTGAGATTTCTTGGTTTAGTGGAGGAGCAGAATGTCCATTTAAAGAACTTCTGAGTCTCCAAGTTGTTCATGTCCCTACCTCAAAAATATTGTTTACTGCCTTTTAGTTTAACTCTATGTGTTTAAGACATTATGAATTACTTTGAGAAGCAAGTTTCATATTGATAAGTGGAGAGCAAAATATATGAAGGAGAGGGGTGTTTTCATCACTACCTGGAAAACCAATAATTATGGTTCTCTGGATAGCAGATTAGCTGTCATGGGTGAGCAGACTCTTCATTCTCGTGCCTTGATGCCCGTGGGAAATTATCCCGTCTGGTTGTGCTTCATTTCCCTATTGAGCAGACGAAAATAATAATGTTGAACAGTCTCAAATGAATGTTGAGAAGTTCCAGTAATTAATGACTATAAAACAGTCTGAAGGGCACAGACATTTTATAAATGTTAATTATTTAAATTATTATAATAAAATGGACATGTCAGACAGAGTCAGGTCTCTATCACTTATAATGGTACAAATTGATTGGTTAACTGATTATGGTTTTGAAACAATAAGTTTTTCTGAATGAGATTTTTCAATGTTGTGAATATTGAATACTTAGAAAAACATCCAACATTATTGCCCCTAAAGATATGGAATATTTGATGGATCAGAACGCTTGGATTTTTGACCAAAAATATTTTGAGATAATTCATATGAAACTGTAATTCAGACAATGTTGGCACATATTTAGAACAATGTGTGATATGTTAAGAAGCGCAGCTCATATTCAGAGACTTCTTGCTGATTTTGTTGTGACTTGGTCAAAATTTTAATCTTTCACCCCTGTTTCCCATGAATAAAACAAGAAAAATAGAGTATATGTTGTCAGCGTAATAGTTTATAAGTCTTGAGTTTCTTGGATAAGAGGTATTATGAGACTGCAAAGTATTATTAACATATCTCTAGATATTTTATAAATGCTCATTAACTTATAATCTTTTGTGAAATAAGTTAAGCACATATTATTAGAACCATTTTGGAGATGACTTGGCCCTGAAGCTAAGTGGCAACACAGATCACAAAGCATTTCTATATCAAAGCAGAACTGGAATGCATGATGCTTAACTCTTTCTTGAAACATTGTTGTCTATTTACTTACAAGGGCAGATCTCTTGAATTTTCTTTTTTCTTTTTTTTTTGAGGAAGATTAGTCCTGAGCTAACTACTGCCAATCCTCCCCTTTTTGCTGAGGAAGACTGGCCCTGAGCTAACATCTGTGCCCATCTTCCTCTACTTTATACGTGGGACACCTACCACAGCATGGCGTGCCAAACGGTGTCACGTCCACACCTGGGATCCGAATTGGTGAACCCTGGGCCGCCAAGAAGTGGAATGTGCGAACTTAACCGCTGCGCCACCGGACTGGCCCCTTGAATTTTCTTAATCATAGATTTCCTCTAAACTAATACTTACTACAGAAGTTTATGTATACTTTAATCCTTTCAGGGAGTGAGGGATAGAATTAGCAAATTTTCTAGGCCATTGCTACCTGTATGTTTCTTCCCTGAGAGTCATTTTATTCATGGTAAGAAACACAGATTCAGCTGCATATCATTTCTAGAGAATCTATTAGGTATTAGAACGTTCGTTATATAATGTGTATACTGTAGGTACTCAAAAACAATTGAATTGAATTAAACTTTAAGATATGCAGTGTTAATGTCTGCTTATCTCAGGATACAGGTTTTCATTACATCATCTTATTCTAATGATCGTACACTAATTTTTCCCCTGATGAATTTAGTATTTAGTTTCAAATGTGCTTCAGTATCTTTTGCCGTTGGTTAAATTCACATTCTACATTCCTGCTAGCCAAGTTTAGAAAGCATTTTTCCTGAACATGGATGCGGTTTGTTTTGTCACTAGATTCTTAGTTTTTTCTAAGAATCAGATTCTGGTGTGCGCATTCTTCCCACAAAATGGCTTGTTTGGGAAGGAGTCTCTGATGACTGCTTAGCCTTACCCTGAGTGGAGGTAGAATGCACTTAGTTTTTAAAATCCCTTTTCTTGCCAAAAAGAAGGTTCTTACTAGCATGGTATTATGTTGTTAAGCACACAGACTCTGAGCCAGACTGCTGGGTTAGCATTCCAGCAACTGCAGTTATTAGCTGTGTGACCGTGGGCAAATTATTCAACCACTCTCTGCCTCAGTTTCCTTTATGTGTGAAAAAAGGGTGATAATAGTACCTACCTCATAGGATTGTTGGGAGGATTAAATGATACTTAGATTAGAGTTTAGCACATAGTAAGTGCTGGGTATCACTATTATTGATTTTTTCCTGGAAGTTATGTCAAAAAGCCCTAAATATACTTTTGGTTTTGTTGCCCATTGCTTTTGGTGTCAAATCTAAGAAATCGTTGCCAAGGCTAATGTCAAGAAGCTTTCCTCTATGTTTTCTTTGAGGAGTTTTACAGTTTCAGGTCTTATGTTTAGGTCTTTAATCCATTTTGAGTTGATTTTTGTGTATAGTGTACAAAAGGGATCCAATTTCATTCCTGTTACATGTGAATATCCGGTTTTCCCAGCACCATTTGTGGAAAGACTCTCTTTCCCTCACTATGTACCCTTGGCCCCCTTGTTGATCAGTTGACTGTGTACAGGTGGGTTTATTTCTGGGCTCTCTAGTCTGTTCCATTGGTCTATGACTGTCTTTATGCCAGTACCATACTGTTTTTTTCCAATTTTTTTATTGTGGTAAAATACACAGAACATAAAATTACCATCTTAACCCTTTTTAAGTGTATAGTGCAGTGGTATTAAATAAATTGATAACATTGTGCGAACACCATCCATCTCCATAACTGTTTTCATCTTGTAAAACTGAAACTCTACATCCATCAAGTAATAATTCTCCATTTCCTCCTCCCTCAGGCCCTGGCAACCACCATTCTACTTTCTGTCTCTATGAATTTGACTACTCTAGGTACCTCATATAAGTGGAGTCATCAGTATTTGTCTTTCTGTGACTGGCTTATTTTACTCAACATAGTGACCTCAAGGTTCATCCATGTTGTACCCTATGTCAGAATTTCCTTCTTTTAAAGGTTGAATAATATTCTATTGTATGTATATACCTCATTTGCTTTTCCATTCATCCATCGATGATCACTTGGGTTGTTTCCACATTTTAGTTATTGTGAATAGTGCTGCTGTGAACATGGGTGTACAAATATATCTTCAAGACCTTGCTTTCAATTCTTTTGAGTATTTACCCAAAAGTGGAGTTGCTGGACCATATGGTAATCATATTTTTAATTTTTTGAGGAACTGCCATTTTGTTTTCCACAGCACCTATACCATTTTACACTCTCACCAACAGTACACAAGGTTCTGATTTGTCCACATCCTTACCAACACTTGCTATTCTCTGTTTTTTTCATAGTAGCCATCTTAACAGGTGTGAGGTGGTATCTGATTGTAGGGTTTTTTTTTTTAAAGATTTTATTTTCCCTTCTTCTCCCCAAAGGCCCCCAGTACATAGTTGTATATTTTAGTTGTGGGTCCTTCTAGTTGTGGCATGTGGGGTGCTGCCTCAGCATGGCTTGATGAGTGGTGCTTGGTCCATGCCCAGGATCCGAACTGGCGAAAGTGTGGGCCGCTGGAGTGGAGTGTGCGAACTTAACCACTTGGCCATGGGGTGGCCCCCTGATTGTAGTTTTGATTTGCATTTCAAATCGTTGCACTAATGATTAGTGATGTTGAGCATCTTTTCATGTGTTTATTGACTGTATATCTTTTATAATGTTTTAATTTCTGTAGCTTTGTAATGTATTTTCAAATCAGGAATTGTGATTTGTTCTTTCTCAAGATTGCTTTGGCTATTCAGGGTCTTTTGTGGTTCCACATGAATTTTAGGATTATTTTTTAAGTTTCTGTGAAAAATGCCATTGGGATTTTGATAGGGATTGCATTGAATCTGTAGATTGCTTTGGTAGTATGCATGTATTAACAATATTCATTCTTCCAATTCATGGACATGGGATGTCTTTCCATCTATTTGTGTCTGCTTTAATTTCGTTCATCAGTGTTTTGTAGTTTTCAGTGTACAAGTCTCTCACTTCCTCAGTTAAGTTTATTCCTAAGTATTTGGTTCTTCGTGATGCTCTTGTAAATGAGATTGTTTTCTTAATTTCTGTTTAGATAACTTGTTCTAAGTATAGAAATGCAACTGATTTTTTAAATGTTGATTTTGTATCCTGAAATTTTGCTGAATTTGCTTTTTGGTTCTAACAGTTCTTTTGTGAAGTCTTTAGGGTTTTCTGGGTTTTTTTTTTCCTTTTCTTTGCTGAGGAAGATTTGCCCCGAGCTAACATCTGTTGCCAATCTCCCTCTTTTTGCTAAGGAAAATTTTCCCTGAGCTAATATCTGTTGCCAATCTTCCTCCTTTTTTGTATGTGAGCCCTGCCACAGCATGGCCACTGATGATTGGTGTATGTCCGTGCCTGGGAACCATATGTGGGCTGCCAAAGCAGAGCATGCCAAACTTAACCACTAGGCCACCAGGGCTGGCCCAATGGTTCTGTACATAAGATTATGTCATCTGTAAATAGAGACAGTATCACTTCTTCCTTTCTGACTTGAGTGACTTTTCTTTCTTTTTCTTGCCTAACTGCTCTTGCTAAAACTTCCAGTACTGTATTGAATAAAAGTGGCAAGAGTGGACATCCTTGTATATCAGCAACAATCCTGATATAGAAGAAAAGCTTTCAGTTTTTCACCATTGAGTATGATATTAGTTGTGGGATTGCCATAAGTAGCCTTTATTGTCTTGAGGTACATTCTTTCTATACCTAATTTGTTGAGTGTTTTTTTAATCATGAAAAGGTATTGAATTTTGTCAAGTGCTTTTTCTGTATCTATTCAGATGATCATACAATTTTTATCTTTCCTTTTGTTAATGTGGTGTATCACATTTATTGATTTGTGTATGTTGAACCACTCTTGCATCCCAGGGATAAATTTCCCTTGATCACAGTATATGATCCTTTTAATTTGGTTTGCTAGAATCTTGTTGAAGATTTTTGCATCTATGTTCATCAGGGTTATTGACCTGTAATTTTATTTTCTTGTAGTATCTTTGTTTGGCATTGGTATTAGAGTGATGCTGGCCTTGTAAAATGAGTTTGGAAGTGTTCCCTCCTCTTCAAGTTTTTGGGAAGAGTTTGAGAAGAATTGGTGTTAATTTTTCTTTGACTGGTAGAATTCACCAGTGAAACCACCTGATGCTGTGCTTTTCTTTGTTGCGAGCTTTTGATTACTCATTCAATCTCCTTACTTGTTGTTGGTCTGTTCAGATTTTCTGCTTCTTCGTTATTTAGTCTTGGTTGGTTGTATGTTTCTAAGAATTTATCCATCTCTTCCTAGATTATCCAATTTGTTGGCATATAAATATTCTAGTATTCTCATATGATTCTTTGTATTTCTGGTGTCAATTGTGATGTCTGTGCTTTCATTTATAATTTTATATATTTGAGTCTTCTCTCTTTTTTTCTTGATTAGTCTGGCTAAAGATTTGTCAATTTTATCTTTTCAAAAAACCAACTCTTTGTTTCGTTGATTGTTTCTATTGTTCTTCTGGTCTCTATTTCACTTATTCTGCTCTAGTCTTTATTATTTCCTTCCTTCTGCTAATTTTGGGTTTAATTTGTTCTTTTTCTAGTTTCTTGATGTGTAAAGCTAGACTGTTTATTTGTGATCTTTCTTCTTTCTTAACGTAGGCAGTTATCACTATAAAGTTCCCTCTTAGTACTGCTTTTGCTGCATCTCATAGGTTTTGGGATATTGTATTTTCATTTTCATTTGTCTCAAGATATTTTTTGATTTCCCTTTTGATTTCTTCTTTCACCACTGGTTTTTCAGGAGTGTGTTGTTTAATTTCTACATACTTTTGAATTTTCCTCCTATTATTGATTTCTATTTTCATACTATTGTTGTCAGAAAAGATACTTGATATGATTTCAATCTTCTTAAATTTGTTAAGACTTGTTTTGTGGCCTAACATTGTGGAGTTCCCCACTTTCCCTATCTAGTCCCCACATCTCTCTTTTCCCTTCTACCTTCAAATATGACCATTTATAGTTTTTTTCCTTTATTTTTAGGATGTTTCTGATTCTTTAATTTCTTACTTCCACTTCTATGAGCATGGTGCACTCAGGGATTAGATTCTACTAATTGTTTTATTCTCATTACCAGCATGCAGTGTGTGCTTAATAAGTATTTACAGAAGGAAGGAAGAAAGATTTAAAATTTTACAGAGATGTGAAAAAGGATTCCAACTAGTTTTTCTGTTAAACTTACTCCTAACTTGTGAAGATCATTGAATCAAACACAAGAAATTAAAAACAAAATTCAGCTCCCATAGGGGGGATGTGTTTAAAATGCAAAGATTGGCCAGAACCAGTGAAGATGACTTGCAACAGGAAGAAATTTTATTGAAACACCACCATAGAGAGAGCCAAAGAAATGTTACTATTCTAAAAATAGTTCATCTTAATTCACTGGAAGAAAGGCAGAAAAGTAAGAAGGCCCTTATTTAGGAACCTAGCTTCAATTTGATATTTTAATTTAGGGGCCATTCTTTCGGGGTTCAGGAGGGCACCCTCTGCTCACTCTTCATGTTGTTGACCTTGGTAGATTTCTCTTCCATTGTGTGAACTCTGGAGGAAAGAACTTTGCCACGAGGATCTATTTCTTCAACAATTGTTTTAACCACGGTGGTTTTAGATGAATCTAAAATGACGCGTGTGAATTGTTAGAATTTATCAGATTCACAAAGGGGGAATAATTAACTTTTCATTTTAAACACACACAAATAAACACTGGATGCTCAACACTGCTTTTGTTTTTACCTTTTATCTGATTTCCTGGTCCTCCGTAGCCTTTTGATTTGACACAAGAGCTGTAAATATATAGAGAGCTTGTATTAACTATTCCACTCTGTGTTTTGCTGAGGAAACTGATAAACAACGATTTAACATGGGAGATCATTGGATTCTTAAATAACACTAGAAGGGCTTTATGTACACATGATGTAGATCACAGATACTTTGTAGTTGATTTAAAAAAATCTTTAATAACCTTAAAATCAATTGTTTTCTCAATGGAAGCAGCACTTACCCATCCTCTCCATCTATCAGGCGGCAGTAGGTCTCAATTTCTTTTTCCAGGTGGACCTTGATGTCCAGGAGCTGCTCGTACTCCAGCTTCTGGCCCTCCGTCTCGGTTCTGACCTGGTGCAGCTGCTCCTCCAGGGCCCCGATCTGAGCCTGGATCTGGGCGAGCTGAGCACAGTAGTTGCCTTCGGTTTCTGTCAAGGAGCACTCCAGGGAGTGTTTCTGTGGATCAGTAAGAGATAGTTTAGTAGAAAATGTTTTGTTTTAGAATAAGGCAAAGCACTTAAGAGGTATTTAAGAGCGTTATCTTTACATAACGCAAATAACTGTATTTACCTGAAAGATTCCACTCGTTCAATATTAATTGTTGCCTTTATTGGATGTCATACGATTTTTCTATTTGAGATAACACAGTTGGTGGTGAATGTTACTCATATGCCCAGGAGTCTTAGCAAAGCTGAGGTTGTTTCCTCTTGGGCACAGTCTGAAGATCCCTCCCCCTCACCAATATAGCCCATGTCTATAGAGTCCGGCACACATTTTCACTTTCCCCAGGAAAAGAAGTCCCCCTACACTTTGCCGCTTCATTGCTAATCATGTGACAGCCTTGTCTAATGAGGATTATAGGTCTTCTATTAAATACAGGGTTATTAAAAAATAACCCTGTAGTGAGCTGCATAAACTTTCCAGAGGTAGAATGACCCGAAGAAAAGGATGACCTTTTTAGGCTTTAAATAGTTTGATTCACTGGCTTGTGACTCCAAATGGGTCCATACAGGGTTTATCCCACGGAGGGGTGCTTGCTGTCATTTTACACTAATGAAGATGAGAGTGTCTTATGCTTTCCTCTGCAAGAATTTTTTCCTTTTTTTGAGGAAGATTAGCCCTGAGCTAACTGCTGCCAATCCTCCTCTTTTTGCTGAGGAAGACTGGCCCTGAGCTAACATCCGTGCCCATCTTCCTCTACTTTATATGTGGGACGCCTACCATAACATGGCTTTACCAAGCGATGCCATGTCCGCACTCGGGATCAGAACTGGTGAATCCCGGGCCGCCGAAGTGGAACATGCGCACTTAACCACTGTGCCACCGGGCCGGCCCCTCTGCAAGAATTTTTATATAAAGTCTTAATTTTATATACATTCATAGCCTCTTTTGTGGATAAACTCTGGAGGATTACTAACCATAGTGGAAAAAGTATAGACTTGGGGAGTTAGAAAGTTTGGAGAGAAGTTCTAATTCTTTCATGTCCATCTGTGGGTCTCTGGGAAAATTGTTTAACTTCTTTGAATCTCAGATTCTTCTTTCGGAAATAAGGACATGAATTATAAACTCTGCCCTGCCCAAGCCCCAGGCTTCCTGTGGACTCATGTGGGTAAGTGCAAACCCTTAATGAAAAAGGTTATTACAGTCATCACGTATGTTTAACTTTATAGGCAAGCTTCAGGCCTCTATTTTGCTTGTTAATGCCACTTCAAAAGGAACTTGTAAGTGCTCTTAATTAAGTAGCCAAAAGGAATGCTAGATGAAGAAGCCAGGAGGGGCGCAAACGTATTTTTGCCTTCCATGGACAGTAGTTTTTGATCTTTTGACTTGAGAGAGAAGATTCAGGGTAGAAACTATTTTGTTTTTCCAGTACCTCAAAATAATTGTACTTGCTAATTTCGAATGTTTCAGAATTATTAGCACCTAGCTATAATTTTCAGGCAAAGAGGATTCTACTGTGCAAAATGCAAATGTGTCTTATTTCAAGCATAATAATGAATGGATAGTAGCAGAAACAAGCACTATCATGCAGCAGAAAACCCTCTTTAAATTTTTTCTCAATTTCTAAAGTCAATCTTTTTTTGTAATTTTTTCTTACCGTTGCTAAGAGGGACTGAAGTTCAATCTCCAGGGTTTGAAGAGTGCGTTTCATCTCAGTAAGTTCATTCCGAGCTGAGCTGGTGGCACCAGCATCGTCAGAAATCTGCTGCTGCAGCGAGGCGCTCTGAAACGGCGGGAGGCGCGTTAGGGCAGGGCTCGCATCAGCACCCAGCACCGCGTGAGCGCGCGCAGCGTGACATCACCTTCTCGTTGAACCAGGCCTCCGCGTCCCTGCGGTTCTGCTCGGCGAGCGCTTCGTACTCGGCCCGCATGTTGTTCAGCAGCAGCGTGAGGTCCACGCCGGGCGCCGCGTTCATCTCCACGTTCACGTTACCGCCAGCTGCACACTGCAGGGCCTTCATTTCCTGAAAGAAATTTGTTTAACCGTGGCGGGATCTGAACATTTTTAAAGGAGCCAGAAAGACATGATCCATATGGTTTGAAACTTTTTTTAAAGGGTTTGTTTCTTTTTGAGGGGGATGAATAGAAACATTTCAAACAATCTAAACCATATGGAGAAACTGACAAATTCCTTCTTGAATATGGATTTAAATTTATAAATTGTCCTCGGAAATGTATTTTCAAATTTTGGGAGGAAGGCGGATTGTGAAATCGGGGGAGACGGGACATCTACCTCCTCGTGATTCTTTTTGAGGTAAGCCAGCTCCTCGCTCAGCGTTTCCAGCTGGATCTCTAGGTCGGTTCTGCACAGAGTCAGCTCGTCGAGGACTCTGCGCAAACTGCTGACGTCCGCGTCAACGCTCTGGTGAAGGGCTTGTTCATTTTCAAACCTGAGAACAGTATTTGAAAGTTTCAGCGCATTAGTCAGATCACTTTCTGGGTCATAAAACTCAGACTAAGCTTTGCGGTCAAACTGTTAAATTATACTGAAAACTTCAGTTAGATCACCCGTAATGCAAGGAATGAATTTCTTTGAAGCCAAGAGAATGGGGACTCTTAAAATTCTCTTTCATATGGTCTTGACATTCATTTGTGTTAGTCCCCAGATTCCCCAAGTAAAATATATGATTCAGCTGGTCATTCTAACATGCATTTGGTTTAAAACAAATGAAAACAAAGAATTGAGCTGACCTCAAACAGTCTGAATAAAAGAGGGAAATGCTTCACTTTTTTGGTTTCTCATCAGCTTACTTACTTCAGTCTGAAGTCATCAGCCGTTAGTCTTGCATTATCATTTTGCAGGATGACATTGGCATTACTTGTAGTTGCAGAAATTATCTGAAAAATGGAGAGTTAAAGAGTGAGAAAATACTTAAAAAAATTTCAAACTTCAGCATTTCAGATTTCCTTGACATAAAGTCCCCTATGGAATTAGAGTAATATTTCTGGCATTCTGTCTCCAATAATAAGATGATTCTTTTGAAAATGGGAAATTTAAGTATGACCTCTTTTTCTCTCTACCCCACCTGTAAAAAACTCTTTCTATATAAAAGCTTATAAATATATAGTTTGAGACATTGGGTAGTTTTTGATATTTTAATATTACTGAAAGCGTAAACATGTATACCTCATACCAGATGGTGGGTGAGCCATGTTCAAAGATTAGAATTTTAGTGAAAATTATTTTTAATATTAATAATGAACTACCAAAAATTAGAAGCTGAGAGCAAAGCCCTGCTGTGTGATAGCTTATACATGTGTGTACGTACGTGGTGGCTAAATACTCTTATGGGTGTTAACCCTATGCCCTTGTGCTGCTTACCTGGTTCCTAAGGTCGTCAATTATTGGCAAATATCTGCTGTAGTCATGATCAAGACCACGGCAAGAGCCAGGCCCAAATTTCTCATACCAGCCCTTAATCTTCTGCTCCAAGTCGGCGTTGGCCTCTTCCAGTGCTCGCACATTCTCCAGGTAGGAGGCCAAGCGGTCGTTGAGGTTCTGCATAGTCACCTTCTCATTGCCGGATAGGAGGCCATGTTCACTCCCGGTGAAGGCAGCACAGGAAGTGCTTCCCCCGCCCAGCCCCCCGCCATAGCCACCTGCAGATGAGCTGCCCCCAAAGGCGCAAGAGAAGCCGCTTCCAATGCCTGGCAGATGGCCTGTGTTTCCAGCCCCAAAGCCTGCTCCCCCACTAGAGAGCCGCACAGAGCCGGCTGCCCCGCAAGAACCAAGGCGTCTGGATGCAGAAGAAAAGCGCACAGACATGGTATCCAGACTGGAATGCTTGCTCCTGGAGCAAAGCTCTGATGGCAAATGTCCTACTCAAAAAGTTCAGTTTGTCTTTATATACACTTCATCAGGGTGTTTCTTGATGAACTTTGCTACCCATAGCAAAATGGTGTTTGCCAGCTCATCATGAATTATTCATAATTGGGTGATTTTTTTTTAATGAATATCTTTACCCTACTGTGTCTACTTCTGTAGGTGGATAGTTACCTTGGAGTTATTTGTTATCTCTGAAATGAGACAGGGAGGAGTATTACGGAGATTATTATAGTGATGTATTTCAAATGCAGTATGAGTAATCCTTCCTGCCTTCCAGGCTGCAGTACTCTAAAATTCCTACAAGAATAAAAAAGTGTGACAGACAGACTTCTCTCTCTCTTGCTCAGACCAACAGGATTGCATTTTCTCCAGCAAGTGAGGCATCATAGTCATGGTTGTCTATGGATAATATGATCTTTCTTTCAGGGATGTTGAAAATAATTTCAAGACCATGGGCTCTTGGTACCAGAGGAAGGAGGCCAGGTCCTAAATGAAAATTGAGGAATTGGAAGGACTCTTCTTTGGAGACAGAATGTCTTCCCTTGATGTAACTTCCTGAGTTACCGTTTCATCTTCACTGGTTTTCTGTCTAAGCTCTGTCGTTAACCAGGTTAAGTGAAGATACTGGTCAACCTCTCAGGGCTCTGGTTTCCTCATCTGTAAAACGAAGGGACTAGACTGTGGCCTGAATATTCTGTTTTTCACTTCTAGATTTCCTGTATTTTTACATTTCTTCCTTTCATTATTTCTAGAAAAATTTTCCTCATTCTCTTCCTACTCACTCCCCAATTTTGGTCCCACCTCGTGTCTGAAATTAATTCCACAAAGATCGTCAATTATAACACATCTCCAGTCCGATCTTGTTTCTCATTTTTATTCTCCTACCTCCTCTTGGACACATTTGATACTGACCACCCCAGTCTGATGAGTTTTGAACCCTTGCTTTCTGAGAATACTTCTACATCTCTGTTTGCTCCTCCTCCTTCTTCGATTCACAGCTTCTGTGCTCTAAATTTTCTCCTTCCTTATAGTTTTGTGCTTGGCATTTCTGCTTTCTACACACTCTCCCTTTCTGATCTCATCACTTCTTGTGGCTTTGGCTCTCTATGAATGGCTTCTAAACATATATCTTTAGCACTTTTCTCTTCCCCTTTCTACACCCACACTTTACTATGCCCACCAGACATTTCTACTTGGATGTTCTGTCGTGACTTCCAACTCAACATGCAATCACCTTGACATCAAAATTTGATCTTTTGCATCTTTCTTCATTGGTTCATTAGATATTGGTGGAATTACCTTAAGTCATGCTCAAGATTACTAAGAAATCTTTAATTGCTATCGTTTTTTACCAGCCTGCATCTGATCAGTCACTAGGTCCTATTGAATCTGCTTCTGCAGTGTCTCTTGAAGCATTTTTCTCTGTTCTCTTTTCCTTGTTACTATCATTTTCTTTCAGCTCAATTATTAAAACCTTAATTGGGTCCTCATTTCAAGTATTTTTCCTTTCCATTATTGTCAGTAGGCAGGTGGGTACCAAAGTACCATTCCTGAAATACAACACCATTCATGTAATTGAAGGAACCAGGCCCTTGAATCAGATATATCAGCATTCATATCCGAGTTCTGCCATTTTCTAGCTGTGGGACCAATGCAAAGTTCATTCTCTGAGCCTTGGCTTTTCATTTCTAAGATGGAGATATTACTTGTGTGGTGAGGCTATTACATGGTAGTTAAAGATGTAAAGTAACTATGCTTGTTAATAACATGTGGTCAGAAAGTATTTCTTTCCTTTTTCCATTCTCCTCCTGTTTAAAAGCCATCAACTACACATTAGATGAAGCTCCCTTGCCTGACATTTAAGACTCTTCTTGATGTAGGTTCCACCTACCTGACTTGCCCGTTCTTTTATTTTATTAATCTCCTCACCCCCACCTTTTTGTCTTGGCTCATGTTATCTTCTCCATTGGAGGTTATTTGAGATCTTGCATTTGCCAATAACAACTGACATCACTTTCTATTACATAGAATGAAAATGAAGTTTCTAAAAATATAAATTTTCGTAACCTAATAAGTAAATTTGTAGAAAAGCAAGCCAGAAAAATCTGTTGATCAATCAAGAAATCACGTTAATAAAGCATTATAATTTATTGTAAATAAAATTATGACACCAAAAATGTTATCTTTTTGCAATTTGTAACTTTGTTATTGTATCTCTATCACTATTACCTCTATTATCTGTTATGAATAATAAAATATTTTTAAAGAAAAAGTATTTATGTTTTAGTACCTCTAACTGAATTTTTTCCTGACTTTTGACCAAGGAGCTCAACATTTTCTTTTTGCACTAGGCTCTGCAAATTATGTAGGCATTCTGGTTGTTGGGTCTTTCTCTAGGAAAACTGAAGCATCCTGAAAAGACCTCCAGGTACAGATATGTGAGTGTCTCCCACAAAAAGAAGCTCACCACACAACCACCCTAGAGTGAAATACACACATGCCTACACAGAGCCTCCAAATATTTAAGGCCTTACTCTTGAACAGAATTTCAAAGATCACCATACACTGAAAACACTCCAGCATGAAAGACAAAGACTCACAGAAAGAAGGAAAAATAGCACTCAGGGGAAACAGAGACAATAAAGGAAGCTGAAGAAAACTTTAAATAAAAAAGAAAAAGAAACTACTTGTATTTAATACCTTTTTAAGTAACAAAAATACTGCCTATTTGAAACATGAACAGAATATCATTAAAATTGAACAGCAGAGCACAAGAAAGCACTCTTAGAATTAAGAATGAACTACCAAAATCAAACTTTAATAGATAGGTTGGAAAATAAACCTTAAAAAATCCCTCTGATGGTGGAACAAAGGACAAACGGATCAAAGAAAATATTAGACAATTAGAGGTTTGGGCCACGAACACCCTTAAGTGGGTCTTCCAGAAAGAGAGAGAGGAGAGATGATGAAGAAATTATTTTATAACCATATTCTATAGTACTACTCAGAACTAAAAGACAGAGCTCCTAAATTGAGAGAGAACATCAAGAACCATGAGTAATAAATGGAAAGGAACCACAGTGAGTCACGTGCACAGGATATTTCAGAGACCTGTAGAGAAAAAGAGAACATTTAAAGCGTGTCAGGAGAAAAGACAACACGCATGCAAGGATGAGGAAATCAGAAAGGCTCAGGACTTCTCAACAGCCCTGGAGGCCTCGATTCCAGTGAAGAATGCTTTCAAAATTCTGACCGAAAGTGATTCCAACCTAAAATTCTCTACTTAGACAATTAATCATGAGTGAGAGAGGAATAAAAATATTTTCAGACATGAAAATTCTCAGGAAACTTACCTCCTTCGCGCACTTTGTCAGGAAGCCACTAGAGGGAAAAATGAACAAGGAAAGGGAAAACTTAGGGTCCAGGTAATGGAATCCCAACACAAGAGTTCACTGAATGAATGTCCCTGAATGGTAGCTGGGTATCAGGTCTAAAAAAGAAATAGTCCATATTCAGTAGGAGGTTGGAGGATTCTGAGTGAGGTCTTCAGGGGACAGATGAAAATGACTGATGATTTTTATGTTGGAAAGAGGTGTGAGAGATTAAGATACATAAGAAACCAGGTTAGTAAAAAAATTAGAAAAATACTGCTTGCATGAGGAACACAAAGTTGTGCAAGAAAACGTAATGAGCATACCACTTGACACAATAATGAACAGTATTTACTTAGTCATAATGATGAAAATACTGAGCATTGATTTACCTAAATATTGGGGTACAGCTACATTAGGAAGAGGAGAAAGATGTAAAAGCTAGATTCTCAACTTCTTTTCAAGAGGACAATATGTAATGTCTAAAATGGATAAATCAAGACATATCGACTAAAGCGTGTTACTTACGTATACAGATAAAGACTACAAGAAATAGCTAAAAGAGTTTTAAGTGGTAGCCTGTGGAAAGCACAGCTGGAGGTGGAAGAAGGTAGGGAACAAGAAATTGCTGCTGTTTTTGTTTTGACTTTTAGTACAATTTGACTTTTAAGGTGCATTCATCACTTGATAAAAAGTAAAAATCAATTTAAAAATAACCAAGAAAAAACCCCAAATATACAACAGAGCTTTCTTTGTAAAGTTTACAAATAAACTTGCTACAGAATCCAATTTGAAAAACAGACACTATGATATTTCTATGTCTGGCGGTTAAATAAGATTAGACACAATGAATTTCCCTTCCACCACAAAGTACCCTAACAGTAGATAAATTACAGTACATGTCCATCTAAATTCATTGCTAAGCTCAAAAATAAATAAATAAAGGAAGCCAAAAAAAAAAAGAAAGAAACAAAAAACAGAAAACAGAGAGCTGAAACATGAGTGGTGAGCAAACACCGAAGTTTGAGCTGTCCTGGAAATCTGCTCAAGCCAGAAATAGATTTTCTGGTTTAGAGCCCCGCTGATAAGTAAGATTTGAAACTGATCAAGTGTCATAGCTGAACTTGAGACTCACTAAAGGCTGTGCAGCCCCAGAGCCTATGTCTTCAGTAGAAAAGGTGAAGTTAGAAAAATCTGCATGCTGACAAAATGGGCAAATCAGAAAATCGTTCTGTTGCTGATGGTACTGGGCAAAAATTCAATAGAATTAAAATTATTGGTATTTGATAATAACTTGTAATCATGGCCTTGCTCTGATACAGTCTTGCAATTTGAATTTACACTCCCTCAGTCTGAGAACTCCAATCCAAGAAATTAATTAAGAAATTTTTAGGTTGGTATGGCTCCATAGTACCCAGGAGAAATAATCTCAGTCCTGGCCTTGCAGGATTCCCACAGTTAAATTCCAACCACAAATAAACTTATAAAAAAATAAAACAAATACATGAGGACACAAACCACATATGACTAAGAGTCAGCTAACTGCAGTCTACTGAATAGCATATGAAAGATATGAAAGGATAATGAAATGACAAGAAAGTGTATACAAAAAAGTGTAGTTTTAGTGTTTAAGAATCAAAAGAGAGAACTAGGAGTGTTACAAATAAACAAGTGACTATCAAAAATGACCAGGTAAATTTAAAAAAGAAATGCAAAATATAACTAAAATTGAAGATTTAACTGAGGATTAAGCAACTGATAAGACACTACTGAGGAGAAAGTAAGTAAACTATAGGAAACATGAAAGATTATTTTTCTAAATGAGAGAGAGAGAGAGAGAGAGAAAGAGATTGAAGTTCAAACACACTTTTCATTGGAATTCTCCTAGAGACAATACTAAGAGAATGGGGCGGAGGGTGAGAACTTTCCTAGGGTAGATTAGAAACATCAGTTCTCCAATTTAAGAGGCAAAGTAAAGTTAAAAACCTACTTCTAGTGATGTTGAAGAACAGCAAAGACAAGGAGGGGACCTTACAGCAGCTGGAGAGAAAATAGAGATCATCTACAAAGGAAGCATAATTAGACTGTCAGCAACTTCCCATTAGCAACAATGGAAATCAGAAGACACTGGAACGATTTCTACAAAATACTAAGAAAAAAATCATCATCCTGTTAAAATTGAGTACCAAGCAAAACTATCTTATAAGAATAAGGTATGAATTGTGGGAAATCACGGCCATGGTGGCAGAAATTTTGAATCCTCACATAAAAATCGCACAGAGTAATTATATCGCAAAACCAAAGACCCATGTACAAATGATACAACAAATCTGGGTGACAAGGTATGACCACAAATCCCAAAATATAAGCTGGTAGAACAAACTACCATTAGCCGTAAGACCTGCATGTTATAAACATTTCTGTAGGAAGAAGAGGGAATTCAGAGGCATCTGAAGTCTGATGACAGGAGAATCCCAAAAGAGCCAACTGAAAATAACAGCAGGTAAATTTGAGAAAAACGTATGAAACTGAGAGAGTTTTGCCCATCCAGTCGTAGGCAAGTGAAAGTAGTCTTCCATGCAGTCAGAAGGGAATGGAGCAGACTAGACCCTGTGAATTCTCAAAACCGTGAGCCATGGTTCCCTCCCAGAAGAGCCCCCCACAGTGAGGAGAAACTAATGGAAAGAAACCAAAACTGATCCAGATAGGGTCAGTAGAGAGGAAGAAAGAGATGGTCCAGACACAGGTGGGGGAGGGGAAAAAAGACAGGAACTTTCAGAAATCAAGCCAACATACTTTTTTTTTCCCTTAGGAAGATTTGCCCTGAGCTAACATCTGTTGCCAATCTTCCTCTTTTTGTATGTGAGCTGCCACCACAGCATGGCCAGTGATGAGTGGTGTAGGTCTGGGCCAGGGAAGTGAACCCGGGCTGCCCAAGTGGAGCATGCTGAGCTTAACCACTAGGCCACCAGGGCTGGCCCAGTGAACCTTAGAAGACAACAAGAGAAAAGGGAGCTCTGTAAAGTTAGAAAAGCTATGTGGAGCTATACTTAATCTAGAAGTTAAGGAACATGAATTACCTACAAAAATGAGCAAAAAAAAAAAAAAAAGAGAATCCCACAAAATGTTAATACACAAAAATAAGAAAATGAGGATCTGAATTACATCCTACTAGAAAATGAAAGTGTGCCAGAAAGACATGCCCACAAAACAGATTAAGATATAATTTACCATTTCAAAATGACCTAAAATGCATTAAAAATGATAGAAGGAAAAAAAAAAGCAACGTAAACCAGAATTGGGAAAACTTAGAAAATGGGGTGACAGAACTTAGGAAAGGATTAGAAATAAAAGAAAAAAAATCATTACAATGAGTAAGATGCAATCACAGGAAATGAGAAGTTTAGGGGAAATCAGTTCCCAGAGAAAAGATATATTCTGGAAATAGACAATCTTAAGCAATCTTAAATAAATATCTTGAATAATCTTAAGTAAAATATTAACAAATACAATTCAACAGTATATTAAGTAATATATAATTTTTCAAGGGAGTCCCTTATAAAAAATGAGAGTAGTTCAGTATTACATGCAGCAGATAAAAATGTCACATAAAAATCATATGAGCCTCTCAGAAGTACTAAAAGAAAACATGGGCAATTGTATTTAAAATGTTGGAATGACAAAGACTTCTCAGCAGATGTAAAACTCAGAATCTATGATGGAAATTTTTATGAATGTGACAATGAATGATGAATTTCTGTATGATGACAAAAAAATCAAAAGAAAAATAGCAATATCGAAACATCTGCAACACCCAATAACAAGTGGTAATTTACTTCCCTTGCAATGAGCTCCCGTAAATCTTGGGTGTTTGTTTTTTTTTAATGGTTGGCATCTGAGCTAACAACTGTTGCCAATCTCCTTTTTTTTTCTTCTTCTCCCCAAAGCCCCCCAGTACATAGTAATATATTCTAGTTATCAGTGCCTCTGGTTGTGTTATGCGGGGCGCCGCCTCAGCACGGCCTGATGAGCGGCGCCGTGTCAGCGCCCAGGATCTGAATAGGTGAATCCCTGGGCTGCTGAAGTGGAGCATGCAAACTTAACCACTCGGCCACGGGGCTGCCCCTTGGGTGTTTGTTAAAAGAAGGAATAGGGGCTGGCCTGGTGGGATAGTTCTTAAGTTCATCTGCTCCGCTTCAGCAGCCCGGGCTTCACAGGTTCAGGTCCCAGGTGTGAACCTAGTACTGCTTGTCAAGCCACACTGTGGTGGCATCCCACATAAAATAGAGGACGCTTGGCACAAATGTTAGCTCAGCGACAATCTTCCTCAAGCAAAAAGAGGAAGATTGGCAACAGATGTTAGCTCAGGGGGAATCTTCCTCACACACACACAGAAAGAAGGAATAGCAGTTTGTGATTTCCACTTTAACAACCACCCAGGTACGGTCTCTGAACTCCTTTCCCTTTAGGTGGAGACCAATTCCTTCGAAGTACCTCTGGTGTAGAAACCCACCACAGCAAAAAGCAACATGAACCTTCAAGAATTGGAGAAGGACACATAATCAATTAGCAGAACTCCTAAAGAACTCAGGAGCCCTAGATAATTCTACCAAGCAAAGGAAAGTAACAGACCTAAAGGCCAAGGTCGATTCCCACACTAGGAAGGAAGGAGAGATTCAAGACTCTATGGCCTGAGGATGGGATGTTTCCTTCCATCCTGTGAACTCAACAGAATGTAAAGGAAATGCACCCAGAATTTAACTTTACATCCATTCCTTTGCTAAATAGATACATAGAGTACACAGGGAATTCTGGTTTATTTCTTTGGCAAGAAATGCTGAATTAGAATGGTTTGTTTTCCTTTTTAATCTTTTCACATCAATAGTACCCTTACCACAAAGAGCAATATGTACTCCCTGAACTCCAGTGTTCTTGCCATGGGAAGCAGATCACCGGGAAGACAGTGTTTTTAAAGATCCCTGTGTTCTGAGCACACCTGATAAGCAGGGCTGGCTTCACGGGCATGAAACCTGGGCAGTTGCACAAGGTCTCATGTTCAGAAGGACCCCACACTTGTTATAACGCTCTTCTTGCCATCTTGATATTTTTAATAATTTTATCTTTGAACTTGTGTCTTGTAAGTGGAGTCTGACGGGACAATGGGGCACACAAGGGAGCAGAAGAGTGTTCAAAATGTGCTCGTCTGCAGTCCCTTACCACAGTCGCATGGAGCATATGCAGTGCCCATGTGCACGTCCTTCTGGTGGGCCCACGATGCATCAGAGTTCAGTGAGACTCAAAGCGAGTATAAGGTAACTGTGTAATGTTTACGACTGAGTAAGCAGGGTCTCTGACAACCCCAAGAGGCCAGGTTTTCCACTCAAACAGAACTTGCTTCGAATGCAGAAAGAAGGCAATGGTGTTCTAAGAAACACGAACGATACAGGAACTCTATCATACACTTGAGTTACATTCATGTTATTAGTCAACCACTTAGGCTAAAAACAATGATGTAGAAAGAAAGGGCAACCCACAGTTCCTTTTCTTGTCTTTTCTTACTCATCAGTAAACCAGTGGTGGAGAGTGTTGGTAGAATGTGAGCGCACAAAGAAGTGAAATAAAAATGAGTTGAGTTTGTTTCCACTGTTTTGGTAAGAACAAAATACATATGCATGTATGAACTACAAAATATGAATTGTGTAATTTCAGTGATTCTCTATACAAGTTAAATATTCTTATATTTGTATACAGAATTGGCATTGCACAATATAAAAATGAATAGTAAAATTTATGCCAATATTGGGGCTGGCCCTGTGGCCGAGTGGTTAAGTTCACATGCTCTGCTTTGGTGGCCCAGGGTTTTGCCAGTTTGGATCCTGGCCGTGGACATGGCACTGCTCATCAGACCATGCTGAGGTGGCATCCCACATAACACAACCAGAGGCACTCACAACTAGAATATATAGCTATGTACTGGGGGCTTTGGGGAGAAGAAGAAGAAAAAATTTATGCCAATAACTTAAAATTTTAATTCTTATTTATTTAGAATGACATTAAATGGTAAATTAGAAAAACATGACAAGTCAAGAGTAAGATTGCTGAAGAAAGGAAAAACTTTATATTTTAGTGCCTTTTTTTTCTCTAAATATGGGCCCTGAGCTAACATCTGTTACCAATCTTTTCTTCTTCTTCTTCTCCCCAAAGAGCCCCAGTACATAGTTGTATATTCTAGTTGTGGTCCTTCTGGTTGTGCTATGTGGGGTGCCACCTCAGCATGGCCTGATGAGTGGTGCCATGTCTGTGCCCAGGATCTGAACCAGTGAAAGCACACGAACTCAACCACTTGGCCATGGGGCTGGCCCATTTTAGTGCCTTTAATGATACTTTTCCCCTGATTATAGGGAATTATAAGGGGCTTCGCATTTTCATCTTACACTGAGCTCTGCAAATCATGTAGCTAGCCCTCTACATTGTACATTTGGGAAGTTACTTGCCCATGAATTTCTAGTATTTGCTTCATTTGGTGACTTTTGGCTCAAGATTTTATAAATTTCCCATTCTGTGCCACTTCTTTAACTCCCACCTGACTGTTGGGTTGTTGGGTAGAATTCTTGCCCTGACTGGAGCTTGTCATTAGAATCAGGCCACATATTAGAAAAATATGAGAGCTGCTCTCCTTTTAGGGAATTCAATATGTGTTGGGAATCTCTACCATACATTTTGATCCAGAAACATAGAAAGACATAATAACTGAACTGTTCATCAGCTGCATGAGAGTTTAAGTTCTAGAACAGATGTGTTCTAGACAGGTTGAATGTGGTCTGCCACTTGTTACTGTACAGCCCATGAGCTAAGAATGCTTTTTACATTTTTAAATGGTTGGGGAAAAAAAACCCAAAGAGGAATATTTCATGACATGTCAAAATTATTTGCAGTGCAAATGTCAGTGTCTGTAAATAATGTTTTATTGAAACACAGTGATGCTCAATTTGTCTATCTATTGTCTATGGCTGCCTTCTGCTACAATGGCTGAGTTGAGTAGTTAAAGTAAGAGACCTTATGGCCTGCAAAACCTGAAATATTTACTATCTGGGCTGCGACAGAAAAAGTTTGCCGATCTCTGCTCTAGGAAAAACGTCATTAGCACGAGGCTCATTGCCGTGGATCTTTCCAGAGATAATCCTGATTATATGGGAAATGGTTTCCTGGGAAGTACCCATACCTCCAGAAGAGTCTGAGATAGGCTCACGGGTGAAAATACCATGAATGCACCATCTAGTGGTGGGACTTTTCAATCACAGGGAAATTTCTGAATTTTTTACAGATTATTTTTGCCCATGCAAAAGTGGTGAGATTTAAAGATTATGTCTAGTGAATGTTTAATATTTAAATGTCATGTGGTATTGACTACTATTTAAAACTAGAGTGGAAGGCAATTAGAATATATTTCACAAATGTCTCCCTATGAATTAGACACAGAAAAAAACCTCAATTATTAGTCATGAGTGAATGGAAATGAATGCACATCAACTTTTTTATTTATTTGAAAACAAACACCCAACATCCTGTAAAGTTAAGAAAACAAGTATTTTTTCTAAGTAACTTATCTTTAAGGGTAGAGAGGGTTTTTATTATCTCTTTGCTATTTAGAACAATACAGCTGTGCGGGATCCCTTCCCAAATTATTCTTTTCTCAGTAATGACAGCTAGAAAGAAACCCTTTGCTCTGTCTTGCCATTGGCCATTTTAGATCTCTTTTCTTCAATGGACTGAACCCTCGATGAAAGAACTTTACCACGTTGATCTATCTCTTCAACCACCGTCTTTACCAGTGTGGCTTTGGATAAATCTAGAAATAAAACATATGTGAATGCACATATTCAACCTAAAGGATTACATGACAAAGAATTCCACTGTTGGCTGTTAATACAATATATCATGTACATTTTTGCTGAGGGAGTAAGCATAGGTTTATAATAATAGTTTGGGATAGTTTTATCCATTCAAAATAATACTTTAAATTCAGAGCACTTTAGTTAAAATTACTTAAACATAGACTGTTGCCATAGTGTATAACTGCCATTAATGTAAGAGCATTTGCTGCAATAGAAATAGAACTAGATTTCATTACCTTTAGATGAATTCCCTGAGCTTCCTGATCCAAAGCCCTTTGATTTAGAGCATGAGCTGTAAAACAAAAAACAGCTTATTCTTTAATATTTCTGCTTATCACTTAATAAATATTCATTGAATCAACAGATGAACATAAACTCAAGTGACTGTTGTATGCCAAAAGCAGACCTTAGTTTTCTATAAAGGAAAATAAAAAATTTTTGTGCAGGAGCTGGAAGTAATTAAATGTTATCTAAAGAGGATATAAAACAACCTTGTTTCCATTTGATTTTTTTTTTTTTTTTTTTTGCTGAGGAAAATTTGCCCTGAGCTAACCTCTGTGCCAATCCTCCTCTATTTTGTATGTGGGTCACCACCACAGCATGGCCGGTGAGTGGTGTAGGTCCATGCCTGGATCTGAACCTGTGAACCTGGGCTGCTGTAGTGAAATTGTTTTACATATAGATCCCGGGATTTTGTACAGAGGACATTTATTTCAGGGCAGCAGTGATATTAGGAGTGAACTGAGGGGTGGGGTGGAGAGAATCTTGAAACCCACAGTGATTAACATGGACAACTAATGGTGGTTCTTCAGGGATGGCTGGGGTCATCCAAGGCAGATGAGGAAGAGGCTGTGAGGTACAAAATACAGAAGAGATGACTGCAGAGGCAAGAGATGGGCATGCCTTTCTGCAGTGGGAATGAAGAAGAAAAGGCTTGGAGGCATGGAAGGTAAGTGAGCAGTATATGGTTGTGGTTTAAAATAGGTAAAAACTGGATTTTCAAATGGTGTTACTTACTTTCCATCTCCATCTATCAGGCGGCAGTAGGTCTCGATTTCTTTTTCCAGGTGGACCTTGATGTCCAGGAGCTGCTCGTACTCCAGCTTCTGGCCCTCCGTCTCGGTTCTGACCTGGTGCAGCTGCTCCTCCAGGGCCCCGATCTGAGCCTGGATCTGGGCGAGCTGCGCACAGTAGTTGCCTTCCGTCTCTGTCAGGGAGCACTCCAGGGAGTGTTTCTGAGGACGGAAAAGATGCAAGATAAAAAGGAGCAAGGGATGAAACCATTTTGAGGACTGTGTAGACCAGTGTTTCTCAGCAAATGGCAGTACTGCTCCGTAGGCGAGTTTAGAAAATTTGTGGGGCTCATCACAATAAAACGGGAGGTGGTGAGGAAGGGGAAGCGACGGGCATTTACTGGGTGGAGGCCAGGCCTGGGGGGTGACGGGATAAATGACCCTTTCCCATGAGACTTTTGACTGTTCCAATGGATAGTCATGATATTTAGATAATATTTCATATGATGGCCAACCTATATATTAAAACACTTTTTTTTGGGTAGCACAATAAGAAATCAATATTGGAAATTATTTTTTTTGAAATTACATATCTCCTTCTGGGCTGGCTGCTGTTTTCAGTATTATTCTGCTCCTGTCTCCAGAGACCAGAGATCTGTCTCACCACTGTTCCAAGGCCTTTTGTGCTGCTGTTTCTTTTTTCTAATCTGTCCTCGATTTTCTGTCATCAAAGGCCGTTCATTAAGCATTTGAGATTGAATGAATGCCTTCACAGGGGTGGGATTTCAAGGAAAGAAATAAATTTCATAACACAGTACAGGTCATTATTTCAACACTACTCTTATGAACATTACACCTCCTCATTCCTACTTCCATAGTGTGTAATTTGTCTTGTCAGAGGATCCCTCCTTCAATTAAAGTAATTTTCCTCTTCCCTTTATTATACATAAATACATCTGGGTGGTTATTACTTCTCCTGATATTAGTTATTATCTGATCGTCCACCCCCACTTCCACTCTTTCATTTTCCTTTTTTTCTTGTGTGGGGCAACTCCTGATCTTACATTATTAAAAATAGAACATTTATCAAAGGAAGATGTAAGCCTCTGACTCTTTTATTACATGTTCCAGGGTAGTTGGCCCTGAGTATTTACATTTTAAATATATTTTATTTTAAAACACTTATATTTTTCCTTTTTATTGCAGTTATGGCATTAGACGGGTTTTTAAAAAATTTTTGTTTGTTGCTCAATATATTATCTATTGGCTTCATTCTAGGATTGTGAAAAGGGAGTTATAAAATAGTGATCATAACACGCAGACATTGGTTGTATTGGGGCTAAGAACCATGGACTTGGACACATAGGCTGACAGATGCATTGCGTGGGTGGTGCTGGGCAGGCCCACTCCAGGGGCAGAGGAGTGTGGAAGGTGATCAGGATGGTAATGCGGAGGGTGAAGCAACAAGTCACAAGATGTCAGTGAGATGTGTGCTTGGCTGTTCGAACCTTTAATTTCCCTGATGATGTACCCTCATGTGGCGTTCCTTCTTAGGGTTGCTAATACTCTCCTAAATCAGAAGGGACAGCATCTCTACCTCACAGCCTTCTGCTGTAAAGCTTGGCTTGTAGATGAGAAAGGAGGACAAGATGAACCTGGAAGTTTGTGTATTACAGGAAGCGTGTGAAACATTTATATATTTAGACAACTCCCAACTTACAGGTGATTTGTGTACTAAATTATGGAAGATCACGCTTAGAATTCGTCTTATGACAAAAGAAGCTCAGGTATGGCAGTTGAGTTCTATGCTACCGTTATCCTATTCAGTTATCTTGTGTTAAAATGGGCTTTTTATGGATTTTCTCATGAGCCCAAACTATAGTACTTCTGGCTTCGCAGAATCTCATTACTTTCTAGCACCATTGCTTCCATGTGAAAATGCTTACAATTCTGTTCTGGGAACTCAGGAATTTATTTCCTTCAACATAGCTCAGAAATGAGAGGGAGGATTCATACTCAGGGGTACAGCAGCGGGAACAGGTCCTCAGGGGTCTTGTTGCAGGAAAGAAGGGAGTGGGGAAGAGAGGAGGTTTCTAGGAGCCCAAAGCAGCAGGGAAGGTCTCTGGTACCAGCCAGCAGCGAGGAGGTGACGAGGGGGAGGAGAAGAGGGGCATGCTGGTTAAGTTGGGTTGGTCAGTGGTGAAAACAAGTCTCCAAGCTGAATACAGTAAGGTAAGAAAGCAGCTCAACTTTTTAAGTGGGCTAAATCAAAATAATCTTCCTATTGTTTTGAGTCCTCCGTTCCTTCTGCACTCATTTGTGTCAGAGCAGCCCTTTCCTTTGTGTTACAACATGGTGACCTTGGAGAGTGTGAAACCTCTGATGAAGACAGGGAACCCTTTGGCCACATTGGTGCCATAGCTCTCCACCCCAGAAGGGAAGCCAGTTTTAGTCCTGAGTTTTCTCCATGGTAACCTCTGAAGTCACTGGGGTGGGTGCCAGGGTGCCTGAATGCCCAGCTCTGCGAGGTGTGTTGGAATGGGACCTCTGCCCTGGACACTGTGGGTCTGAAGAGGCCGATGGTGCTCATATGGAATCAGATGTGTACCCTCTTTTCCTCTGCCTGATGAAAAACACAATGTGGCTTTGAATATGCCTTCATCAATACTGGGATTCAATTTAACAGGGCTTCATCAACAGTAGGAGGTGCTGGTGACCTTAGCTCTGCCCTGGATGGCCGCATGACTGTAGGGTGCTGCTTGATTTTCAGGTGCAGCACAACTGCTGCTGCTAGCTCTGTGGGGCTGAGACGAACAACACCAAGGAAGAAACAATTTTATGAAATGAGCACTGAGCACCGACCAGGAAGGAAATTCTCAGTGACCTTAGGGAGGAAGCAATGCTCTGTCTGTGTCTCTTTCTGAGTGCCTCAGTGTCTGTCTTTCCTGCTCTCTTCTGCTCTTAGGTATTTGGGGGTAAAGCCATAACAAGGAAGAAGGCAAGGGTTTCAGGTGGACTTCGTGGAATCACAAAGTCCAGGCTGACCGGCGCTCTCACCTACCATCGCCAGGAGGGACTGCAGCTCGATCTCCAGGGTCTGCAGGCTGCGCTTCATCTCCGTCAGCTCGTTCCTGGCCGAGGTGGCTGCGCCCGCGTCATCGGAGATCTGCTGCTGCAGCGTGGCGCTCTGGAAGGTGGGGTCAAAGGGGTTAAACGGGCCTGTACCCCCCGGGCTGGTGTGGGCAGGGCTGCTCGCGCTGCCCTCACCTTCTCGTTGAACCAGGCCTCCGCGTCCCTGCGGTTCTGCTCGGCAAGGTCTTCGTACTCGGCCCGCATGTTGTTCAGCAGAACCGTGAGGTCCACGCCGGGCGCCGCGTTCATCTCCACGTTCACGTTGCCTCCAGCCGCGCACTGCAGGGCCTTCATCTCCTGGAGGGAAACGTGAGCGTGACCTTAGGGGCAGTTTACGATCACCTGCAGTCCGAGACGAGTGTTCCCAGGGGTTACTTTATGTCTCAAAGTTTGTGGTTCAAATTCCAGTGTATAATTTAAGGCACACGATTTTTAAATTGACTTATTTGATCCATAGTCATGCCAATCATCAATTTAATTAGTTATTTGTTAATTAAAACAACCACAAACAACACCACAACAAAAACGGTCACAGCATCTCAAGAGAAGTGTTTTCTTCTTTCAAGTGAGAAGGGGTTACAGAGACCAGAGAGTTATGAAGCACATAATTATTGACTAAATGTCAGGCAGCATTCTTATTGATGGGAATAGAGCATGGGAAAAAACAAACAAAAATCCCTGTTGTCATGCAGCTCTCATCTTAGGGACAACAGTTATCATTTAGTGAGTACTTGTCATATGCCAGGCACTGTTGTAAACAGTTCACATGCATTAACTCATTGGAGTTTTTTCACATCTCTCTGGTAGGTACTATTATTAGACTTATTTTGCAGATTAGGAAACCGAGGCATAGAGAGGTAAAGTAACTCACCTAAGATACTTAGTACTTGAAAGGACTGAGATATGAACACTCCTGGATTTGAACATTGTGGGTACCCTGACTCCAGAGTGTCTGCTCTTAGCAACTATACTCTCTGGCCTCTCTGTTCTAGGATATGCCCCAGGTTCGAATCATTGAATAGTCAGATCTAATCAGAGAATGGATTTCTGGACAAATCAGCCTATCAATGTCCTGAACTTGGTTCTTTAAGTAGCTGAGCTTTTTCGTTTTTCAACTGCTTTTGATGGATTGCAGAAGGTACTTCTGCTTTCTTAAGCTATCTTTGTATGACCTTAGATCAAGTGGTTTGCCAGTATCCATCAGAGCAAAAGATTTACATAGTGCAAGGAAACCACTGATTACTTTAAATTATTTCCGTATTTTTGGATTTTATGTAAGATTCCATGTGAAGAAAAATTCTTCTTGTTATAAAGGTTTGTAAATGGAATTGCTTGCAGTTATTTTAGGGGCATTGGTCACTGGTGAATGTGGTAAATAGGACACTCTCAGGAGATGTTGAGATGTGGTGACTCTTTGTTCCTACCCTCAGTGCATTCAGAGCTACCTTCTTTTTGGTTAGTGTGGCTTTATGGGGACAACGAATGCTGCTTTGATCCTGACTCTAGCCTGGCTGGGCTGCTGTAATTGCAATTTCTTTTCTTCTGAGACTCTTTCTTATCTTGGTGTCATACTGTCTGCAATGCATGGGTCTGCTTGTCACTCTCCTGCCAATACCCTCTGGTGGCCTGTCTCTTCCAGCACTCTGCTCTGTGACTCTCTTCCCTCTCCCTGTTTCTCCTTTATTTTAATTTTTCCCTTCCAATTTTCCTTCTCTTCCCCTCTCCCATAATTTTCTCATTTGGGGCAAGTAGATTTGGTGTTTCAGGAATTTATAACGAATGATGAAGCACTTTTTGTCATAGGTGTTTTCTGAAAATTTGTCATCCATTGTTTTGGAGACTTTTGCAGTTACTTTTGGGGTAATAATTTTTTAAGGGGTTGAAGTTATCTGGTATTATGTGTCAAGCAATGGATTTATTTTTGTGCAGATTTCAACATTAAAGAAAACCCAGGCTCATTAAATGGAGAAAACATTGACATTTTTTCTTAATCAGAGACGTCCTTTGTGAGAAGGTTAGCCTCAGAATAGGCATATATGAATGAAAGAAATAATCTAGTGGAAAGATAGATGGTTGTATTAGTGCAAAACTAATGTATTATTTTCAGGAGGATAGAATATTGTATCAGCCTAAAAAATGGAAGGATACAGATCAAATTGTTAATATTCAGTACCTCAGGGGATGAGATTAGAAGAGTAGAGTGGGAGGAATGAAATTCTTTTTTTTAATATGCTCTGGCTTTGTTTGAATGATTATAATGAGTGCAAATTGCTATTGTAATTTAATGCCCCCAAAAGTATTTAAAATGTACAAATTTGTGGTTTGCCTGGAAGTAAAGCTTCTCCTACCTCTTCATGGTTCTTCTTGAGATAGGTCATCTCTTCGCTCAGAGATTCGTACCGCAGCTCCTGGTCGGTCCTGCAGAGAGTCAGTTCATCCAGGACTCGCCGGAGCCCGTTGATGTCAGCCTCTGTGTTTTGGTGAAGGGCGAGCTCATTTTCATACCTAGGGGGGCGTTAAATGAATTTCAGCATGAGACCACCTCAGGAGGTGGAGAAATAAAACCCAACTGCTTTGAACTGAAAGTTAGAAATTGAATTAGGACTCTAAATATTATAAAAATATACAAAGAAAGTCTTCCTCCACCTCTTTCACCCAATTCCGTGCAGGATAATTGGCAGCTATTTAGTCACAGAAATTCCAATAGCATATCTCAATAAATACAAATGTACCATTTTAGAATTTTACCTTAGTTAATATTTTTACTTAGTTGACAAATATTTATGAGCGTCTACCTTGTGCTTGGCACGATTCTAGGCAGTCGTAGAAATATAATGGTATTTTGTCCCCCAAATGTAATAAACATGTGCACATTGTGTGTACGGTTGATTGCGATATTATAAGATGCTTTGTATTGTATGGTATTATAGTATTATAACTTGCTTTACTTCCTTTAATGTTTTAGGTTATAGTTTATTTAACTTGGGATAAAACTGATATTTTATTTATCAAATTAAATAGATATGAAACTTTTTTATAGAACATGATTGTTTTCTATCACTTACTTTAGCCGGAAATCATCAGCAGCCAGTCTGGCATTATCAATCTGCAGGATGACATTAGCATTAGCAGTAGTGGAAGAGATAATCTAGAAGAAATCAAAAGGGAGAACACAACAAATAAGTCTGCTCTTGTAATTTGTTATTTCAGGAAATAAAAACACAATTAAGCTTCTGTGTAAAAATCTTACTTCTTTAAGTAACAACCAAAATGTTTAAAATTTAAAAATTACAGATATGATTTTATTTTTTCTCATATACTCATTTAACTTTTAGAATATAATACTTTCTTGTTAATGAATACATTTCAAAATAAACAATAATGGAAATGGTAACATTGAAGCTACATTGAAATCCATGAAACAAAGGACCTATTTTTGACAAACAGGAAGAATTATTTATCAAAATAAATAATAAATACAATATAAATTACAGATAACAGCTGTGAAGCATTTCCTGTTGTAGTTCTATGTCTTTTGCTAGGTAATTCTTAGTTTTAAATTCTTTGAATAGTTCCAAATTTGTGATTTCTCACCTTATTCTTAAGGTCTTCAATTGTTAAGTGATATCCACTGTAGTCACGATCAAGGCCACGGCAAGATCCAGGTCCATATTTTTCATACCAACCCTTGATTTTTCTCTCTAATTCAGCATTTGCCTCCTCCAGAGCTCGCACGTTATCCAGGTAGGATGCCAAGCGGTCATTAAGATTCTGCATGGTCACCTTCTCATTCCCAGAGAGGAGTCCCCCTTCACTTCCAGCAAAGCCAGCACAAGCAGAACTTCCAAGGACACCACCAGCATGATTCCCCCCAGGAACACTGCCCAAACCCCCTCCCAAGGCACAGGAAAATCCACTTCCAGCAACAGAGCTGCCACATGCATTGCTGCCTGCAAAGCCTGTGCCTCCATTGGATGGTCTGACAGATCCAGATCCAGACCGTAAGCAAATATGCCTGGACCCACTAGAAAATCGGAGAGACATGGTATATGAGAAGTGTTCACCTTGTCTGTGGATAGCCGTAACTTCAAAGGAGAACAGAATATTGTACCCTGTTGGTTTCTTTGGGCTTTTATACACAATTATTGGGGTGTTCTTATTTGAGTTATGCATGCCATAAGAAAAATGGGATCATACAGATTAGCTTGAAATTATGTATAATTGGGTGATTTTTTTTTTTAAATTAGTGTCTGACATCTCTAGCTGTTGCTTCAGGATATTTATTATCTTAAATATAATAGGGTTCATTCTATGTTAAGTTCATTACTTTAACTTTTAATTTTGAGTGAGTAATACTTTACTTTCATCTAGACCCTAGGAATATACCATCATTATCTGGCACAGGGTATTATAAAGTTTAAAAAGTTGAGTAAGATTGTGGTAGGGTACCATCAGCTACACAAGGGTCTTAATTACCGGAGAGGTGTATAAAGAACCATTAACTGGAGAAACACTTACTTTATCCCATGAGAACAAAAAAATGTGTTATTTAAAAAAATATGATACTGGTAACTTCTCTGGTCTTACCATGATTATAACATCTATTTATTTCCTTGAACAATAACATAAATATTGACTGATTCCTTTATTTAACATGTATAGGTACTATGCCTGGTGTTCAATTCTAAATGCAAAAATGAAGACATGATGGCAAATAAATGCAGAGATGAAAAAGATATGGTTATTATCTTTAAGAATTGTATGTCCAGGACCAGACAGTGGTGTTTCATGTTTAGCCTTCTGTGCTAAAGAATTTGGAGTGAATCCTAAGTAAAAAGTAGAGGGCAACATGATGAGGTTGAAATGAAAAAAAAGGCCAATTGCAGGGTTAGGACAATGGTCCAGGTGGGAAGGCTGAAGGTGGGGGGATGAAAAAGTTGGGAGGTCTTGGTATTTTATTGAATTTGGAGAATGAGAAAGAAAGAAGAGTTGGGGATGACCCTTAGGTAGTTGATTTCAGATTCTAGAAATCCTACAATATTAACTGAGATAGGGAATATAGGAGCAGGATGATACTGAATTTACTTTTAGACCAACTGGGTTTGAGAGGTTGGTGGAATATCTCAGAAAGAGATGACTGATAGGAAGGGTGACTGTTTAGAATAAGTACATGGAATTGGGAAAAATACCTGACTAACAATGCGTAAAGGGATAGTCAGGAAGAACTGAGGGCCCAGCTTTCATTTGTAACGACATTCAAATGCATCCAGTCATGAGCCGCAGAACAACGTTTGGTCAGTGACCGACCACATATATGATGGTGGCCTCATAAGATTAGTACCATATAGCCTAGGTATGTCATAGGCTATACCATCTAGGTTTGTGTAAGTACACTCTATAATGTTTGCACAATGATGAAATTGCCTAGTGATATAATTATCAGAAGTATCCCTTTCGTTAAGCGAGGCATGATGGTATTGGAAGTTATTCTGATGTAGGAATAGAGAAGATGATGATCAGGCTGATGTGCATTTTGGAATTTGAAGCTAGATTCAGAAGATAGAAAAAGTAGCAAAGAAATTTCTAGTGCTCTTGAGAAAATGGTTGAGGTGATTGAGCATACGGTCACATATAAAGAAGGAAGTAAGACCAGAGGGACAGATACACTGAAGAAAAAGAAAAAAGTTGACTCATCGGACATCTTTATGAGGTCATGGAGCAAGAAGAGTGTGAGAAGGACATTGAGAGAGGTGAAGGAAGATGGGTTAAAGTCGGACAGTGGAAGACAGAGTTTAGAATTTTACAGTTGGCACAACCCCAGATCTTGACAAAGTTCAGTGAACAGCCATGGGCGCGGGACCCAACGGTCACTGAAATAAGAGATCAGAAGTGGACTGCCCTGAAAGTCAATGGAGTAGGAGGTTAGGAACTGTTAGACTGTGGTGTTAAGTGGGCCATCTACATAGGCATGAAGTCTCCCACGGTGGCAGGAGATGGGAGAGTAGTGGACTGTGAGCCAGGTGCCAAAGTGCTGGGATGATGGGAAGGTGTGGTGAGGCGTTAGCTTCAAAAGAAGAATTTAACTTAAGAGTTGATCCATGTAAAGCTGTATGTGGCAGTGGGATTTAGGGAATAGAGAGTCTGCCTTGAAGTTTGTATATTAGTTATGTGGAGTGGGAGTGCAGATTAGAGACTGGAAAGAGAGGTGGAAGGGGAGATGGGGAGAGGAGAGAGGTAGGAATGGAAATGAGATGGGGAGAGGTCTGCAGAAAGGGTTTAGGTAGTTAAAATGTGGCTAAAGAGAGTTTCCACCTCATAAGGTTGGTGAGACAATAAAAGAGATCATGCTTAGCACAGTGCCTGGCAAAAAAAAAAGCCTCAATGAACTGCAGCCATTATTATTACTGTTGTTGTTGTGTTACAAAGTGGATGTGTGTGTGGAGAGATCTGGGGAGGTCAAGGTGAGAGAGAAGGAGACATGAGCAAGAAGTGCCCTAAGATGACTCCTCTTGAGGCAGTGGCAAGGAGAGTGGGGGAAGGAGGTGGAGAGGACAGGAAAAGGGGGATGCAAGGACTTGGTTGAACTTGACTGGTTTCAGGTTCTGCAGATTACAGGTATAAAGTTGTTTTGCCACCAGAAGTATCACAGTGTCTCCTGGAACTGTGTTGGTGCAAGCAATCTGAAGCACTGTGGCCGGCATCGACATGGCCTTTAAATGCATTTTCTGGGCAGAGTTATAGGCTTTTTTAGAGCTGCAGAGAGCCTTAGACATCACCTAATTCAGCCCCTTTATTTGTCAGATGAGACAAATGGGACCCAGAAATCTGAGAGTTTGCTTGGTGTCACCAGACACATGCCAGGTGAAGACTTGGCTTATGTTCAAGACGGCCTTGAGATCCTGGCATCATGAGTGTATTTTAGATATAAATAATTACTCCAAATGATCCATGCTAATACGAATACCCACTTTACATCTTGCCATCAGTAGTCTTAACATGTTGTATGAATTGTACAATTATTCTTTTAATTAAATTATTGAATTATTGAAATTGAAACAGTGAGGAATTAGAATATGAAATATATAAAGAATTGTAAATCTCTTCAGGGCCTGCTTATTAACTGTAAATAAGCATAATTAGTTAAGTAATGGGTGTAACGTGTCTCCATCCTGCATATATAAAGAAAATATTTCCAAAAGAACATTTTGTGACAAAAAAGAGAAAGACACCGTCCTTTTAGAAAGCGTAGATAAGTGGTTTCTCCTTTTCAGTCAGCATCACCCATGTCGTTAACCACACTTGCCCCTGCTGTCCTGCTGACACCAGGTGGCAGTGCTCACCTTCAAATGGATGTAGCTTAGGCCTGAACCTCCACTTGAGCCTGGGTCCCGCATGCCCTCAGCAGGCAATTATTAAATCTGATAAAAAACAGCCTCAACATTTGTCTTTTCAAAGTTGCAGAGCAAGATGACTATAAAGACAAAATTTCCTTATATTTATATGATACTTTACAGCTTCCAAAGTGCTTTCTTGTATGGCATGTCATTTGAAGCTTACAAGGAACCTGGGCATTAGGAAGAGAGGTTTCCTTCCTCCGAGTTAAAGAAGAGGAAGCTGAGGAAAAGGACTGTTCAGGGATGTGCAGCATGAAACTGGGAGAACCAGGCCAGAATGGGCCTTGTGACTCAGTGTGATGATGCTTTCAGTAGACCTGATCTTCTTTAGATCAGGTAGAAAAATAAGACTCAAACAACGCAAAAATCCCTCTTTAATGAAAACCATAAACATGCTTCTTACAAAATCCCTCTCAGAATTTCTAGTTACTAGCAAAAGGAAACGTTTACCTACAGATATATTGCCTTTCAGATGTGGTGCATTCATTCTTTTGCTCATTCAAGAAATAATTCCTGAGCACCTGCTATGCTCCAGGCACTGTGCTAGTGGCAGGGGACATGGAGGGGAAGAAAATAGATGCCTTGCAAGCTCTTATTGTGAATAACGCTGCTGTGGACATGGTATGGACAAGTATCTCTTCCAGACTGTGATTTCAATTCATTTGACTGTATACCAGAAGTGGAATTTCTGGATCATATGGTAATTCTATGTTTAATTTCTTTAAGGACCTGTCATCCTTTTTTCCACAGCAGCCATATCATTTTACATTCCTACAAATAAGGCACAAGGATTCCAATTCTCCCCCTCCATGCCTGCACTTGCTATTTTCTATTTGTTTGATAGTAGTTATCCTAATGCTGTGAGGTGGTATCTCACTGTAGTTTGGATTTGCATTTCCCTAATGATTAGTGATGTGGAGCATCTCCAATACCCTACTTGCTTTTGTCTTTACAACAACTATTGTCAGTCTTCAAGATCCATTTTGGTGCCATTTTATTTTCTAGTCTTCTCTTCAAATTTCTTACTTTATAAAACCTTACAGAGGCTCTATAGATCAAAACTTTTCATGAGAGTTCCTCTTCCAAAGGAACTTGGAAGGTTGATTAGCTTGGTCTTGGTTGTGCTAAACTTTAAACCCAGTTATTCGCGCTTTTCAAGCATTTCTCCTGAGATAACTTATTGTGAGTAGAAAAGGCTAATTAAAAGATTAAGTGTGTGATTTTTTCTTTGGTAAAATCCAGCAGGTCAAACTAGTTTCAGAACACTACCCACATTCTTCCCTGAGGTAATATTCAATATTTACATCAACGCACAATAATTTCTTGCTTTTCTGTCTGGTTCTACCCTGGAAAGATCTCTTACTCCATGAGGGAATGTGGATGGTGTTTGTGATTTTATCTGGAGACACTGAGGAGTAAGGTGACAATTCAAACAGTCCTTCCTGCTTTGCCATGGTGTTCTGTGGAACAATCTGGTTCAAAAAGTATCCTTCAAGAAATATCCTTCATACATGGCTTCCAGACTAGACTCATTTCTTTTGTGATAAGTTATTTCTCTTTGTCACCCAAGGACACAGTTTGGATAGTCTGCATCATAATTAGGGTGACCACAGCTGCAGCTTTAAGGGATAGTGAAGTATCTCCAAACATTGGGGCAATCATCTCGTCCTTCCCACTTACTTTCGTAAACCTCCTGCTATGTTTTATTGGACCCCAGCTCACAGGGCTAGATTAATCATAATCCTTTGTAATGTACTGTCATCATTATTCCTACTGTCTGGAATTTAGTTTTGCCGTCCTAGGATGGCAAGCTGACCTTGTTCTCTACCCTTTGGCGGGCCACGTTAATGATCACCCACTCTAACAAATTATTGTGATGCTTATGTCTGTCTTTTGAGAAACTATGTTATTTATCCAAGAAGCATATTTCTTTGTAGATGAACAGAATGCTGTTTCTTCATTACCTACTCTCTGATGGGCATTTTTCTAAGGGCTGTATAGATATTTAACTCCTTTTATCCCCACAACAGTCTCAGCTGTGGTAGTCATTATACCTATTGCATAGACAAGAAAACTGAGACTCAGAAGAGTTGAAGCAACTTGTGCAAAAATTACATGATTTGTAAATGCCACTGCCAGGATATGAAGTCTAGGAATCATTGATTGTGAAATGCATGCTTCTAACCACAAATGAGCTCTTTCCCTAATTACCCCGCTCAACATGCAATCTAGATGGGAAATACTGGATGGACCTTATTTAAACCTACTCAAGCTATTTCCCTTATAAAGCTGACCACAACAGTTACTCCTCCATTCCCAAGAAAAATATCAAGCCATCACGGACATCAAGGTCAGAGTCCAAAGCTTTCAGGCCTATAGCAGCATAAGGCAAAATCTTTGGAGAAGCAAGCTTTTGTTGTTTAGTGTGATTCCACGTGAATGCCAAATATTGGCCCTGCCAGTGTCTTTGCACACTGTCTTGCTTAAACAGGAGGACCCTGTAACAACTTTAGAATCTGTAAGAATGTGTACAGGAGTTTTTGATCAATAGCTACATGATAAATCGATGTGGTAAAAACAGTGACCTGTACATTTCACAATAGTTTTTTAAAAGATAAATACCAATGTCCTTGTTAAAATAAAAGTGTTCATTTAGACAGTCTTATTAAACTGTAGTTTCAGAGTCTAGTCAAGAAAGTTGTTCTCTTTTTGTGTTTTATTGAGATATAATCGACATTCAGCCTGTATAAGTTTAAGGTGTACAGCATAAGAAATACATTGAAATACATATACAGCAAAATGATTAGCACAATCAGTTTAGTGAACGTCAAGAAAAGTAGTTCTTTATCAGAGAGAATTTAATATAAAGAATGGTTTAAGGAGATATTGGAAGATTGAAAAGGTGAGAAGATAGGACCACCATGATTCACCTTTCAGGAATGAAGGTTTGGGTCACTACCCAACCAGATAAAAAACTCTGACCAGCTGAGAGCCTGGCCTTGAGTGTGTGAGTGTATGTGGGGTGGTGGGTAGAAGAGAGAAAGCTTAATAACAAACACAACTATCTCATAATAACGTATTTGTATTTGTCTCAAATTAGTGTCATTGAATATGAAAACACTTATTTCTTCAGAATAAAGAGAATGGTCATCTCAGATTGTGAACAATACTTTAGTTGCCAGGGACATGGTTAACTTTGTTAGATAATAAATATTTTAAAAGACAAGTGTTTTTAAAGAGCAGTCAGTACATACACAGTAGGAGCTCCAAGAGTCCTTACCTAGCAACATTGGATTCAGGGCTTTACGATGTGGTCTGTTAGGACTTCAACAGTGAACCTTAGAAGCCTGGCCCCCGAGAAGGGTGGCTGGTACACATATAAACAGACATGTGAACTAAAGTGGAGAGTCTCTGAACTCTGGGTAACATTTAGTGCCAGTTAGGGCATGGAGCCTTGACTATTGGGAAGTACATTCACATTAAAACAGGGCTCCAGTCATCACTTTGGGGTGCAGAGGGTAGAGTTTACCCAGCAGGAGTCCCAACCAAATGTCCTGGGGACCAGGGCTCAGGTCCTAGGAAAAACTGGAGCTCAAATCAGGAAGGAACCTGAGGAAGGCTGCTACTCGGTGAACATGGGTAACCCAGGAACCAGCCAGGGAACACAGGTGGTCTTAGGGGCAGAGAATAACTGTAGCCCTTACCTACTCCATCTACTAGCAGAGTACCAAGTAAAGTCAGTTGGGTTCTTATTGGCTGAAGGATGTGATTGGGTTGACCCTACAAGTACTAGGTCTGTAGGACTGATCACTGGGCAGGGTTGGTGAGCAGGGACCTAGAGGTGTCTTTTTGGTCAAATTGGCATCACCACGTATCAACAGTGCTTCTCCTGTTCATCTGATAAACACCAGACAATTCTGTTGAGGTGATATGGGCAGAAGTAATATAGTAATGGGGAGAAAATAAGGGCAGATAAATGTGAGAAGTCAAGTGAGGAGAAAATGTGAAATTTCCAATTAACTTTATTTTGGGGGTCCTATTTGAGCTATTTCCGAATTTCCGGGATCAAAGAAATTCAAAGCCAGAGAACTGGGAGCTTTCCACATTCTGTGTATCTTTAAGAAAGACTAAGACTGGGGACTGACGGACTTTTTACTCAGTGAGATTACTGACGTTGGTCCAACACACCCGCAAGATGAAAACATTTACTCACAGGAACCATAGAGACAATCATTCTGTCTTCAGAATTTCTAGGTAACCAATCTTCAAATGCTATAGTGTACTAATATCGAAGGTTAGAAACATCTAATTTAAATAAAGAATTCTGACCAAATTGGATAGTTTGCATCAGTATGAAAGTTTATTGAAAGTCATTAGTAAATGAGCATAGAAAGGTTTTGTTTTTTTTTTCCCATTAAAGAACACTTTCTGGCAAAGTGAACAGAAGAAATATAGAAACTGCAAAACACCTTTTAGACACCTTATTTTCTAGACCATTAAGATTGAAGCGTTTTCCTGGAGGAGATGTTTCTCATGATTCTGTACATAATGGCCTGTGTGAAGGGAGACTCTTTCCTCTTGATGCGGTTTAATAGTAGTGTTTCTTGGTTTCTGATTCAACCATAGATGAAAGGACTCTACCGTCAGGTGCCACCTCTTCAATAATTGTCTTGATTACACTGGCTTTCTTAGTATCTGTATGCAAATCCCAAAAGAAAACGAGAATTCAACCCAAGCAATTTGTGGGGGTCCTTACTAATTAACAAGCAAATTTCTAAAAGAAAAATACACTAAATTTCAAAAAAGAAACTTCAATTTTTTAATTTTGCTTTAAAAAACCAAAAACCCTCAGCAATGTTTAATCTACAGCATTTTCGACCACGCCATTTTCCCTTCCAGATTGGTCTAAGAGTACAGCTCATTAAAACATGCAAGCGGGAAACTTCTGTAAGAGTTTAATTTTCTTAAACTGCTCTAGAGCTGAAAAAGCAACAAAACCATCACAGAAAGTCAAAACTAGTTCTGATTACCCCAGCTAGTTTCTGCTGACCTTGGTCCCTTAGATGAGGACTCGCCAGCGGACCCGGAAGACGAGGACTTGTGGCCTCCGCTGGAACTGCTGCCACCGTAGCCGCCGCCGGAACTGCCGCCGAGACCTCCGCTGGAACCGCCGCTCTGGCCGCCCCCGGAACTGCCGCCGTGTCCGCCGCCGCTGGAGCTTCCGCCGCCGTAGCCGCCGCTGGACCTGGCGATCCTGTAGCCGCCGACGGAACCGCCTCCGTAGCCGTCGCCGGAACGTCCGTCATAGGCGCGCCCGCCGCCGCCGGAACTACCGGGAGTAAGTGTCACATCGGTTAACTCTAATGTTGGGCGACGGTCGGTCGCTTTCCAGATTATTGTTGCTTTAGAAAATAAGCAAAACGTTGTTGGGAGAAAAGACAGCCTTGCCAACTATGAATTTAGAAATCCATTCTTAAAAAAATTCTCTAAAAACAATTCTGTATAGTATGCACAACCCTAAGGATCGTTCTCGGGCCAAATTCGTGGGAAGTTGAGACTGGTCGCATCGGCCTTTTCCTGTGCTCTGCCTCCTCCCTTCTCCCCACTTTCTCCCATCCTGTGGCACTTCCTCGGGTTTTGGAGAAGCCTTGCAATTTGGAATATTGCATCAAAGCAGTGGGGATCCTTTAAACACTTTTGTCATTTACCTTCCCTCTCCTTCTAGCAGGCTGCGGTAGGTTTGAATTTCATTCTCCAGTCTGATCTTAATATCCAGGAGTTGTTGGTACTCAGCATTCTGGCACTCGGTTTCTGCTCGAATCTGCTGTAGTTGTTCCTCCAGAGAGGAGATCTGAGCCTGGATCTGTGAGAGCTGTACACAGTAGCGGCCTTCCGTTTCTGCCAAGGAGGCTTCCAGAGATTGTTTCTGAAAAAAGGAGAGAATATATTGTGGCTTAGCGACCTCCTTGTTCAGTTGAGTGCAGTGAGGCTTTTCAATAATTTAATACGACATCATGTAGAAGAATAAAGAAAATGAATAGAATGTGTTTTTTTGCTTAATGGCAACATTTCAATTTCAGCACTTTTAGATCAATGCCAATAATGCTTTTCTCCGGTTAACAAAGAACTCCAATTTTATTTCTACTTTCTTAGCCCAACTCTGCGTTTTGTTTTGTGTTGGGTTGCATATTCTCATGTGAGCATGAAACTTTGTAGGAGAAAATCGAAGTCATTTTATAAGACAGTTCTTAACATACCAGGGCCAATTGGGACTGTAGTTCAATCTCCAGACCTTGAACAGTGCGTCTCAATTCAGTAATCTCAGATTTATGGCTGGACATTTGTTCGATGTTACTGTTGATTTCTGTAGTCAGTTCCTGGCTCTAGAGTATTAAAAACAGGGGAAAGATGAAGAAAATCGGACGTGATAACCAAACCGAACCTCCATTGGCTTCAGTAGGAAGGAAGATGCATGACCTTTTCATTGAACCAGGCCTCAGCGTCTTTGCGGTTCTGTTCAGCAAGTTGTTCATACTGATTTCTCATGTTATTCAGAAGTTCGGTCAGATCAACACCTGGGGCAGCATTCATTTCCACATTCACGTCACCAGTGGACACGTTTTGGAGGTCTCTCATTTCCTGTTTGAGGATCAGAAAGATTTAATAACTGCACTGTGATTACAATGAGCCCTTTTTGTTTTGGCTAGGGAAAGTATAACTTTCTGTGTCACCTCCTCATGGTTCTTCTTCAGGTAGGCGAGCTCTTCAGTCAGGCTCTCAATCTGCATCTCTAGGTCAGCCTTGGTCAAGGTCAGCTCGTCCAGCACCCTGCGCAGGCCATTGATGTCGGCCTCCACGCTCTGGCGCAGGGCCAGCTCATTCTCATACCTGAAACAAGCATGATCCAAATACTGGCTATAACTTATACTGGAGGCGTACCCAGGTAGAGACTGTTTAAAAAGTAAGTATAGAGTTGATTTCCCATCATGGCAACATTTATCATATACAATTTCACATGGGGATGTTAGTGGTTTAATGCAAAGAAGCTTAGTGGTTACTTTAAAATGCATTTTCTTCTTTTAATATTGCCCAAAAGGTAGCATTGAAATGGAGGATTTCTCTGATGACTCCAATAGTGTTTGACTTTGAATGAATTCAGGAAAATGTAAATGCTATTGTGGGCATGCAAAGTCATTGTTAAGAACAAGGTCTGTATCTGTTGGGACAATATTGTACCACATTCGCTTAGCTTACTTCAGCCTGAAGTCGTCAGCTGCCAGCCTGGCGTTGTCGATCTGAAGCACCACATTGGCATTATCATTGGTTAGATTGATGATCTGGAGAGAGAGGCAAAGAAATTAGATACAGATCTGGCTTTTATAGAGGCATGCATAGTTGAACTGCGTTTTTATGTTGTTCTCTTGGAAAATCTGGGAGGCATTTCTTAAAATATGAAATATGACAGACTTACCCATATACTGAAACTTGAGTTATTTGTTCTCTTGAAGTTTCTATACTCTTTGATTTCCGTGTCATCCCTTTCTGAAAACTAACTGGCCTTATATAGATGTGTTCCAGCTAGTGTGTCCCCCCGTTTATACTTTGTGATTTCTCTGTATTTCAGCGAACTTTTGACTGACTTGTACGTGTTTTTGCTTTAACTTGTCATAAATATATCTTCTGAATGAATACACTCTGAGCGGGCACACAGTAGGTGCAATTCACAAATTCGCTAGAGCCAAGCAATACCCCATTTGCATACTAGAGAATTCATGTTTCTTGCAATGAGTATTTTTTTGTTATCAATCTGAATAAATTTTGTTCTGGTTCATTTCATAATTCTTTCAGTTACTATATTTGAAATATCTAGTGTATTTTAACTATAGACTCATTATACACTCATTGAGCCCTAAAACCTTCTCAGTAATCTGCCATCCTATGAGCGAAAGAACACACTCGTTGGATGAAGATTGCAATGACCATAGCCTCACAAATATCTTTGATGAGACTTGGTTATTTTTGGAAGCAATAAAGTAAGATAGGCAAACACAGTGAATAGCTATACTGTGCTCAATTTAAGTTCATCCGCCTGGATTACATTGATGAGAAATAGGCCTAAAGTTGGATTTTCAAAATGCCCCTTACCTGATTTTTAAGATCTTCAATGATTTGGTAGTATTTGCTGTAGTCACGAGGCTCCCGCTGGCCTGCGTTGCCATGCTTTTCATACCACTCCTTGATTTTGCCTTCCAGCTCATAGTTTGATTCTTCCAGAGCCCTAACTTTGTCCAAGTAGGAAGCCAGGCGGTCGTTCAGATTCTGCATGGTTACTTTTTCATTTCCAGAAAGAAGGCCGCCATCTCCTCCAAATCCACCACCGAAGCCTCCTCCAAAGCCGCCCCCAACGAAGCTGCCTCCTCCGAAGCTGCCTCCTCCGAAGCTGCCTCCTCCAAAGCTGCCTCCTCCGAAGCCCCCACCTAAGCTGCTGCTTCCATAGCCTCCACCAAAGCTGCCTCCACCAAAACCTCCTCCTGATCCTCCTCCATAGCCTCCCGATGAGCCACCAAAGCAGCCTCCACCAGAGCTGCCACGGCTAAAAGAGCCACCACTGAACCCCCCTGAGCTAAAACCTCCACCAAGGGAGCCTTTGCTGCTTGAAATTCTGAGAGATGATCCCCCTCCTCCTCCGCCTCCACTGCGGGAGGAAGAGTATTGCTTGCGTGAGCTGTATCGAACAGACATGGTGATGCTGTTTAGCCCAGAGAGTGCCTGCTACCAAGGACAGTGACAAGCCTTTATATACTGACAGGGTGTGTCCCGTGTGTGTTGGAGTTTGCTTGCTTGCATGATTTTCTTTTTGCCAGTTTAGCATCTTTGGCTTATGATTGCATAAGTTTTCTTCAGTAATCACCAATTCCAATAGGTATGGTTTTGAATTTGCCCTAGGAACAAACAGGAGGTTTGCTATGTTGAAATTGAAAATGGGTGTAGTTCAGGTGAGTGTATGTTTCATTATGTTTTTTCGTCTTTTGAAGACCATTGGGCAACTCTTAAAATCCTGTCTTTTCTCAGCACTATGTAGGTAGCACAGAACGTTCTCAAAATTTGGAAAAAGAATTTTAGCTACAAAATTATAGTTAAAATAAGATTTTTGTTTTAAAATGTATATTTTAAACAGTTTCAATTAATTAGAACAAGAGTTAGCATGAAGCCTTCCAGAATCATGCTATAATAAGGATCTTGTACAAAACTGTAAGCTGCCAAAATGAAAATACAAAACATATGCTAAACAATTTAATTAGTGTTTAAAAGTTGCCACACATAAAAATTTAAAGCCATAAGGGCACAATTTAGGAAGTATATGTGTGTATGTTTATAGGGAATCTTTTAATTTATTTGGAGAATGAAAGTATATTGATATTTTGCCTGGGAAATTGGAAGTGAGTAATTATTTAGGAACCTTTAATTTAATGGTGCTATTCTTTTTAAAATAAAAAAATCTAAACTCACGAAGTTCTCTTGGAGTTTTTTTGACTTTTAAATTCATTGTACTTAAGGTTTATGTGAAGACCATAATGCAGAAATTCTTGGTCCCAGATATGAAGAACTAAGCTCCAGTAGGTTCTTTATACTAAATTCGATAGAAAAGGGAGAATTTAAATGTTATGATTTTGAGTAAAAATTTGTTTGCAAGAATAGACATCCAAATTAGGGATTAATACTTCAAAAATTATGAACTAGACTGTGAACATATGTTTCCAAGCTACATTCTTTTTCTCAAAAAAATTTGTTTGTATATACTGTGTTATATTTGGATATAGAATTTGGCGTAACAGTTTATATAGTGCAGTATTTAATTGGGACCTTAAGACATGACATAAAATTATTTTATATCTACTTACAGGCTATGACATTTCTATTGTTCAAAAATACATTCACAGCTATATTTATACATATATATCCACATGCATTTTACAATTCTACAGTGCTATTTGTGATGCTGTGATTTTATAATCTCAGAAACAAGCTGCTGAGATATGGGTGGTGGTTTATCTGTAGTTTATAGAGGAGGTAGTTGAAGCTGAGAGACGTTATGATTTTGCCTAAAGAGATATAGTAGGTGGTTGAACTGAGGTTAGAAACTTGGTCTTTTGGTGCCTGGTTTTTTGCTTTTTCTTGCTGTACCAATGTATATATATGTGTTCTGGTGGATTTGGTGTGATAGAACTGAATTCCTGTATTTCTTATCATAAACTTCTCCACATGGGAAAATACAAAACAAACAAAAGTACTTGGAAGCATGAAAATATTGAAAGGGTATTTGGCAGGCACTCTTCTATGAGGAATTGCTTTTCAAATTCAGTTTGTAGCTGCACATTCCAGTTTATGAAAACTATAGAAATAGGTTCTGCAGGGAAAAGGAATGTGGTTGGGAGCATTAACGAAGCGTTGATTGTTAGAATGGAGGCTACTACCCAACAAATGACAGCTCCTCCAACTTGTTAGCACATGCAACTGGGGTGGTAGTTGAGAGAAAAACGAAACGCAACCATGGGAATTGAACCTTGATGAAGATAACATGCAGTAAAGAAAGGCTATGATAAATCAGGAAAGGAAAATACAAGATTATACTAAGTTCAGAGAGCATGTTGAAGCCTTGATATTAACGACAGCATTTGGAAAGAAAAGCATTTTATTTACAGAGAGATTTTGATAGGTTTTACCTGTAATTGTTGCAAATTTTGGATCTTGATCGTACCAGATTTGCTTTAGTATTAGCCTTTAATTTCTTCTCCTGGTGGGAAAATATAAAAATTTCCCTCTAGTTTCACTTAGTTAACAAACGGTATGAAGAGATCTATTACGGTCATATCAACTCAAAGAATATGCGAGAGGAAACATTTGCATAAAAGTACAAGAGAACAAATACGTGTATAGAGACTCTTCTAATACTGACTGTCACATTTCATTTAAGCTACCTTTGATGTTATTATCAAAGATTACTTATTAACTTGTATACTCTAGAAAGTGATTTGTTTTTATTTTCACTGTCATTTATTGAAATCAGCCTTTGGCGTGAGTGACATTACAGAGGTGCCATGGAATAATTCTGCAGCTAAATTGAATGAAAATGTACGATTGTCAATTCTAGTCTTGGCACCTTTTACACTTGGTTACCATATTCCAGTGAAACTATAATTTCTTTGTTTTCCATTTTTATTTTGTCTCTCTTTAAGGCACATTGATAGGCGTTTAGAAGGTAGAAAGATGAACAAGATTCAGCTCCTGTCCTTAAGGATCTCACCAGTTGTTCCGGTACTTGAGGATTCTGAACATAAGCTGTCAACTTAAGTGCTATGCTGTGCAAATAGTAAATGAAGTGAGAGGGAGGTGGGGCGGGGAGAAGGAGTTAACATTTCCTGAACATCTACTATGTTCTAGTTGGTTTACTCTCCTTTAATCTTCCTCCCAATTCCCTGTGACAGGTATTATTTACCTCATTTTATAGCTTAAAGAAATTAAGCTTTAGAAAGCTTTAAGAAGTTCCCCAGAGTGAGACAGCTGGTTTATGCTAGAGCCTGGTTTTGATTCAGGCCCATTTGCTTCAAAGATGATGCTATTTTCATGACACTGAGCTGCTGCTGTAAGACTGATGAGCAAGGAGTCTTGTTGGAATAGGGTCACCTGCCCAAGTTTCATGGTGCAGGTGGAATTTAAGCTGAGTCTTGTGAAGGATGAGTAGGATTTTTCCAGGTGTGCAGCAGCAGAGAAGTGGGGAAGTGGGGACTGTGAAAATGCCAAGCAGGTGGAGACTCTGAATGGACAAGTTTGGCTGGAACAGATCGTCCGTATTTATTAATTTCTCTTAACAGATTTTGTTGAGTGCCTGCAATATTTCCTGGGGATACATAGATGACTAAGATGTAATTCCTGCCTCTCAAGGAGTTTAAAATTTACTTGGAGAGGCAAATAGACATACCCATGAGTCGGAGATTGTAATCCAGTACAGGGTAGTCTGGGCTACATTTGAGGCATGGACATGGTTTTGAGGAATGCAGAGAGAGGTTCTGAACAGTCTGATGTGAGTGTTTTTGTGTGTGTGCTCACTCGTGCATGTGTGTAATGTGTGAGGGCACAATGAAAGAGTAGCTGTGTCAAGTTTTGAGGAGAAGATTAGTTTGGTTTAATATGTGACGCTGGAGTAGTACCAGGATATTAATGTAAAACTATTTTTGAGCGGTTAGAATCACAGGACTACAGTTCAGGAGAGATGATGAGAGCAACAGACTTCAGGATATTTAGGATCTCTAAGGGAAGGAATTTAGAAAGAAATGAGCAGAAGGTCTAAAGCTGAACTTTTGGCGATGGCCACTTTAGGTGCTGGGAAGAAGAGCCAGCAAATCCTGGTAAGAAGGAGGGCACCCGGAAGTGTGGAAGAGGGAAGAAGGATCATGGAAGCTACGGGAGAAGAGAACCCAGATAAGGTGGGGTGGTCTGCAGAGCCAGATGAAGGAGAAAGGAGATTGAAGAAAGACTGTTGATTTGGCAATTAGGTCCCAATGGTATCCTTCTGGAGGGCAGGTTTAGTCAACTTGTGGTATGGCAATCCACAGTATATACCCAATATTGGAATTGATGACTTTGCTTATGGTATTTTATTTTCATGTTTAGTGTAGTCCAGTTTATCAATTTCTTCAGTAATTTCTTCTGGATTTAGGTCATGGTTAGGATGAGTCTAGGTGCTATTTTCATGGAGTTAATTTGGCTCTGGAAGCATGTTGTTGGTTCAGCTTTGTTATCAACTTGTGTCCTGTTGGGATTTGGATCTTTCCTTTTTCTTCCTTATTTTGCTTCAAGTAAAATCCTTTTTTGAAGTTTCTAGGTGAAGATTCTATTTGCAAGTTTTTTTCTCTGAGAAATTGAAATATACAGAATAATTTAGGTAGTTGCAGAAAGATGAGTCTGTTAACGCAGGTTATGTCTCAAGATAGTAAAGTTGATGAGCTAAAGATTTAGTGGTTTCTATTGTTTAGACATAAAGTTTGATGAATTAGACATTTTTTGCATGAATGTTCTGTGACTTTGTGAGATTGCTGAGTGTGCCTTTGTGATTACCACCCATGGAGTCAAAGCCAAGTGGAAAGTTGTACAACAGTGTGATAGATGTGGTACTTACCTCCTAGACAGCTGAGCAATTAGGACAACTACGATATTGAAAAGTCCGTGTCTTCTCCTTGGCAAACTTCTAAAATGCAGGGCTTTGAAATCTGCAGACACTGCTATATTACAGAAGTTTTCTAAAACTTCTGGGACTGCATTGTGATGGAAGTCACAAAAATGTGAAAACATGAAGGCTTTCCAGTGTAGTGTAGCAGAGTGGTTAAGTGGGTGGATACGGGAATCAGATTCTTTGGGTTACAATCCAGGCCCCTCCACTTGCTGGTGTCTTTGTCTCAGTTTCCTTATCTCTAAAGTACTAATAATAATTTTGCTTACTATATAGAGTTGTAGAGGGAGTTGAATGCATTAATAAATATAAACCATTTAGAACAATGCCTGGCATATATAGAATGAGTGCTTATTAATAAATGTCTTTTGTTATTGTTATTACTCTTACTGTGATCTCTGTTTCTCAGAGCCTAACCCACTGTCTAACCCACCACAGGCCAGCAAAATGTATGTGAGTGAAAGGAAAGGGTTAGAGGACGGAAAGGGCTAGTGAGGAGAAGACGGCTGGGCAGGAGAGAAGGGACGGGGACAGGGATTTTCTTGATAACTTTATGGTAAACCCTGCCATCTGTTTTTCTCTGAATGATACTTGCTTTCATTTTAAACTTTATTCTTTTCTTTATCTCCTACATCTACCAAGTCACCAATTTTGTCACTGTTTCTTTTGTTATGTCATATATTTGTTTCTTTTTGTCTAGTCCCACTGGAACTACCCTACTCTAGACTTTCACCACTACTCTCATAGGTTGCATCACCAGCTTCTGAAGTGGTTTTCTTGGCTCAATGCTATGTCACTTAGGAGCTATTCTATTTAGCGCTGGAAGATTAATGTTTTTGAAAAAGTGTTGTCATCACTTCATCAACATAGTCAAGCACCTACAATGGGTTTCTCTGGTGGATGGATGAAATCTTTTCCATAACCTTGCCCTGTCTTGTCTGTCCAACTTCATGCTCCCTGTGGTGGGTGAGTGAGGCTGGTGGAGTGGAAGGAATGCTGCATTCCTCGTAAAGTAATTATGTGGCCTCGGGCAAGACACTCAGCCTTTCTGTGTCTCATTTTATACCCTATACAATATGGATAATAATAATAATAGTAAATATTAAAATACGTATAATCATCATCATCATCATCCCTGATCCAATGAAAAAAATGTGTTGACGTTTCCTTAAAAATATCCTTCAGTTATAAGCAAGACTTTCTTTCTAATCTTGACCAAGACACTATGCTTTATTCCATTTGAAGGCCTTTGTTGCTCTTGGTTTGGAGCCTCCTTCCTCCACTTTGCTGCTTATTCCAGTCATTCTACTTCAACTCCAAGCTCTGGCTGAAACGCCATCTCCTTTATGAGGTTCCTCACTGTTAGTCTAGTTATTACTGTCTCTTTCTTTTCATTTCCTTTGTGTACAAACTAGAATTTTATAGTGTACTATTTTGTTATTTTCCCCAATGAGATAAGACATTTAATTTCCTTTAGAGAAAGGAGAGTGCCTTATACTCTTCTGTACTTGGTAGATACTCGTTCTCTGAATGTTTTCATGTCATCTCCATGCCTTTATCCACTGTCTTTTCTTTGCCTTTATTTTTTTTTTTAAGATTTTATTATTTCCTTTTTCTCCCCAAAGCCCCCCGGTACATAGTTGTATATTCTTCGTTGTGGGTTCTTCTAGTTGTGGCATGTGGGACGCTGCCTCAGCGTTGTTTGATGAGCAGTGCCATGTCCGCGCCCAGGATTCGAACCAACGAAACACTGGGCTGCCTGCAGCGGAGCGCGCGAACTTAACCACTCGGCCACGGGGCCAGCCCCGTCTTTGCCTTTATTTTGTTCTCTAAACTCTTCTTCCATATGTTTTGGCAATGGCGCAAGTTCAAATTTAAACAAAGGCTTTTCGAAGAAGACTAATTTAATTTTGCTGTAAAGCAAGTTGTAATACTTTTAGACGTGAGAATATTGTGTAAGAATGATAAGAAATCCAAGATTCTGCATGGGAATTTTAAGATATCTTAAAATATATAAAGAAATATACCTTAGAATATATGTATATATACTTTATATACGTTAAGAAGACACTTTAACCCTCACTTTTTCCTCTTCATTAAAGGTCCCCTTTTTGGTCTTGGATCTGTTGAGATGATCTTGATATTAGTAAACTGGTAAAATATATCTGTATTTCTAAAATTTCAATTTTTTAAATTAGAATTGACTATTTTAGCTGGTTTTCTGGTTAGCTAGCTGATGAGCGTGGTATAATTTAAAGATTAAATGTAACATGACTTAGCTTTTGTTTCATTAACATGTCATAGGTTTCTTTCTTTTGATCAAGTTAACTTCATTCTGTTAAAGACAATTGCTCACTCTGAATTACCCACATCAGGAGGGGAATTTACTGACACAGAACAGAAAATAGAAACATAATATCTCTTTTAGTTTTCATAAAAAGTAGTAAAGCTGAAAGTACCAAACCAGCCAACCAAGCTCTGCAGACTCCAACTTTAAGATATTGAAACTGGACATTGTCAAAAATTCAGTGGCTGTTCCCCCCCTACCCCCATTCATAAATGCAAGACAATTCCTTTTGGTTCAGTTGTGGTTATCAGAATCGATCATCTCAAAGATGGCTGGTAATGAGAGAAAATAATTTTATTACCAGGTCTTGTTAACTTTTACTTAGAGAGTCTGGGCAAGTCTAAAAAGAATAGAGAAAATTTTGGGCTAGAAATGGTACACAGAGAGGTTAAAGTATATAATGAAAGCAGTAATCCCCCAGTGCAGTCATTTTAAATGAAGAGATGTAAAGTGGTTAAATTTAAAAGAAAAATCTTATGAAGTTAATCTCTTAATTTTATTGTTTAGAGATTTTTAAAATAGTCGATTTAAAAAAAAAATCAAACAACTTGTCAGTTTCATAACAAATTGAGAATAGCTCCTTGTCCAAACCACCTTTGTTTTTGGTGGTGAGAATGGTAAGGAATAGAATTAAATAATTATTTAAATGTAGCACACAATAGCCATGGAAAAAATTTACCATAACCATTCTGTAACCTCCCTCCACAAGGCTGAAGATGGATAACACGCAAAGAACTTTTAGTTTCTGGGATTAAACCTATTAAATAAATATGCAAGTAAGATTTGCAAAGTTAATCCTCAGATAATTAGAGTTTATAGAGCTTATAACTTTTCTATGTTCCAGGGCCTTGCTAAGCACTTGACCTGAATTTTTGTGTCATCAAATCCTGGCAGCAACTGTATGAGGCGGCTTTTATTTTAACTTAGAAATGAAGTAGCTTGCCCAAAATTATTCAAAAATAATTTGAAATAAATATATTTCAAAATATTTTCAGAATATATATTCAAAAGTAATTTGAAAAAATAATTTTAAAAAAGCTGGGATTTGAACACAGATCTATCTATCTTCAAAGCTTTGTTTTAACACAATGAGTAACTCTTAAATCTCTCCTGTAGTGATCAGGAGTTGTATTTTCCAGTCTTGTGACTTTGAAAATTACCAGGAACGTAAGTGATTTTATTTTCTCTCTCCAACTGGACAAGCCTTCCTTATCATGACTTTTGTGATGGAAAAAACAGACTAATTTGAAAGGAAAAAGAATTAATGGGGCAAGAGTTCCTGCTCTTGATGAAGTCAGACTTGTATATCTTGTCTGTACCCAGGCTGGACTCGGCCCTAACTTTTTGAGGGTCCCTCTTGCTTGGGTTTCTGGAGATTCCTAACTATTGGCAGGATCGTCCTCAGCTCCAGACAGATCATAAAATAACAAATCAGAGCAATTAGCCACCATGTATAATTGCAGTGTTAATCCTTTTATAATACTGGCTTTTCCAGACTGAGCTAACACCCATTATGGAGATAAATTGCTTTTTATCAGGTTTTTACTCTAAGTCTTGAACACATGGTATATATCTGAATTAGTTCAATAGTAAACTATGACATGAAGGGGTTCTGTTGCTTTGCGATTTTCCAATTTCCATAATTCAAAAGCTATCAAACTTTGTTTTGGTGTCTCTCACAAATATTTCCCAGATGGATTATTTTGGTTGAAATGTGGGGCTGAAGTTAGAATTTTCGAGTCCTAAAGCTTAGATATGTGAGTGGATATTTACAGAACTGTGAGATGTTTTTTTTTTTCTTGACATCTAGAATATAAATGCTACAATCTAAATATGACCTGGTAGAATTGCTTTTTCTATTTTTAACCAACTAGCCAAGGATGAGGATCCCACAGTGTATATTGGAGTAACTATTGTAACAATCCATCACACTGATAGCCGTCAAGTTAGTCTAAGCACAAGAATATTAAGACTAGCAAGAACTTTCACCACATTTAATCACTAACATTTATTTAACACTTACTCTGTGCTGGATCCTATGTTAAAGGCTTTATGTATATTTTCTCATGCAACCCACTTAACAACTCCGTAAGGGGTGCGATTATTAGACCCTTTTTACAGAGGAGGAAACTGAAGCTTAGAGCGGTTGTACACAGTGCACAGGGTAATACAGCTAATAAGTTGGTAGCTGAGCCAGAACTGAAACCAGATCTGTCTTTTCTAGATCCCACACTCTTATCCACTACTTTTCATTGCCAAATATTTAATTAAACTTTGTGTTTTCAAAGACTGCCCCCGAAATCTAAATGACAGTGGTGAGGATGGAACTTTTTTATTACAGCAGGACTGTTTTAGGATAGGCTTGCATTTCCTCCTTAGAAATGAACTAAATGGGATTTTTAAGGTAAGCAGATTTGAAGAACGTTCCTTTTTATTTAGCTGATTTAAAAATGTTATTTTCAGAGATGTTCTGCAAACACTTTGTGATGGGGATGTTTTGAGGATAGTGGATTTGACTGAGTTAGGGGTGAGTCACTTACAGTGGGAAATTATTTTATGACAAATGCTACTTGGCCGGATATCCTAGGTTGGAGTAGTATGCACAATCAATTTAAGAACTGAATATTTAATAGAAGGGCTAGGGTTTTAGTGGATTGTTCATTTTATCACTTACCCAGACTTTCCCTTCGTTAGTTTATGGTACTTTTCAATCCTATTTACCAGTTAAACCTTCACACCCAGAGCTTGTCCCCGTCACTGTTCTGGCTGTCTACTTGAGTCCTGATTTGCTGAACTTTAACCCCCAGATTGCTAATTATTTCTTGCATTTGTGAAAGTTGAGCACAATAGTCACTTTCAGTTTCTTTCAAACTAGATTCAAAGGATTGTTTCTGAAGCAATGGAAAATAAGAGTGAAAAGACAATTCATTAAAAATTGCAATGTAGAAAAACACAACAGAATGACATAATCTAAATTACTGCCAGACAGAACTTAATTTGTAAATTTAAAGAAACTGTTCTAAGTTTATTTACTCTTCACATTGTGTCTTTCTCTCTTATCTAATTTGCTGTTCCTCTATTTCTTAACCTTAAATAGAGTTGCTTTTAATTTTTACAGTGCAGACATTATTCTATGGAGGCATAAAATGGTTTGAGAAATCTGTGACCAGTCATGTAACTGTGGGCTTTGAAAATAACGTGTTGCAACATTCTTACGAGAGATTGTTGGGCCTCAAGCTTTAATTCCAGTGTCAGGAGAGTTTGTGGCAGCTCAGCCATCTTGGTCCTGTTGGTACTTGTCTTGTCAGCAGAAGCCAGTACTTGCCCATTCAGTTCTTTACTTTGAAGCGTTAGAGTGGAAGAAAAATATAAACACTTTGTACCAGCTTTCATGAGCTCTGCTTGATGTTGGATGATTTTGGGTGGTGATAGGTTTACCTTTTCATTGAAGGAAGACTCACCCCTTCTGTGGCTTTGTTCCGCCACGCCGTCGTAGTGCCCCTCATCTCGGTCAGCAGGGCAGTCGGCTGCACTTCCAGACCATCTTGATTTCTCCATTAACTTCAACATGCGGTGCCTTATCGCTGTCGCCCTTCATTTCCTGATCCAAAAGAAAATAGTTTAAAATGTCACAGGTTACTTGGTTTTTGTATCTGGAATATGATAATTTAAAAAGATTAAAAAGATAAAACTGGAAACGTAGATTTTAGAAATCATCTTCAAGATTTTAAAAAATTTCTGGGAGATTACAAAATAGAGTTGCTAGATTTAGCAAATGTGAATGCAGGATGCCCAATTAAATTTGAATTTCAGATAGACAATGAATACTTTTTTAGTATAAATAGGTCCAATGCAATGTTTGGGAAAAATCTGTGCTGAAATATTTATTGTTTATCTGAAATTCCAGTCTGGCTGGGTGTCCTGTATTTTATCTGGTAGCCCTGCTACAAAAATATTCAGGACCAATATAATATAAGATAATATTTTTATATTTTACAAAATGTTTTCATATGGGTGATTGATTTGATCTTTACTGTCACCCTGAGAGGTGAGTTTTGCTGGGAGGTGGAGAAAAGGGCATTGTTATTCTTTAATTAGCAAAAACTTGAGACTCAGGAGTAACAACTCCTCAAAGTCACGATGAACAAAGCATGAATCTGAATCTGAGGCTTTGACTCTTAATCCAGCATACTTTCTTAAAATCTTGAGACAGCTGCAAAATATGAAAAAGCACCAAGAATTAAGATTCAGAAAGATGCAAATAATAATGTAAGAAATACTATATTCCCACCACTCAGCACTGCCCACCCTTAGTTTTCATATTCACTTCCAGTTGGGTGTCCTTTCTGGCACAGCATTACTGTTGATGCTGATCTTAGAAAGCATCAAGTTTAGCAAGACCCTCTCTCATGACCCAGACCCCTGTGGGCCATCACTGAGACCAGAGGGCTAGGCAGAGGGAGAGAGGTGTGAGAAACCTGATAGACGTTGACTTGACAGTCTGTGTTATTTCACCTGTGCTTTACGAAATGAGTGTCTCATAATGACATCCACCACCATTGTATCTTCACAAGTGCTGACATACTGAAACTTTTGATTAACGTTTCATGCAATTCCTAACTCTTCATGATTCTTTATGTTTTTTGGTGAGGAAGATTGACCCAGAGATAGCATCTGCTGCCAATCCTCCTCTTTTTGCTTGAGGAAAATTGTCCCTGAGCTAACATCTGTGCCAATCTTCCTCTATTTTGTATGTAGGGTGCCACCACAGCTTTGCTTGATGAGTGGTGTGTGGGTCTGCACCCAGGATACAAACCTGCAAATCTGAGGATGCTGAACGCTGAAACTTGAGAACGCTGAAGCAGAACCTGTGAACTTAACCACTATACCACTGGGCCGGCCCCTCTTTATGATTCTTTTTGAGCTAAGTCAGCTCCTCCATCAGGCTTCCCATTTGCAATGCTATGTCAATCTTGTTCAGAGTCAACTCATCCAAGACTTCTCAGGACAATGCTACCAACCTCAACACTCTGGGTGAAGGGCAACTTTACTGCGGTATTTAAATAAAGCACAATTAGAAGAACAAACACAACTTAGAGAATAATGGGACTCTCCTCATCAAGTTGTAATAAAACATCCCACAAAGGGGAGGTTAAAGAGCATAGCTCCAGAGTGTAAAGACCTGGGTTCAAATTGCTCCTCTGCCACTTATAACTGTCACCTTGGGCATGTTTCTTCTCTAAACCCTAGTTAATGCTTCATTAAAATGGGAATATTGTGAGGATTAAATGAGTTAATATGCACAGAAGTGCTTAGCACAGTGCCTAGCACATCGTCAATGTTGAATAATGGTAGGTACAGTAGTATTAAAGTCACAAAAAGAATGAAAATCTGCCCTCTGTTCTTTGGCCAGGAAAAGAACAAGATTCTCTCATTTTCAAATACAGTACTGAACACATTCTGCAGTTCTATAAAAATGAGTCTCTGACCTGTGATTTGAGATTCATATGCTACATGTTTGATTTCAAAGAGCCAGGAGTTTTCAGGTAGCCGGCCCAAGACTGTTATCTGTTGTAATTAAAGTGTTTTAAACAAGATCTTTATATGTTGGGGTGTTTAATAATATGAAAGAACGATATTATAATATTGTAATAATTGCTTGTTAAGTTTGGTTAATGTGAATCAAACATTTCAAAAATAGCTTTTAAAAGAATAGGTTTTTTGGTCAATTTAATCTCTCTACCCCTTAGTTTAGTGATTGATGAACCCCATATGCTCAAGTGGTGCCTCTTTGGGGTGTTGGTTGTATATGATAGAAAACTATGTGTGAACAGTAAAAGCAGAGAAGACCATTATTTCATGACTTTGTCTTTTGAACCATGATGAATGATCATTTTTTGAAACCCTGCAGGCACTCCTCTAACATAAAATCTTTGTTTCCTTTTGACCCTATGTATTCATATCATTCTCATGCTCTTGAGGCCAGCTTCTTCCATATAAGTTTTCAAGCCAACTACTAGTCCCTTTCCAGGGAGTCTGTGTGGAGTAGTGCATACACTTGGGAGTTAAACAGATCGATTTTGGGTCCTGGCTTACAGTTTTCCAGCGTGGATATCACTTACCTTCTTTGAGGCTCAGTTTCTTCATCTGTATAACTTCCAAAAGATGAGGAAATAAATGAAACAAGTAATAGTGCTTGGCACATAGTAGGCACTCAATAAATGCTGGTTCTCTCCTTTTCTCTCTTTTCTCTTCTGTTCCTCCACTTTAACCCATAGTGGTCTCTAAAACTCATAACCCTAATTATATCACACATTCACTCAAGGTGTATTTATTGAATGCCTCGTATATACCAGGGACTCTTGGGACCTTGTGGACCCTCGATTTTTGACAGTTGTTATGCATGCCTCTTGACCCAAGTTCCTCCTAAGCTCAACATCTGAGTAGGCATTGATTCTAGATATCTACACATATCCCCAACTGGACAGAGTTGTCTTTGGAAAAAATGGTGGAGTTGTTAAAGTTTGTCTTTGGCATCTCTACTCTCTTCTTTCTTCACCCTTTCTTCTCTAGGTTGAAATCTCTCTGCTCTTCATCTGAAGCCATGGGCTCTTCTTGTGTTTTAACTCCTTTTTTTCTGTGTAAGGATAAGATAAGATATTGTTCACTGACACTAATAGAAATATAGCCTTATTCACTCTGTGCTGTTCTGGACACATAGAGCATTTGCATTTTGAGTTTTTTCTTCAATTATGAAATGAGGGATTGTTCTTTGTGGTAGGAATTTCAGTTCTTGGTAAGGAGAAGAGAGGTTATTTTGGGCTGAAGTCTGTTGAAATCACAGTTGCTCCCTTAAAAGGGCAGCCTTAAACAAAAATGTATTTTAATCTTTTAGAATGTGTGTGGGGGAGTAGACTGAAGAGAAGGCACAAATTTTCTTACTTCTTATTCTATACACAGATCTTGTGCTGCTCCATATCCAGTCTCTCAGAGTTCTGTCCTGGACTCTGCTCTGAATTTCAGGAAGTCTCTTCTTCTTCAGACTTTCTTTCTGACACTTCTTCCTTTCTTATCTCTCAGTTTATGCTAAGAGTTCAAAATCCCTGCAAGTGGAAGCTCTGTCCCACCCCAATCCCTTGTGCCATGATCTCTACCTCAGTCTACTGCAGTCCATCCCCACAGCATGAGGATTGCTCTTCCTTTTCTGTGTCAGTTCCCTGTGATTTTGTTACCTTAGGTGCACAGGATGGAGGGGGTGAAGACGAAAGGAAAGGCAGAAGAATCTCAGCTTTCATCAGAGTTTCAAGAGGAGACACTGATTATTGGGAAGTTAGATTCAGCACAATTGTCTTTTTAATGTTAGTGTATATATTTCTGCAGCAGAGAGGAAGAAGAGAATTAAACTTGCATGCATTGGGGCCGGTCCCCTGGCTGAGTGGGTAAGTTAGCGCACTCAGCTTCGGCAGCCCAGGCTTTCACTGGTTCGGATCCTGGGTTTGGACATGGTGCCGCTCATCAAGCCATGTTGAGGTGGTGTCCCCCATAGCACAACTAGAGGCACTCATAACTATTTACTGGGGGGCTTTGGGCAGAAGAAGAAGAAGAAGGAAGAAGAAGAAGAAGGAAGAAGAAGAAGAAGGAAGAAGAAGAAGAAGAAGGAAGAAGAAGAAGAAGAAGGAAGAAGAAGAAGAAGAAGGAAGAAGAAGAAGAAGAAGAAGAAAGAAGAAGAAAGAAGAAGAAGAAGAAGAAGAAGAAGAAGAAGAAGAAGATTGGCAACAGATGTTAGCTCAGGTACCAATCTTTAAAAAAACCCCAGAACTTGCATGTATCAGGAAAACCGTCAATGAAAATACTAATATAGCTACTTGAGAACTAACAAAAACGAGTAAAGAGAAACTAGAAATTGTCTGCATACATGTAGAAATAATAATCTAATTCAACAAATGTGTTTTGAGTGTTAACCCTAAAAAGCCATTTGCCCCTCCAGATCCACTTTCCACCTCTTTCCATCTTGCTCTCTGCTCCAGGATGATAGCTGCCCTCTGCCTTTCATTATGTTTGCTCACTGAGGATCCAATCAGAAAATTGAGAGGGAGGAGAATGAGTTTGGGGTGTTTATTCCCCCGGCCTCCTCTACAGGTTGGGTGTGGCCTTTCATTAAAAGCTGCACTCCTCTCAAGGTGACCCTTTTGATATGATTTTCCTTTTCTGAGTCACTTTCCTTTGTCCCTTTGAGCACGGGGGTGATAATAGCTACTCCTGCTGGTTTCCCTACACCATGCCCACACCTTTGCAAATAGTCCTTTGAGTAAACTCTCCTTGATTTTTTCTGATTCAAGTGTGCCAGTTGTTACTTGCTTGGACTATACTGTATGGTAGGACTTGTACAAAATCCTTACCTTCCAGGAGGTTAATAGGAAAATGAATAATTTCAATGCCATGAAATAAAGGTTAATAATGCTTATCAAAGTGTAAGTTCTTTGAAGGTAAAGACCACATATAATTCATGTTTCTTTCTTGACACTTAGCATAGTGCTAGGTATAGAACAGAGGCTTACCAGTGTGGAATGGTAGAGTTAGGCATAAAGGGTGGAGTAAATGGAGAATGGAGTTGAGCAACTGTTCCAGGAAGACCCAGGTAGGCTTCACAGTGTGTGTAGCTAATTATCGCATTCAGAAATAGATTCATTGCATTAAACAAGGGAATTTACTGGAAGAATATCAAAGACTTCTAGAATCAAAGGAAGGCAGGAGAACAGGGTTTGGAAGATAAACAGAACTGGGGTGCTCCAGAGGGCTAGTTTTCAGAAACCACAAGAAGTCACACATTCAATATGAGTGGGGCATCCTGATGGACAGCCCTTGGCTTTAGTTTCTTTAAGGTGTATTGACACAGGTTTCACAAGCCAGAAAACACTCCTGGACACATGTTATGTTCACTGTATGCGAACTCTCTGGGCTTCTTCCTTCCAATTTTCCTCTCAGAAAACCTGCTTTCTGTGGCAGGTAAGGTAGGAGGGACGAGAGCGACTCAGGTGGGTTCAGGTAATAGGATAAAATAAGATCTAATCCTCTGTGGCAGCCTATGTCTTGAGACTACAGAAACTGGCTCACCCTTCTCTTCCTTGCCCCCTCGCTAGATGAAAGGCGGGCTAATGGGGGAAGTAGATGGGAATAAGAATTAGGTCACAAGAGTTAGCAGGAGTTCAGTAGCAATAGAAAATGAGTTCTTCCTCTGAAGAGCCAAGCCTGTGTGCAGAGGTGGGGCTGCTTTTGCTGAGTGTGAGAGAGGGTGTTTCCCCTGTCTCTGGGGAGTAGTAGAAGAACCAGTCCCTATCAAAGTTTCCATCATTGAATTTAGATCTTTGTTCTGCTGCTCTCTTCCTCTCCACAGCACTCCCCTTCTCCAGCTACCCTGTGCTCTGAAGTTGCTCCCAATACCCTAAAGACACATCCCAGTTTAGTTTGTCCTTCCCTCATGGGCTCCAGTGCCCTAGTTTCTCCTCCTTCCTTTCTGAAACTTTTTAGCCTGCTGTGGGAATAGGAATTAGGAGGATAACCATCTGGTTAGTCTAAATCAATCTAAGGTGTGAGTTACTGGCAAAGGTGGGTGAGGGTGGAGAGGTATTCACCAAAACTATTTACATAAAAAAGTACCTCTTACCTACGTGGAATTTCAGGCACTATGGTAATAAAAATTTTGGAGAAAGGACTTTTCTGTATTCTTTCAATTAATGCAATTTGACTGTTAGATCAGCTGAAGCAGGAAAGAGGGTAAAGAGGATTCTTTTTTGTCTCTAGGCCTTTTCCCCTCACCCTCTGGAGGGAAGGGGCAATACCTTGGCTCTGATTTCCCCATTTTTGTACAATAGTCACTCACTGAATATATATCATATACCAGAAATTTTACAGGGTCTGAAAGATGCAAAGATAAGCAAGATGTGGTCCTTGCTCTCAAGGAAGCCATAGCTTGCCGGGTGGAGGCTAGGGGATAAGATACAAATAATTACAAGATAGGATGAAGTGTTTAATAATAAAGATTTATATAAAGCATATGAAGCACCAAGAAAGAGAAACCAGTCTCTGGAAGACTTAGGGAGATGCCATTTGAATGGTGTCTTAAAAAATGAGTAGGAGAAAAAATTCTAGGCATAGGGACCAGTGTGTGTAAAAGAGGTATAAACATGCATGGCATATTTGAAGAACTGTGAAGAGTTTGGTTTGGCTGGGGCATAAAGTTTGTATTAGTGACTGCCAAGAGATAAGGGTGGAAAAAAAGGTTGGGGCCTTTAATACCATTCTAAGGAATTTGGGCTTGGTCCCATTGTCAGGGGGTGGACCATTGAAGGTTGCTAAGCAGGGGATGAACATGATCTAAAGTTTTGGAATGATAACACTGTTGGAAGTGTATTGGTGGATTGAAGGGAAACTGGAGGCAGAGAGAAGAGATGGGAGGATTTGCAAAGTCTGGGGGAAGGGAAAAAGGCAATGAGAACTTCAAGAAAGTAGCAATGGTATGGTAAGAAGGGGGAGATATAAGTTAGAAATGGTGGTGTTTGATTGTTGACTAGTTACAGGTTGATGAAGGAAAGGGATGGAGTCTTAAATGACAAAAAATTTCCAGTTTTGGACTTTGGGGAGTGCCATTAACTAATATGGGAATGCAAAGAAGGAGCAGGTTTTGTAGGAAAGATGGTGAGTTTAGGACAGGGAAGATTAGGATGAAGCACCTGTCAACATCCAGTTAGATATTCCAGAGGCAGTTGCAATGTGGGTCTGGGATTCGGACATTGTGGCTAGATTTGGAAGTTACCGGCAAAGAGCAACCATGAGACTGGATGAGATTTCCCAGAGAGAATGGGTAGAGATGAGGACCAAGGACAGAATCTTCAGGAGCTGTGACATTTAAGGAGAAACAAAAGAGGTTGAAAGATAACATTCAAAGAAAAAAGAGAGAACCAGGAGATAGAAGTTTCAGGGAAGCCAAGGGAGTGGAGAATTTCAAGAAGATGGAATGACCAACAATGTTGAAGATATCAACAGTTCAGAGATGTCAAGTAGGATTAGGACTGCAAAGTGGCCTTTCAATTTGGCTGTTTTGGATTCTGAAAAGACAATATAAGTACTAGAGAGTAAATTCTCTCAAAGTTACTAACTAAAATAGATATCTATTCTCAGTCTTTATAGTTTGCAGATCATATAACATGACCATTTATGCAAATTAAGAGAAAATTTTAATTTCTTTTAAAAAGGAAATGGATATAAGAATTTAGGAGAGAGCTTAAGGCTAGGGATCATCCATATTGGGATGATAGGTGAAGCCTTGAGAATGCCTGAGCTTTTTAAGGGAGAGAAGAACAAAAGTTTAAGACTGGATGGTGAAGAAACCCCAAAAATTAAGCTTAGCATAGAGGAAAAATAAGTACCCAGTAAACGGAGTGGATAAGGAGTCATCTGAAAGACTGGAGAAGCCTCAGGAAATCACAGCATGGATCGAAGCATGGATGATTCACCTGGTAGTTTCCAGAACCTCCCAGAGGTTCTTCCAGGTCTTGAGTTTCAAATTCTGCAGAGAAATCAGGGAGAATGAGGGTTAGAAAAATGCCCATGATATTGCCCCAAGATCCTTGTAGATCTGAAAATTTATGGAGAATTTAGGGCACAGAACCAGACCATCTGTCATTATGGAAGGACAGGATGGAGATGGAATGAAGCCATGTGTGTCTTGTATTGCTGCAGCATCCTGAGTGGGAATGAAAGACAGAAGAATGGTGAAGAAAGAAGCAAGGGTGGAGTGAAGACAAGACTGTTGTGTGTGGAATGCACTTGAAAACAGAAGCAAGTAGAATTTAGGAACTCTTTAGAGCTTCTGTGAAATAAAGAAAAAGAGAACACTCAGGGAGCCAACAAGTGAGACAGCACTTAGGTACCTGGAAGGAAAGATTAATCAGAAAAAATAGTCATCTAAGATGCAGTGAAATCCTCAATGATGTAGAAATCACCTGTTGGGTGATTGGTTTAAACTTCATCATAGGGAACAATAAAGAACAGATACATGGTCTCATTAGAAAAATGACTGAAAAAAATTCTATTTTTTAGGAGAGTCATGTGATTAATGTGCATTGAACCTGGAAGGTGTATGTCATTCTCCTTTGCACTTTTAAAATGAAAGACTTCCTTCTTAGGTACCATGAACCCAGGGCTGCCTTCTGATACTTGAAAGAAGTAGTTACAGCTGTAAATATGCATGTGACAGTGAGGTATCACCATGAACTTGGGATAAAAGGAAATACAGTTGCCTTCTTAACTGAACTAATAAAACCAAAATATAATCTATCTCTTGGAGCCAACAACTGGGTAAGGAGTATGGTCAGCAGAGCATATCAAAAGCAGGATTCAGGGAGGCTCAAATTCTGTGCTTATGCAGCAACTTTCTGATTCCTAATTCATCCTACCGAGTACACCTATAACAGGAAAGTAAGTGATCAGGAAAGAGATCTTGTCCATCTGGAAAGAAATGTCCCCTTACTATTAATTAATAAACTGGCATTCTAATATATACATTAGTATTGTATGAATATAATCATTGTAAGTCTGCCATCAAGTGTCAGGTCACCTCTGAGTATACTGGTCAAGTCCAGTTTCTGGGTATGAAAGACTGAGAGGAATAGATTCTGAACCAAGCTAAGTATTCCAAATTTAATTCTAATTGATATTTTAAGAAGCCCTCCTGATAATCAGTCTTGTAGGCTGCCTTCTGTCTGCCTCACTGGGTATTCCCACACCCTCCATTAGTGGTTTTGGGAATAATAGCAGCAAGCATTACTTTCAACGGTTAGTCGGCAAAATAATATGGAGCTTGTATACACTCAAGAACTGATGATGAAAAATAGAAAAATAATTTTAGGAAATGTGTAGATTAGAGATGACAAACAGAAAAAATTCTTGCTGCTGCTCTTCTGTGCTGTACTTATGGTGGGTATTTCTAATTGATAATGACACACTTTCATGCTGAACCTAGACCGACTGTAGAACTCTTATAAATAACATTAATCCAGGAAGCCACAACCACTTGCCTATGGGCTTATGCCTGGATCCATATGAGCTACAACTCTTTGCCTCTTCTAGTTTAGATGGGTCATTAGGGATTCATCAAGATTACAGAATTCAGCTGGAAGGGACCTAAAAGATGATTTATCTTTTGAGTTTGATGTCAAGGGGAAAGCTAATATGCTCTTTGTCCAAGAGTCTCTGGATGTTCTGACAGAAATAATACCAGACTAGATAAATTGACAGAAATTTTCAGAATGGAATTATCTAGACCACTAACACAATCACTGTCATGGCATCAACCAGGACAGAATTTGTGAGGGACCTTAGAAGTCATTACCAGATTTCAAATCCTAGCTCTGCCTCTTACTGGGTGTGTGGTTAGTTATTTAACCTCTCTGAAACTTAGTGTCCTCATATGAGACATAATATCCAAGTCATAAGTTTGAGACTACCAATTTAGATTACACATACAAAGCATCTTGCAAATGGTAGGTACTCAGATGTGTTAGTTCCTTTCCTGCTTCTCTTGCTAAAAATATTCAACACTGAGCAGAACTCCATTAATCAAATATCTCCAGTCTCTACTTGAATATTTCTAGTGAAGGGAAACTCATTGTCTCACAAGGTGTTCCATTTTTGGGCTGCTCTAATTACTAAAACCTTTGTCTTTACATTGAACTGAAATACACCACACCAAATATAGCTGGCATTTGCCACACGGAACTTAGCTTTGGCTTCTATTGGATGTTTGAAGAGGGTTACTCTATCCTCTAAATCTTTTATTTTATTTTATTTTTTTTATTGCAGTAACATTGGATTATAACATTATATAGCTTTCAGATGTACATCGTAATATATTTTGAATTCTGTGTAGATTACATCATGTTCACCACCCAAAAACTAATTATAGTCGATCACCAAGCGTGTTCCTAATCCTCCCTTTTGCTCTCCCCGCTCCCCCCTTCCCCTATGGTAACCACCAATCCAATCTCTGTTGCTCTGTGTTTGTTTGTTGTTGTTTTTGTCTTCTACTCATGAGCGAGATCTATCCTCTAAATCTTTTGTTTTCTAAGCAAAGGGGTCACCAGTTCATTCAATTGCTCCATAGATGACAAGGTTTTCACTTCCGTCATCATCTAGGTTGCCCTTACTTGGATCACTTCTAAATCTTTAGGATTGATCTGACTTCTTTTTTTCTGTCTCTAGTATTCGTTCAAGGAATATTTTCTTAAGGAATGTCTGCTAACTGTGTTTTATTCCATTGCTTCAATCTCTAGAATAACATTACTTCCAGTGATATAATATAGCACAGAATTTCTTGTTCCCAATTAAATTTATAAAAATTATTTAAATGTAATAATTAATCATCAGTAACATAAAACCCTCCCCCTCTCCTTGGTTTCAGGATGGCTCAGGTGTCTTTTGTTTTACTCACTTTTTCGGTTTACCCTTTGTTCTTGGGTGTGGGGCCAAGGCTTGTCACTCAATTTCTGATTGTGGTGTTGATTAACTAGTTGGCTTCTAAGCTATAATTACCTTCCTCCTTCAATTAAAATCAAATTTCTATATTACAACATGAGTGATTGCAAAATGTAATAATATGCATAGGATATTCATTTCCCTCTAAGCAAACTTTCCCTGACAATTCATATTTTTTCTTCTGGGTTGTTCAGCTGTTAGGTGTTGGTGTTATAGTACTGCTGAGTAGGAGATTCTTTCTAACAAAGATTGGTTAGTGGGCACTTTGCAATATTGTTGGTTCTGTTTTCCTGTGTCCTCACTTGCTGTAATATAGTGATTAAAATACACTGTATCATTATTCTGAGATTACAGAATTTTCAACGACTCATAAACTGAAGCCATACTGATGTGATGGCATGACTGGTGCCAAAATGAAATGTTTGGTCAACACATGCTTTTACTTTAAACTGTGCCAAATGATGGGCTTGATTGAAGTTTTCATTGGATTTCAGCAAATCCTTTCTTCTGAATTTTTCAATCATTTTAACAACATGTAGACCAAATGTGATGTTTCTAAACATCACTTCAACCAACGTGTATTTGGCATACCTACATTCTGTCAGAGACTGCATTAAATGCTGGGAATTTATTTCTGGATGGTCATAATACATGGCCCTGCCTTTGAAGAGGAGTCAGATACACAAACATCTTATAAAAATAAAGTTCATGGTCAAAGAACACGGGGTTCTCGGAAGAAGCTCACCTAGTCTCGGGGGAAGGCATTCTAGGGGAGACGCTCTTTGGTCCTCTCCCTGCCTCTCCACTTCCATTTAATGCCATACACTGAAATTTTCTGTGCTCATCAAGGCTCTGCTCAAATGCTTCTCTGCCCTCAAAGTGGCCCTGGTCCTCATGCCCCAGCCCTGTGTATTCTTTTCTCTTCCACATTTCTCTAAGTACCTCATCTACACTTTTTCTCATAGGCAGGTTTCTTTATACCTCAGGGTAATGTTATTTGCATATATGTCCATATTTGCTCACAGGTGCTTCTGTAATGCTTTCAGTAAATATTAGTTTGATTGAGAGAAAGGTCTATTTTAAATAGAACACCTTGGTTAACTAAGAAGAAACAGGTTCTATTTTGGTCTAGATTGCCCAGAGTATTAAGGTTTCAGTTTCAGTTTTTTCACAGAAAGCTAGTCTTTCTTCTGTCAGTTGCTTTAAGAGAACTCAATTTTGTATCCCTAGTTAGTCGATTGCCTATATACAAAGCACGCTCTAATGATGAATAAGAGGATTCTGTAACTAAACATTAATGGACGCAGTTTATTTTTGCTAATAAAGACTTCATAGAAACCAAGTTATGCTATTTTGTGAAAACAACTCTTAGGACTCTTTAGATATATGGGAAAAAGTTCTCAGGTTAATTTCCTTAAAAAAAGCATCAGGAATTAAAAGAGCGCTTATTGACACTGAAGATCACTTTCTGTTGAGTCATCAGATACGGCATATTGAGCAATATGATTTACATCAATGTGCCTCGTGAAATTGCCAAATTAGAATTTGTATACTTTAGATAAAATTTATGTCTTCACTGAGTGCCAAGTATCTTGAAAGTTTTCTGAAAATATTAATTGAATTCAATGAATTTCTCAGTAAAATGCAAACAACTTCTTAGTGTTGTTTTAATCCCTGATAGCATAATTTATTTATTAAGATTTAAAGAGAATAAAGTAAGTGGAATTCATTTGTATGTGACTCTTGCATTTTTTAAAATAAAGTAACCAAAATAGATTAAGATTAAATATATTCAAAGCATCCTCTCAGGGCCTCCTGTGTGATGGACCCTACTTAGCTGCCGTGCATTAGTAAGCTAGCGTTTGTTTGGTTTACCGAAGATGAGTGGTGAAAAATTTAGAGTTAATAAATAAATAAAAATCTGATGAATGTTTCAAGAAAATAATAGGAGAAGTATATCACCACCACACAGTATTCATGCAACGAGTGCGTATTGCATGCCTCTTCTGTGCTAGCCCTATGATAAGTACTGGGGATACCATAGTACTGTTGTTACAGCTTTTATGGAGTGAACAGTCTAGCCACTTGTACACGATTCTATGTGCATATATTCAACAAATGTTGATTGTCTCCTATGCAGTAGGCTAAATGTGCTGTTTTATGCACTGCACTAGACACCAGGGCTACAGTGGAAGGCAGAACAGTAGAGACCTTGGAGGTCTTGCAATGGGAGAAGCAGACATTAATTCAATACTCCTCTAAATAAATACATAATTGCAAATTTTGCTAAGAGCAGTGAAGGAAGACTGCAGTGTACTCTGAATGTATACGAGAAGAACCTGACTTGGTTAGTGGTGGTTTGGGGGGGGCGGCGGGCAGGGGTGACCTTTGAGTCAAGGCTTTTGGGGGAGGTGGCACTTGAATTCAAACCTAACTGGTAAGTAGGAGTAAGCAAGGCCAAAGCAGAGAGGAAGCACATTCTAGGCAGAGGGGCAAAGCCTGTGGGGAGGGGTAGGGTGTAGGAAAGCTGAACTAGGCTAGTAGGGTTGGTGAAGTATAGACGGAAGGGAGGCACACAATTGGAGAGAGGAGAAAGGGACCCTAGAGAAGGAAATCTAGACCTTGCTAGATTTTGGTCTTTACTCCAAGGACCATAGGAAGCCTTTGAAATGTTTAAGTAATGGTGATCAGGTTTGTGTTTTCGAAACGATCTCTCCCTGCCTTTGGTGGGGTGAACGGAATGGAGAGGGTGCAAGTGGAAGCTGTGTGGTCATCCAGGTGAGAGATGATGAATGGTGGCTTGGACCAGGGTGGAGGTAGTGGAAATAGAGAGAAGTAATTAGATCACAGATATTTAGGGGGCAAAGTGCCAGATATGGTCAGGATGTGCTTAGAATATTTGTTGAATGAATGAATAAATAAATTGATGGATTCAGGAGATTAGGAGCTTGACCTAGTTAAAAATCCACAATTGAAGGATTTTTAGACCAACATTGATGGCAGAATAACTTTTCTTGGCTTGTTTAGCTAAAGTTCAATTTGACTGAAATGTATAAATTTGTTAAAATAATGCCTTTGGGTGATTTTTCTGACAACCCTAAAAATAAATTAAATGACCCATAAACATCCTAAACAGAGAGAAGTTATGATGATCTAAGATGTCTGGGTATATGCGTATATAGCAAGTGTTTTCTGATGCATGTTGCTCATCTTTGGAATGTCGTTTTATGTGGTGAGGTTTTCAGAGTGCCAGTACTTTGGAAAATGCAGATTAAAAACCTCCCTCTGGGTAAATCAGCAAATAATTGTGTAACCTGACGCTTTAGCTTTGTGTCTTGGGAATTACAATATTATATTGTCCCTTCACTCCTCAGAAATCATTTCTTCTGTCATGCAGCTGTTTGCTGTGTACCCTGGAGGTGACAGATAATGATGATAAGGATGACTAACACCTTCGCTGGGCTCTCCTCGCTGCTGAGACCTACCTTCCCCTAGAGTGGTTCCCATCTTCCCACTGGTTCACATTCAGTTCTCCTTACTCCTTCCAGCTCTACAAGCTGTAAAAACACCTTCCAGAGTCACGTAGGGGAGAGAGATTGTCCGCTGAAGACTCCAGAGGGGAACTGAGTCAAATTCTCCCACGTTCACATCACCTGGAGGACGTTTCCTTTCCCCCAGCCTCTGATTAATGAGACCAGACTGGTTCCTTCTGATTAAGTAAACTAGACTTCATTGTTCTGCTTTATCTATATCAACACTGACGAATAAATTCTGTACTAGTTTGGATCCAATTCTGCAGTTTTTGTTCCAGGATTATCTTTTGTTTAGATGCTGATCGTATATGTTTGTTTTTCTAAAACAATGATTAAAATTTATCTTGTTAGTTATCAGCCTACTCAGTCACTTAGTAAGTAAGAGGGGGATGTGTAACATTAAAATTCCTCTATCATCCAGCATGAGCACATGAGGTTGTTTAAAAATGGATGTCCAGTGAAAACATCTTAAAGTACCTTGGAGGTACTTTTATATAATGAAAAAGGTAATATAAAATGTAATTAAATATTTAAGAGTATCATAACTTAAAAATATGCCCTGAAAATATCTGTTTAACAGTATGAGTTGCTCCTTTTGAAAACTTATAACACTTATAGAAATGAATGAGGAGGTGTCATATCTTCCAAAAGGAGTTGACTAATTCTCCTCACCGCTTGTTAAATAATCAGTGTATACCACGTGTGGAGCAATGACACTTTTGGCAATTAAAAATGATGATGACTTACCTTATTCCATTTGCTCCAATGCAACAAAGAAAAATCATGTGTGAAACTTTCAGTTCATAAAAGCTAAGTTTATTTTCAATAGATTATGTAAAGACATATATAGTTGGTGCTAAGTAAATATTTGTTGAATGAATGGATACACAAATAAATCTGTGGTGCTCCACATGTATACATAAATATTTCAATTGAACATTGTTTGAAAAAAATAAAAATTATGTTTCAACTGGTCAAAAGAAATTATATTTGCAGCTCTGTTCATTTGAAATGTGAAATTGCAGACAAGTGATTTTTTTAAAAATCCCATGGTATATGCAAATAAATGAAATATTTCAAAATGGATACATTTTTCTCAGCAGAAATTTCACGTATGTATAACTTCAAGTGGTGGTTTCCAAGCTGATAACTAAAATGAACATATCCTGACCAGCCAAGTGCATAGCACCCTGGGTTTATGGTGTTTTCATGAGAATTTCAAAATGCTGGGCCAGTGTGATTATATGTGATATTATTTAAAAAAAATTTTTCTTAGGAATACTGGCCCTGAGCTAACATCCACGCCCATCTTCCTCTGTTTCGTATATGGGACACCTGCCACAGCATGGCTTGATAAGTGGTGTGTAGGTCTGTGCCCAGGGTCTGAACCTTCAAATCCTGGGCTGCTGAAGCAGAGCACACGAACTTAACCACTCGGCCACTGGGCAGCCCCTATATGTGATATTATTATTGTCTTTTTGTAAAAGGTGAATCATCTCAAATTGAGTAACTTATTCTGAGTAAAATAATGACTCACTGAGCAAAACCTGAAATACCATCTAGTTTCTATCTACGAGACCATGCTACCTCTCTGTGGTCTGTTTTATTAGCGTGCTTTATTTAAAGGTCTGCTTCTAAGGTCTGTTTCCATGATAGTGAAGAAAAATTGCATTTCTTTAAGAATACGTGCGTAATGAAACATTAGCAATGGCATATTTTAGCAACTGAAATTCACAAGCAGTTTAGCTTTGAAGGAAGACCAGAGTTCAGAAATTGTTTCTAAAAGGCTTGATGTCATGTGTTCACATTCTGTAAAGTTCAAATATCTACTCTGAATTTCGCAATCTATTGCATGTGTGTAAAGCATTGTATTTATTCAGGATTTTGCAAAAAGTTTTACTATGCTCATTACAGGAAGGCAACCCTAAAATTGTGAGTGATAATCCCCAAAAGTAGTAAGATTTTCCTCAATCTGTTTGCTATACTCTATACTGACTAGTAGAAGAATCCTCCTCTTTAATCTGAGCAGCTACATGAACATTCGCATCTTCCAATTTTGATGTGCTTTACAGGTTTCAAAGCTGTTTCAAAAAAATTGGCTTTTTCATGTACACAACAGCTTGTGATGCAGGGAAGACAAATATTCTTACCTCCAATATATCAGGTGAGAAAATTGGACCCTTTAAGCAGTCAGCTAAAGAGAAATATTTCAGGTGAAAAAGAAAATCGCACATTTCTATTTAAAAAATGGAATGGTTTGGGAGTTTGCATGAAGAGAAGGCAAAGAATAATTAAGTGTAGGGGTCTGGGGGGAAATCTGCAAATGAATTAATTTCTTGTTGTAGAGTGACTTTGTTTTTCCTTTCTATTAATGAAAACAGCTAACATTTAGTTAGTGCTTATTATGTGCAATGTGTAAATTAACTCATTGAATCCTCGTAACAATCATGTGAGGTGGGTACTGTTACTGCCCTGCTTTTACAGATCAAAAACTGAGGAACAGAGGGGTAAATAAAACAGCTAGAAAGTGGCAGAGCTGGAACCCAAACCCAGGCAATCAGCCTCTGCATCTATGTCCTTAACTACTATGCTCAGTGGTGTGCTGGTATAAACCAGCTCCCCAGGGGGTACATAAATAGAGCCCAAGCTCCATAGCGTCAATATTTACTTCATGGCCAACTGCAAGTTACCAATGGCTTAATAGCCAGCTTGAGAATTCCTTAATATTTATCAGTCAGCACTTAAGAGCAGGTGCAAGCCCACCCTAGCACACCATTGATTATCCTACATGGCCTCTTTGTGCTTTCAACACAGCATTATCATGAAGACAGACTATTAAAGTTATTATTTTTATTTTAAGATCAACTTTATTGAGGTATGATTTATGTACAATAAAATATGCCCATTTTAAGTGAACAGTTTGAAGAGTTTTGACAAATGGATATACCCAGGTAACCATCGCCATAATCAAGATATAGAGCATTTTCATCAGTCATAAAGGTTCTCTTGTGACCCTTCCAGTTAATCAGTTAATCCCTACTCCTTCACTCGTTTCAGCCCAGGCGACCACTGATCTGCTTTCTGTCACTATAGATTAGACTTGTTTGCCCTGGAGTTTCGTATAAATGTAATCATACAATATGTATTCTTTTGTGTCTGGCTGCTTTTGTTCAGCATAATGGTCTTGAAATTCATCCATTGTGTTTTTGTGATAGTGGTTCCATCCTTTTATTGGTAGGTTGTATTCTACTGTATGGATGTACCATAATTTATCTGTTTCACTGGGTGATTATTTTTCAACCATGAATTCTAGTCTTAACAAATTCTCGTATAAATATGTTGCTGAATGTTGCAGCCATAGCTTGTATTAAAAGCTGTAGTGATGGAGAGGATACATTCAGTTAGGACACTAATTTTTTTAGTTTGATTTTGAGTTTATGGTACTAATATTAAACTATGACATTTAACTCAGATCCAGTTCCAAGATTTAAGAAACATTTGCTATCCCACAAAAAGCCATTTACTCAGCTATATGAATAAATTTTTCACTTGATGTTTGAGCATATTTTTAAAAGCCTGAGTAGTTCAGGTTGGCTGTCTGGTTCTAAACTCTAAATAATTACTAACTTTCTTCTTTACTTTATGCTTCCTTACTGGTGGACTTTCTGGAAATTAATAACACTTACCATTTAAGTACGAAAATTTTATTAAGTTAATGCCTTTAAGCAGGTTTGCCTTTTTCTCTTGTCTTTTCTTTCTCTCTTTTTTTAAAAAATAAACTTTTGGGGCCGGCCCGGTGGTGCAGCGGTTAAGTTCGCACGTTCTGCTTCTCCGCGGCCCGGGGTTCGCTGGTTCGGATCCCGGGTGCGGACATGGCACCACTTGGCAAAAACCACGCTGTGGTAGGCATCCCATGTATAAAGTAGAGGAAGATGGGCACGGATGTTAGCTCAGGGCCAGTCTTCCTCAGCAAAAAGAGGAGGATTGGCAGTAGTTAGCTCAGGGCTAATCTTCCTCAAAAATAAAAAGGATAAAAAAATTAAAATAAAATAAAATAAATAAACTTTCTAGTATCAAACATACCTCAAGTGGCTTGAAAAGCAGTTTTTCAGAAGTTCATTTCGGGAGATTCCAGTAGGTGGCACTCTTACAAAGCCTAAAGAAGTGACTGCTTTGGCAACCCATTGTTTTCTAGATGGTTCCCTTCTTACTGTGACCTACTTGTAAACCTTTTGTTCTGGATAACTAAAATTCACCTCCCCTGCCCCAATTCTCAGAGTTATAAATGCTGTTTGTTAATCATTTTAAGAAATGTACAAAAGAAAAAACAAAATATTCTTCAAACCCCTTGCTAATCCCCAGGAGATAACCATATAATATTTTCCAGACCTTTCTCTAGCCTACACACACAGCAAATACATATAAAAGTAAAAATTTAAGGGGCTGGCCCCGTGGCCGAGTGGTTAAGTTCGTGTGCTCCGCTGCAGGCGGCCCAGTGTTTCGACGGTTCGAATCCTGGGCGCGGACATGGCACTGCTCGTCAGACCACGCTGAGGCAGCGTCCCACATGCCACAACTAGAGGAACCCACAAGGAAGAATACACAACTATGTACCGGGGGGCTTTGGGGAGAAAAAGGAAAAAATAAAATCTTAAAAAAAAAAAAAAAGTAAAAATTTAAATTAGTAAAACATTAAATTTTAAAATAATCATAAACAACATGCTTGTCTCTTGCTGTCTGATCTTGTACTTGGGCTTTTTCTTATGAGCCGTTTTCCTTAAAGACAGACCTCTCACTTCTGCAATTCATTAATTGCTGAGTCCAAAAGGAGCTTTCACATTTGCGTTGAATTAAGGTTTGCGGTCTAGTGAATGAGAGCTGGCATCTCGTGATGAGCATGCTGTGCTAATAGCATTTCTTGGCAGCGAGAGTAGGGCAAAGTGAACTTAATAAGACATCGAATCCTTCCTTTGCTAGCTAAAGACTATAGAATATTCTGGCTGAGATATTATCAAAATAGGACTATGATTTTGGAGTTTCTGGCTATTCCAGGAGATCCTAGCCATGGAGCTTCAGTGGGAATTACGTGAAATCACTGATTTTTTTCAGGTAGTTTTTTCTCCTCATAATATAACCTTAAGGGCAGCTGACTTCCACCAGAGTGAGCAATCCAGAGATCAAGCCAGAACTGAAATGTTTTTTGTGACCCAACCTTGGAAGTCACACACTGTCACTTCTTCAAGAGGTCTACTGCATTTATTCTGGGAGGGAACTATACACAGGAGCATGAGTACCAGAAGGTGAGAATTATTGGGGCCATTTTGGAGGCTACCACAAGAAGTAATCAATGTGTAGATGGTTACTTTATTGAGGTATAATTGGCATATAAAATAATATTAGTTTTAGGTCAGAGCATAATGATTTTATATTCATGTCTATTGCGAAATGATCACCACAATAAGTCGTTAACACCTGTCCCGTCCATAGATGGTTACTTTAAAGCCATGGGATTAGATGAGATCACCTAGGGAGCCAGTGTAGAAAAAGAAGCCAGGAGGATTGAGGCAACATCCAGAAGTCACAAAGAATGGCCCAGTGAGGTGATGTCTCTGGGAGCCCACTGGAGAAAATATTTCCCAAAGAAGAGAATGCTGAGAAACTAATACAACAGCTGGGAAATGACCACTGGATTCACACTTGTGCAAAACCCCTTTTTCCTTTGAGTCTCACACAATTCAGGTGTGGTTGTAAGGAAAACAGATGTTATTTGAAACGGTAACTATTTGCAGCCACTTTTGAGTACCAGGGAAGTGGCATCATTTATTACTTGCAGGCATTGGACCTTGTTCAGGAAAAGACGTTGATAATCTCTTTGGGTCTGAAAGATAAGGTTCTCCTAGGACATGTTATAGAAGGTGATGGCTAGATAGAGTTGAATTGCTATGCATAATAAAGTGAGATGAATGGAGCATCTGAAACCCCCAGCAAATATTAAAAGAAAGTGTGACTTCAGAAACCTGCACACTGAAGCAAGTCAGCTTAAAATGGCATAATAACCTTCCCTGGGCTTTGGCACTCAGCACTGGAATTCCTCCAGGCTTGCCCAATTCCTTTTTGCACAATCTCCCTTTTGCTCCCTTTGACACTTCTTGCTCAGCAGTTTGTCTGGATTCTCCACAGCACTTTTGGTTCCACCCAGTAAATAGTAATAGGACACAAATGCTGAGTACTTGCTAGGTGCCAGGGCAAGCTCCTAGTGTTTTATGTATGTTACTTCATTTAATCTTCAGAAAACCCACCCCACTTTAAAGATCAGGAAAGGGAGGCACACAGAGGTTGTTATTTGCTGTTAAGTAGCAGAACCAGGATTTGAACCCAGTCTGGCTTCAGAGCCCAGACTCTTAATCATTAGATCCTTCTCTTGTTTTCCTTTTAGGGTTTTGAATTTGGCACCCCAGACTGAGCTGCCATCTACCCAGGTTTAGACTTTGGCCACCTTCTGCCCCAACCCAGAATATGACATCTGTTATTGACTTGTGGGTCTGACCCACCCAACAGAAACCCCACCCTGGGCTTCCCTGGTGCCAGATAGGAGGAAGGACATCAAAGCAAAGTTTGTTCATGCCCCTGTGTCCTTTCACATGTGTTTCCTCTGTTCCCTTTCTCCCTTCTCTGCCTAGTTGATTTCTGTGTGAAGCATTCAGTTGACCCCTGATAAATTGTTCACTTCTTTCTCCACGTGTCCTTTGAACTTCTAATTGCCCTGTCTCACTGTGTCACCATTCCTGGTAGAGAGGTATCTCTGCCCTCAGTTGTGAGCTCCTCCAGGCAAGCACTGTATCTTATTCATCTTTGAGTCTCCAGTCTGGCACACTCTAAGGGCTCAATAAGTGTTTTCTTGACTGAATGAAAGAAGAGCCTAGAAAACGAACAGGACGACTGTTATCCCCTGTAGTGGACAATATAATTTTGCTGTAACCTTGACGGGCTGGTGTAAAAAAGGACAGAATTTCTAAACAATCTTCTTGATTTGATTTCCAACCTCAACACCTTTATTCCAGGGTTTACCTACTTTATTATTAGTATGTCACAAACCTCTCTCTGTGCCCTTGACGTTATTGTTGGAATCAAGCAGACATTTCACGTTATTACTATTTATCTTTTATTAAAATTAGCTTTATTAAAACAATGCTACTTGATCAAAGTCCTGTGATTAAAAACATGTTCCAGGTCACTAGAAGAAAGTTTGTTAAAAGACTGCTCCAGGTCCAGAAAGATGAAAGGCAATTTTGGTTCGTTATAAAGACCAACATGGCCACAATGACTTGCAATTGAACATTGTTCCAGAAGGGCAAAAAGGACTCAAAGTGAATAGGGAATCCAAAGACAATGAAACAGACAAAAACAGAGATTGAACTAACATAGCGTCGTACTCTGAAAGGAATCATTTCTACTTGTAAATTTCTTGTTCCTAAGGAATCATTCGTGGAGCAGATCTTGTGAAATTTTACATTAGTTCTTCGATTTCCTGAACCTGGGATGAGACCACCTCACCGTTCAGCACTTCCTGCACAATTGTCTTGATTTTCCGGGTTTTGGTTGGGTCTAAAGATAAAGATGGAATAAAGGAGGCAAAAGTTAGTGTTTCAAATATTCACCCAAAATCGGTTGTTGTTTAACTTAAAGCTTCTAAATTAGGTTTTGGCTGATATAATCCATCAAATTTAAACTTCTGAAAGTGACTTTTGCATTCTGAAAAAATGCTTTTTATTCAATGAAAATGAATGTACAAATGAAAATATTTTTCTTTTTGAACATTTAAAAAGTGACTATGATGCTCATAATACCTCTTTGTAGGGAAGAATTTTTCCTTTCTGGGCTTATCAAAAGTTTTAATACAGTACAGACTACTTATTTTTCTGCAGGAATGCATAAAAGTTTTTCCTTGGCTCAGAATACAAATATGGTTTAAATTTAAATGGTTAATAACACTCAATGAGATCTTACAGTCTTGGTTGTTAATAAATATGATTCTGACTTATTTTCAGTGGTTCTTGGGGAATCTGCACACCTTTAGAGGAATCAGTTGACTGTGCTTGAGATTTGGAGTCTGTCACAGATGTAATTTCATCCAAAACATCACTGTAAACGAAACAAGGGAGATGATATCACATGATGCCTTCCAGAATGAGGAGAAATAAGGAGTTTGCTATATGAGCTAAAAATTAGAAATGTACATAAACTATGGCTAACTAGAGAAGGTAGTCCAAATTTCTTGATTAAGAATGATCGAATGATGCACCCTGAGACAGGTCAATTGGGCAGTGCAGTCTTATTTTTACACGTGCCTATAATGAACTCTCAGAGTGAAGTGAACTGGCAACTAATGGAAGACCTGGTCTCAGAAGTTAGATTTCCCAGTTTACAATCCTGAGTTTTTCCCACTAAGCCAGGCTGCTATTACTTTTGGAACGTCAGACAGTAGGTCTGAGGTGTTTGGGTGGCTGTTATTTGATGTGTCATTCTTAGCATGGGGCAATAACGTCAGAACTCAAATGGGTGACTCGTTTGCAGTATGCTGGTCTGTGGTGCCATTGTTCATCCCAGCATTTTGTGAATTATTATCAAGTAAGATAACGGGTGATAACCCTTTGCAAAGTGTGGAGCATTTAATAAATCCAAGGCATGTCTTCACTAGATTTGTTATTTTCTGTCAACTAAAGAACCCTTCCTTCTGTTGCCCCCAAAACTGCATCAGGCGTCCGCTCTCGGTCCGCCGCTGAGGTTATTTCCAGCCTCAGGCCTCTATTCACCCTTGGGCCTCGCCATCCAGCAGGCGGCGGTAGGTCTCGATCTCCAGCTCCAGGCGGTGCTTGACGTCCAGCAGCCGCCGGTGGTCGGCGTTCTGGCGCTCGGCGTCCGCGCGCACCTGGAGCAGCTGCTCCTCCAGGCTGCCGATGAGCTGCTGCACCTGCGACAGCTGGCCGCAGTAGTCGCCCTCGGTTTCGGCCAACGAATCCTCCAGGGATTTCTTCTGCACGTGGGAGGGAAATGCACAGACACAACAATGAAGGGGATTGAAATAATGAAGGCAGCCAATGATTTTACTAATTTGGGGGCAACTTTTTCTTTGGAAGACGAAAAGCTGCGTCTTTCTGCGCGCGCCTTACCATGGCAAGCTGGGACTGGAGCTCAATCTCCAGGTTTTGAAAGGCGCGCCTCAGGTCGGTGACCTCGCTCTTGCTGGACTGGAGTTGCTCGGTGTTGGTGCTGATCTCCTTCCTGAGCTCCCCGCTCTGCAACGGCAAAGGGAGGAAGGGGATGTGAGTGAGCGCTGTTCTCACCGGTCTTTTCTGCGAACGTATCAAAGCCTTCTGTTTTCGTTAGTGGCACCTTTTCAATGAACCAGGCTTCCGCATCCTTACGATTCTGCTCTGCGATGGCTTCATACTGCGCCCTCATGTCGTTGAGGAGCCTGGTGAGGTCCACTCCGGGGGCAGCGTCCATTTCTACGCTGACCTGGCCTGGGCCGTCTGCCCGGAAGCTTTGGAGCTCCTGGGGGCAGCGAGTGAGAGAGAGGGGCGCAGGGGCCCATTATGACTTTCGTGGGCCTCTTCCTCCACAAAAAATATTAAACATTATATTTTACAACTGCATTGGTATATAGACAAGCCTACTAATACATCAAAACATTTTTCTTACCTAAAAATTCGTATTTTTCCTCTGATTTTAAAAGAACTTAAGACATTTTCATGGCTCCCTCAATTTACCATGGGCCCAAGGCGCTGGTCTGCCGTGCCTAATGGATGAGTTGGCCCTGCTTCTTGGGGATGCAGGGCCTTTACCAGAAGGGACGGGCCGGTGGAAACAGTGCACTGGGGGCTTTCAACTACAGCTGCCAAACCCAGGGCTGCAGACAGGGCTTCGGCTTGCACACTGTTGGCCACAGCCATTGACGTCCAGTAGAAAGCCCTCTAGAAGCCCATTGCCATGGTCACGATTAGTGTGGATTCTGTGCACCAGCCTCTGATATACTTTGCGGCATATCCGAGTTCCAGGTGTGTAGTACACTGGGTATAACCAGTTTCTCTAACATATGTAACATTATGTATTATCGGTAGACTTTTGTCTTTGAACTTTAGAAATACTATATTTAAAAAAAATCACTAAATCAGGACAATTAAAATTCTGTTTGTCTTTAACTAATGATGAAAATAACAAAATCAGAAAGTGCCTCTAATCTGTTAAACTTTAACAGGAACCCCCACCAATACCACCAGCACTAGCACCAGGACCACCACACATCCACCCCCCCCCCAAAAAAATTCAAAACAAATGGCCATTTTAACAGGGCAGTAGTGTATCATCCATATTGGTTCTAACTCCAGATTTGTACACTTAAAATTGTAGTTTTGGGGTCTGGAGAAAAACAGCCGCTTAGAGAGCTGCCCTTTCTGACTGACCTCCTCATGGTTCTTCCTCAGGTAGGCCAGCTCCTCCTTGAGGTTCTCAATCTGCATCTCCAGGTCGGCTCTAGCCAGGGTCAGCTCGTCCAGCACCCTGCGCAGGCCGTTGATGTCGGCCTCCACGTTCTGGCGCAGGGCCAGCTCGTTCTCATATCTGAAAACCAAGTACAAAACCCTGTAGGGAACCAACACACCTGTTGGAGTAAGGCTCCTGCCATCTTCAGGGCCATTTTGTGCCTAAATCTGTGCGACTATTTAAAAATGGCAGCATTGCAATGTAGGATGCTGTTTTTGCATTTATAGCATTTTCCTTTCCTTTTTTTCATGATCATTTACTGCTTAGTTGGAGAGAAGTGAAAAAATTCGAGGTGGTGCTCTTCTACCAGCAACGAAGCCCCGTAGCACCGCACCCCAGGGAGCGATTTCCCCTTTCGCTGGCGGCCCTGGCTGTGACCAGGAGCAGCCCCTCTCTAGGTGGGGTTTCCGGTGGAATCCTAAGAGCAGTTGAAAATAAAATAATAATTAATCTTTTTGGTTAACTTTTATTCATGATTTAATTTAAAACATTGATACTTTCTTGGTATCTTTTACCAAGATTTTATAGGTTCAGGATCATTACCACTGCAACATCCCATGTGGAAATTTTATGGAGCAAAATGGACAGTAGGGTTTCTTCCTTATATCTTGGAGGGTGGAATATGGGAAAGGAATATAAAATAAGTGTGTAGTTAATATTTTAGTTGTATGTGTCATGAGGAAAAAGATCATTTCATTAACTCCCAGGAAAAAACCTTAGTGATTCATTTTCATACAGGGAAGGTTGGTTTTGGACGTTGGTGGAATTATCACGTTGTATCATGAGTCCATAGCAAGTTACAAATATGGTGATCCATAGCCCTAGGTTTAAGCAACATATAATTAACGACGTGTAATGTGAATTGTGTTTGAATCTATTTATTTTCTAGAATACCCAGTGTGAATTTACCAAAACACTAAATGTGTGGAGCATGTGAGCTGCAGAAGCTTTGAAATATTTGCCATCAGTGAGGGCAGGAAAATAGGGCGGAAGAAGAAATGGTGGGCCATGTCAGTTAGCATTAGTCTTTCTTTTGTTCTACTCACTTCATTCTGAAGTCTTCGGCAGCCAGTCTTGCATTGTCGATCTGCAAGATGAGCTGGGCATTCCCAATGCTGGCAGAAATGATCTGGCAAAACAGGGCAAGACACTCAAAATGAGGTCTTAAAATATCAGTATTATACAAATATACTTTTGACAGGAAGTTTTTAGGTGATGTTAAATGCTATTTAAGAATCTAAGGCAGTTTAGGGGCCCAGACCCCGTGGCCTAGTGGTTAAATTCAGTGTGCTCCACTTCGGCAGCCCAGGTTCGGTTCCCAGGCACAGACCTACACTGCTATTAGCAGCCATGCTATGCTGGTGGCCCATATATTAAAAAATAGAGAAGGATTAGCACAGATGTTAGCTCAGGGCGAATCTTCCTCAGCAAAAAAAAAAAATAAAGAATTTAAGGCAGTTTAATTTTTTAAAGAAAGTATATTACAAAATATTATTTAAAAATTAAGAGACGTATATATCCTACAGAAGGTGGTGGAAATAGAGTCACTTTATGGTAAATGATAAAATGAAACTAAGTATCTTGAGTCAAAAAATTGCTCCAAATTGAAAAATATCTAAGTTCTAGGTGGTTTATCACTGTAAAATATTGTAATAGCAAAAAAGAAAAGTAAAAAATAATTCCCAAAGCCTTTCCAAAGAACCATAGTCTTACCTTATTCCTGAGGTCTTCGATCAATGGATAGTATTTACTGTAATCATTCTGTGACCCGGGGTCTACAGTTCCAGATCCTCGTGTTTCATACCATTCTCGAATTTTGTTTTCTAGCTCAGTATTAGCCTCCTCTAGAGCGCGCACCTTATCCAGGTAGGAAGCTAATCTGTCATTAAGATTTTGCATGGTTTCCTTTTCTGATCGGGAAAGAAGGCCTCCATCGTTGCTAGAGAGAACACCCAGAGAGCCACCTCCTGGGCTGGCCCCGAATCCAACCACCAGGCCTCCAAAGCCCCCTCCCAGGGCTCCCCCATAAGCAGTGCCCAGTCCTCCTGCACACGAACCTCCAGAGCCACCACCAAAGCCAGAGCTGGAGCCAAACATGGAAGCAGCAGAAAAGCCTCCCCCGCAGCTGCTTCCCAAGCCGAAGGCGCTCCCCCCATAGCCACCGCCAGCACTGGAAGCAGACATGCCCCAGACTCTGCCCGACGTCCCGCTCTGGGAAGACAGCCGCCGGGGCAGCCCAGAGGTGCGCACTGAGAGGGACATGGTGTTGCTGGAGAGATCCACGGCCAAGGAAAGGTGGCAACAGCCTGAGAGGAAGCCGTGTCAGCAAGACAGAGAGGTTAAGCTTTTATAGGGCAGGAGGCGGGTGTTGCAGTTGAAAAGTTCACTCTCTCCTTTCAAAATATGGTGCCCCCCCCCTTTTGACCAGGTCAACTGGTAAATGATTTATACATATTGAAAACTCATTGGTATAGAAATAATTGAATAGTTGTGCCCATTACCAATTTGTTATACAAAAAAGAAATCTGGGTGGAGTAGAGATAGGTTGTCATAAGGGATTTTTCTTCTCCAGATCATTCTCTTGCCTGTACTCTTGGCACTGTGCAATGTCTTATGCACAGTAGGAAAGCAGTGAGTCATTGTTGAATGGATAAATTAGTTAATACTTCTTTCTAGGCCTTAAGCTTCTTAAAGTTCTTCACTCATATTTCTTATTTGTTTCCTTTAGAAAACTCAGTAGAAACCATCTAAACATGATCTGGTCTGTCTTTTAGTGAAATATAGTTTCGGAAACTTTTGTGAAAAGCCCTGGTGGGAGACAGGGAATAAATGCATTTTCCAGATTGATACTGGAATTTGAATTTTCAAGGATTTTAAAACCTTGTCATTAGTATGTTGTATAGTTTCTTTTTCCTGATTCAGAAAAAAGACCCCCTAAACATTGAAAAATGCTGTTTTTGAGTAGACTCTTAGAGTATTTTCAGCAGATCTTCCCTTCCATAAGAACTGACATTCTTAGTGAACTCTGTGAAACCAGGAGCCTCATCTGATTGTTCACTACCCCACCCCCAGCATCAGTAGGGTATCAAAATACCAGTGATGTTTTGTATATTGAAATCGTATCAGTGCTCGCACCCTCAACCCATGCTCCCCCAACTATCAAGATATTTTCCACCCCGAGTCCAGCCTCCCCAAAGGTGAGGTTCTTCAGTCCTGTGAACAGTCCTGAGCCAGAGCCGGCAGTGGTGCCCTGGTGATTTGGGGTCAGATGGAGAGGGGTTACTCTCGAAGCCCATGCCACACTTCTATGGGGAATATCCAGTATCAATTCTGGCAAACAGAAGGACTATGTGACCCTTTCTATCACTTTCCAAGGGACAGGAATGATGAACCCATGGTGAAATCCAGTTACAACTTCCTTTTGCTTTATTCTAGAAGGAACATATGTGAAGGGATGCATTTTCCCCCCAACCTATATCCATCACAGAGAGCAAGCAAGCTGGATTTCTGAATAAAAGTGTTATAAGCAAGAATTGGCAGAAATGACATCTTCTCATTCCAATAGGTATAGAAAGGACGCAGCCATCTGAGGCAGACTCAGCTTGATGAGAGAGGTCGTGCTCCACTTGTTTCATTTCTGGAGAGAATAGAAGCCTGTTGAGTGGAAATGGCAGCACCTCAGCCTCATATGGAGATTTTTACCAAGGATTCCTTTAATCTATATTGCGAACGTTTTGTCTGAGCTTGTCCTTGTTTGAATCCTTAGTAGTTATCATGTACCTACTATGTTCTAGACACAGGGCCTTGTGAACTAGAGACTTATTTTTAAGCTTTGTGGCAACCTCTTAAGGTGGATACTTTTAACCCATTTCACAGATGAGCAATCTGAGGATCAGGATGTTAAGTGACTTATTCAAGGCCACACAGTCAGGAGGTGGCAAATATAGGATTCGAGTCTGCAACACCTTCCATAGACAACAAAACCCTGCTGCTTACAGTGAAAACAAAAGGACAGAGGGTCACTCTGACCCTCCAATCGTGTGACTGGGTTTCTGTCCTGCACATCACCAGGAGCTTTGGCTCTTTCCTTTTCATGAAAGCTTTCTCCTCCAACTTCATTTCTCCGTGTACAGGCTGAGACCCAGAGATCTACTCTTCATGGTTTATAAGAAATGACACCACACATGAAATCCTGCAGACGTATAGGAAAACGTGTCTTTGGTTTTACTTCTGCCAAGTAACTGCATCTCCAGAGGTCTTACAAAATACTAGTTAAACTTGCACTTCCCACACAGGAACTTGATATTATGGTTGTTAATTATTAGTCACTCACAAGAAGCGTCCCCCCCAAGACAGAGTGATTCCATTTTATTGAGATAGAAATGAAAACAGCCTATTACTTGCTTACAGATCAGAGGGAATGTGCCAAATTCAGAATTGTAACTTAGTGATGTGATCACAAAATATGGGAATATGATTTACCTGAATTTTTGAACTTGGAACCAATTTTGTGCTGAAACATGAAAGCTTTCCAACTCTAACGCCTATGAGTAAATTTTAAATACTTTTGCTCAATATCCATATGTTGTATGTACACATTACACCTTTATGTTTCTATGCATATTACGGTCATGCATCATGTAATGATGGGGATACGTTCTGTTAAATCCATTGTTAGGTGATTTCGTCGTTGTGTGAACATCATGGAGTGTACTGAAGGGCAACAAAATTTCCCACCCCGAAATGTATCTCTTCAACATGAGGATTATTTTAGGCTGATTGTTTTTAAGAAACAAAAGACTCAAAATCTTTTTTGTTACCTCCTGCTTAACTGCCTGAAAGAATTCCTATTAAAAAAACCTGTCTCAGGAAGCAGCTATCATATTAGCATAACATGAACTAGGAGATAGACAGGGAGGAACCTAGAAAGGCTTTTTGGGGGCTCCCCTCTGTTCTGTTTCTGTGTGGCCAAACAATTAGTTTTTAAATGTTTGCTCCTTTTGAACTCCCTGTGAATTGTCTTTGAAGTCCCTGACTCTCCCACCCCCAACATATTCTGTCTTTAGCTAAGGATGGTATTTAAGGTGGTGGCTTGGGCCATTTTGGTGAGTTACTTGGTTTTCCTGGATTTCTCCCATGTATACGTGTTATTAAACTTTTCTTTGTTTTTCTACTGTTAATCTGTCTCATGTCAATTTAATTCTTAAACCAGCCAGAAGAACATAGACGGGTAGAGGAAAATTTTTTCCTCCCCTGTACTACTTACACAAATCCAGATGGTCTAGCCTACTACACACCTAGGCTATATGGTACTGATCTTATGGGGCCACTGTGGTGTATGCAGTTCATTGTTGTTGTGTGGTGCATGACGGTGTGTATTATCTCAGACTGTAAGCTTTCCAGGTAGGGACTATGTCTAATTTACTTTCAATCTTGAGTCTTAGCCTAGTGTTTGGCTAAACTTTATCCTTGTACTCCTGGACTTATTTCACTTGAGAGAACTTAATCCTTAATATGTTTGAATGTGTCATTTAAAATTCATTTCATTTGAAAGTGATTTTGCTGTAATTTACTGGTATGCTTTGACCAAAATTTAGTCTGAATCCAATTATGAATGGGGAGCAACTTCAGAAGTTGAAAAGAGAAATGTTTCTTCTTCATTGGCTTTTTGTCGGGGGGGGGGGGGTGGCGGGTCAGGGAGGGCCAAGTTAAATAGTCAAACCTCTATTTTAAAGGTTTTAAAAGTGAAAATAATTTTCTTTGACAGCTGTAAAAACATAGGAAGGTGGGAATGTATAAAGCGGAAACAATCTTGTGCTTGTTGGCAAAGTGATTACATAATTTGAGACAGATGAAAATGCCTAGAACCAGGGGGAACTCGTCCAAAGAATTATGTCTTCCATTTTTGTAGAGTTGAGGGAATACGCAGAATAGAGATAATTATTTACGTGGTATTTGTAAATCTTTATATTTTTATTAAGTAAAAAGTGTGCTGATCCTTCCATGTCTGATGAATTCTTTCCAATACAAACAGAACTTCTACTTTCTGCAGTTCACTGATCACTTGGTTCATAAAACTTTTCACTTTTGCTTTGAATAACGTTTTGAGATCCCGTGAGTGAGTGAAAGAATATTGGGTTACTGAGATTTTACGCTGTGATATTGAGATGAGGATGAACAAGGACCCCAGGGTCATGCTTGAGGATGATTTCTGGACTTCAGAACTCGGTGGTTCTCAAAAGCAGGGGAGGATCGTACATGGCAAAAGAGAGGAGGAGGAAGATAAAATAATACCCTGGTAAGAGGAATGTTAGAAGTGAGTCTAGGGGAGAGAAAACAGATGTTTGGAGGGAAATTGAAAAATTAAAATCACTAAGCAATGCTTCAAGTTGGCATTGTGATTTGACGGTGTACTCAGGTCCCTGAAACTGCCCCCAGGTGAGTAAGGGTGAGACCAGAGGTGACCACTGGTCAGATTTTGATTTTATATCATTCCACGTCATTCTTCTTTTTAGATGTTGTAAGGATCTGTGTAGAAGTAATTCTCAAAGCCCAGAGAAACTAGTTATTTCCATCCTACCCTCACGTCTAGCTGATCTCTCTGAGTTCTATAGCTCCACTTCTGCACTGATTTCATATAAAGTCGTGAAATATATTGATGATGATTCTAATGTGTAATGAAGAGACCTCTATTTAAAGACTAGGAGTCTTCTCTGGATCTGTATGCCTGTCAGAAATAGGATTGTACTGTTCTGTTTCTTAGCTTGTATAAGAAGTATAGATAGAAATGGAGATTGATGCTTCACTTTCACACAGTAACCACTGGCAAAGCCAGAGGTGGAACCATCTTGTTCCATGTGTGTATATGGTCTCACCTACTTTCTCTAAAAGATTACTTGGAAACAACTAGAGATAGGCCAAAAGGCAAGGATTAATCTTCATTTTTATGATAGAAAATTGAGTTAAAAATAAGAATCCTACCTCTTTTAACAAAGGGTCATTATTGCCATATGACATGGCCAAGCCTGGTGAATGTCAAACCCATCTTCTGTAGGATTTTTATTAATCAGACTCACGATCTCTGGTCTTTGCATGTCAGAGTTTCAGACTATCCTGGAATGTGTCTTGGTAGGTGAAAAAGAATTCACTTCCGAAAGTTCTTAATGTCTTTCAAAGCAGTTTACTAACTAGAGTAACTTGGAAGGAAATTAAGAAAAAAATGAGAGTGAAACCTCTTCACTTCTTTGAAAAGCATGGGAATGAGAATGAGTGAAAATAATATCTTTTCTGACAAAAGTTGTGCTAAATCAAGTCTTGTGTGTGATGTTAGCTGGACATTTGTGACAGTTGGGTGTTGTAAGTGTCTGGTTAGTGAAAATGACAATTATGAAACAACAAAACAATTAAGGATAGGCAAACGTTCATTTCAAGCATGACCCTGTAATTGTTTGTCATGTTGCTTAAAAGCGTATCATGACTTCAGACAGACAGCCCTGAGGTTCAGTCTTGCTCCATTACTTGGTAGCTGTGGCTTTGGGAAAGTCCTTTTTTCATGTCTTCATACATAATCCTCATACGTAAAATGGGGATAATATAATATGGTCAAACCATATGAAATTACTATCTGTGAAGGTCAAAAATGATCACATATTGGCAAGTTTATATGAGTCAATCTAACAGTTTCTACCTCACAGAGTTATTGTGAAGATTAAATGAGAAATGCACATAAAATGCCTGGCATATTGTTTAGCTCATAGTAAGTGCTTAACAAATGGTAGATATTATTATTCTTAAGTAAATCATGTTATTATTTTCAATGTAATAATTACACTCAAAATCCTATTTATTTACAAACTTACATAGTCTCAAAATTTAAATCCAAGCTATCCATTTACTAGAATACAATAATGGAAGGTAAATTTATCTTTCCTGTGAACATTTGCAAGGCAGTTGTTGCTCAATAAAATGCAAAAAACGTGAGACTACAATATGCATCTATTTGTATCCGGTTTCTTTTACTTGGCATAATGTTTTCAAGGTTCATCCATGTTGCAGCATGCGTCGGTACTTCGTTCCTTTTTATTGCCAAACAACATTCTATTGTACGGATATGACATTTTGTTTATCCATTCATCAATTGATAGATATTTGAGTTGTTTTCACTTTTGGGCTATTATTAATAATTCTACCATGAACATTTGTGTACAAAAGAATACATTGTATGATTTCATTTACATGAAATGTCCAGACTAGGCAAATCCATAGAGAGAGGAAGTGGATCAGTGGTTGTTGGGGGCGGGGGGGGGGAAGGGGAATGGGGGTGACTACTAATGTGGTTTCTTTTGGGGTAATGAAATGCTCTAAAATTAGATAGTGGTGATGGTTGCACAAATCTGTGAATGTACTAAAGACCGCTTATGTGTACACTTTACAAGGATGAATTTTATGGTGTGTGAATTATATCTCATTAAACTTGTTATTAAAAAAATAGTGAGAAACACTTTATAATACGTTCACCACATAAAAAAAGGAGACCACCCAATGATTTATGCAGTTTATTATCATAAGGAGAAGCATTCTGCTGTGAGGAAGGTTTTACTAATTTTGCTTTCAATCTACTCCCATTTCAAGCATAATGTGCTTCATTCTTCTTCTGCTCAGCATTTATGATTGGAATTTGACTCTCAAATTATTCAAAGAGTGGAGTTGAGTTTTAAAAGGCAATGGAGACAATGAAAAAAAAAGCAGATATAGCTCAAAGCTAGCAGAATGGTACCGATACTGAAAATTCAATGAAACGAATCAAGAAATGGCTCCATTATCCAGGGGTCCCTGAGAGGAGAGTTTACAACTCAGAAGCAGGAAAAATTAGTGAGAGAGGTTTATTTGCAATTTGCATAGACTCCTCTGCTTTGTGAAATTTAGTATAATTGAAATGTGCTGTAATTTTCAGGAACATTAATGAATTGATATTAGGTTGTCTATAGCTTGTAATTAATGTGCTTCGAGATAAAGATGGCAGTAATGATGTTTTAAATATCCTAGTGCTCATTGGATTTCATTTTTACAGGCAATTTGCAACTCCCCTGAGTAAAATTCATATTCAATTACAGAGACTGATAAATGGGCTTTCCCCCCACTCCTCGAACACTACAAAGCATTAATAGTACTTTCTGATGGCCACTTTCTTGTAGGGAGCAAAATTTATAGCTACATTTCTTTCAAAGCTTCAGCAGCATCTCCTTCTGGCAGCTCTTTACATGTTTTCTTCCACCTCTTTGACTTCAGAAGACACGACCTTGCCGTCCACTACTTCTTGCACTACTGTCTTGATCTTCCTGGTTTTCTTTATATCTGAATTTAGATTTAAACATAAAATGTTAATTCAGACACATGACTCTGCTGGTTTATAATATTCAACTTTAAATTATTATTATTTTGTATGTATTTTCTTTTAGAAAAAGTTAAAGCTATTCTCTTTCTTAAATGGTCTTAAGTTTGTTTTATAAATAAATGCAGAAAATGTGCCTCTCTCCCCCAATTTAAACATTTTCTACTCTTCCCACCCCAAAGAGAAATAGACAATATTGAATTAAGCAAACTGCAACTTTCATCTTATTTTTCCTTTTCACGATCTCAGAATGTCTCAGGACAGCAATAGTATGGGCCAAGAAAATCACCCTGTCACAGGGAGTGTGACAATTCCCCACATGGAGGTGTCTTTATCTGACGTGCCTGATTTTCAGAATCCCTATGGTAATATCCACTCACTTGAGAGCTGGTCTCCCTGTACTTTTCACCAGCGGTAGATAAGAAGTGGTAAGCTACGGAGTGAGCATTCAGTCTTACAGGAAATGTGTCAAAATTAGAACACTTACCTCTCTCCTCCAGGTGGCTTTTAAGAAAAGAAAAACAGAAAAAAGTGTTATTGCCATTTTGAAAGTGAAGCATTGTCTCACCTTTTTTGTTTCAAAACAAAGTCTGAGTGATGTGTGTGTTAATGCCATGGTTTATATTTTTTTCCCCTTTATAATGCTTACTACTTCAAACTTAAGCGCCTTACTTTTTAACTTGAAAGATACATAGCTTCAGAAGCGACTCCTCTAATGTAGGCTAGAAGTTTCTGTAATTAAAATAAACACAATTACAATGGAAATTTAACTCTTGTTCTCTTGCTGACTTTCTTGGATGTGGTATTGGAAGACAGTTGCCACTGCTGCCCTGAGGAGTCTCAGACTGGTTCCCGCAGGCCTCTGCGGCCTGTTGAATTCATGACCTCTCAGTGAGAATTTAAAAAAATTATTGTGCTTTTGACTTTGTATTAATCAGAAAAATTAACATAAGCATAATCTGTATCATCTGTATAACCATCTCTAACTCAGTCCTATGACACGACCTCAAGTACTAAGGCTGTACTTGGTATTTTTGGGGGTGTGCATAAGTATACCAAGAAGTTTTGGTATATTTTTGTTTTGTTGTTGTTGTTGTTGGGGTGTGTGTGCGTGTAGTTGCTTTTGTGCTAGGCATTGCACTGGTGCTGGGGAATAAGTGACAGGGTTTAATGTGGAAACGTTAAAATAGCACAACATATAGACATTGACACATATCCCCTGATTCTAAGAGCCTTACATTACATCTTCTCCTTCCAGAAGGCGGCGGTATGTTGCAATTTCCTGCTCAAGCCGGGTCTTTATGTCAAGGAGAATACTGTAGTCGTTGTTCTGGCGTTCTGCATCAGTCCGAATCTGCATCAGCTGGAACTCTAGGGTGCTTAGCAGTGCCTGGATGGTGGCCAACTGGTCAGCATAACGAGCTTTGGTCTCTGCTAGTGTACGCTCCAAAGAGTCTTTCTATGAGCACAAGAAAAAGTGGATGTTTCTTATTTGAGGACTTGATTTAAGAGGTGACTCAATTTTAATTTCTTTTCAGAAGAATTTCTGCAGCTAGTTATTGTGGGCATCATGCATATTTCTAGCTTTATCTCCTACTCTTTCCATGTAGGCAACCTCAGGCAGCTAGCTAGGATCACTAGCTCTTGGGGTTTTTGTTTATTTGTTTTTAGCACTGGGCTCACTGTTTTCTTACTGTGGCATTGTATTATTGTTCTCAATATTTGCTTCCCTCCCCTGCAATTTGTGGTGCCCCTCCAAGTGGAGGAGTAGATTTCCTCATCCCTTTGACACCAGGTTTGGTCATGTGGCTTTCTTTGGCTAACGAAATGCAGGTGAACCTGACAAACACCTTTTCTGAGGAGAAGCTTTAAGAGCTATCACATGGTCTGGCCATTGCTCTTTTCTTTCTGTGACAGCATGGCATGTCCCAGCTAGGATCTACTCCTTTAGCCTTATCTCATGGAGCAGAAATGTTATTGGAGCAGAGCTGCAGCCAACCCATAATGGATGTAGTGTTGTTGTTTTAAAGCACTATGATTTTAGAGTTGTTACGACAGCATAATTTATCATGAGCTGACTGATTTGCTTAGCCTGGAAGGTCTTTACCCCTTTTCTCCAGCTTAAAAATTCATCTCAAGTTTTCAAATCTAGTTTAAATGCCACTTTTCCCTGTGAAGTCTCCATATCTGCTTTTTCCTATGCATCCTTGCAGTACATTGCCCTTTTCCTTAATTTCTTTCTGTCTTTTAATTATAATCCATTGTTTGGCCTGTTTCCCTGCCAGTTCTGCAGGGAGAGGGGTTATTTCATGTAGGTCTTTGCATTTCCAGAGTTCCCAACCTGGGCACTTAGTAAACACACACTACATTGTGAGTTGGAAGTTAGATGTGCTCTACCTTACTGAGATAGGACTGGAGGTCTATCTCCAGGTTCTGGTAGGTGCGTCTCAGCTCCTTTATGCGACCCTCATTTTCTTTTAACTCTTTAGAGCTCAGGATGACTTCTTGATGCAGAGTTTCAATCTAGACACGTTCCAAAAATGAAAAAATAAATAAGGAAGGAAAGGAAGGAAGGAAGGAAGGAAGAAAATGAGTCCTCTCTTTTTTGTAGGACGGCTTCTTCACATTTACTTACCCTTTAGAATTATGCTCTTACCTGTAGCTCAAACTGCTCTTTAGCCTTCCGAAGGTTCTCCTGGGCCATGGCTTCATACTTCTGCCTCATTTCATCCATGATGGCGCTGAGGTTCAGGCCCGGAGCAGCATCCACCTCTACACTGACAGTGTTGCCCAGCTGTCTGCGTAGGCTGTTCACTTCCTACGAGAGAGAAAATCCCTGATTATAGTCTGAAGCACATTCTCAGATGAGGCTGGGCAGAAAAAACAAAATAAGTCTTCTTCAATTGGGACCGAGTAGAAAAAGAAAGAAAATAATAAACTTAGATAGGGCTTATTATAGTCCAAATATTGCTCTAAGTCATTAACCCTGACAGCAACTTTAGGAAAAGAAGTTAGGGCTTACATCATTATTGTCGTCATCTTCTTCACCATCACCTCCGCCATCCACCCTTCCTCCTCCTCCTCTTTCTCCTCCTTGTTCTTATTAGAGCCATTTTATCATGCCCAATACCACTTCTGAATATTTTCTCACCTCCTGATGTTCTTTTTGGAGGAGAATCAGGTCTTTCTTTAATTCTTCGATTTGAATCTCCAAGTCTGTTTTACGTAGAGTTAGATCATCCAGGACCCTATGGAGGCCTTGGAGATCAGCTTCCACTGTTAGGCGAATCCCTCTCTCAGTCTCATACCTGTGGATTAATTAGTGTGCAGAGATAATTCAGTTCTTCTGAAGCCATTATAGAAGCGATAATCTTAATATAATGAGATGGAGTTTATGTGGTATACAGGGAGATCAATTTCAGTACATGATTGTATCCCCCTTTATACATTCCAAAAATATTTATGAGAACCTTGGAATCAGATAATTTGCTCCATAATATAATCTCTGTGATTTGGCGTGATTGGTAACAAAGCAATCTAAAATAACTCCTAAAAGTTCCTAAATTCTAGAATATATTTTAAAGGAAATAAAAAAGTGTTTTGCTTTAATTAGTGTGTTGTCAAAGTGTTTTCATTATTGATATTAAATGATGGCTAGTTGGAGCTACTTAATGAATGCACACGATCAATTTATTTTTAGTATTTTGTAAACAGATGCATCCAAAGTGAACTATCTTAAAAATTCATGCCTTCTCCTCTATAATCTCATATACTCCCATTTTTATTATAGTAGCACACTTTAAAAAATGATAATGCAATGGAACACTCAGATTCTGACCTAGCAAAATTGAAATTAATGAACACTTACTGCTTTAACCTTCAGATCTACTTTCCCATTTCCTTCTCTTTGATTCCTTGTAGTGTTAAAATGCTAAACTTCTGAATCACAAAAGACTTTTTAGTGCTGATGCATTGCACAATAATGAGGAAGCCCTAGCGTAGAAGCAGTTTATGAGCAACAGCTCTGATCACATGTAGCATGAAATGACTACAAGAGAGTGAACACAATTTGAACTGCTTTGATCATAGTCCTAGTTCTTTGGTTGGCTAGACCGTACTGTAAAACTCTGGCAAATTAGAAAGCATCCAGAGTCACCGCTGGAACTTAAGTCATACACTTGTAGGCACTTGAAGGAACACGGATGGCTCACTTGGAGAATCACTAAGGGTAGATAGATGGCCCCTTTGGGTAACAGAAGGGCGCTTACGCAGAAGGGCTTGTAAACTGTTTTGTTATTACTTCAAAGGACAGAATTAGGTTCAGTGGGCGAAAAGGTAGATGCCAGGTTACTAAACAAGAAAGTTCTAGCAACCAGACCACAGCAAGGAAAACAGTAGTAGTTACTGGCAGTGTTCAGTTACACACGGGGTGACAAGATTTTAGGATTGTGGGAGAGAGAAGTCCAGCCCTGAGTGCTGGGCTAGACCAGATAGCTTCTAACACTCTTTAAATTCCAAGATTCTGAAAATATTTAATGGTAGCTCCTTTACCAACAATCATATGTAAAGCCGAGTGTCATGAAGGATTACTAAGAAGAATTTCTTTTCAGGAAGTTCTACCATGGTGTTAAAGAACCTACTTCAGTCTGAAGTCTTCAGCAGCCAGTTTTGCATTATCAATTTGTAGGACACATCGGGCATTTTTCAGTTGAGCATCTTCAATCTGGAAAATACATGAGAAAAAAAATGACTTTTTCAATTGGATAGGAGCCTAAAATGATTGAGTTTATCCTCAGATACAGCCACTATTACATCAAAGATGATGTTCATTTCAAGAATTTCCACGTGAAAATAGAAAGGAAAAATAATGATATGGGTATTTAACATAACAGATTCTTAAAATGCAACTCTAGTCCCCAGGGTTTGGTCAGCTTTCTTGTGACTTTACAAAAGGAGAATTTAATTCAATTGGAGCCATCAACCTTACTGAGTGCCCTGCCTTTGATGTTCCTGCTCAGAACACGCCTCTGAGCCTCTGTCACTTGGTGAACGCCTCCTCCTCCTCCTCCTCCTCCATGTCTCAGCTTAGACATCTTTGCTTCCAGGAATCCTTCTCTGATTTCCTCAAAACAGAACTGGATGAGCTGCCTGTGCTCTCACTGCCCTCCACAGCCCTCCGTGCTGGCATTTTCCCTCTGCGTGGGATAAATGCTGCCTTTTTCCATGCCTGTTTCCCCCTAAATCGCATTATGTTCACCACCATATTCTCCAGTGCCAGCATGGTGCCAGCACCTGGTTAGTGTCTACTAAATACTGGCTGAATGAATGGGCACTTGCTATGTGGTGGGAGTTGTCCTGGGCACTGGAGCCATCAGGATAAATAAGCCCCTGATCTTCAGAAGCAGTTTCCTAATGGGCGAATTCTCTAAGATGCATGTGGATCAGAAGTCTGCTTGTAGAGCACGTTACAATGACCTATGTCTTTCAGCAGATCCAGTTCTGGAGAGAGCTGCCTTCCTTCATGTACTGAATCTTCCCAGATAAATGGAACAGATGGCTGTGCCTATGTGTTTGGGATGATCCACAACAGCTTCAGAGACATGAATTATGAGACAGGTAGGCGAGAATGGTTGGCTGATTTTGAATTTTTTAGTGGGAATCTGAGAAGAATGACCTGTTGGCAGAAAGGGCAACTTAAACACCTTTGCCTCGGATCCCCATAGTTCCTGAAACCCCAACGTAACTCCCTGTGGCATCTGAATTAAATCAAACTGATGTCCAATACAATGAAAGAAAAAGAGCCTTGCTGGTAAGTTAGTGGCTTTTGCTCTAAAGGAATATGAAAGCTAAAATAGAAATGAAAACGAAAGGGACACTTTTCTTGATTAGATAAGAATTTTAAAGCAGAGAAAGTGCTTGGTGTCATATCTGAAATTTTCAATTAGGAACGAAGTCTTCTTTTATTCCATGATTGATGAAACAGAGAACCCCACCTTTCTTGGATGACACAGGAGCAGGTTCTGATATGATTGCAATAAATTTGAATTGGGGTAATAGAACATTTTATTACTGTAGCAGTGGTTTCTGAACTGCTTGGTGATGACGATCAGGTTATTGAACAGGACATGTAAAAAATCCCTGGATTTTTAAGACCATTAAGACCTAAACCCCTTCCGCCCATTTTCTCCCTGAATCACTTCATCATTGAAATCTGTGTTACACTATTCTAATACTTGTATTATAACATCTACATAAAACATCAAGTTTTGAAACCCTTGATGGGAACAAGAGGAAGACATTGAAAAAAGCATTATCGCATAAAAAAATTTTAGCTCTTTTCAGAAAAAATGTTTACTATCCACTTAGCCTGACTTGGTAAACTGTGACAAAAATACAGATTCTAAGACTGGAGGATAAAATTTTCATATTTTGTATCTAATTAGATTTAAAAAATTTTTAAAAAGTATGGCTTACAAATCATCCTGTTATGTGGTCAGGTACTCCTGCACTAAGGGTAGATGATAGAATATACCATTTTTATAGATGTAGCATTTCAGCCTAATTTGCTTTACAATGTCCATTTGGACCAGCTAGTGTATATGCCCTCCTGATAGACCATGCAGCTAAACAGTGGAGTAGAAAACACAGGCATCATCCCTCACCTGATTTCGCAGGGCTTCGATTTGTTTGTAATACGCACTGTAGTCCCGACTGGCGCTAGGCGCGTTGGTTTCATTCCACTGCCTGATCTGCACTTCGAGGTGCAAGTTGGACTGCTCCAGGGAGCGCACTTTTTCTAGGTAGCTTGCTAGGCGGTCATTTAGGTTCTGCATGGCCATCTTCTCATTGCCGACAAGCAGGTCCCCTCCGGAGAGATCGCCCCCATAGCTCACTACGCGGCGGGAGGTCGAGATGCGAGTGCCGTGGCCTCCAGCCCCTCCATAGACGCTGGGTGCAACCTGGAGGTGCTGCGTGCCCCCCAGTCTATACATGGAGCTGCTTACGCTGAGTGCAGGGCCCCGCGAGGAGGAACTCACGCTTCTGTGGAGGCTTCTGCCAGTGAAATCCATTGGGGATTCTAGGAGGGAGCAGCTGCAGCCTCAGGATGGATGGAGCAGAGTCTGTCTCTCGGTGGTGGATGAGCTGACCTTTTATAGAGTTCACAGGAAAGAAACTCCTCCTCTGTTGACCTCTCACCTAAGAGTTGACACCACAGTCCATCCTGCTTTGCTTTTTTTTTTTTCCCCCTTTGTACAGCGATCTGTTTAATTCCATTCCAGAAATTACCACTAGAGGCATTTCTTAGAAGCTTTTCTCAGGGGTGATTTCTTTTTTCAAACAGAGTTAACAAAAGGAAACAGGAAGGTGTATTCTTTTAGCCCTTGCCCCTGCCTTGGCAGATTTTTTTCATTCTAATATACACATAAAGAATATTCGTGATCTATGAATAATTTAGGTTCCTAAAGAGACAGATGTGGGTACATAATAGTAAGTCACACTGGCAATAAAGAACGTTTAAAAAATTTCTTTTTTTATTTATCTTTCTCTTTTTGGCGAGAACATTTAAGTTCTATTCTGTTAGTAAACTTCAATTGTACAATACAGTGTTTTCAACTATAGTCACCATGTTGAAATTAGACCCTCAGACCTTATTCATCTTATAGCCGGAAGTTTGTATCCTTTTACCAATTTCTCCCTATTTCCCCCACCCCTAGCCCCTGGAAACCACTGTTTCTATGAGTTTGACTTTTTTTTTTTTTTTTTTTTAAGATTCCACACATAAGTGATACCATGCAGTATTTGTCTTTTTCTCTCTGGCTTATTTCACTTAGCAAAATGCCCTAAAGTTCCCTCCAAGTTGTTGCAAATGGCAGAATTTCCTTCTTTTTTATGACGGAATAATACTTCATTATATATGTATATACAGTCATGTGTCACTTGATGGGAATACGTTCTGAGAAATGTGTCATTAGGCAATTTTGTCATTGTGTGCACATCAGAGAGTGTATTTACACAAACCCAGATGGTACGGTCTACTATACACCTAAGGCTATGTGGTACTAATCTTATGGGACCACCATTGTATAGGTGGCCCATTGCTGACTGAAACTTCATTACCTAGCACATGATTGTGTGTAAAACGCCTTCTTTATCTATTCATCTGTTGATGGACACTTAGGTTGTTCCCATGCCTTGGATATTGTGAATAATGCTGCAGCGAACATGGGAGAGCAGATATCTCTTCGAGATAGTGATTTCATGTCCTTTAGCTATATACCCAGAGTGGGATTGCTGGGTCATATGGTAGTTCTATTTTTAATTCTTTGAGGAACCTCCATACTGTTTTCCGTAGTGGCCTCACCAATTTGCATTCCCACCAACAGTGCAGCAGGGTTCCCTTTTCTCCACATCCTCACCAGCGTTTGTTACCTCTTGTCTTTTTGATGATAGCCATTCAAACAGATGTGAGCTGATATCTCATTGTAGTTTTGATTTGCATAAGAACAATGGTCTTCCGAATCTCTGTTTTATGCTTTCTTTTTGGCTTTTAAGTTTATCCTTGTTTAGAGATTATATTTCATAAGACTATTAAAATATTTTATACAAACACAAAACCTTGAATATGTAAAGCAGAAATGAAACATTTATAACATTTGGAGATGTAATTTGGGGAAGTGAATTAAGTGAATTTAGGTGAGTGGTGGATAGGTGATTTTGAAGATTTTTCCTAATTCTAACGTTCTAAGACTAGACAATATATTTACATTTCTCAGTCACTACCTGGCATCAGGTCTTGTTCTGTAGCAACTTAGAATAAACAGCATAGTGCTTTCCACCTGACCTGGTGTGTGGAGGAGTCTCTCTCCGCTGTATACGGTCAGCTCAACCCCCACCGTGAGACAGGCCCTGCTCCAACTATCCTGCAGCTGCGGCTGCCCCCTCCTAGGATCCCCAGTGAATTTCGCTGGCAGAAGCTTCCACAGTTGCCTGTCTTCCCTGCAGGTGCACATACTCACAGCAGGAGCAGAGCAGTTCCATGCAGGAAGGGGGAGTGTGCAGTGCCTCGGGGCCACACCCAGCCTCCGTGGTTGGGCTGGAGCCACTGCAGGTGTGTCAACCTCCAGGTACTTGCTCAGCCGTGGGTGTGATCTCTCCAGTGGGGATCGGATAAACACTGTTCAGCTGAACAGGATTTATCCATTTACTCTCCCTCATTCAAACTCCCTGGCCCAAAATTTTACACCTCCCCTGAAACATTTAAATTGTTTCCTTAATCAAGTTAAATGGAAGGGATAGGGCAAGTTAGAGCAAACACCTCATTAATTCGCATTCTGCGACTTTAATTGATTGAGGTTTGTATATGATTAAAGCAAGCAAGCGAACAAGCAAAAAACAAAAAAGAAAAACAGAACAAAAAGTGTAAAGAAGGCATAGCCAAAATCCCTACGCATTCTGAAGAACTTGCAATTTACTTGATTTAGTGGCCCATTTTTGTTGTTGTTCCACTGAAAATCAATGGCTTTTTAACTTTTGAGTTTGTTTGGGATTTTTTTTTTTTTTTTACAAATATCCTTTTTCTAAAATAAGGTAAGACTATATTACTTCTCTCTTATAAATAGTATGCTTTTAAATAACGCTTTATATGGGACTTTGCTTCAGTTATATTATGAAAGAAAAAATTGCCAGAGAGAGTTAAACCTACTTCGTGCGCTATATGGTTTATGTGTGGACAGGGGAGATTGGCCTTGAGCTAGCATCTGTTGCCAATCTTCCCCTTTTTTCTTTTTTTCTTCCCCAAACCCCAGTACGTAGTTGTATATCCTAGCTGTAAGTCATTCTAGCTCTGCTATGTGGGATGCTGCCACAGCACGGCTTGATGAGCAGTGTGCAGTGTGCAGTGTGTACCCAGGACCGGAACCAGCGAACCCTGGGCCACTGAAGCGGAGCACACAAGCCCAACCACTTGGCCACTGGGCCGGCCCCAACTCTTACTTTTATTTTTATCCATTTGCATATGCATCAGCCCACACCACCTGTGACTGGACATGTCATTAGCAGATCTTGTTATTTATCACAGAACTGTAAAGTTCTTTGCAAATAGATGTCACAGCTAAAATCTACAGTGAAAAATTTTTTATAAACACATGAAGTATTCTTTTACATATGTGTATTCACAAAATTAGTGTATTTTTTGTTGTGGCTTCATGGGGGAGAAGGAGGTTCTTGGATTAAAGTCGTTGGAAAATTGTCTTGTTTACATATACAAGTTTTGCGGTGAGTTAGTTTCTGCTAAGAGTTTCGCACACTAACACACATCATAAAGTGTGTAGAAGCATTATTTAAATCAAAAGTTAGCTTTATAACTAGAAAGGAATATAAGTATAGTTATTAAGCATGATAATTTTTGTTGTCTTTAGCACAATTCTTTCTTGTGGCTGGACCCAATTACGTTTAAGTGAAAGAGTTAAAATCTCATTAAAATGATTAAAATCGTTTTTAATTTTTTGGAGAAATAACTTTGTCTACATGTTATTATACCAATTTTTGGCTAATATTTTTAGGTTTTTGAGATTTCAAATTTAAACTAAAATATGATACAAGAGGGCTATTATGATGGGGTTCAGTCATCCAATCTACTCGTTTGTTGGGGTAGAAAAATTTTTGTTGTGAAGACTCCCACATGTTTATGCAAGGGCAGGAGAATTTTCTGGCTCCTCCATCACATTGAGTTGTATGCTTTGGTAGATTATTATATCTTATGATGTGGCCACAGGAAATCAGGCTAGTATTTCATAGCAATTAATTTTTCTGAATTAGATCTGAGGACTAGATACAGATCCTATTGACTCTTGTTCATGCACAAGTCATGAATTTAGAGCCCATTGATGTTCCAGGCTGTTGGATGACTGCCTCTCTAAGTAAATATTTATTAGACTCCAACTTCCTTGGAACTAATAGGAGGTGCATTTTGACCTCTGAAGTAGACTCTGCTGAGGGCGTTAATGATTAATATTAAGTATGGCCGGTAATTTGGAGTGTTGTCATAAGCCCTGTAGTTTTCAGAGGACTTTCAACTTTTTTCCCCACCATGGACAAGCCGTTGCAGCCCTTATGTGACACATATAGAATCTGCAGTCTCCAGGGGGATTGTCTTGCCTAGACATCTCAGTTAGGATGTGTTGCTCCCATTGGTTGAGAAGGATGGCATATAGGAACTGTGGGTATTTGTAGGCATTGTGGTTCTAGATGCCACACAAAGTTAAGTCAGAAAAGAACCATGGCCTCTGAGCTTTAAAAACTAGTGTACTTACTGAAATAGTTACAAGTGAAATGATGTGATATCTTCTATTTGCTTCAAAATAATATGGGATGGAGAAGGAGGGTGGGAGTATAGATGAAGGAAGTGTAGCCATGAGTTATTTGTTGAAGCTGGGAAATGGGTATGTGGGGATTTACTATAATATTCTAACTATTCTAGTATTTGTTTGAAAATTTCTGTAATGAGACATTTTAAGATGCTAATGTAGTAAACTTACATTATTGTATTTTCACAGTTAATCTGGCATATTTAGGTTTTGATTTGTACTTATTTGGTAATTCTGCCCTGCTGTGTTTCACTGAGTTGGAAGATTTGCTGTCTCATAGTGGCTTGAACATAGTAGGCACTTGATATTGACTTGCTATATGAGTGATGGCTGAGTGAATGAGTAAAAGTGCTGATGCCCAGCTTCAAGGAGAGAAGAAGCATTTGTCAGTGTGGGGAGGTTCTCCATGCCCATTGACTGCTGATTCTGCTAGTCATGTTAAGAAAGTAAAAGAGTTGTCACCCAGGAGTTCAATGTCATGGAGTATGGCAGACTAGATACCCCTAATGTCCCTACCCAAAACGTTTCCAGTGGAAACAACTAAAGTACATTATCTATCTCTCTATCTTTTCAAACTTATTGCAGACCTACTATGAAAGGAAAGATTTCTCAGAGATCAAAAAGGAAATGGGGGCTGGCCCAGTGGCATAGCAGTCAAGTTTGCATACTTCACTTCGGTGGCCTGGGGTTTGCTGGTTCAGATCTGGGCTACAGACCTATGTGCCATGCTGTGGCAGGCCTCCCACATAAAAGATAAAGGAAGATGGGCATAGATGTTAACTCAGGGCCAATCTTCCTCAAAAAAAAAAAAAAAGGGAATGGAGGGCTGGCCCTGGTGGCCTAGTAGTTAATTTCGTTGTGCTTTGCTTTGGCAGCCCAGGTTCAGTTCCTGGGTGTGGACATATTCCATTTGTCTGTCAGTGGCCAAGCTAAGGTGACAGCTTACATACAAAAAGAGGAAGATTGGCAGCGGATGTTAGCTCAGGATGAATCTTCCTCAGAAAAAAACAAAAAAAAAAAAAGGAAATAGAAACAGGAACCTTAGGAGAGAAGCAAGTGGGAAAGCTGTCTTGCACCCTGTGTGTTTCTGCTCAATCATGGAGGTCTTGAGCTTCCCTTATGATGTCTGTAAGATCACAGAAGATAAGATACAGAGTCTAGGGCCTGACTAAAGTGGGAATACTAACAGGGAACATCCACATAAACCTAGTATCTCAAATAACTATGCCTTCAGAGTAAGGATACATGATAAATAAAGTCATCATGCAGAAGGGTACAGTAAGGAAAAATTTCTGTCTCCAACTTGAACTTGGTGCTTGGTGCAGAGGAAACATAAAACTTCCCTGAGAATTTGTGCCACAGCTGACCTGACACAAGTTTGTTGTCTGTATTTACCTGTGTCTGTGTGTCATCTGAAAGTCTTAAGTGTAGTATTTAATTTAAGGTGATCTCTGATCAGTGATACCCTCAGCCAACTGGCATAGGGAGCTCAAATCCTCTCTAAAATAATGCAACTTCAGTCTAGGCTCAAAAAATCCCTTCAGATAAAGTTGTATGGAATGTGAGCATACCAGCACACAGTGGGATTGGACCTACAAAGACTTTAGCTGTGGAATTATTGGAGGGAGAATATAATATACTCACATTAAAGTGTTTTACTAATCAAAGATAAAGTTGAAAATTGGAGCAAGTACTAAGAGATTATAAAACTTACCAAGAAGACATGAAAAATAAGCAAGAAGAAATAAATACTATAATTAAAATTAAAATTTCAGTGGGTGTGTCCAACAATGGATTAAGCAAGGCTAAAGGGAAAATTATTGGACAAAAATATAGCTGTGAAGACATTATCCAGAATGCAGCAAAGTGGCAAAGAGGAGTCAAAAGACGTGAAAGCTAGCAAAGGAGGTCTCAATATTTTTAATCAGAGATCCAGGAGGAGACAAGGGAAAATGAGAAGAGAAGACATTCAATGAGATAGCATGAAATTTTCCAGAATCATTTAAAGAAACAAGTTTTCAGATTAAGGGAAACTAATGAATTCCAGGAAAAATGAATAGAAAGAAATATCTATACACATCAGAACAGAAAACTAAACAAAGAGAAGATCTTCCAAGCAGGTAGATGGAAAAGAAAGACAATAACAAAGGAATGGTGATTAGACTGACAGCTGACTCCTCAAGAGCAACAATGGACACTGGAACAATACCTTCAATGGGCTGAGAGAAAATAGCTGCCATTCTGGAATTTTCCTACTCTGTGACATTATCTTTGAAGAATGATGGTAAAATAAAGACATATTCAGGACAACAAAAGCTGTTTGCCATTGGCAGACTTTCACTAAAAGCAATCTGAAAGAATGGATTTTAAGCAGAAGGAAGATGATCCCAGATGGAAGATCTGAGATGAAAAGAGGATGATGAACAAATAAAATACTAAATGTGACCAAACCTAAATGAATGTTGGCTATAAAATACTATATGTATTCTGAAGGAAAAACAACACAGAAATAAAGCTGGAAGGAGATGAATGGCGTTAAATTGTTCTAAGGTCCTTGACTGTTCAGGAAAAGGGTAAAGATACACATTAACTTTAGACATTGACAAGATGAAATGTATATTACATTTTTAATTTTACAGTTTTGCCCTTCACATGATGAGTAATGGCTTCTACATTGATCTAGAAATAAACCAATGAATCAGCACAGAGAGATCAGAAACATATCTACTGTTGATGGAAACTTAATTTCCAACTGGTTCAGCCTTACAAGTCAGTGTAGAAAGTAGTGGAGTATTTCCATATTTAAAAAATGGAAACTGTAGTTCTATCTCAGGCAAAATATACATTTAACATACAAAAATAAATTTCAGACTCTCTGAAGATGTGAATGTGAAAGGTAAAAACTATACAAAGTTTAGAAGAAAATACAGAATAATATCTCCAGGAATCAGGGTAAAGGAGTATTTCTTAAATAAGATACGAAAGGTGCAAACTATAAAGTACAAAATTGATACTAATTAAACAATTTTTATTTATTAAATGATATCATAATTATAATGGAAGAAGCCCCACACAGGGAGAAGATATTTATAATACATGCAACTGACAAGGAATTAGTTTCCAGAATATGAAAAGAATGCCTACAAATCAATAATAAGAAGAAAAACCACCCAGTGGGAAAGTGGGCAAAAATACAAATTGCCTTGCACAGAAGAGGTAAGCTGAATGGCCCATTTCATGCCTGCCAAATGGAATAAATTAAAAAGTTGAACAATCCCAATTGTTGTTGAAGGGAATTCTCATCCACTGATAGTGGTTTTGTAAATATGTGCAGATACTTTGGAAAACGTTTGATATAATCTCAAAAAGGTAAACATGCACATACCTATCATCCAGTAGTTCCATTCCTAGGTATATATTCCAGAGAAGCCCCTTCATCTATTTACCCAAAGACATGTACAAGGATATTCACAGAAGGATTTTTCATAATACTAAAACACACACACACACACACACACACACACACAGGAAACTGGAAATGACCCAAATGTTCATCAACAGTAGAATGAATAAATATGTTGACATATATTCATACAATGGAATACTATGCAGCAGATACAAATGGATAAACTACGTTCTTGACATGGATGAATCTTAAAAAGCATAATGTCAAGTGAAAGAAACAAGACACTGAAGAGTATATCCAGGACAATTCCGTTGATATAAAGTACATAAACAGGCAAAAAGACATGATATATGATTAAGAGAGGTACATAGCGATGGGGTGGTGGATTGCAAATGATGGTCACAGATTCACACTGTAAGCACACCCCTTTGCAAGTTCTCTTGGAGTCTGAGGGGCCTCTAGACCATTTCCATTTCTCTAGGCTCCTGATACATTAAATGAAAAAAACCCCAAAATGGGGTAACCAAAATGATCATGTTTAAAGTGTTTTTATTTCCTACATATTACTGTTTTCAACACAAAAATATCATGATACGCTATATTTTTACCAATCACAAGATTTGTAAAAAACACTAACTTATTTTAGTGCACTGTAGGCTGGGACTGGTGCACTAGTCCAGGGCTGGGGTACAGTTTTGACTGGTGGAATGAATATCTTCTTTCAGTCCTAGAGGAGATCACTGAACCAGATAACACCACATTTGAATGTAATGTCCAAAGTCTCTGACTGGGAAGCCTGACAAGCTGCGTCGCCCTCCTCACCCCTGCCATCAGCCCCATGTCTGGATTATTTCACCTAAGTTTGTGGTTACACCAAAGACAACAAGTGGGTACTTATTTTATATCAACTTGACTAAGAGAGAGCCCAACCAAATTCTTCCCAAAACAGGGAAATAATTTGTCTCCAAGACAAATTCTAGCTTCTGTCCTTAAAATCACAGTTAAAAAATTATTGACAATTTAAAAATAACAGCTTAGCTCCTGCTTCTAGCCATCAATGTTTCCTAAATGTCAAGGTCCAGTCTTAAAACAGCTGCCTACAGATGCAAATCTGATTATTTCACCTCTCAAAAACTCCTGACACTTATGTGGTCAATTCCGAAACACGGCTCTCTAAGAGCTAGCCCTGCCTAACCTTCCAGAGTCCCCTTCTCGCCCCTCCCTGCCTCAAACTCTGCACTTCGGTCACACGTGCTGCTGATATCCCTCTATTCCATGCCTTTGCACGCTCTGTCCCCTTCTCTTCTTCTGGCTATCATTTCTTCCAGAAAACTGTCCCTGTGCTCCCAAATCCCCTCCTTTCCAGGGTGACCAACTGTCTTGGTTTGTCTGAGACTGAGAATTTTTCCATGATGTGAGACTTTCAGTGTTGAAACAGGGACAGTCCCAGGCAAACCGGGACAGTTGGTAACCCTGTTCATCTCCCCTGTGCACTTCTGTCTCTTGGGTACAGCATGTGCACGCTCTTCAGCCTGGGTTCCTTTGTTGAATGAATGGGTGTGGGTGTGAGGAATAGGATGAGATAAGGATGGCTCCCACAGTTCTGACTTGGGTGACTGGGGAGTGATGGTGGTGCATTTTACCAAGGGGGCCCTGGAACGGGGCTGGGAGAGGGTCTGGGGAGGGGTTGTTGCAAAGGGGCATGTGACGTGTTCGTTTGTGGACATGCTGCGTTTGCAGTGCCCGCATCAGACCCCAGTGAAGCAGGTCTGTGTGAAGATGACTGCTGAATGCTCTGGTGTGGAGAGAACTAGGCTGGAAAGGTGTCCTCTGACCTCGTCGTTTCTCTCATTATCCCTTATGTGTAAATGACAACCATAATTCTAGTTCACTCTGTCTTTCAAACTCCAGGGTCAAACCTCTGCACGGACAGACCACAGGGACTGGGGAGCGCTGCCTTGTGTAGACCTCATGCTGCCTCGAGGTTTTGTCTTTCTCCAGACTGCTGTGCTGCTGCATGACCACATAATGGAGTATTTCGTTTATTGTGTTAACCTAAAAATGTAGTGTTTATGATGCTTGAGTGCAATTTGTGAAGGATCCAGAAAATCTTCCCAGGATTTAGCTAAGGAAATGGTTATAACCAATTAACACTGAACTTTTTGGACAATATTTTAAGGTGAGAAATGATCAGCGATTCAGTTTTATGATGTGTTTTTATGCTATTTGAACAACTCAAACTTAGTATTTTTGAAAGAAGAGTAAGCAAGTGGCAATTATTTACCAGGTGTTCTTATTTTCATGATGCTTATTTTTAAACTCAAAGAAGTATAAGTTCTCATATCTGGAAGAGATATTGAAAATCGTGTCAGCGACTCTTCTTCTGCCACAAACAAGAAAGCTGAGGTGTTTCATAGGTTAAACGACTTGCCTATAGCAACAGCGCAAATATAGAAAGTTCAGATTAATCAACATAATGTTTGCTCTCTAAATTGATTTTCAGTAAGTTTGCCTGATCCAGGAAAGCTGTCTTGTAAACACCGCCCTGATCTATAAACAGAACGCTCACCAATTAAATTACTGCTGAAAAAGCTAATATAAGGTATATGGCCCACACATTCTAGTTTCCACCCTGGGGCTAAAGATCTACTCTTTCGCTGTCTTCTTTCATTCGTTCCTAATAGCACAAAATTGAAATAGATGGTCTAAGATGTGTCAGTGATCACTGGCCCCAGAACATTCCTAGAGCAAGGCACAGAGTATGCGGATACATCAAACTAGATGAAGAGATGTATTATTAATTAGTCTTTCAGAACACGAAAGGCAGATGTGTTCACATTCAGCTCGGTTGGGTATTATGTCATTACTTTTTAATGTGCACTCATTTAAGTTAAAAAAAACTGTACAAAGCAGAATACTGTTTAAAAGAGAAGCTCTATAGGCTTGTATTTAAAATTTGTTGTAGGGCACAGGATAGAACTTGAAATAAGGGAGAGAGAGAGAGAGAGAGAGAGAGAGAGAGAGTGAGACAGAGCTCTAGAAAGAGATTCAGAGACGATAAGCTTTTGCTAACGCCTGATTTTGGAGGGAGGAGTTGTGAACAGGTTTTAGGAAAACTGCCTGTAAAATCAACATTTTCTGAACAGGTGCTTGGCAAAGCATGGAATGAAGTTTTGACAACTGGCTTTTAAAAATAGAAAAACAACCAGGTAAATTAACCAATCATTTATTCTTCAACAAGTATTGTTGAATGCTTACCGGGTAGTCAGACACTGCTCTCAAGGAGCTTGTGGTCTAGCAGAGGAAATACTGACATGGATTTTAATTTGAATTTTAATGTGGATGGATGAGAAAGATGAGGAAGTATGGGATGTGAGAGCAGAACACTGAGACCCCAGGGACCCTGAAGGTAAAGAATTGGATGAGTGAGGTCAGTCTGCAGGCTCTGGGATCCAGGTTATGTATTAAACGTAGAGCTGGGATGCTAGCATATAATAAGGTAATAAATCCTTAGATAATGAGGCTTGGGCCTCAGAGGGTCGGGAGGAAACAACCCCACTGTGAGAAGCCTCATTTAACCTGATTTAGAAAAGTGACGGCATCGAAACAAGTCTCACTAGTGACAATAAAGATTGCAGATAGTATAGCTTTCTTCAGGCTTGCATTTTCTCCCTGTGATATGTTTCCTAGCCTTATCCCCAGGGGCTGTACACCTTTCCGGGGACTTACTAGGTCTCAATGGAGACTGGGGTTATTAATATTTTTTTCAATAACGAGTTGTTACCACTCAGCTCTCACAATGCAAGTAATATTTTTGATGCCTCATATTCTACAAAGGCCTCCTTGTTTGGTGTTTTCTACTTTTCTGAGCAATGAAAAGGTAGGAAAAGCCTGGAGCAACTTCTTATGTGTTTGACACGTATGTTGAGGGATACTTAACAGTCGCTGCCCAGGGCAAGATATGACAGAATTTCACGGCCAAGTCTTACATTGATAGAATGGACAGGCTGGTAGCTACAAACACTTTTTCAAGACAAATGCACCTCTGTGAAATGAGCTGTCAGGAGGACTATGGGTTTTGGGAGGTCAGAGTAATTAAGGAGCAATATCTTGGTTCTAAGGAACTGACATTAATGTTGACACATGGTGTTTCTGGGTAATTTGATCTGCACCAGTAATTCATTTTGTTCCCTGCTGCAGGACTCATTGGTTCCTAAGTCATCTGAGGCTTTGTTAAAGATTTACCTCATGGGTTGTTAAAAGCACAGGACTTCGTGGTGTGTTCGGTCGCCAGTTATGTTTATTGAACATAATAAGCATGACATTCGACCAAAGTTCAGGTTTTTTTTTGTTTTTTTTTTTTAAAGATTTTAGTTTTTCCTTTTTCTCCCCAAGCCCCCCAGTACATAGTTGTATATTCTTCGTTGGGGGTCCTTCTAGTTGTGGCATGTGGGACGCTGCCTCAGCGTGGTTTGATGAGCAGTGCCATGTCCACGCCCAGGATTCGAACCAACGAAACACTGGGCCGCCTGCAGCAGAGCGCGGGAACTTAACCACTTGGCCACAGGGCCAGCCCCCCAAAGTTCAGGTTTTTAATCTCTAATTCAGATCCTCTTTTTCCCCTAGACTTCACTGACATAATGCCTGCGCACTGTCAAAGTGGAAAATCTATACAGTAAAACTGACCCCAGAAGCAATGATCAATTAATCGAAGAGTGAAAATGGAAACCAATTATTCTGACCTATTGCACTCATGTGAAAGCCACGATCCTTAATCTGCTTTGTCACAATGATTATGACCGTTTTGTCTCCACCATTTTGCATCTTAGTATTCCAGAAATTTTATCCACCGTTTTTAACGTGGAAAGTTGAATGCAATCTCTTCTGGTAGAGCTACAAGAAATCTTTTAAGACTTTGTTCTTTTTACAGTTCTGTCAAAATAGATTTAGCAAGTAGTTTGCATATTATTTCAAAGCATTGGTGTTTTAAAGTTGTACTAAGATATTTATATATACAGGTGATAATCCCCAAAGTAAAACTTCCATCACAAAATCTTCCTTTTTGAATGAACCAGCTCTTTTGATGAAGAAAGAATAGTCATTAGAAAAAAAATGACTTCAAATCTGAAACTGACTCAAAATATTTAAATCTGTCTTTCAAAGATCATTCTGAAACTTGTACCTTCATTGTAAAACAATTCATTGGTAATTGATTTTGAATTATTCTTCTGTTTTTTCCGTATAAACCTATTTGCCCAATGAGTTACTCGATATACCACATATTAATAATTGAAATGCAGTATATGTGTGTACACACATATTTGTATACAATCCATATATGTGTGTATCCACGTGTTCACAACATTCTGATATAAAAGAAATGTCAGATTTACATGTTGCCTGATTTGGAGGAAAAAAGGCTGATGACATTTTTATCATTTATTGAGAAATATATACACTTAAAAAATAGACTCAGAAAAGGAATTAAAGAATATCTTTGCCTTGGTGGAGATGTTAAAAAGCACTGTTCGAAACCACCCAACATCTCTTTTGCCTCTTGGCTGCACTGGCGATCCTGAACTCGCTGCTAGTGTTATAGATACCAAGGATTGAGAGCACAGACTTTGGAGATCTTGATTTGAATGCTGTCTCTGCCACTTGCTTGCTGTGTGAATGCGGGCAAGGTTCTTAAGCTCTCTGAGCCTCACGTTCCTCATATGTAAAGTGGGGATGGTAATGACACCCAGCATAGCATTGTAGTGAGGATTAAGTGAAATGACATGTTTGAAGTGCTTAGAACAACACCTGACGTGGAGGAAGCACTCAGTGAGTTGTAGCTACTAGTAGCAGCAACGATCATAGAAGTGCGAGAATTGTGAACTTGGTGACTGGGAAAGGGCCACTGATATTTACCATTTGATATGCACTAGTAGCATTGTGTCATTGATGTTGATTGAGCCCATGTAGCTAGTACTAGATAAGCTGAAGGACAACCTTCTGCAGGAAAATATAATTGAGAAAGCATATGATAACTTTGAAATATACACAGCGACCTGGAGGTATTAAAAATGGGAGGAGCCATGAATGATTTACATAGAGCACATCAGATATTCATGGATTACCTAGATAATGGACTGTGCTGGGCACTGAGGAATAATGATGCATAAGACAAGGTCCTGTCCTCAAGTCTACTCCACTCCCATGTGTGGCTGTGTGTGAATGTGTGTGTGTGAGTGTGTGTGCGTACCTGTGTGTACTGGGGTGGAGGGAGCCAGAGAAGCAAACTTTGAATGGTGGGACCTTGAGAGATGAATTCAGATATCAAGTTGTTCCCTACCTGGGTGATGTCCAGGTCTAGTCCTACCCTCCCGCCCCAAGGAGTTCATCATCAAATGGAGAGGATGGTAAATGAAGTTCCAACTAGAAGAGTGCTAACAGTGAGTTGCGTATGTAGTTTTAAATTTTCTAGGAGCCACATGAAAAAGGAAAAACAAACAGGTGAAATTAACTTCAATAATATATTTTATTTAAGCCAATATATCCAAAACATATAATCAATATAAAATTATCAATGAGATATTTTAATTTTTTTTGGACCATCCTTGAAATGCAGCATGCATTTTACACACAGTGCATCTCCATTTGGACAAGCCACGTCCAAGTGCTCAATAAATCCATGTGGCCAGTGGCTACCTTAATAATGCACAGGGCAATTCTAGAGCTCAACTACTCAAAGTGTGGTCCTTGGCCTCACGTTGTAGGTGCCCCCTGGGTCTCATACCCACCTCCTGAATCAGAGTCTGCATTTTAACAAGACCCTTGGTGAATCATTAAGTTTGTGATGTGCTGCCTGATGACTTGGAAAGCTTGTTGTTTGAGATTACACACCCTTTCCTCTAATCATATTTGTGCTGTACATTTCCTTGTCATAGATTGGATAAACCATCTTATCATCATCAGATCAAAGGTGTAGAGTTCAGTCTAGTCCTTGTTGGAATCAGTGGCAGCCAGTTAGGTTTTTCTTAATCAGAAAGTTGAGATATTTCACAAAAAATAAAGAAAAGTCAGGCCAAGGATGAGACAGGGACGCTTTCTTATTCGACAATGTAATAAATGACACCACCATTCTCATCATAGTTATTCTTTTCTGACATATGTTTTGAGAAGGAGAAAGAAGGGAAGAGTGTGAGGGGGTTGGCTTAGTTTTCTAATTCATCAGTTTTTCGTTATGTTAGAGTCCCTCCCCTGGGGTTGACTTCACGGGCATATGACCTCAGAAGGGCCTGGTGCATGGTTTAATGCTCTGCTGTTGCACTGTTGGAATTCTTAGTAATTTTTGAACAAGGCATCCTGCATTTTCATTCTGCACTGGGCCCTGTGAATTTTGTAGCTGGTCCTGCCCTCTCCTCAGTGTGAACTTAATATTCACCTGTAGCTATAAGGAAGTAAGTGGATAAGGTAGGTTTTGGGAGGAGTTCTCTTTCACTTCCCCATCACCACAATCTCTATAGCCCAGGAAATAAAAAAGAGATAACACAGACGTTCATGGAATTGGACTCAATAATGCATGAGATAATGGTGTTCTAAACCAGCTGTCCAGGAAGGCTGAATGCTGTAACTATGTAACAAAACACGTTCACCACAGGACAAAGAGTAAGTTTCTAAATCACCTTGTGTAAACAGCCCCACCCTCCCAACCATCTCTGCCAGGTTTACTATTATCTGCACTGTTTGAACAGAGCTGGGGTAGTCTGGGCAGGACAATGAGTCAGCTGGGCCCATTCATGGTGGAATTTTTATATGGGTGAAACAAAATTTTTAACAAAGTGTGAGTGAATATTGGTAGTTTCAGTGCTCAGATCTGAAATCAAATGCTTTGAATCAACTCAAAGCTTGGAGACCTAAGAAAGTCATTTAATTTTATACTAATCTACCTGGTATAATTTGTAGTGACTTAAACTCAAAGTTTGGTCCGTGGACCGACCACATGGACATCACCCGGCAGCTAGTTAGAAATGCAGATCTCTGGCCCGCCTCAGAGCTGCTGAACCAGATTCTGCATTTTCAGAAGATCCTCAGGTGATTTTGGCTCCTATTAAAGTTTGAGAGGTGCTGTAATCATGGACTCAACAGTTGGTTAGCTTGGCTGGTGGTTGTGGGGTGGGAGGCTTAACCCATTCACAGGTGCATCAGCTTAGTGCCTGAGCCCTCCCAGAGAGTGATGGGGAAGCAAGGGTTCTCAACGAGTGGTCCCCAGGTGGGCAGCCTCAGCACCACCTGGGAACTTGTTATAAATACAAATTCTCAGGTTCTGCTCCTGATCCGCGGAATCCTCTGACCCAGGGGATGAGAGCCCAGCAATCTGTGTCTTAAATCCTCCTTTGAATCCTCCCTTAAATCCTCCAGGTGATTCTGACGCGCTGCTAGAACGTAACGGCAGTAGTGACGTAGGGAGGTGTTCGACTGGTTGTACATTTTAGTTCTGAATACTCAATTTTGTCAAGCAATGTTAAATCAGATGTTTTGTAAGGTGACAGTTCTAACTTTGAAAGAAGCCATGATGCTCTGACGTTTAACTCTGTTCGTGAAATGTACTTTTTTTTTGAGGCAGATTTGAACAAGGGAAGTGGGTAGAAATAACTAAATGGTTGAAAAAATAAAGTGAATGAAATAATCTGGAATGAATTCACATGGGGAGGTGAAAAGTGAAAAGAAAAGCAGTTGATTCCTACTTTATTTCTGTAAATAGTGAGAGTGCCTTGTCAGAAGGGCTCACTTGGGACAGGAAGAAGTCATTTTCCAAAGTGACAAGCGGGGCTGTGTGTTTTTCATTCAGAACTTCTTGAAAATCTGTTACAATAGGTCCAATGCTGTGATAGATGGTGGGGTTCAGAGATGACCAACACACTCCATGATGCCGAGGAGGCCGCAGCGTAGCTGGAGAAGCTGATTAATAAATCAGTAATTATAAATCAGTGTGAGTGTTAATGCAAAGTTTGGGCATATAGAGGAGGGATTTCCAACTAAAACTGGATGAAAATGAGTCACTGAGGGTCACCTGGACATGATCACACGCCATTGCAGCATTCAGGGGAGAGTAGACCAGCCAGGCAACCACGAGAAGGGATGTAGGGGATAGCCAGTGTGCCCCAAGAAGGCAATAATGAATGACTTTTGGGTAAGTCACATACTGTATATCTGATAATTCATTCATTCATTCCATAAATATTTATGCAGTGCTGAGTATGTGTGTGACACTGTTCTAGGCCACGAGGATACTTCAGCGGGCAAAACAGACAAAAATTTCTGTTTGTGGAGTTTCATTCTAGCAGAGGGATACAGACAAAAAAGATATAAGTAAGTTATAAAATAATGAGTTATAATTATACTGGAAAGGGGAAGAAATGGGAGCTCGAGGTGTGGGGTGGTATAAGAATCTTGTGTCGTCATCTTCTACAATAGGAATTTAGGTGTTTAACATCACAAATTGAATAATCAAGAAATAGCAGTATAAGCATGTTCTTTAGAAATACGCATGTTAATACCAGAAATAGTTAAAAGATTTTGGAGGGGAAGATTCACGAGTGGGGGGGCCAGGGACTGCTATCGTTCAGTGTGAGCCTTATAGGCTGTTTGATGCTCCATTCATTTGTTCACTCATTTATTCATTCACAAATATCTATAAATATTATAAGTGTGTGCCAGGCCCTGTTGTAGGAGAGGAGAGTATGTCAGAGGATGATCTGTGGTTTGGGACAAATGAAGGGGCCTGGAGTTGGGGTTGGGTGGGTGTACTGTATCTAGAGCAGTTAGGATTGGCCTCACTGTGAGAGTGAGAGTGATATTTGAGTGAAAACCGGAAGTTGAGGGAGAGGGAAGAGCCCTACACTAGTCTGGGGTGGGGCACCTTCTAGGTACAAAGGTCTAGAGGTGTGAGTGTGGGTGGAGCAGCGGGGGCCCCAGAGCTGTTGCTGAGGGATGGAAGGGAGAGTGATGGCAGAGGAGGTCAGAGATCAATAGCAATGGTTTACTCTGTGTAACATGGGAAGCCATTGGACTTTGTCCCTGGAGCAGTTCCTTATATCTTTAAAAAGAGACCTATAGACCATGCTTTATAAATGCTGATTTTAAATTAGAATAACTGATACACCACTCTTTCAAATGTTTCTTTTTTCTTTACAATCATTATTTGAGAAGGGAAAGTAGTATCAGTGGTAACACACTCAGTTTTGAAAGCAAAGAAATTAAAATAAAGCTAAAGAACAAACTAGTGATGATTTGGAATAAGACCCCTAACACCTCCCAAATGGGGTCTGAAGCTTAGGCTTCTGATAACCCAGGCAGAGTCTGGGAAACTGGAGTTGCCTTTCATTCATGCACCTACCCGTTCATCTACCCTCCCATTCACCCGTCAGATCCTTAGAAGTTCTGGGAGCCTAGTGTCATCCGGGGACAAATACGAAGAAGCCTTTTGTCCCCTCGAGAATTCGGTCTGGTAGGGAGGCTAGCATAGGGCTGGCAAGTGGTGTCCATGGCAGCACCTGTGAATGTGGGGAAATAGGTGGGGTCTGGAGCAGACAATAGAATACTGTGCAACAGAAGCCATCTGGCAGAGACGGTATTTTCATCACAGCAGATTGCTATTTGGTACTGATGCTGCTTTCCTATTGCTTAGACAAACGCCTTTCAAGCCTATTCACAGCCTTTGCCTTTGTTCCATGATCACCAGACAATGTTCTGATATCTAATTTAGCTTGTAGGCACATTGGTCATGAAACAAAAGTGGACTGGATAAAGGTAAACCAAAGGCAACAATGAGACTTCCACTGTAAACGAATGGGGCTGTTAATGAGGTTTATATGATTCGTTTCCCTTAGCTCCTGATCAACCCTGAGTGGACTGATAAAATCAAATTTCTGAAGCCTAAAGTTTGAGGACTGGACCTTTGTCAACAAATGTGTGTTGAATAAGTAAACCTGTGAGGTGCAGTGACTCTGGAAAGCTCATCCGGAAATGTTCTGTCCATCTTACCCACTCTAAATACAAGAGTACAAGTGTACACCAACAGCCACGAGTGTACACCAACAGCCAGATGAGGAAACACAATACAATAATACTCAGTGTTGTATCCCACGAAACGGGCTGCCTGAAGAAGAGGCCGAAACATCCCAAACTTCAATACAGAGCTATAAAGTGATGTTAGGTGAGGTCCGGCAACAGTGTCTAACATAGTAGGTACACAGCTGATGGTAGTAAGTGAATGAAGGAATGAATGAAAAGGGGGGGTCCGCTTGATCTGTTTTAAAGAGGAAGAAATGTCTTTGCATTTTCCTTAGAAGTCCTTCCTGTTTTTATGTTGTCTACTACCAATTAAAATATATTTTACCATATTTCTTGATCTCAATAAGGAATTTGAATGCATGTTTCTGTAGGTAAATGAACATTAAAAAGTCATTCCACATCAGCTTCATCCTGGGAAAGATCAGGGACCTAGAGTCAAGAGATGTAGGATGGTACTCTGTGTTACTGTGACCAAGTTTCTTTACCTTTCAGGAAATAACGTCATTGCATACAAAATAAATCATTTGGTCACTAAAGTCTTAAGATTTCATGTTATAGCTTAAAAAAATATTTATTTACCTCTTGCTCCCTCTGCTGGATGATTGGCTTTCTGCTTTGTTCTTGAAATGAATATACTGTACAGCTGTGGGATTTTTTTTTTTTTGTACTTAAAGTCCCCAAGCTTATAGTGAATTATAATTAGATGAAAGAGAAACTCTTCAGCCTAGTGGTTCCCATCCTTAAGCTACACACTGGACTCTCCTGGGGGAGCTTGATGTTCTGGGCGAAGGGTATAATTCAGGCTTTTACTGTATTCAGTGTCAGTGTCCTGGAGGATGGCATGTGACGACAGTGTTTTCAAATCCAAGAAATCCAAAGCCATGATTCTTTGTTGTTAACCTAGAGACCCTTGCCTTAAATCATCATGCACGTTTTAAGGAATGTATCGAAGTATTGGACTAGCTCAGGGTATGAGCACCCATATACTCTCTTGACTTGACCTTTCAAATAAGTCTACTTAGAATTTTCCTTTGAGGTCCTGCCAATCTCTTTTAAGACTATCGCGTCACTGAGTTGCTGTCCCACCTTTCTTCTCTCATGGTTGTTTTATTTCAAAGTCTTCTTATAACTCACAGTTTTTGTCACTCTTGTAGCTGACACTCCTGAAAAATGGATAGGGCTGCTTATATCTAGGCCACCGTGGTCGTGAAATTCAGATTCACATCGACTTTACTGCAAAACTCAGATGCATGAATGAGTCTCCACATTAATTTGTTTAGTACTCAGATCTTTTAAATGTTTTGCTTCCCAGATTCTCCCACTTTCAAATCAGAAGTCCCTGCCCTCTTAACACTTGATCTTTGATACCACCTGTGTCTATCCTGGACGCAGTCCTCACTGCTACTGGTCGCCGTAGCATAGCCACCACTGCGGTCCCACAGCTACAGTCAGTGGCGGTTCTACTCCACCCATGAGCAAGCCTTACTGTTCTGTAGGACCTCAGAGAGTGAGATCACGATTTTAAAGTTTCTTCTTCCCTGAAGCTTGTTTATTAGAACACTTGTGTTAAAAAAAAAAAAAACTAATTTAAAAAATGTTTAGGCATCACGGGGAGCAGAGTTGCCTAAATGACAAGAAGATACCTTAAGATCCCAGCCTCTACTTTCATTGGTCAGAGGAGTTCTGAGGATGCCCCTGGGAAAGTTGTGAGGCCCCGGGGTTTGGGTCCTGTATCCCCAACCTCCAACCACTGTGCCTGTCAGTCAAGAAGAGAAGCCTGCCCCCAACTTCACACCTCCAAGCTCTCTAGTCTACCTTTGTCAGTTGTTGATGGACTCAATTATATTTAGGCTGAACCCTATGAAATTGCTCTTTTTGTGGGTGGGTCAAACAAGTGGAATATCAGCAATTTCATATGGTTCAACCTATTTTGAACAAAATCCTTGGCCAGTATCTATTTCAAATGAGGAATTAAGTTCTTTGTTCATTGTTAAGGGAATTTGTGTTCAATGAGCTGTTGTAGAAGGCTGCGGTTTTATTTTGATTTTTAGTGGGGAAGGGGGCTTCGGGGAGAGAAGTGAGAAGCTCGTGAGTCTGTTTTGGTGGTGGTTCTTTGCTACCATACATGCTATACAAACTCCTGAGATTTAAAGTTGCTGCCATGCCTTGGGCATGAATTGTGAATGTTTGGTATTCCTTCATTCTCTCAGGAGGCTGTGCGGATATTGATTTCTTGACCAACATGAGAGCCCTGAGCAGGAAAGATGATTCCAGGCCCAAATTGCCTCTCTGGTCAGCAGGTGGCGCTCTTGCCCTTCAGATCCAGCAAAGGCTAAAGCCCGCCCCCGCGCATCCTGCCCCGCGGCCGGCTCTGGGGAAACCCAAGACTGTGAGTCACCACCGCCCTCCTTCCTCCTCTGTTCAAACCGGCGTTTTGCAAAGAACAGCATTACTTCTTGGTAAGCAACTGTGGACCAATCATCTGCAAAAGCGTTTGGGAAACTCTACAATTTTAAAAGTGAAAAAGCAAAATACGTCCTTTATCTTATTTTAAATTTTTGCCATAAGCATGAATTACGGGGTGGGGAAGCAGATGTTTTTCAATCTTTTGAATTATTACACCGACTATCCAGCTGTTCTTCAAATTAGCCCTGTTCGCGATGGGTGGTGTGCGAAGGGATGAGAGCTCTCTCAGCTCTGGGGGAGGTTTAGTAGTCTGTCCCCTTTCCCTGGCAGAGCTGTTGATGTAGACAGGCCCGGCTGTTCCTGTGTAATTTCAACTCACTTTCTCCTGCTCTAGTGTCTACAGATGCGGTTGGCAAATTTCTTCTGCAAAGGCCAGATGGTAAATATTTTAGGCTTTGTGGACCAGAGAGACTCTGTTTTGACTACTCAACTCTGCTGTTGTCGCCCAAAGCAGAAAAAATGTAAACAAGTGCGTGTGGCTGTGTCCTAATGAAACTTTATTTGTAATTTGGTCAATCTATAGACATCTATAGGTATTAAAAACCCAGTTAATATCGTCCATGTATCTATTATTTTATATTCTTTATAAACTCAAATTCTTTTTCAAGTAACAAGAAAATACTCAAATCCAAATGTCCGCCTGGTTCCACTCCTTTTTGGAATCGATGCCTGGTCCCCCTTACAACTTTCCTGACAAGCGTCAGTGCCCTCTGCCTGGAGAGCTCAGGCTCTCCATTTTCCCTGTAAGAAAGGCGGTGGCCCCGGAGAGCAGAGAGGACGATATAAGTCCACAGAAGTTTTTAAGTGGATAACCCAGCAATTTAGAAACCAGTGCTGCTGGAATTGTGAACTTTTAATCTTTTCATTCATCACATTGTTTAATCCATATTTTAAAAGAAAGCTGCCACAGTGTGGAATAACAGGCATGGACTGGCCTGAAATATCCCAGGAAAATCTGGTTTAAGGTTTTTCTAGGAGTTGATCCAAGAACATTTTTCTTTCTGCCTTTTGATATGTTGAAAGATACACAAGATACTTTGGGTGCCTTGAAGACATAGACGCCAATATGGAAATAAACTCTGACAAGTTGTCTTGTAAAGGGAGCCAGCACTTAGAAAAGGGATAAGTGTGAGGGCAGGAACTGGAGCTTTTTGTCTACTGCCTGACCTAAACCCATCTTTGTACTTTTTCTGTGAATGGATTCTGTTTCTTCCAGGTTTGAGTGGGTCTGGGGAAACTGAGGTAACATGATTGCTTCCTGCAGTTTTAGCTTCCTCTTCACCTTCTCTTAACATCCCCTTCCCGTCTCCACTGCTGACAGCAAGAGATGACATGCCCCTTTCCCTCCCCGCAAAGAAACGTTGAGCCGGGGCTGACTACAGAGGAGAGTAGATGAGGAGCGTCCAAGAGAAGCAGCGCTGGAGGTGCTTTTATATCGAGGCGATTTTATATAAATCTATAAATGTCAGAGGTCACTTGGAGGCACCAAAACAAAGGTGGGGGGCCGGAAGTGAATATCCGAGAGGCTCCCAAGCTTCCCGCTGATGTGAGAGCCAAACAAGCACAGCAGCGCCTTCCAGGTGTCGTTTGGATCCTTTAAGCGTAGCAGAGACCACTTAGAAAGTTTTACTTCTAAAGGATTATGGGAGTCAGCTCTGAATTCTCCCTCTTACACACTCTTGGTGCGGCGAGGTGGGGCAGATCCAATTCCAAGCACAACAGGAAGATACTGGAAAAACATATTTGTGTATCAAAGCCTTGAACTCCCAGCCCTGGGCTCCATCCTCCATTCTTCCTCCACTTCAGCTGTCTGGGGGTCCCTCTCATTCAGCCTGCCCAATATCTGGACCCCTAGATGGGTCTCCGGCTTGCCCAGAGGTGCAGGCTCCCAGCTTCCTCTGCCAGCTGCTTGAAGACTCCACAGGCGCCTTTCTGGAGGCTGTGGTTTTAACTCTTTGCCTGCTGTAAAAATAGTTAGCAGGCCTGTGCTTGTCACTGGCGTGGGGAGCTGATTTCTTTCTCTGCTTCTTGTGATAGGGGAGAGAACTGACTCTGGACATCTGCTATTCAAAGGCAGCCCCAATGTGATCTGACACAGAACCCGGTTCTGGTCACTCTAACCTCTGGGTGGAAGAGAGAAGACTTGAGCGCTGTCATCTTCTCCCTTGGGCCATATTGGTTTAGGGTCATTCATGCTAGAGGTGGGAGCAGAGGAGGAAGACAGAGGATGCCTTGTCTCCTGTAGAGAAGTCTCTTCCAGAACCTTCTAACCACCTGACATTGTAGAGGGAAGAAGGGACAGAGTGAGAAATGGAACCACTCATTTCCTGTCTCCACAATTAAGTCTCTTACCAGTGGCTCAGTACCCTGTACATGCAGGAATGATTAAAGATGCTGCCCACCCATAGGTGTCTAAACTCTCCCAACTCTTAGCACCTTAGCAGGTATAGTTCATAAACTTTTAGATGACTATTATACTTGTGTGTATGTTAGACCTTTGAATAACTAAAAGGTAAATAAATTTAGATTTTCCTGGCTTCCCCAAACACTTGAATGAATGAGTTTTCTTGGAATGCCCTTTTTTGGTCAGCCAGCTGATTATTATTCTGAGAGGACACTAATGACAGCCCAGGAGTGATGTCTACAAAGCCCCACATTAAGGCAGCTTGCATTGCAAACCTGCCATTCATGTAATGACTGCCGCCTTCTGGAAAAACAAGCTGGGGCCTCACTAGGGGAGACCATGTGGTAATGCCTGGATGCTTGAGAAGGGTGTGAGGCCAGTCATAGGAGCTGACTTGGTGAAATTGGGCCAAAGGGTCATGGATGGTTTTCTGAAGTTTTTGTTGAGTGTGGGAGAAAATTTCAAGAGGGTGGAAAGGCTTTACTTGAAGAGACATGCTCCTTTTTGTCTCTTGGCTCAAATCAATTTCCTTATCATAATACCAGCAAAGGTAATAATTATTATGACTACTTACCATGATTATGGGTGATGAGAACTGCAGTTGGGCAAAAGCATTGTTTTGTATATTTTAATTTCCTTCTCTGACATTCTGCCTTCATGTACTTCCTCATTTTGTGTTCCTAATAGTGACTGATTCCATAGTAGGCATTTGTTAGGAGCTTAATAAATACGTCTTGATTGGTTCCTAATTCCAACTCATATGTGAGTTTCTTGAAAACAAAGAATAATGACGTCAATAACAATAATGAAAGCAATCGATCCAAGCTGGTTTAGTTGAGTGTGGAATAGGACATAATTTCACAGAGTCATTGTTATTTTTTTCAAACTTCAGCCATTGTGTGGCTCACTGAATAAAGAAATGGTACTTGGAGAGAACTTAGGAAGAATTTTATAGGTGAATGCTCATATGTAAATAGTGGCATACTTTTTAGTGCTGTCAGCTAATATGATAGACAATGTTGGACGGGCAGTTTTCATCCTCTCCAATGAGTCTGATTAGTGGTGAACTTTTCATGGTTTGTACTAATGTAATGCATTGAGGCCAGGAGTAACTTGAGACAAAGTGGTCGATTCCTTTAGTTTCCAGACTTCATTCTGTTTTCCACTCTTGACTAGAACAAAGAGACACTTTCTTTCAAGGCCTTACTTAATCAGTGCTCTTGCTTCACTTGCTTTGAGCAGGACAGTTCTAATGGGATTCAAGGATGCCACCTTTCCTGCTGTATTTTTCACCCAGTCAAATCTGTATTAAATCTATTGAGACTGGCTTACAGATAAGACATTAAGTCTAGGGCATATATCAAATGGCTGATGGATTGAACTCATCTATAATCTTGCTACTCAAAGTATGGTCCAGGGATCAGCAATCTCAGCATCATTTGGGAGCTTGTTAGAAATGCAGAATCTTGGGCTCTCAACCCAGACCTACTGGAAACCCAGAATCTGCATTTTTGACAAGATCCCCAGTTATATGCATGCACATTAAAATTAGAGAAACACTAATAAATATATAGATAAGACTTCAGATTAGATGTTGACCTCGAACTACTGCTTCTAGAGTATTGGAAATGATAAGTAGAAATCTTCACAACATGTTTTTATGATGAGACTGGATAAAATACTTCCAAGTGATAACTCTTGAACATGTTTTGTGTAACTATGTCCCAGCCATCATTACCATCCATTACCATCTTCTCTTCATCCTTCTCTTCCTTTCTTCTTCTCTGAGCATTATGAGGAGAGATAATTTTGATAGAAAGTAGGAGTTAGTGTGACATCTAATTGGACAGATGCAGGAGTGAGGTCCTCTGGCCTTGGAACTTACTAAGCTCATCCCTGGTGTTGACTGATAGAGTTTTAGGCTAAGGAAGTGGCAAGTTAAGAGAACATCTCTGCGCACAGAGGATTGAATGCTTTGGGTTTTGGGTAATGGGAAGATAGCTCTTGGTCGTAAAAGTGTGTCCCTCCCTAGTCCTGAGTGTATATTCTGACTCCTGTGTGTTATTCTAGTACCCTGTACATTCAGATTTCTTATGCCTGGATTCTCACCTTAGATAAACCCCACGAGCAAGAGTTCATCAAAATGTGTTGCCTGTGTTTAGGTTTTACGTAACTCTTTCCAACCATTTTTGACTTCATGTGACACAGTTGAAAGAGCAAGTACACTGGGTACAAATTAATGATTCCACCATTTTAGACCACAAGTCAGTTAATTCACTCCAATTGAGCCCCAGTTTCCTCAATTGTAAAATGAGGATAATAATACCTTGCAGGGTTGTGACAAGTGTTAAATGAGATTGTGAATGCAAAGCTCAGTCAAGAATAGTTGTTATTGTTAAACTTCTTCTAGTGTATGTGTGTATGTATGTCACATGCATGAGGATTATGTTGTGTATGCACACTTTAAAAATTAGCATAAATTGACTTGTAGTTTTTATTAGGTGACTCGTAATTTTATTAGGTGGCTCCTAATTTAAATTTCAAAGAGAAGTTTTGGTGAGTAGGACAGTCTATGTACCAGTATGACTAATACATAAACACATACACACAGAGTTCTTCACTAAAACTTCTAAGTGTGGTTAGCTCATCAGATAGTGAAGTATGTCAGAGACACTGTCTTCTTTTCCTTTTTGCGTGCCCTCACTGCAAATGTATTCTAGAAACTCTCTAATCCTCTTCAGAAAGATGGTGACATGTGGATGTGTAAAAGAATAAATGAGAAGGGGAATGAGTCACACATATGAGAATGATCTCAGGCACGTAGTAAGTCGGAGAAACCAACATTGTTGTGATACACAAATATCGAACAAGACACTTCAGGGGATATATATATAAACAGCAAAAATCTTAAAAGTATTTATTGATTAAAGGCCATATAAGAGTATAGCATTTAATGTATGGCATTGTGAAGAAATATGTCTGGAATGAATGGACAGTATTCAAGGGTCTTAATGACTTAAAAACTTAAACGTTATAACTAAGAGCTATCTGATAATCATGACCATCTTAAAGGCCATCATTGTAAAGGCCTTATAGTTCCTTGGTGAAGGAGAACATTGCTTATCTACATTGAAAATCGATCACCTTTCAGTGAAACTCTTGATCTGTGTGATACTTACTGTAACCACAAATATTTATACAGAAGTTGTTAATGTCCCTGGAATGAGGAACTTAAAGACGAAGTCAAAGGAATGGAATCTCAAAGATAAGAAGTTACCTGGGCATCCCAGCATGCTCTAGAGAAGAGCAGGAGATGGCCTTCCTCTCCAGGTTGAAGTTACTGCTTGGTCCCCATTTTGAAGAGGCAGAGAGGAGCTGTGAACATACATGGGCTTTACTCACTGACATCTCTGAAGAGGGAAGACATTGGTTTTACGTTTGGAAGCGTTGGTGCGTTGTCTGTGGTTCTTGGACCAGGACTTCTGTGGAGATCCATTTCCGTGTTAAAATGACTAAAATCCTGGTCAAAAGTTTGGTGGGATGCTAATGGACTAGCCTTAAATCAGCTCTTGTCACTGAGCAAATAATAGACTCTTCCATCTTAAATACTCCGTTTTGCTTATCCACTGCCATATGAAAAACTACCCCAAAACTTACTGGCTTAAAACAATAACCGTTTTATTTGTTCATAATTCTGTGGGTCAGAATTTCAGATTCAGAATACTGGGGATGGCTTATCTCTGCTCCATGATATGTGGGGCCTCAACTGGGTGGCTTGAATGGCAGGGAATTAGGTGGAATGGCTTGAGCAGAGCCATATGTCTGGAGCTTCAGTTATGGCTGTTGGCTGGGTTCCTCAGTTTTCCTTCATGAGGCTTCTCCATGAAGCTAGCTTAGACTTCCTCAAAGCATGAGACCTCAGGATAAATGAAATTCTGACATGGTAGCTGGCTTCCTAGAGGGAGCATTCCAAGGGGATGAGCCCCAATGTGTAAGCATTTGTTAAACCCTTATTTGTGTCATGCTTGCTGATATTCCATTGGTCAAATCAAGTCACACGGCCAAGCCGAGAATAAATGTGAGAGAGACTACAGAAAGGCATTAGTCCTGGTGGTAGGGATTCCCTGGGGCTACCAATATCTATTGCATACTCAGAAAATAATACCATTATCTGGTATCCATTTGCTTTTGTGAAAGGCTAAATATGTAATTATGGTACAACATTGCTTAATGTCCATAAAAGGTATTTTTGGAATTACGTTATTTTTATAGAGAAATAGTATATTATTTGACACAATGTAAACTTAAAAAAAAAATTATGCGATGCTTTCTTCAATTCTGATGTTTCCATCTGGCAGAGATGCTACATATAGATAGACAGGAGATCTGAGTTCCAGGCGGGCTTGACTAACCTTTCTAGACGTTAGCTCCCGCATCTCTTAAACAAGAGGTCCCAATCAGTTGATTCCTATGATTTCTTCTAGTGCTAATATTTTTTTATTTGAACTTACATGTGATGCCTGATTAACTATTAGAGAAATATAAAATGTGCATTTTGGAAACAGTAAAACAATATGATATTTGTTTAAGGAAAAATTTACTTAGTTGTTCCTGCAATTAAACAGAGGCTAAAATAATATGGCAAATTTTCATCATAGAGGCTCATTACAGGAGCCTAACACCTTGGGAAAATATTTGATTAAGCACCTGAAAGAGATTTTACTAGACTTAGGTGGAAGTAAGTTTGCAGAGTTTTGTGAAATACTTTTTAGTATTTGTCTTACAGTTTTTATTCAGCTGTGTTTTCTGGAAGCAGTTCTCTACAATTCTGTAAAATGAAACTCTCTTCACAAGCATTTGGGAGCGACATGGAGGAGGTTCTTATTTTTCTATAAGCCATCATTAATTCTTATGGAATTATTAAAAATTAGTAATATGGGGAGCAAACAAACAAATACAAAAGCACTTGCCTGAAGCTACTAAAGCAGTAGATTCCTAAACTTGGCTGTATGTTGTCATTACTTGGGAATCTTTAAAATATATTGATGCCTGGGTCTCAACCTTCAAAAACCTTGATTTAATTGATCTGTAATGTGATCTGAGCATTAGAACTTTTAAATCTCCCCAGGTGATCCTGAGGTGCAGCCAAATTTGAGAACCCCTGTGCTAAAGGAACATTCTCGAATGTCTCTTTCTTACTTTTTCCTACCGTAATTCGAGTCCTTGCTCTCTTTTCAGCTTTATGACCTCTACCCCCAACATACAATTGCTACATTCCTTAATAATGAATTTTTATGAAGTTTAGTTCCCAATTTCACACATCATTAACAGGCTAAATGTATAGAAACATAAATGGAAAAATGAGCATTTAATAAAGGCGTGTATTTAATTGGATTTAAACATATCAAATGGATCTATCCAGTCAACCATGTTTTCATACTGTTGGAAAATATGTTGACATAAATATTCAGTTCCAAAGTAATGCTTTATACCTCTCTGGATTAGCCAACTATTTGTTTAATTGGGTTTTGAGTAGTGGAAAAGCTGCTATTTACTCAAAGTGTTTCTGTAATGACGACGATATAATTTATTACCAACTCCTTTATGTGGATTGGGTGTGTGTTGGTCAAAACCAAATACGAATGAAAACTTCTTTGGTTGGTAATTCATCTGGACATATAGGCACTAATCAATTTGTAATGGGTATTTTTTTTTATTATGTAATGGGTATTTTGAAAGATTTCTCATTTAGATGTGGGAGAGAGGTTATAATATGTTGCCTAGAGCCTAAACTCATGCAGTTGTCTCTTTATTCAGGCCAATTTAATTTCTTTCTACTTGTCTCTCCTTAGTGAAATAGAGATGCTGTGGGTCTGAAAAATTCAGATGTTGAAATCCTAACCCCTAAGGTGATGGTTTTAGGAGGTGTGGCATTTGGGAGGCGCTTAGTCATGAGGGTGGAGCCCTCATGAATGGGATTAATGCTCTTACAAAAGAGACCCCACAGAGCTCCCAAGCCCCTTCCATCCTGTGAGGACACAGGCTCGGAACCAGGAAGTGGGCCTTCACCAGAACACAATTGTTCTGTGCTTTGATCTTGGACTTCCCATCCTCCAGAACAGTGAGAAGTAAATTTCTGTCGTTTATAAGCCACCCAGTCTGTGGTATTCTGTTATATCAGCCCAAATGGACTAAGACAAGAGTAACTCTTTATTGATAGAGCGACCAACCACCCCAATTTGCCTGGGACTGAGGGCTTTCCTGGGCAAACTGGGTTGAATTGGTCACCTTAATTGATACAGTGAAAATTAATAAGACTCTAAGGGTGTTTTAGTGCCTTAAATACAAAATTATTCATATTTTATGATTTACTATTACCAAATCATATATAAACTATGATGGCAAATGGAAGAAATTAGTTTCTGTATCTAGTATTATAACTTTACCTTCAGCTTGTCATATTCTTCTTGAATATTCTTCAAAATATTTTGCTAGCAATGTTCAAACTTTACCTTGAGAACATATGTATAATTTTATGCATAATTTCCAGATTTCAGGAATGAAATAATAATGTCTAAAGTAACAGAGTGAATTGGTGCTAAAATAGAGAACAAATTCATTTTTAGATCTGCTTTGAGACTATAGTAACCTATTAACATGAAAAAGTTCCCATAATAAAATAAAATAGAAAAAGAGAACTATTGAAGTCTAATATAGATCCATTCTTGCCCCCCAAAACATCAAAATTCTCCATAGATGAATACTGCACAAAGAAAACTCATTGAAGATGTTAGTATATTGGTTATTTTTGAGATTCTTTGAAGTAATCACACAGAAAAGATAAATTTGTAATTTTACCTCAGGGAATTAATGTATTTTAGTTAAATCAATAACACATTTTTGCAATGAGGGGATTACCCTGGGTTCCTTTTGCCTAATTTCCTATTGTTAAGGGTTGGTTTTCTATTCTTTGGGCATTAAGAATTAGAAACAGCAATTATTGCCTTAAAGGAAGACTAATCCTGTTTTGACAGATGCCCACTTCACAAAATATCAAAAGCAATCCTTTCCAGGAAAGTATTAAAACACAGAGACAAAAAGTATACGATGCATTGCCAATGTGTTGGATGACAGTGGAACTAAACTACACCACTTTTAGTTTAACAGCTGTTAATGCAGCCAAGAGAGCTGCGTCTAGATCCATCTGCAACAATCCGGTGAGTGAGTGGGTAAATGTCTTTATCGCTCTGGGCCTCAGTTTATTTGTTGTAAAATGGGAGAGTTTGATTAAGCCTGTGTCTATGGTCCTGTAAATTGTTCATATCCTATACTCCTGTGTCCAACATTCTGATGATGTCCTAGTGGATATGATTTCTATCTTCCTTTTCTCCAGCCCTGCTTCTCTGTACTAGCCTTGGAAAAACGGCTCTCGCTGCTACAAGTGGAGAAAACGGCACCTTCTTCAGAGGACAGAGGTGTGTTGTCTCTGTGCTTTAGCCCCTACTACAACTTAGCATAATACTCTGGATGCTAATATTTGCAGTTTGGATCCTGGATAAGTCACTTCCCCTTTTAGGGTCTTGGTATCTATCTGTAATGAGGATTTTTTTCTGAATTTCCTTTTCTAGCTTTAACTCCCTTTTAGGCCCTTAAGTTTGGTTGGTTGGTTATTTATTTTTATGTGGGATAGAATAATTTTTGGGCATCTCACATTCTCAGTGAGGCTTTCTAGGCCTCCCTTTCTCTCTTTTTCCCCCTTCCTGCTGGCAGAAGTCTGGAGAGCCTTATGAGCCGCATCTCGTCCCTAGGTGGCACGGCTGCAGGGTAACAATTCTGCCCGTGTTTGGCTGCTCTGAACATGTTTAAAGCATTACGGTCCCTCTGGATCGTTCAGGGATAATGCTCTGAGAATCCCTCATTAGAATGAGACCTGTAGGTCTTATCTTTCCATATAATATAGAAAAAGACATGATGCAGCTGGTGGAGAGTTTTATTGACTACAAAACAGATACACAATGATGGGAATCTGAATATTGTACTAGGAAAGCAGAGCTTTAAGCTCATGAACTCATACTTTGATCCAAAAGGTGCAGCGGTACGTTAAGATCACTGTGGAACATCTGGTGAGATTGTTACAGAGAAAAAAATAGAAGTTTGATAACCCCAGGGGCACCTCTAAGGACTCACTCATTTGTGTCCGGGCAAGGACTTTCCATTGGGGAAAACAGGCAGAAACTTTTATTGGCCTCACGCACACCTTTGGATCTCATTCACTTGAGAAAGAATTACTCTCCCGTTGACACTCTCCTGTGTGATGGCCTTGATCCTTGGTGCTGCAGACGCTGAGGGAAAGAGCAATGAAGAGGTCACTGCCGTGCTTCTCCCACCATCTGAACTGTACTCATTTTCATTTCCCTGCTCTCAGCACCTGAAGGCTCTCTGTGCCTTCCAAAATGATCACTAAGCAATGTGACAGGCCTGCGGGAATGAAGAGAGATCTCACCGAGGAAGGATTTCCTCCCACCCTCCAGGAAATGAGGGGTCTGAACAGTGACAGTGTCATCTTCTAGAGGTCGAGAACTTCATCCTAGGTGTGCCTGAATCACAATCTAGTCTCTGACCATAAGCACTCAAGGAGTCCTTTCTGCTTATGTTGACTTTGTAGCACTTACATCACAGATTCTTTGAGCTTACAGAGCATTAAATGCCATTCTGGGCACCTGATTTTGAGATCTACAAAGCATGCTTATGAGAGATGGGTGAGAAGCCAGGGATGTTTATCATGGTCGCTGTTTTCAAAGATATGATTTATTTGACTAACGTTTTGTTGACACATTAGTAAACTGATTCTAGACCAGAGAGAAGAATTGAAACCATTAATACAGATATGGGGAGAACCTTGTTAAAATCAAACCTCTTGAACAGTAGATTGGGCCACCCTATCAAGTAATGGGTTCCCCATCCCTGGCCATGGGTAAGAGAGGCTGAAGGACCATTTGTCGGGAGCTTGCAGAGGGATAGCAGTTAGATCAACTGTTCTGTGATGGTTACTCGAGCTCTGATTCTCTGAATCTCTAACGCCTTAGAACCTTTTTACCATAAATGAATAGAAAGTCCCACTTGTTCCGCACTGTGGTTTCTTGGAGCTTTTCTGTGAGGTGTTAAAGGTAATCTGAGGACATGGAGTTCCCAGGTCACATGTATTTGGGAGCACTGTGTTATACGAAGTACAACGTCCTTTCTTCCCCACAGCAGTGCTTGTTCCATCTTGAACTTACTGACATGCAACATGACTCTTCACGAAGAGGAGAGTGGTATGTAGTGTTCTCAACTGTATCTGGCCATAGAGCACGTCTTTCATAATACTCAATTAAAATCTCATGGAATGCTAGTATTCAACAGAATATACTTGGGGAAATTATGTGAAATCATTTCCTTCTAATTTCCTAGGAGTTTAATAAACAGGCTCCATTACTTAATAGTGATGTGAAAATATTAATGATTGTTTTTATTTACTGCTTGCAAAGAACCTTCATATATATGGTTGAGGACAATATTGAGAGCTCATTTTTTTCTGTGTTATCTAACTTAAGTTAATCCAAGATTCCTGGCCATTTGGGAGTAAAATAAAAATTGAACACAGGACATTTAGGAGTACACTAAGGCTTATGAATATTACAGAATGGATAAATGTGCTGATTCATTTAAAAAAGTAGCTTCAAACAATGAAAGAAATTTTTTTACCTTTCACACTCGACTTAGATTCCTCCATTGTCCTATAAAAGTGATAAAGGTTAAAGCTCATTTTAGTATTAGCAACTATCATAAAAACCTCAAGATGAACTAACTTCCTTTGCCTGCTTGTAAATTTGTAGCTCTTTAATGAGGATAATTGTCTGAGCTCTGTAGTCTCAAGGTCATGAGTTCATGGGAGAATCCTCTGGATCCAGAAACCAGTGAGTACTGCCTCCCACCGACCCTGGGGTCAGAGAAGGTTTACCGGACCAGCTCCATCCTTTCAACTGGCTGCAGGTTTCCTCCCCTGGGATCCTTTCCTGGGTCTGGGTCTGAAGCCTGGAATGTCTGGGCTTTTCAGACTGTTCATTTTATTTTATTTATGTATTTTTTTAAAACTTCTAACCATTTCTCTTGAGTCATAGGATGTATGTGCCCTTTTTGTGGACAGCTGTTTTCATTTTCCAAGGTGGTCAGAAGTACCAGATTGAAAATCTAGACATCTCAATCTCTTATGAATCTTTTCCTGCTATTAGGCTAAAATATTCCGCCAATCTTCCCTTTTTTTGGAGCCAAAATCACGTGCATTCCCACTGGGAAGCACTCTACCTGAACCTTGTTGGTTGTTTCTTTCTAGAGACTTTAATATACTAATTTTAACTGTTGGCTTCAAATCTCAGTGTCCTGGGAGTAAGAGCTGATTAATTCTCACTTGCTGCTTAATGAAATACAACCTGATCTAAGTATCTTCAGGAGAAATTCAACATAAATCTTTCTTTGTCTAGAGTGATGATTGCTAAAAGAATCTTAGGGTACATGAATGCACACACGAGCTGGATGTCCTTTGCCTCCTCCTCTCCCCTGCCAGCTTCTGCCTTACCCTTCACTCTCTCCGTCCAGGAGCTGACGGTACGTGGCGATTTCCTTCTCTAGGTGGGTTTTGATGCCCAGGAGGACCTTGTATTCGCTGTTCTGACGCTCCAGGTCATGGCGTAACTGCATCAGTTCCTCCTCATAGTGAGAGATTATCTGTTGCATGTCCTGGAGTTGGCAGGAGTACCGAGACTGGGTCTCTGATAACGTGTTTTCTAAAGCAGATTTCTGAAAAAAGAAATCATGTTTCTTTCCTTAATTGACTGGCGGCTTGATTGATTCAATAAGATGTGCTTGTTAAGTACTTAGGATACAGCGACCACTCAGCTAGGTGTCTTGGCAGCTGCTGGGGATGCAAAGATGAGAAGCAGGCTGACTTATAGGTTTGGGGCTTGGGCAGTGGGGAGTTGAGCGGTGTCAGGACTTTTGAAGCCCGTTTTCCCAGTGTAAAACCTTTGTGTCAGGGAGCTCTTGGCAACTTCGCTGCGCTCCTGTAGCGTTTATTGTTTACACCGCTCCTTTGGGATGGGGCATATGCTGCCTTGCTCTGATCTGTTCCTTACCTCCTCATGCTTACATTTTGTTTCTGCCAGATGGAAAACTCCTAGCGGGAGACGGCGACTGAGACTGCTGTCTGTTTTATCTCCAGAGAAGGGTGTCAAGTAGGGATGCCAGATAAAATAGAGGCCACTTAGTTAAACTCGAATTTCAGATGAGCAACGAGTAATTTTCTAGTACAAGTATGTCCCAAATATTGCCCCAATATTGCATAAAACATACTCATACTAAAAAAAACTTTGGTTTTTTATCTGAAATTCTAATCTAATTGGGTGTTCTACATTTTAATTCAGTTAATCTGGCAACCCTAGTCCCAAGCAATGCTTTTCGATTATGGCAATGGTAACAAATCGTCATTTTTGAGGAAATTTTAAAAGCTGCAAAATACAGTTGCTGGATACAGGATGCAGAGAACTGAGTTCAAGTCCCTGTTCTGTTTGGTGTTGCCACCTGCTTTCCTGGAGCACCTGACTTTCATCTTAAGGAGAAACTCATAACTGTGCTGGATACTCTCACTTTATCATGACTGCTAGCTTTCAGGGGGCTCTTAATGCTGCCTGGCCATTAAACCACATGTCCCTGGTCTACTTACTCTCCTCTTCTCCCAGAGGGCTATTTCATTCCTTCTCCTCTGTCTTCCAACCTCCCTCCTCCCTCTCCTTTCTCTCAGCCCATGGCCTTGCTTCCTATGTCGTTGAGGAGATGAAAGCCGCCGGGAGAGGACTCCCACAAGCTCTCACCATTACTTACACCCAGGTGGTTGAGTCTGTCCAGGTACTCATTTCCTCCTGTTACTTGGCATGAGCTGTCTGTGCTCCAGTCATCTCTGCAATTGCCTGCCTTCTTGCATCATCAGTGTTCTCCTCGCTACTAGATTATTCCCACTGGCTTTCAAATAGAATAATTTCTCCTACCTTAAAATTTTTCTCTCTTGAACCCATATCTACCTTCAGCTGTCATCCAATTGTTCTGATCGCCTTCACCTACAGCAAAGTTCCTCAAGGCATTGTCTATATCTGCTGTTTCAAATTCCTCTGGACACCCTCCAAGGTTCAAGGCTACATAGTCTGGCTCCGTTGTTACCCCATGGCCTCCCCTCCCTTCCCTCCTCTCCTCCTCTCCTTTCTTCTTCTCTTTGTTCACTCACTGCAGCCACAGTGGCTTCCCTGCTATTCCTCCAACCCATTGGACATACCTGTGCCTCATTGCTTGTGTATTTGCTGTTCCCTCCACCTGGAACCCCTCCCCCCATAGCCACATAATTCACCTCCTTACCACTTTCAGGGTTTTGCTCAGCTGTCACCTTAACAGTAAAACCTTTCCTGACCACCTTGTTTAAAATGACATCTATTCACCCTGCCATGCCTTACCTCCCTTTCATGCTTCATTTCTTTGTAGCACTTTTCTCTGCCTAACATATTATGTATTTTGAAGATTCATGCATTTATTGTCTGTCATCCTCACTAGAATACGAACTCCTTTATTGTCAAATCTTCAGTGCTTAGAATAGTGTCAGATGGTGGAATGCATGGAAATGGATATAAATGCCTTGCTGACCTCACAGGGTGTTGTGAAATACTGTGTGTTAAAATATTTTGAAAGCTATAAAACTGTAATTATTTCTGGGCTCGTTATTATCACCTTGACAGCGCACATTTTAAACGTCTGTTCACCATCACTGATTCCTACAACATAACAGTAATTTACCATGTGCATCTACAATAAAATGAGCTAATCATTTCTCCTCAAGACTGAGGGCAGAGTGGTACTGGGGAATGATATTGATGAATGATTAGAAGATTCAGATAGGCTACAAAGGTACTCAAAGGATAGATTTTATTTAATGAATTTTGAGTGCTTATGACATTCACACAAAGCATTTTACTAAAAGACCATAAAGATTATAGAAATGACTTAGACTCAAGAACTTGTAGTTTGCTAGGTGATAAGACACATGTACAGTGATTGGAGTCAGCCAGGCCTGGGTGACCTGGAGTCATCCAGGTCACAGGCACATAACTTTGCTTTATTGGAGTTGGGGGGACAGGCTGGTTGTAAGTGGGGAGAGCACTAATAGAGATTATGGGAGTCTAGAGCTGCGCTGCCCCCAAAACACCACCTGGCTTCACCATTGACCTCTTACTAGCTGTGTGACCTTGGCTAATTTACTTAACTGTTTGGAGCTTTGGTTTACTTGTCCCTAAAATGGAGTTACTAAAACCTACCTGGAAAAGTTAATGTGAGGATTGATGACATTTAGTATAATGAACTCCCTAGCACACCATGGACGTTCAATGAATGATAGCTCTTGTTATCATCCTCATCATAAAACATTTGGGGGGAAAGTGGGAAGTGAGAGATGTCCCAAGGGAGTTGGGGAGATGGGCCCATGAGAGAGGTCAAAGAAGGCTTTGTGGAGGAGGTGGTACCCACCCAGGATTTTCCAAGCTCAGACTCACCCTGTTGCACTGTGCCTGCAGGTCGATCTCCAGGGCCTGGAAAGTACGCTTCAGTTCATGAATGTCACTTTGGCTGCTCTGCACAACTTTTGGATTGGCCGCCTCCTGGGCCATCATCGCTGACTGTGAGACCAAGCAAAGGGCAGAGGCATTGGCATTGGACCGCATGGAAATGGAACCTTCAGGGAGTCTGGGCACCTTTCTTTTACCTGCTCTTTATACCACGTGTCCAAATCTTGATGCTGCTTCTTTATTATAGACTCGTATTCCTGCCTCATATCCTGCAGGACCTTGATCAGATCTTCCCCTGGAGTTGTATCCACCTTCACATTGACCTTGAAGTCATTTGGCACACGATGTTCCTCCATTTCCTGTTTAATAACAGAAAAAGAAAATGAATTGGCTGTAATGATCAGAAGGCTGGAAGTGTATTGATTGGCAGCAGTTAATGGATCGTTTAGAACTTCAGCTTCTGTGGTTGCTACTCTTTCACTGGTTTGGTTTGGTTTCTCAGTTACTATTTGTTGATGACAAAATATTATGTACTTTTTTCTCTTATGCTTATACAGACAGATATCAAACAGCCTTTGTGATTACTGACTTAATTCCTGGTTGAAAACATTTCAGAAAGAATTGTGCTTAATAGTGTGTCAAGATTGACTTTCTTTTTTGAGGAGGATTAGCCCTGAGCTAACATCTCTTGCCAATCTTCCTCTTTTTGCTGAGGAATATTCGCCCTGAGCTAACATCTGTGCCTCTCTTCCTCTGTTTTATATTTGGGATGCCTGCCACAGAATGGCTTGATAAGCAATGCGTAGGTCCTTGCCTGGGATCCAAATTTGCGAACCCCGGGCCACAGAAGTGGAGTGTACAAACTTAACCGCTAAGCCATGGGGCTGGCCCCATCTGGTGTGTCAAGAACTCTTCAGCAAATGTTCATGGGTGAATCGACACATTTAAGCAGTTGAACATTTCGGGTTATAGACCAAAGCTTTTGGGAAGCAGTTCAGTAACCCAAAGCCAAAAGACGTAGAGGCTTTTAAAATCTCATCAATGCATTATGACTCTGTAGGACTGATGCCCATAGGATATGAAAACCAAGAAACCACAGGAAAGTTTTAATTAGCAGTCATTATCTGACCAGCTGTTCAGAAACTAAGGCTCTTTGATGTTCGTAAGCAATTTTGTTTGCCTAAAATGGGGACTGTTTTTCTACCATTTTATCAGAGTCTCAGGGACTTTAGATGGATAGTAACTTTTTAAAAGTCAGTTAAATGCCTCTGGAAATTAGGATTCTTAATTTTGCTACTAGTCACATTTACCTTGATCAGTGACAGATTCTCTTTATTCTATTGTCCCTCAATTTGCTGCACATTGGGTCAGTGAAGGAAGTTCAGTCTCACACGTTTGTTCTTACAGTGTAATAAAAAAAGTCTGGGGAAATATTGTGTGTTAACAAAATTGTTGACCAATTCATCATTAATTGTGATTATATTTTGGCTGTTATATTTGACACGTGAGTAGATAATCTTGAAGTTGGAAAAATTAGATACTTGTGGTTCCTTACGATTATTTAGGTTGAAGGACGATAGAACCGGCATTTGGATGGTAATGTCTTGTGTAGGTATTGAATCACTTGAAATGTGCAGGTTAAGAGCAGTACCAGTTATCAGGAGCCCCCGGGGAGTTATACCTGCTCGTGGTGCTTCTTCATGAGGATGAGCTCCTTCCTCATTCCCTCAACCTCCTGTTCCAGGTCTGTTGTGACAATGGTCAGATTATCCAAGGTCTTTCGGAGACCCTCAACTTCAGCTTCCAAGTCTTTCTTGAAGGAGTGTTCATTATCATACCTTTGATTAGAAGGAAGGGAAGAGCACATCTGTTGTTGGAAGGCTCTGGTCTTTTAAGGATTTACTTTCGTTTAGAGGCGAATCTCTTACCTTTTAGGTTTAATGGGAGCAAATGAATACATACTTTGCAAGCTTCATATGTCTATTTCATGCAGGTTTTTCTGTGATGGTGATTCAAAGTTATTTTTTTTAATTAGAGTAAAATAATAAACAGTCATGTGGCCAGCACTTATATTTAGCAACCATTAACGTTTTGTCATGTTTGCTTATTTTTATATTCTATTTTGTATTTTGAAGTAAATTACAGACATTATGATATTTCACCCCCTAAATACTTCAGAATGCATTTAAAGAAAAAGACATTTTTCTAAATAAGCATAACATTATCACACCTAAAAAATTAATAACAACTCTTCAATGTCATCTAATTATTGCCTCATATTCAAATTTTCCCATACCAAAAATTGTATTTTATAGCTGGCTTGTTTAAACTAGGGTCCAGTCAAGTATTTGTTCTTGTTACACCTTTTAATTATATCTCAGGAAGATTTTACGTGTGGGCAAGTGTGAGATAAGTTTTCCTTCTGCAAAACAAAAACAAGAGGAACCCAAAAAACAAAACAAAACCACCAAACAAAAACCCCCGCAACACCGTGAAGAAGGAACTTACTTGAGGCTGAAGTCATCCACGGCCATCCTGGCGTTGTCAATGAGAAGAATGATCTGAGCGTTGGTCAGCTTACCATCCACTATCTGTAAAACACGTGCCAAGAGTCTTCTCAGTCAGACACACACACAGGGGAGCTGCACTTCTGCCCTCTAGTCTCCTGAGAATTTGACTTGTCAGCGTAGATGCCTTCCATTTTGGCAGAGGAACAATGAATAATCAAATCAGTAAATGTTTGCTGAGCGCTTACTAGGTGGAAAGCATCAGAACGATTTTATAGCAAGGATATGGTTGCAGCCAGTTTCATGGTCTTTTTTTTAAACTGAGCTTTGACCGGCTAGGATTGATGCCACTGCTGAAAGAATGATATGGGAAGGGAAGGAGAGGCATCGTTCAAATGCCTTCTGACTTTCTAGTATGATGAACACGTCTTCATGTTCTGCTTAAGCTCATCCACGTTGGAAGTTGTTAAACGAGGTTTAGGTTCTGACCCTTTTCTTATTGTGAATATTAGTTTGGCTCCCCTAAAGGGCAGTAATTCTTTCAGATGGATGTAATTCTTCTTCCCGATAGCATTCGTGTTTCTGCTCAGTGATATTGACCAAAGTGTCACTGAGACAAACTATCGCTGATACTACTTCGTCAAACTAATTTTAAGTATATTTTATAGTAGTCATCACATGACATAATTATTTTTTGCCCAAAGTGACTCTAGCCCTACACATAACTTGTAGGTAATGTGTATGTGTTTCTAACTTAGTCTGTGATGAGAATGCCCCAGTTGTAGCTTTTAAAATATTCACTGAAATAATTCTTTACCTTAGAATGAAGCAGCTTAATAAATACTAACTGTGGTAAAGCCTTCAGGTAAAGACTTTCACTGGATGTTTAGATATGTTTTTACTATAAAGAGAAAAATATTGTTGGAAGTATCCACACGAGCAATCGCGTGTAGATGTGTGATTTGTAAATACGTCTAGGCATTTGTGATCAGAGAAATAGTGCTCATTTGATGTAAGTCACTGTCTTCAGGAAATTGGGTGGAAGATCTCTCAATGTCAAAAGTATAATACTACTTTTGTACCAAGTATTGTGCTGAACTAGGAACTCAGAGATTTTCCTTTTATTTCTTGTTACTGAACATCCGCGTGAACTTGGCCAGTCGCTCCACTCCCTGGGCTTCCATTTCACTGTCTGTTAGATAAGTAGTTTACACTAGAAACAGGTAACATTAGAGGTCCTAGTCCAAACTTCTGTAACTTGGTTGGACCAGAGAATCCTGTGACATTCCTGTTGTGTTTATACAGATAATTCCTTTATTTAGAAAGGAGTTTTTAGGACAAAGTTATACCTCAATACAAAGGCACCTTTTAAGAATCTGGTCCTATTCAAAGCTCCACTGATAACCTGGAATTTGGTGTCATGAATGCACAATAGCAGGATTCAGAGGGGGTAGGAACACTGGGTCTGGAACTCAGAGAGCAGGACCTGGGCTCCCGCGCGGGGCCCGCGAACTGAGTGAGCTTGCTGAGTCTCAGTTTCTTCATCCACAAAAAGGCAATAAAAATAGCCACTTCATCAGAGTTGTGAGAATTAGATTAGAAGAGATTAAATAAAATAATGTAAAATACTTAGCATATTCTGGGCATACTGTAGACACTCTGAAAAATTAGTTGAAACTAAATGAGTTCAGAAAAATGTAAATTGTTTAATGTTCTTTTTTCAAATATAACACTTTTGTAATTAGAGCCAATGTCTGTATTGGATAAACCCCAGGTTTTATATGTTGGGATGCATTCTCAAACTTTTAACTGTTGGTGGTGGAAGATAGCCAGGCTGGCTGCGCCTGCCCAATTTCGTTCTTCCCTTGGTGGATGCCAAATGGTACTGTGACTGCTTCCTTTGCTCTTGTCTCCCCTCCATAGTGCTGCTCAGGGACTTTCTTACCAGCGCCTTTCCCTCCAGCCTCTTTATTCTTTGCCTTATCTAAGCGCATGGGAAATGAAAAGTAGCTCCATCCAAAAGGCCTGAGGATCCCTGGGGTTAGCATTAGTTGTGCACTGAGGTGTGGACTGACATCCAGAGTAACCATGCACTATACACCCCACGGAATCAGAAAATCAAAAATACCGTCTGTGGGCTTATTTGGCTTTTCTGAGTCAAACTGATCATTTATCCATTGCAAGGCCCACGTCAAGAGTCTGATTCCCTAGGCAGCATTCTCATGGTTCCTGAGTGGTGAATTCTGAAATGTACTCGATGTGGAGTACATTTAAAAACTGAAACTATTTCCCACTGTTCGGGTTACCTGATACAATATGATGATGCAGTCCCTGTTTCTGAGACATCCTTCACCGTAATGAATGGATCAGGGTGGATTGAGCAACAGTATATGAGGCATAGGCTTTGCATTGTATGTTATAATTAATCATCTGGATTCTCCCCAAGGCCCTGAGTTCATTCTTTTAAAAGAATCTAGTTGATGTGTTATTGCACCATTTTCACCCCAGGGTGTGTAATCTCGTCCCAGGGAGAGGAAAATAGAATTTTTGACCATGAACCAAAATCCCAAATATAGCAGTGTTGTGAGCTATTCTAATATTCTAATACCCCTATGACTGTGTCCAATTCTGTGTTTCAAAGGGATTGGATTAATTTTTGAACTCAATTTCTTGTAGACTTCTTGAGTAACGTTTAATACCCCTGAAGTGGGGGTGGGAGAATGCCGTGTCTACTCAGAACACTTCATCCAGGCCCGGGCAGGGGTCAGCCCCAAGTGGTTGTGGGAACTCTTTGGGCCTCTATTTTCTCACCTGCAAACAAGGGAGGTCGGGATAGATAGACAAACTCCACGTCGGTTATTTTCTTCAAACAAGGAGAAAATACAACTGAAGTAAGAAATCCAGAAAAGAGTAGAATTTGAAGCTGAAGAAGCTTCCCATTGAATGTCAGAACCTAGAATCCCAGGCTTTTTGGAGACGGGGCAAGCCACCCCCTCCTCGTCATTGCCCCCACTCACACGTCTCAATTCTGCTCCAAGGAATTTAGGCAGCCACTTGGTCTCAGTCTCCTCATCTATAAGTCAAGGATAGAAATACCTGCCTCACAGAGTGAGATAATGCATATGAAATATGTGTTGCATGATTAAAAATGCCAATGTAATGCATTATCTTTATTAATAAATACTCTTATTTTTGTATGAGGTGTGCTAGTCAGCACGATGCTGTATGGAAATTATAAGGCCATTGAAACAGACTGGGGTTAGAATTCCACCTCTGCCTCTTGCTGGTGGCTTCGGATGGCTACTTCACTTTTCTGAGTTTCAGTTTCTTTCCAGGGTTGTTGTGAGAATTAAATTAGATGATGTAGAACATTTCCATCAGTGCAGAAAGCTCTTGGACAGCGCTTATATGTGTATTAAATAACCAGCATGATGCCTGGCATACAATAAGAGCTCAATAAATATTTCCCTCCCTTTTCCCCCTTTCCCTCCTTCTCTCTGCTGTCAGCTAGTGAATTATTTGACCAGGTCTAATCTCGTATTTCCTTTGGGAGTTATGTTCTCAGCTGTCCATTTGCAAAAATCTCCTATTGTCTCCATTCTAAAACCAAAGCAACTTTATTAATGAAAAAGAATGGTGAGGTGTGTTGAGTCACCTTGTTTTTTTCATAAAGACAACCAAGTACTATATAGTTAAAGTAATTACACAGCCAGTTATCAGGTTGATTATTCAATAATTAGGGTTCATTATGAGGACAGATTTTTATTATCTTGATTGGTCCTTCCTACATTTAAGAAAGGACGACTGAGTGTTGAGAAATAATACTGTATAAATATTGGAACCCCATGATGCCCTTTCTAGGACAGGTTAAATCATGATCTTACAAGGAGTTTCCTGGGGTTACTTTCCATAAGAAGGAAGTTACATACCTTTAAAAAATAACATATGAAATGACTAGATTCCCTCTACTTCTAGCCAATATTATGAGACATCCCAGAAAGTATAAGTTTAGCTTTTTTAATGTTTGGTTAAAAAGTTACTTATTTTTTGAAGAAGTCTCCTTAACCCACCCTAACTCTAAGCTTCCAAAAATTATGCTCATTTTACTTTTTCTTCTAGCAATGTGCCATTTTCAGAACTGTGAGCAGTTAGAACTCAGAACTTCCAGCAGCCCTCAGAAGGAAATAGCCAGGGGTGTCACAATGATGTATCTGCTAGTGGAGTGACATTTTTTAGGTGTGATCTCCAAAATAGTATAACTCAGCCTTTTTTGGGTGGATAATAACACCTTCGCTAGGATTTTGAAGTGGAGCAGAACTGACGTAATGAGCAGTAAATGCTCTCTTGTGCCTTGTGCACTGAGCATGTGGAATGAATACCAGCCCTTATCATTACTGTTACATGGCTGGATCATAAGTGATACTGGACAGCAGCTGATGCCCTTACATTTTTTAAGTTTTCTGCATAATTTATGTATAGAAAAATAAATATAGAGAACAGACTTTCCCAAGTCCAGATTTAAGGTATAAGAAGAAAATCTTCTTGAATACCTTTGTTCACAATTACTTTAAGGTCTTTTGCCATTCTCCTGGAAATTGTTTTTTGTACGGATCTCTCCTCCCATGGGTCCCCTGGAAATGCAGCACCCTCTTGAGTTCCAGGGTCACCCAGGATCTTACCTGCTCCTGCAGGTGGCTGATGTTTTCCTCATATTGCGAGTAATCTTGCTTACTGCCAGGGTCTCTCTCCTGATGCCACTTCAGGATGCGACTTTCGAGCTTCATGTTGGCCTCCTCCAGGGCACGCACCTTGTCCAGGTAGGAGGCTAGGCGGTTATTGAGGTTCTGCATGGTCTCCTTCCCATTTCCACCTAGGAGGCAACTGCCTCTTCCAGACCCCCAGGACCCTCCGGGGGGCGGGCAGCTTGGTGAGGTGAAGGAAAGGGAGATGCGGACACCTCCTGCTCCACCATGGACGCTGGGAGCCCGGGGGAAGCTCCCCGGCCAGCCCCTAGTGCCATATGCTCCCCGGCCGGACCATGTGCCATGGAGGGAGCCCGAGAGGGTCTGGCTGAAGCTGTGGCTGGAGTTCATGGTCCCATCTGTGTTTGGGGCAGGGCCGGACTCTGCTCCACTCCCTGGCACCACAGAACTGCGCTGCCCCAGACTGCCCCGGATGCTTTTATGCCCTTTGCTGTGGGAGTTCCCTTCTCTGACAACTGTACCAACAAGATCATATCGTTGTGCAACATGTGTTTCCTCTTGGTCAACCCTGAATTGCCCCTGGGCCTTCACACCCGTTGTTGTTGTTTAGAGCCACATCAGTGTATCAGTTTGCTTCTCCCTTCCAGTTGTAAGCCGGAGGTGTGGTCCACACCTTAGGGGGGTGTCAGTCTCCGGTGTCTTTCTAATCTTTCCATGGAGTTTTTCCATTGTTCATTTATCAGTGAAAAGTCAGATTAAAGACCACAAAAAGGTTATTTGGTGTAGTATAGATTGCCTTTTAAAAAGTAGGCATTAAACACACGGACTCACACATCCACACCCCCTAAATAAACAAACCCCAGCTCTAAAGCGAAGGTGGGAGAGACTCACAAGGGAAGAGCCAGATCAGAACAGAATCTCTGATCCTGGAATGAAAATACTCGCGCTGAGGAAATGGAGAATGTTCTGAATATCTGATGCCTTTGTGGCAGTCGCTGTCTGATGGAAAGTAATTTCAAAGGGATGGTTCTTAAGAACAAACCCTCAATTATAATTAATTAATGAATGACCGAGCCTTCCACTTCCAGAGTGCCTTTCATCCCCAGCACACCTCAAAACCAAACAACCCTGGCCTGTGCTCAGGACTTCTCTTGCTCCTGGGAGGAATGCAGCCTTTGTTAAGTGGCCAGCAGCCCTGTCCCGGCTGAACCCTGCATAGGCTGGGCTCTGTGTGTCTGTGACCTGCAGAGAGGACGGAGGAAAACAGGAAATGTGCCATGGGTTGTCTAACGTGCTTGATGAATATTATGGTTCGTCTGCCAAGGTAAAGGTTAGGAATGAATAAAGAAATAGTCTGGGGGTGGGGAGCCATGTGGTGGTTACTGGCAACAAGATTTAAAGGGGACTTAGAAATAAAATGTCGACATCGGAAGGGACTTTAGCGTTCCTCCGTTCAAGCCATTAATTTTACAGGTGAAGAAAACTGAGGCCTGTCAGGAGTAGGATATGGCAGAGGACTGATGGTGGGTTAGTGGCAAAGCCAGGGCCGGATTCTTTCTGCCACACAACACTGTTATCATTGAGTTGAATCTTGATGGAGTTCTGTGCAACACTTCTTTTTCATAATAGTGATAATGGAATTTCCCAGTTTACATAGCCCTTTGATATTCTTTATTTAATACACACAACAACTCTTGATGTAACCAGGCAAGGGTTGTTGTCTCCATTTTACAGGTAAAGAATCAGGGGCTCATGGAGGTGAATGATTCAGAGCTGATTTGCATGTGCAGTGTAATTCAACACACGAATTTGTGGGTGTCGTGGCCTTATCTGTACTGTTTCCACTGCTTGGAAAGTCACTGCCTGTGCTGCCCATGCCTGCTCCCCGCCTTAAGATGTGGTTTGAGGGTTACCTCCTTCAACAATTGTTCTCTGAATTTTCCCGCATGACTTGGGTGTCCCTTCTATGACGAAACCGCCTCTTCTGGATCCTAAGATCCTCCAGAGGAACAGACAGCTTGGTGTCCCTGCCCCACTGCAGAGGCTAGGAGTCCCCAGCAGGGCCCCGCCGCCTCCCTGGCCCTAAGTCTATCCCTGTTCTTTCACTCACCACTGCATTTGTCACACTCCTCTGGAACTGCAGTCTTCTTGAAAGCAGGGATTATGTCTTCCGTCTTTCAAGCATCAAAGTCTGGCTTCGTATTGGCGTTTCATAAGTGTGAGTTAACCCAATAATGAACTTTTTAGAGTCAGGATTTTAACTCAGGTCCTCTGATGCAGTTACTGCCTGCCCCTTTGAGGAGTGTGAGATGTAAAACCAGATAGTAGAATAAAGCCTCTTCAAGGGGTGAACTAGCCAGCCACAAAGGCAAAATCATTCCTAATTACAAATAAAATCACCTAAAGCACACCAGCTCTGCTTGTCTGCCCTGGCAACAAAACCTTGCAAAGTCCTCCAGACTTTCCTCATCTCACTGTGCACAAGATGGAAAAATTTAGTCAAGACTAAAGGAAGCCTTGGGGGTGCTTAGAGGGAGCCCTCTGTTAAAGTGTTGTGCAGTCACTTACATCTGAACATGAGAGAAAGACAAAAGGGAGATGAGGTAAAAACAGAGCAAATGAGGGAAACGTAGATTTGCTCAGACGTGTGGTGCAAGCCGTGTGTTGACGGATGGGGGTGGTTCCTGATCATCTGTTTTGACTCAAGGTTGGGTCGGCTCTGGTTTGAGTTCACATGGACCAGCCTCACAAATGAGAACATCCATCTCTAGGACGTGCAAGAGCCAGGCTGCACTCCGTTTCTCTAAACTCTCTCGTGATAATCTGCAATGGAACCGATCATTTCTCTGCCCATTTCAGGCGTGTCTGAGTGGCAGTGACTTATTAGCCCTGTAAATTTGGCCTGTGCATCATTTTACAGGAGTATGTAGGAGTCTGGATTTATAGAAGTTAGCCTCCAGCAAAATATTTCCTGTATTATAGCAGCACCAGGGCACGGGAAAATTGGTAAAGAGATTTGAGAGGACTAGAGAGAAGTAATCTCTTCTAGAACTCTGGTACAATGATTTTCCGTGTAATTTACAATGGGTGGAGTTCCACTGGATTTTAAAAGAAATGGTGGGGCATTTTTTTTGGTAAAAATGATATATGCTTATCATAAAAAATTCAAGTAATACATAAAAAAGTATAAGAAAAAAGATCTTGAAAAACTTCTTAATTCTACCATACAGACAACCATTGGTAAGTTTGGTGAACATTATTTCAGATACTCTCCACAGGTGGATGGCTAAAATAATTTTAGAAAGATGAGTTCATACAGTTTATTCTATTTTAGAAGAAGTAAGCTAATTAAAAAATTTAGTTGACAGGCTAAAATGAATTCACTTTAGTTATGTGTTTTCTATAGGAATTTTAAACATTCATCACATTATTTTATTTTTATAATTTTTAAAGAACATAAAATGACCTGTAAATGCCAGTATTTGTGGAATGACAGAACTGGAAAGGCCAACAACGTCATTTATTGCAGCTTTCTGCTTTTAGGTAGGTCAACTGCAAATTGCTGAGGGTATTTTTTTTTTTTTAAGATTTTTAGTTTTCCTTTTTCTCCCAAAGCCCCCGGTACATAGTTGTGTATTTTTAGTTGTGGGTCCTTCTAGTTGTGGCATGTGGGATGCCACCTCAGCATGGCCTGATGAGCGGTGCCATGTCTGCGCCCAGGATTCTAGCTGGTGAAACCTCGGGCCGTTGAAACAAAGTGTGCGAACTCAACCACTCGGCCACGGGGCTGGCCCCACTGAAGGTATTTTTAAACTGTTTTTAAAGAACTCAAGGGATAAAGGATCAATTGCATTCTCAGTAGATGTCCAACATTTACTCGTCCTTTTGGTCAATGAGCATTTCACCTGTGATATGGTTTCATGATTTTTTAAAAAATTTCTATTGAGTTCAAATTGTTCAGAATATAAATTGTTCTTCTTTGCATGACTTTCCAGCTAAAAGATTTGTAATTTTCACATTTAGTTCATCTTTCTGATGAACTGAGATGTTGTCATTAAAAGGAAATGGGTATTTTGCAGGGGGTTGAGTGGTGAGTGAACGAATGGGGTTGCACGTGGGTGCATTAGGGATCAGATGGGAGCCCTGTCAACAGTTAGTTGTCATTAACTGAAAGCACAGTGTGTTTGTGCCTTTTAAAGACAATCATTCCATCCCTGAAGCGTTCTATAGGCCCCCTCTTCTTTATAGTGAGAGAAGAATGGCCAAAACAACACCCAAATAGACTTTTACTATGCATGACATTTCAGAACAGATGAGTAGTAGAGCTTCAGGAAAAATTGCTGTGTCATTATCCTGTGATTTGGAGGGTTACATAAAAAGACTAGATGTTTATAGAAATAAAACACAGCTTCTGCAATGACACCAGGTCAGACATTTTATAAATGCCTAGGTTTATCAAACTCTGGCCAAATCAAAAGAAAATTTTCTCATATTTTGATTTTTCCAGAAAAAAGAGGCCAACAGATAAAAGGTTTAAATTAAAAAGTATCCAACATAGTGTTTCAGACGAGGAGGGAAGGTAAACCAATGTAAAATTGCTTCCAAATAGTATCTGTATATATTGACTGATATACAGGGAAAAATAATTAAAAACACACACAGGCAAAAAGAGTTTTAAGATTACAGAAGGAAATTTCCTCAAACAGTATGTCTTGAGATAAATGTGTTGGAAACCCTTCTTAATCTGGTTTTTAGAAGCTGGAGAGAATTAGATAAGGATGCAGCAGTAGACAGAGCCTTGTAAGTGACCACAAACGAATAGCATTTGGGGCCTTAAGAGAAGAGTTAGGAAATTTGAAGAAGAGAAGGCATCAGAGAAAGAAAGAGAAAGCAGATTTCAGTTAAATAAGATCTGTTTTGACAGAAATCTAATTCAGCAAGTGTTTATTAAGATCCTAATCCATATTAGCATATTTTTGAGCAATTCAAAATGTATGAAAAGTGAAGCCGTGTTTGCTGCACGTCCTGCGCGTCAAGCAACTGCCTAGTTATCCCAGAACTTAATCGTAAGGAAGCTTAAAGGCCCAGGGTATGGCCAACATCTTCAACTCCTCAACACTTTCAGTTTACAGAGGGCTGTGGCAGGCCCTCCGTAAATGTTTGTTAACCTTGGTCTTGGGAAGAATATAAAGTCGTAGTGGATTGTGTGGAATAGAATAAGTTAAGATAAAAAGGAGAAGAAAAGGAAGGATAATTGTGGGCAGGGGTAGTTAAAAAAGATAAGCCTAAGTGGATACTTAAGGGACCCTCATGGTTGGGAAGGAGCAAGAGGTCCTAGGTAGTAGAGTCAGAAAGAATGGCTGGAAAGGAATGACAACTCCTGTAGAATTTCCCAAATTCTAGATTCTTCTGATTGCTTCCCCGTGGTAATTTTTTGAGCGTGGTTCTCTGACCGCTGTATTTCTTTGAAGGTAATAATGAGAGCTAAAGGCTTTATTAGATTCCAGTCTGGCATTTTGGGCAGGAATGCTTTGTAGGGAGTGTTGTGCACTTCCTGTTGTTCACACTGCGAATCACTGCTTCCATTTTAGCTGAGCTCTTTAACTTGGAATTCAGTGGTTAGACTTCAAGAAGTTGGTAAAATCTCTAAAACTGTTTACAAAATTTTGTTTAAGTCTTGACATGTTCACTCTTCTGAGGGGGAGGTGACAGCTTTCATTAACTTTTCAAAGAAGTCTACAAATAGAAAAAGTTGGGAGCCAATGATGTAAAACTTTAAAGGTTCCTTCTCTCTGTTGGCCTCTAGTTACCAAGAAAATGTTTAGGATTTTCATGTTCTATAGGAACATAATATTGGACTTTGAAATGAACCATATTTACCATCTGTCTCATACCCGTCATTTTACAGACAAGAAACAAAAGAAGGGAATTCCTTTCAGCAAGGGCCCGTGGCTAGTTAATAGCAGAGCTAGGATTGGCAGTGGGATTCCATGACATTGTTGTAGAGCTCCCTAATTTCTTTGCTTTATTATTTTTTAAAGCCATAGAGATGATGCTTTAGGTTCCCTAAGATTTTTGCAATTGTGGGATGTTGATTCATGCACCTGTTGATTTACAAATGTCCAGCTGTGTTTAAAATGTTTCTGTTACTTTTTTCTCCTATCCCCACACTATGCGTTTCGTCTCTGATTCCATTGTTGGTTAAAGTCTGCAGCCACAAATAATTAGGTTAAATTTAATTCACTTAATTATTTAATTTACTAATTTAATTACTCTAATTTAATTTACTTAATTGTTTCTTTTGTTGAGAGTTTACTTTAGAGGTGCTCTGGTTCTGTGAGTAGAGAGACTAATAAGACGCAGTTCCTGCCTCCCAGGATTCTCTAGTCTATAGATATGGGAGTTTGTTTTGTTTTGGTTTTTGCAGATTTAGTACCCTGCCAGATGAACAATGTGTTACGTTAGGGTCTGTTCTGTGGTGCTTAGGAGCAGTTACTGATCTTTACTCATTTATGCCTTGAATTCAGAATTGCCAGTTCTCAGGGAGACATGGAAAGTTAGCATTATCACCAACAGAGACAGCTTCATTTTCTTGGTTGTCGGGCTCTTTTCACCTGGTGGAGATGAAGTCTTCATCATTTGAGTGACATATTTGTCATTCAGCACCTTAGTGTGAACCTTGGGAAGAGTGGGCCAGCCTATCCCATAATACTGGAGCTGAATCTCATTTATCACTATCACCTTCAAAAGAGGAGGCCTATCTCTTCCCTTTTCCCAGCTGACACCATACCTTGCTGAGAAGGTAAGAGGTGTTCCAGCCAGATCACTTCTTTGAAAGGAGTGCCGGGACAGCCTGGCTTAAGCCTGATTTTAGATAGATGCTTAAGTCCCTTTGCACTGCCTCTGGCATGGCACCAGGGCTATTGGGGTGATTTTGTTTATTTAAGGCTACAGAAGAAAAACAAGTCCCCACTAGTGGGTGGGGAGTGCAAGTGCAAGACTGAAATGATTTCACTCTTCTTTTTTCTCCTTATTATCATCTTAATCCAAAGAACATGATAGGTAACCAAATAAATCCCTTACACAAAGGCTGTTGTCACTGGTAATCCTTGAATTAACCTGCATTTTACATTTTAAGTAACTGGTGTTGGTTTACTGAGACATCATCTCATGCAACTTGCCGAAATCTTGTCTTGGTAGGTTTCCCCTTTAGCCCAGTGTGGTTCTTGTTGTGTTAGGGTCAGTGTGTGGAGGCCTGTGGGAAGGTCCTTGCACACCATGATTCTTCCTCACTTGACAGTTGTTGGTGCCTGAAATGCAACATTTGTTTGTTTGGTTCACAAAAATATTGCTTCCTATTAAAAAAAACACCTTAATGTATTGTTCACCTTTTCATTCATCCATTCATAGAACGAATACTTACTGAATACCTACTCTAAGTGACTGGAGCATAGAGAGCAAGGGGGAAAGTAGGATGAGATGAAGCTGGTGATGCATTTAGGTGCTTTCCCACCTCTGCTAAGTATTTTGATCTTCAACACAAGAGCCATGGAGAGCTACAGAAAGATTTTAAGCAAAGGAATGCTGTACCATGATCATGTTTGTGTTTTAAAAAGATAACCCTGGCAGCTTTGTGGAGAAGAAATGAGAGAGTAAACGTGTAGGGATCAGTTGGGAGCCTATGGCACCTGTGCAGAAGAGAAATGATGGTGATTTATTTGTTATTTTTTGTAGAAGAATGATTTAGTGAAATATGCAGAGGTATTAGAAGAGTAACACAGCTTTAGTTAGTTTTCTGCCATGAAAAAGAAAACATCATAATAAAATTCAATTTATCGTTGATTCTTACGGCAACTATAGTGTGCATATGCTGCATTTGTCCCCTCAATAGGATGATGTAATAAATATACTGTTTATTATGCTATCCTAAACTGTATGTGTTTGATACATATCCTAATCCGTACACTTTTAGACAGGAAATATAGTAATAATATATTTTGCTAAAGTATTTTTTAGTTCAAGGCTCTTAGCTTGTTTAATGGACAAGTAACTACCATGATGGACTCTCTTTTCTAGAAGAAAGAATTAAAGCAGTGGAAGGGGAAAGACTTGTCTAGGGTTGTCCAGTGGGTCAATGGCAGAGAGGCCGTGGAGCCCAGCCCCTACGTCACCACTGGCTTCATATTTCATCCATCTGTTTGCAGTGACTTCATGTGTCTTTACAGTATCTTTGCAGATTTATTTCTTGGTTGCTCCTTCTGTATTTGTAGGAGATATTCTCCTTACCTCTTTTCTTGCTTATTAGTTATTATTCATGTGTTGACTTTTAGATGGAAAATTAGATTGATTCTCTCCCCATTCTCTCTTTTATTTTGGCTGGGAATGATTGCTTTTTCTATGCTTCCAGTTTCAAAGAGTTCTGCCCTTCCTTTTTCAAAAAATCACCCTGATGATGCTGTATCTTATCTATATGTTTGCTACAGTGTAAATTAGTGGAAAGGACTTTAGGCCAGGGGTTCAAGTCCCTGTTCTGCTATTAACCCACTGGGTGATCTTAACCTCTCTGGTCTCAGTTTTCTTATGGTTAAAATGGGACTAACAATAATCCTCCCTGTAATTAATAGGGCTGTTGTGGCGAGTGAATGAGTTAAAGTACATACGTGAACTTTGTAATCTGTATGTAATAGACATACATGAGCTATATAATCGGCATGTAATATACACACGTGAGCCTTGTAATCAGCATGCAATGTACATATATGAGCTATGTGGTCTGTATGTAACTCACATGCATGAGCTGTGTAATCCTTACGCAATGTGCATACATGAACTATGTAATCTATATGCACTGTACATAACATGAGCTATGTGATCAATATGTAACATACACACATAAACTTTGTAACCTATACATTGTAGTGTGCACAGGAGGACAGAGGGTGACGATGATCGTAAACAACCCTTCTCTACCCTGTGATCCCACAGCTCCGGAGAGAGAAGAGACCATTGAAATTGTCAGGAGGTCACACGCGCTAGATAAAAAATCCTAGCCTAAAAGGCATACTTCTGTCTCCAGATGAATCCAAAGATAAACGTTAACTGCAAGAGTTCATATTTTATAAACACAGTCCTTGTAAAGGTCAGTCTAAGTTCATGCTGATGAATGTTCTGGTTACAAGCTCGAAGTTCAAATTCTGATTGTGCCATCTGCTGCCCAACCCCTTAGGCCTCAATTTCCACACCTGTGAACTGAGATTAATGCTCACCCCTGATTGACGGAGTTATTGTGGGAATTAAATTAGATAATCCATGCATTGTACATAAAAAGTGCTCAGTATCACTATTATTCAAATACGTTTGTGTGTGTGTGTTAGAATACTCTATTTTGGCCAGGTAAAATAAGCCCATATCACTCTATGTTCTGGCTTTGGGTACAGTTTGTTGGGAAGTTAGATATTTTTTATAGAATGCCCTAAATTTATAGGATTTGTTTCAATATGCTTTGTGCCTTTTAAATTGTCACTTTTCTATATACATCATATCCTAAATATAATCCCCAATTTCTTTGTTTGGTATTTTTATTCTTATTCCTACTATGTTATGTTTATTTATATTTTAGGATGGACACTATTTCCACTCTAAGGAAGTCACCGGAACATTCCGAATGTTATGTCGTGTTATAATAACTGGGCTTTAAGGTAGGATGGGAGACAGCCAGCCAGTCTTACCGTTCTTCCCTAGGAAGGCTTGAATTTGTCTTATTGTTTTTGAGCAGGTGAAAGCTTTCCCAAACGCCTTTTGTTAGATCTCACTCGCATTCTCGCTCCTCTGTCTCCCTGTCTTCCTCACTTCCCCCGGACTATGACTCTTTCTTTCTCTCCCCTCTTTGTTCTCTCCTTTCTCTCTCAGAATTAGAGGAGAGGTCCGGGGTAGGGGGGAGGGTGGTTGCCCAAATTTCCTGGAGGGATAGTATCATTCCAGCTAGTTGTCCTTTTTCTTTAATATTGAGATCATGACAAGTCAATTAGGGAATAAATTCTTGCAAAATGTATATTGGTTAAAAAAGCAAGAGGTAGTTTTGCATGATGGTTAAAAGTGCAGGGTCTGGAGTCACACAGTCCTGGCTTTGAACTCTGGCTCTGACACTAACTATCCATGTGACCCTAGTAAGTTACAAACATCTCGTGCCTCAGGCTCCTCATCTGTAAAATGAGTAGTTGTGTAGAAAATGCACAGAGACAACGCTGAACACTTTTTGTTATTGGAAGTGCTCAGTAAGGTTAATTGTTGTTATTGTTGCTGTAAAAATATGGCCCCTACAAGGGTACGTAATATGTTTACATCTTCAAACTGTTATTTAAGGTGTTCGCCTAAATATATACTATCTTTACATCAGCTGTGTTCCCTGAGGCTTGAAGTACAACATGGAAATTTGATTGGTTGGTGGATTTTAACACTCATGACTTCATTACTGTCTGCATCAATCTCCAGTTTTGGTCTTGGTGTTTTATGAGATAACACACGAGAGCTCTCTCTCCCTCTCTCTCGTTTTCCTTTGGTTTAATTGTAGGCAAGTGTAGAAGGCAGAATAATATCCCCCCAGAGGTGTCCATCTCCTAAGACCTAGAACCTATGAATATGTGTGTTATATGGTAAAGGGGAATTAAGGCTGCAGATAGAATTAAGGTTGCGGATAAGCTGGTCTTGAAATAGGGAGATGATCTTGAATTCCTCAGGTGGGCCTGATGTAATCCTGACCGTCTTTAAAAGTGGAAAAGGGAGGTAGAAGAGTCAGTCGGTGTCGGAGAAAGACCTGTGATGACAGTGGAGTTTGGAGTGATGAGATTGCTGACACTGAACATGGAAGAGGAACGCAAGCCAAGGAATGGGAATGGCCCCTAAAAGCTGGAAAAGGCAAGGAAGCGGATTCTCCCCTAGGACCTCTAGGAAGAAGCAGTCCTGCTAGCACCTTGATTTCAGCCCAGGGAGACCCTTGACAGACTTCTGAAATAGAGAACTGTAAGATAATAAATTTGTGTTGTTTCGAGCCACTAGGTTTGTGCTGATTTGTTCCAGAGGTCATAGAAAATTAATATAGCAAGAATGTGTGTGTGTGACATGGAAATAGGAACTCTAGTGACTGATTTTTGCTGAAGATTAAATTAAGGTGAATAAAATATTTTTCCATGTCATTTATAAAATATATATTTTCAATACACGTATTTAATATGGATATTTAATTATCAGCATAAGAGCAAACATGGTTGTTGTGACTCAATTTCATAGACATTACATTAGCCAAATTATAGACAGATTTTTTATTTTCAAATTAATTTGTATAATACATCTCACAAAATTATAGAATTTAGATCACATTCAATTAAATATTTCACAAATAATTTTTATTGTAAAGTATAAAAGTCATAAAATCAAGGCTTCTCCTGAAGATTAAGGGCATACACTTACTGTAATTAGGATAGATGTGAATATTTGTCTTTTATTTACAGCCCAAGCCCAGCCCCCTCCTGATCCCACCCTCTTTCCTCAGCTCTTTTTTTTTTTTTTAAGATTGGCACCTGAGCTAACAACTGTTTCCAATATTTTTTTTTTTTTCCCTGCTTTATCTCCTGAAATCCCCCAGATACATAGTTGTATATCTTAATTGCAGGTCCTTCTAGCTCTGGCATGTGGGATACTGCCTCAACGTGGCCTGACAGTGGTGCCATGTCTGCGCCCAGGATCCAAACTGGCAAAACCCTGGGCCACTGCAGCAGAGCGCGCAAACTTAACCACTCGGTCACAGGGCTGGCCCTATCCTCAGCTCTTGAATTCCCCTATGGACCATCCTCTCAGATGGAGCTACCTGCACCATGGGTTTCTCCATCACTAATTGCTGTTTACTACATAGGCTTCATATCATTACTATGAAGAGGTGGTGATGCCTGCAGTCAAGTCACTCAGAACATTCTGCTCTATTTGGGTGAGCTCCAAATGATCTCTTGGCACATCTCACCCTGTGGCCACAAGAGCATACCTATTTTCCTCCTTCTTTTTATTTTGTCTGTTTCTCTCAGTGCCTCCTATGAATCTGCATCTTCTACTTTTAATATCTAAACCTAATACATTTGATTTTGCTTCTGATTGCTACCTCCTCCAACAATTTGTAGCCTTTCTTAAAAGGGATCCTGGGGGTGGACTTTCAATATTCTATCCTATCACCTTTTTCCCTGTTAATCTTAGGATGGATCAATACCAGGAAGTCCCCTGAAGCTTCAAGAACCCATGACTGCTAATGAAGCCACAAATCATGTGTTGGAAACGTGGATATCTGGCAGCCATTGTTTTGACTCTGTGCTCACTATGAATATGAAAAGGATTGGAAATGAGAACTAGGCTTTCCTAATGCTAACCATGACCTCTTGGTTTTATCTCTAGTGGAGCTGAGCTATTCCATGCCGATCTTCAGACAATAAACTTCACATGAACCCCACAACCTAACTGCTATAGGTGGAGTGGGGTGAGCTGGAGGTGCCATCTAGTTAGGCTGTCTAGTCTCCGAGGCAGAGCTTCACGGGATGACACTCCTCTGCGCAGTCACAGTGGTCGTGTCTGTTCTCAGGCTGGGGGTTCAGAGCACCATTTTCATTAGTGCACCAGATCCAAGGGATTCTCAGGAGCTGACTGGCAGTAAGCTAACTCTTAAAGGCCAGATGAGTGAGCCAGAGTGCAAACTTATTAATTTAACATGCAGAGATGATCCATTCTGCAACCACAAAGTTCCCATCTGCAAATCAGAGCACCTTCTTTGTTGTATTTGAGTCTGAGAGAAAGCAAACTGTGATATGGATTTGTTTGGCAAAATGGAACCAGAAAAGAGATGTGGGGTCTTAAGGAATGAGGCACGAGTGTCTCGACTCTCCATGTGCTGGTGTGAGTGCGCTCAGCTTCACTCCGTCCTGGATTGGGCTGGGTGTAAACACTGTCGAGTGGCTCTTAGGCCTCATCTTCTTTAGGACCCCAAGACAAACACATTATTTCTCTAACTATTTATGCCTTTGATCGGGCTACAGATATTATATTGTCAAACTGAAGTGATTAAGAGCAGGGCATTTGGAGTACGGAAGACAGGAATTTGTTCAAATTTTAACTTTACCATTTACTAACTGTGTGACACTGAGCAAGTTAGTTCACTTCTGTAAGCCTTGGTTTACTTATTAGTAAAGTGGGAATAATAATAGTATTCCAGGGTCCTTGTGAGGACTGAGTGAGGTAATTCATATGCAGCACTTGGCACAGTGTCTGATAATATTCAATCAATTTTTAATTGGATGGAAGAAACATTACTCTTTTTACCTGTTGGCCCTAGGAGGCACTGTGGCTTCTGCACATTTCTAATCACTTTGATTATGCGTTGGCTATACTGTGTTAACTCTGAGAGTTTTCCGGCAGCCTCCCTACTGCTTTCTCTGCTGAGCCCATGACCTGACTCCAGGGAACATTAGGGCCATAAGAGACAAGGGCAACAGATGTTGTACTAGGAGAAGGGCCACCCGTCCTATCTGAACTGCCCTATCACGTCCGTTCTCCGCCAAAGTGATCCTGTTTACAGGGCTGGCTTCAAACGGTTCTCCCTCCTCCTGGCACGCCTTCTTCCTATTGGCTGCCAAAGAGTCTGAAGGTAGATATGTTATGGGGAAGTCCTTACCAGCTGAGTTTCATAAATTCTGGGAAATAGAAGAGTTGGACCTATATGTGGTAATCATTTCACTATATATATGAATATCAAAACACCTTAAATATGTATAATTTTTATTTAAAAAATAAAGTAAAAAAGAAAAGTTCCATTGTTAATCTACTGCTTTCATTACTTATCATGGTGGCTTTGCATGACTGTGCCACTGTCGGCTCCGGTGAAATACTTCATTAGCTTGAGCATGATTGTTTGCCAATTGAATGTAAGCTCCTCAAAGCAGCACAGTAAAATCATACTTACAATGTTACTGGGTACCAGGCGTACTCTAAGAGTTTTGCATGCATTAATTAATGTCATTCCTCTCAACAGTATGAAGTAGATGCTATTAATAGCACCATTTTAAAGATGAGGAAGTGGGGATAGAGAGGTTGAGTAACTTGCCCAAGATCTCACAGTAGGTGACAAGGCTGGGAATCCAACTCAGCTGGTCTAGCTTCAAACATCTGTTCTTAATCAGCACGTGATCCTGCTTCTTGACCAGAGATGGCCAATGTTCTCTCCTGGCTTTTCTAATGACTTAGCAGGGGGCACTTTGAATTTTCTTCCTAGTCTCCTTTTCTCCCTCAAGTTACAGAGTTCACTTAAATGTGTTGTGAGTTTTATTTGCCTTGCACTGTGAGATTTCTCTCTGCACCCACAAAGGCTATGTGGGAGGTGGGGAGGGGGGTGGTCTCTCTGACTGTGGCAGTGAAGGAGGAGGGCACAGTTATTTATTTCTGATGGGTCTGTGAACAGTGAGCTGACAAACAGTTATTCCCTGCTGAGGTGCAGAGAGAAGCCCTCTCTACTCTTACATACAAGCTGGGGCTAGGCAGTTCTCTACAACTAACTACATGGATTTGGAGAAACTGAGCCAGAAGTATGGTCTCTCTCTAGGTCTTCTGGGTCAGTTGAGTTAAGTTGCTTCTCCAGTGGCCACAGATATCAAGTGGATACGTATAGTCCTCTCCAGGGTAAATCTCAAGCACTTGCTTGGCCCACTGGGCCACCACAAGGAACCATAATATCAGAGATTTTTGCCCCTGGCTTTCTTGATTTTCGTTGTTGTTGTTCTTTAGAGAAGGACACAGAAAAGGGAACCCCAAACCTGCTCTCTTTCTAGGAAATAGTGAGATAAACTTTAGCCACAGATGTTTTCTCTAAGTACCATCAGTATGTCCACCTTGATTGTTAAGTTGTTCCAGACTGCGAAGGAGAAAAGAGAGAAAGAGAAAGAGGAGGGAGAAGGAGGGGGAGGGGAGAGAAGGGAGGAAGAGAGGATTTTCTTGTTCAGAAACTTTGCTACTGATGACACCTTAATTGAGATATTTAGAAACATTGTCATATTACCTATTTTCTTATGTGCATGTAAGTGGTCGTCTGTGGCTTAAAAGCATCACCTAAGAAAACCCTCCAAATATAATGTTCAATCTGAAATGACAATTCAATTACGTAAACTTTTTCAATGTTGCCGAATAGGGTTGTTCCCATTTGAACTGGGTGTTGTTCTCCTGAAACTCGTGAATCATGCATGAACACACTGACCAGATATTTTCAACCGGCCACATAGCCAAAGGATTCATTTCCTATGAAAGATATTTGATCACAGTGTTGAAACAGTGCATTCCAGGCTTGCTCGTGCTGATACTAACCCACGGCACTGTGTCACAGAAGGTGGTTGCCTCAGCCTAGAAATTCTTCCCAGCATGGATGGTACTCTTCTCTTCTGGGATACTTTCCTTTTCTCCTGAATTTTAATCTCTCTCTCCCTCCCTCTCATTTAGAAAGGGCATTTGCTTTTAAAATAGTTTTTATTATCAAAACTTTCAGTTTAAATAAAAATGGACAGAATTAGGGTAAACCTACTCAGGTAATGAATAAGATACTTTTCTCTATTGTTTGATAAATGGAAATTATGGGAATTAATAATAATAACAGCATACAGCCATTTCTTCTAGAGAACTTAAAGATCTTATTGATAGCATCTAATTGCCTTATTTTAAAGACACCAGAGAGAGAAGGAGTTGGAGGATGTTATTTCTGGTGTCATTTCTTATTTGCAGATGCAGAAGACTAGACACAATAAGCGAAGTAACAGCAGGGATTGGAAGAGAGACTTAAACTGTTAGATCCAGAAATCCCTGGGAGTACCCAGAGTCCAAGCAGAGAGAGGTCAAATGATGCTCCTAAGAACTAGAACTGAAGGTCACTGCATTCTGGCCCAGGGTCGTTTCCACCAGACCCAACTCCATCGCTGTCTACCACACATGTGATGGAGAATGAGAAGTAGAACAAAGAACACTGGGTTCTCTCACTGTCCCTGTAGTCATGGACGAGTCACCTTTCTCTCTGGGCCCCAGTTTCTCCATCTCCGATATGAAAAAGGCTCTTATATGCCATCAAAATACCTTTCTAAAAGGTGCTGCTACAACTGATGTCAAAGCGTGTACTGCCTATATTTTCTTCCAGGAGTTTTATGGTTTCAGGTCTTACATTCAAGTCTTTAATCCATTTTGAGTTAATTTTTGTGTATGGTGCAAGACAGATAAAAATTAGACTATTGGTGGTGAGCACTTTGCAGTATATACAGAAACCAATAAATAATAATGTACACCTGAAATTTCACAATGTTATGAACCATTATGACCACAATAAAATTTAAAGAAATCCTTCTAATTTGCAAAGAGATATTAGCCCTCCCATCTTTATTGTGGAACTATTCACAATAGCCAAGAGGTGGAAACAACCTAAATGTCTATTGATGGTTGAATGCATAAAAAAGAATGTGACACACGCACAAAATGGAATATTATTCAGTCTTAGAAAAAATCCTGCAGTATGAGACAACATGGATGAATCTTGAGTACATTATGCTAAGTGAAATAAGCCAATCCCAGAAAAAGAAATAATGTGTGATTCCACTTACATGAGTTAGGAAGTACTTAAAATAGTCAGACTCAAAAGAGCAAAGAGTAGAATGGTGGTTGCCAGGGGCTTGGGGGAGCGAGAAAGGGAGAGTTGCTAATCAGATGGTGTAAAACTTCAGTTATGCAAGATGAGTAAGTTCTAGAGATGTGCTGTACAGCATTGTGCTTATAGATAACAATACTGTATTCTTCACTTAAGAGGGTAGACCTCATGTGAAGTGTTCATACCACAATAAAATAAAATTAAAAAATAAAACTCAGTCTATGAATTTGTGGACAAAGAGAAATGCTCAATCCTCGTGGCATAAAGACTCCTTGGATGGATTCTTTCTAGAAGCAGTGACAAGCAAGCTGGAGAAAGGTGCTTTGAAGAGTTGAAAACAATCTGTTGCTACTGTGAACCATTTCTATCCTTGGGGACTGATTATTTAATGTATCATGTATTTAATGAATTGCTAATTCAACCTTCCTAAGGAAATCAAAGAGCTTAAAATTCAGTCTTATTATTGTGTGGCATTGGGCAAGTCATTTAACTTCTCTGTCCATTAGTTTCCTCATCTATTAAATGAGGATATTGATAGTAGCTACTTCATGATAGTGTTGTAAGGATTAAATGAGTTACTCATTAACTTTTTGTTTAACCCCGCTTCGTAGACAGGTGGATAGATATGTAGAGGAGGAATTGTCAGCCAGTGTGGTCATCTATCAAGGTGGTGTTGGAACCTAAAATGGGTTCTGACACCCCTTCCCTTTCTGAGACAGGCTTCAGCAAACCTAATGCCATCTTGCTCCATGGAGTCAATGCTCTGCGTGATTGGGTCTCATTAGGACTTTATAGATTTTGGGAGAAAGGAACCTGGTTTTATAACTGCTTACAGGACTGGGACTCACAGATTTCTTGGCTTCAAGTATCTCTGATTCAGCCTAGTGTTTAAGAGCGTGAGTTTGAGAGTCAGAGAGAGCTGAGTCTGAATCCTGGCTCTGCCACTTCCAGTTCTGGGAAAGTCATTTACTCTCTCTGAGATTTATTTTCATCTTATAGAGAGAAGAGTAATATGAGCTGCCTTGTGGGGTTGTGGTGATGAGTAGAGGCTGTGCATGTGAAAAAGGCTCCGTGCAGGGCCTGGCACACAGTAAGGGCTCAGCACACTGCAGCTATTACTGTTATTAACCCCTACAGCACTGTCTCCCAAAGAGGCCTGCACTGGAGCCACATTTATGGCAAGTAGTTTACATGCTTTAGTTTATTTCAGTCTCACATCGATCTGATGGTAGGCACTACTAATATCCCCATTTCACAGATGGGAAAAGTGAGGCTCAGAAAGGTTCAATAACCAGCTTGAGGTCTCACACTGAAGAAGCAGAGGTAGGATTTGAACTCGGGTTCCAGAGACCATGCTATTTCCTGATTCATGGTTGTCTTTTGAGCTGTGCTAAAATTATACTTGTATTGAATTCCCCCTTCCTTCTCCATCAGCACCTTTTCTATTCTGCTGCTGGCCTTTGCGAAACTATGTTGAAAAAAAAAAAAAAACCTTTAACTCCCTCCTGTGGCTGTATAAGATACTGATTTAGCTTCCTGGTGACAATCCAGACCCTGTATTGCCTTTAAAAGGTTTGACTACTCACATACAGTGTCCAGCAGATGGTTTTACATTCCCTTATACAGAGAAAACAATTAAAAAATCTATAAGCCTTTGAGTGGTCAAACCCCCTCTTTACCATGCAGTTTATAATAATTTATTTTGATCAGGGAAGGCATGAGGGGTACTTTGCTCTGAGTGGGAGGAGGAGATCCTACTTCTGGGATAAACTGAGAATGGCATTGCTGCATCAGCCTGAGTCCAGCGAGGTTCCTCAACCCTGAGCCCTGTTGGAATCACACTCAGAGCAGACTGAACGTCTCTGGCCTCTCACCAGTTGGTTTCCCAGTTAGCACTGATGGTATGTATCGGTTCCGCCGGGAACCGTCACTGAACCGGACACAAAGGAGGAAGTTATAGAAGGAAATGACGTATGCCTGGTTTTCAATTTAGGGAGTAAAAACTCCCTTCTGTGTGGCACTTTATGGTTTGCAAGACTCTTTCACCATCATTGTCTCATTTAATCCTTCTAGCCACACAGCCAGCAGGGCCCATGTTGTTATGTCCTTTTACTCAAGGACACACACGCAGGCTGGGTTGAGACTCTCTCCCAGGGTTTCTGAGTCCAAGCCTCATGCTCTTTCCATATTTCCGCACTCCAATCTGAGATAGTAAGCAGTTAAATATTGACTAAGGATAATCTGGGCGTTCAGATGAGAGAGAAATTATTGATGGAAAACACTTCACTCTGGGAGTTCTGCATTCCACGTGCTTGTGTAAGTTGTTACTTGTCTGGAGGAAGTGGATTGCTGAGCTGTGAGTTGGACAATGCTTTTGTCTTTGATGTGGTCATCCGCCACCAACTTGATATCTGATACATACCCTAAGACTTCAAAAATGCTTTATTGAGTAGAACTGTGGGCTCGATCACAGGAGATTTGTTCTCTTCTTCCCCCCACCACCACTCCCAAAACCAAACACTATTAAAAGTTCAAAATCATGACTGGATAACTAAATTCATGGAGAAAGAATTTTAACATGAGATAATAATGATACAATGAAGTCTAGGGCTGTAGCTAAAAGCAAAGCTTACATAAAAATAACATTTTTGTAGTGCTTTTCAGCGTACCAAGCAGCATCACCTAAACAATTTCATTTGATCTTCACAACAACCCTGTGAAGTCGGCATGATCCACATCTAACAAACAAGGAAACTAAACTTGATGAAGGCTAAATGTTTTGCCCAGGGTCACCATTAGGAAGTGGCAAGTTCAGGACTTCAGGCCTTTTGACTCCACATTCTGTGTTTGATTTGGAATTATTTACTAAAACCTCTGGAAACGTCAAATAATTTTTGTAGGGAATTCCTTAAACCCTCTGTGCCCCTACTGTAAGAAGCTATGATAATGGTTGGTACATAAAAGTTGCCTTCTCACGCTGGGTCTCCCTTGGGCTTACAAGCAGCAATTAGTCATGATTCCTTTTCTGCAAAGTTTGTGGATATCAAGTCTATTTCTCTCTTATGGTTAGATTGAAGCAGGAATCTAAGTTATTTGTTTTCATGGTCACCCGTCTCAGAAAGACAGAGGGGCAGGGTTATTTCTTGAGAGTTCCAGCTACATGTCCCTTGTCAAAAAATTGGAACCAACTCCCACTCCCTAAAAAATAGAAAGAGAAATAGCAAACATTTGGTGAAAGGATCCATGCTATTTCTTCAGAATGCTCTAGATTTTCTCCCCAGAACTATCCAGATTCTTGATGAAAATATTTGGAGAGCCTAATGGCTCATGAAGTTTTGGAGAACATGGACATCTTCAAAAATATCTTGGGGATGGTAAAGTATGAGTATGGATAAACAGTAATTGAAACAGCAAAGTTCAGCAGGATTCAGACTTGTGACTGTGGGTTCAAGGGAACGAAATGTTCCCTATTCGTGCTTTTCCCCTACAAGCTTCTTTCTACATCCAAAAAAGGAGTTTAGAAGGGAAGGTTGTGGCTTTTCACCTTCAGGTGGCATGGCCAAAAACAATCCTAGAACTTGTCTGACTGGCTCTAATGAAGAGCATAAGTAAACAAGACTTGAGTAAACAAAAGAGAAACCTGCCTATCACCTGTGGAATCACGTAATGTAGGTCACCTTCCTGGGCGCTTACACATCAGCTTCGTCCCTCAGATAAATGGGATGTGTGCTCCCAGAGAAATGTCATTTTTTTATCATGTTGGCAGCAGCAACTTAGGGAAGGAGCAGAATGAAAGATATTCTGTCTATTAACGGGGACCCACTGTAGTGGTAAAGAAATGAAGTACCTGAAGGGACTGGGGAGTTCTTAAACCTTTCTGGCAGGAGGAAGAATTGGCCTCTCTTTCGCGAAGCAGGGTCATTTTCATCATCTTGGGATGTTAGACTGTGGCGGGTCTGGTGATGAAGCAAGGCCGCACATGCTCATGAGAAGAAATGACTTTCCCGTCCTTAATCTCCTTGGTGATGGTGCAGATTTTAACCAGGATCCGGGACAGGCCTCCACGGGCTCTGCAGGGCTTGCGTACCCCACGGGGGGCTGAGGATGATGTGTAAACTGGGGCTGTGCATTCTATGGCTCTGGCCTTCCTGGATATGCAAGTTGAAGGCTCACATTTGGTGGCACACGGGTTACAGGGAAGCCTAGAGAAAAAACAGAATTTTACCTGGGATTGAGGGCAGGCAATGATGGCCATGGAGAAAAATGGCAGTGGTTAATTTTCCAGTACTCAAAACAAGTGCTTCCTAATGCTTATTCACTCATTTTATACAGTCTTTAGTGGAAGAAGAAGAATCAGGCTAGATCCATGGGAAAGCAGCATCCTAGGGTTAGAAATATTTAGATTATGTAAGCCGCCATTACAGTCGATGCCACAGCATTGTGGACGACCACACCAGGAGTCAAAGACTGGGGTGGAGCTCAGCTCTGTCATTTGTCAGCTGGTGACCTCTGGTAAGTCAGCTAACTTTCCTGAGCTTTAGTTTTTCATCTGCAGAATGGATATAATGGGAACTAAATTGATAGAATCAACAGTGATAAGGGACAACTGGAAGAGATTATTATCTGAGGAAAGGAAGTTAATCAGATATTTTCCTTGTCAGGGAGTCATTCATAATACTACTGATCCCCATCTGTCGAAGAGTCCTCGGTGCTTCATCAGGAAGCTCCAAAGTGCCCTCTGGGTGTCTCTAAATGAATCATCTTTAGAGAATTGGATTTGGAAGCTGTTAACAGCAAGAACTCCTTTTAGAAAGCCTCATCTCTCTTTGATGATTCCAGGCACTCTGGTATGTTGTAGCTCCTCGAAGCGATAGCACTGGTTAACACTGTGCTAGCAGCCTGTGGACATGCCAGTTAAGACAATGCTGTGAGCAGAGTTCACTGATTTTTGGGGGGGAGGGAGGTCTCCTTAGCAACTATAACTAAGTCTGCATTCGGAGTGTTAGTTTGGAGTGGGTTGCTTCAAAGGGCTCTGTGTTCTAGGTCAGTTCCTTAGGGGTTGGTTAGCTTCTTATCATTTAAAAACATTACAACTTCTACAAAAAAAATGCTGACACATGCATATGTACATGATGCTATTGGCATCAAGGACAAGTGGGTGGACAAGATTAGGGGTTTCAGTGTGAGCAGAATATTAATCCAAAGGGAGCAGGATTGTCCTGTACAGTCTCATGAAATTCAGATGTCATCTCAGTGGGGAAAAATCTGTAAGTTGCCAGGAATGTTTGTCTTTGGGGAAACTATTTTTTACCTAGTAATTTTTTAAAACTCTAAGAAGCTAAAAAACCTATAAGGAACTAAACTGGTGCACTGGCTCTTCAAAAGAACTCAGCTCAGCTAGACTAGGTGACAAGTGTAGGTGCCCAAACGCACAGCTGGAGAGAGTGTATGGACCTTTCCATCCAAAGCTCCCCATTACTAGCAAGAAGATCAAAGCACTTGTCCTGTGTTGCCGGTGGTAGTACATATGTGTGAGTGGGCATCTTCTTCATAGAAGTTGTTTTTATTTTACATACTTGCCGTCCAAGCTCTCCAGAAGGCTGCGGTATGCGGTTATCTCACACTCCAGCCGGGACTTGACATCCAGCAGAATCTCGTATTCTTGGTTCTGTCTTTCCAGGGCACATCGGATCTCTGCCAACTGAGCCTCTAGGTTATCGATCAGACACTGGATCTGAGCCAGCAAGGCCGCATAGCGGGTCTCCGTCTCCGCCAGGATGCATTCCTGGGAATCTCTCTACCACGGAGGAGAAAAGGAGGATTTATAATGAGCCCAGGTCACTTGTGATCTGTATCATTTTAAACAGTGGTTTCTTTATGACAGGTAGTAATGAATCTCCAAGCCCTCTTAGTACATCCTAACCAAATAAATCCAAAGACAAAATGATCAACTATGCTAAAGTTTGCTTTCCTTTGGCCTCTTTTTTTTTGGCCTCCCTTTAAGTGTTTACTTCTCTTCCTCTTTCTTAATCACTTGACAATCTCCTACCAGATTTTCCTACTACCTACGTGAGAAAAAACATTCCAACTTATTTTGCACCTAGTATTAAAAACACTTACCATGGCACCTCATTCTATGAGTGTGTGTACCTTAAAAAGGAAGGGAGCAGCATTTAGCCGTAAATAATTCTCTCCCCGGATCAATTCCTTTCTATGTAAAATATAAGAGTTGAAACTTTGATGATTAAAATTCTTTCCTGCTCTATCATTCTGTAAGTCTACACATAATGGAATTTTAGGTTTTAAAAATCTATTGTTTGCATGATGATTCCAATTTTTATAGATGAGAAAACTGAGGTTAAAGAGGTTAAATGAGTTGCTCAAGGTCACGTGACTAGCTGGTGACAAAACCAGCTTTGGGGTAAGGTCTTCCTAATACCCTTAATATCAGAGCATTTAGAAGTTTTCTACTTCAGAGAAGCAGTAGAATGACGCAGAAGTGGCTCCAGCTTTGGAACCTGCATTCTTGCTCAGACCCTTATTTCTTTTCTGACTTTTGACGAGCTACTTAATGCCTTGAGTTCTCAGTGTCTCCATTGATGAAATAGGCGAGGTGAAACTTATATTGGATTTGGCTTGGGAAAATCACCTTCGCTCTCTGAGCCATGTCTGTAAAATCGGCTTAATAATTATGCCATCTCCCTTATAAGATTATTTTGTAAATTTGATAGTTTGTAAAAATTCTTTGCATATAGTAAAATGCTCTCTTAGTGTTTCCCAAAGTGTACTCCATGGATCCTTATTGCCATGAGATTCTCTTAACAAAAGGAGTCCACAGTCAAATAAGTTTTGGAATGCTGAATACCAGATAGCCCTTTCTTGGCGATTCATGATGTACATCAGCTTATGAAAGGCCTGCAGGAAGGTATCCTGTTTAACCTTTGTTTAATCTAGCATTTCCCAGGCTTATTTGACCATAAAGTCCTTTTTTGGCAATAGACTCTTCAACAAAAACAGAGAAACTGTTGTTCTGAGGGACACAATTTGGGAAATATTGCAACACACAGGTGTCAGGGGCTGTTGCCATCACTGCTGTGCTAGGCTTGGTCAGCTTGTCGGGTACCATTCGATGCTGGGCCTGAAGTTCAACCTCCAGAATGTTCATAGTGCGTCTCAATTCAGTGATCTCCTTCTGGCAGTATTGCTGCTGCTGAGAGCTTGTCACCACCTGCTGGTTCAGCTCCTCCATCTGAAACACAGTCAAGGACCATGGATATTTTGAGGGAAAACATGACTTTGATTAAAGGGCTCCTGGAAATACAATGTCAACTTTTTGTTTTTGACTTTTCTACCCTCCCTACCTGTGTGTTGAACCATTGTTCCACATCTCTGCGGTTTGTCTCTATGATAGACTCATACTGACATCTCATTTCTTGTAGAACCCGGTTTAGGTCAACAGAAGGGGCAGTGGTCACTTCAATGTTGAGTCTGTCTCCAAGCTGGCTCTGTAAGGAATTGATTTCCTATGGAAAGAAAAAGAATGTGAAGTCACTTGGTGAATAGATGACACCCTTGTGTTCTTGTTTCAGCCTAACAGCTATAATTTAGCTTAACTGAGTCTGAAATTTAGCCCACAATAAAGGAATACATGATTTATAGGTGCTATTGAGATGCTATAAAACGACTTAAGGCTATTTCAGATATGACTATGTGTTCAAATATATGCAACATTAAAAGGAATTGACTAGCAAGATGAGGGTTTTAAAGAATTTGGATCATTTCCAGGAATGAGTAATGGGTGAAGAAGCATATAGGTGGAATTTACGAGAGACCATAGTCTCTATGATGCCAATATGGGCTTATGTCAATATTGACTTATACCAGTAGTTGCAGATGTCTGTGTAGGGTTGCTTACAAAAAGACAGGAAACCTGCAAGGACAGGAAAATTGGGTCTCTTCCTTCTCCTGGAAAAGCTGGAGAGGACAATGGAGGCTTCAGATATTGTGTTATAGGCAAAGGATTTGAAACACATTGAACCAGTGGTAGTAAGAATTATGAGGGATAAAAAATAGAGTAATGTCTAGTGGGGACACCCTTTGTCAAGTTCAACTCAAAGGAATTGATGGTATGTTTAGAGGCTTAGCTTGTAACGACTCTCTTGGCCTTTCTCTAACCTCATCATGGTTGTTTTTGAGGCAAAGGAGCTCCTCCTTCAGAGACTGGAGTTGTGCCTCCAGGTCAGCTTTGCCCAGGGTCAGCGCATTTAGGATGTGCTGTACGCCACTGGCATCTGCCTCCACCAGCTTGCGTAGGGACACTTCGGCTTCATACCTTTAAAAATGAGACATGAAAAGAAAGACGTTAGAAGGGAGATGGCATGAATCAGGCCATCTGCATTTTCCTCTGGGCCTCTCATTTACTGTATTTCCATTGCAGATTTTATTTTCTTTAGAGGTGAAACCATGTGATAAACTCACCACTTATTTATCATTCCTAAATTAGTTTGCCAGAGTGATGCCACAGTGGTATTCTTGGAGATGAGGGAATTTATCCTCCTCCTGCCCCTAGAGGCAATGCTGTGTAAGTGCAAAGAGCGCTGGATTAAGACACAAAGTTGGTTCCAAGTTTCGGCTCCATCTTGTGCAAGTTGTATGCCTTTGGATAAATAGCTGAACCCATTAAACCACAGCTTTCTCACTTTAAATGGGGTAACAATATATCAGCCCTACCTATTTTACTGAACTATTAATCAGATGGGTTCATATGTTAGAAACTACAGGTACTGTATGCGTGTGAGCAGTTATTCATCTTAATCATTTGTTGAATTTGAAGGTCTTTTGTGGGCTACTGCCAACATGGTATGGGGCAGGACAGGCGGTAGATTTGGGGATAATCTTATTGGGGGTGTTTAGCTTCAGACACAGGGTTAATTCTGCCGTGAACGACAGTGTTGGGTGAGCTTACTTGGCTCTCAAGTCATCGGCAGCCAGTTTGGTGTTGTCAATTTGTGAGACCAGTCTGGAATTCTCAGCCTTGGTACACAAGATCTAGAATTAAGAAATTGTACACACAAATGAGACAAACACCAAGATCTCTTTCTTTAAAAACCAAGGGGCTTGTGTGTGTTTCAATTAACAGCGAAAGGCTAGTTAGGTGTTTCGCAGCTATACTTAGGAAGCTTGGAAAACTTTGGAGAGTCACAGTTTTTGTTATTTTCCTAAAATATCAGCAAAAATTACTTCAATAAAAACTTTCCTATATGTTTTGCTGTTGAAATATAAAATGTATCCTAAATCTGCATAGCATGCCATGACCCGCTAGAATGGAAACACCATGACTGCAGGGACTTTAGAGCATGATGTTCTCCCAGAGCTGGGAATAATGTCTGGTGCACTGTTGTTGGTGCTCAGTAAATATCTGGAATAAATCCGGCCTGTGTGGCATCAGCATATACCCTGCATAGGAAACTTAGGTTTGGTGTGGGAAGAAATTAGGCAATTTGGAGATGATGAAATGAGCGTAAAAGAGGAAAAGTGTCGTGATGTTTGAAAAATGGATAAGAACTAATGTGTTTAGGAACTTCCTAAAACAAAATTCATTTTCTCAGATCCCCGTTTTCTTATTTTTGTTAAAGAAATGACAGCAATGAGTTGTTAACACTTTTTGGTCCTGAGTTATCTGGTTATAACAGCAGAGTGTCTCACTGGAAAATGAAAAAGTATAAAACTCTGAATATTTCCTCCAGAGGATAATTTCATACAAGAGATTTTCTTATTCTAGAAAATATTTTTCAGCACAAAAGATACTAAATCTATTCAAGTTTAGCAAATGACTGTTGCTTCGAGAGCGTCAATCCACAACTTGATTATACAGGTTCCTAAGAATCTTACCTTCTGCTGGAGTTCCTCAATGGTAGTGTAGTAGGACAGGTAGTCAGGACAGATGACAGGGAGCTCTTTGTTACACTCTTCCTGGATTTTACCCTCCAGTTCAGCATTCTCTTGTTCCAACATTCGCACCTTTTCCAGGTAGTTAGCAAGGCGGTCGTTCAAGATTTGCATGGTCCCTTTCTCATTACTGTTGATGCCTTCACCACACTGGCCACAATCATCCAGAGAGGGACAGGTGTTAAAGCTTCTTATTAAGCAGACGGGCGTGAGACACAAGCAAGGAGTGGATTGGCAGCCCTGGATGTGGGTGGTCCTCCGAACGTGGCCAGTTGGTTGGCAGCTGTTGGCTTTAAGACCACCATGCTGGCAGTTGGTGTTAGAAGAGATAGCCCTAAAATCTGTAATCCTAGAGCACCTCTGGTGTGGTGTTGAAGAAGAAATAGTTGTTTTACAACATTTGGTATCCATAGTGTGTGCCCAGCTTTGATTTTTCAAAGTCTATGCTCCCCTGGATGGAAAGCTCAAGCAACTGCAACTGAGTCTGAACTCCAAGCCTCTTGGCTTTTTCCTCTTTGAAGAGCTTATATAGCCTTTCCTCTAGGTGGTGTCACAGCAGGAAGGATGTTTTCCTTTCTAATGTTTATACCAAATCCCATAGGAACATCTCATTAGTCTGCTTTTTACTTGCCTGGGAAGAGTTACCTGTCTCATAAAAATGTGCATTTAGGCTGTTACTAAGTTATTACCCGTCACAACTACTACCTATCATTGGATCCAGAGCTTCACATTATGTCTTCAAAAGGAACCGTCGTCACAGTTCTAACAGCATCCATCATTAAGCAGATGTGAGTATACTAAGTTCATTAAGTCCTTGTTGACCTCTCCACCTGGCATTGAGCTTGATCAGGAATGAATCCATACTTCTTTTCCTTTATTCTCCAGAAAGGGGAAACTATTAATATCTGATAATTATTGGTGAACTTATTAATCAGTATTTTATTTTGTTCTGCCCTGTTGATTTTCCTGTTTTCATTGTTTTTTTGATCTGCCCAATTGTTTTCCCATTTTCATTCGGAGTATGGATTAAAATGTTAGTCCTAAATAAGGCTTTAAAAAAAGGAAATTGCTAGATTCCTATTCTATCTCTCCCGGTCGGGTTTGATCGCTAACAAGAAATTTCCTGGAAAAGAGGCTGGTTACCTTTCGGTTTTTCAAAGCCCACATTTTATAACATTTTTTTGTGCTCCGTTTTTGCTTGTGGTATTATATTAGCCCAAAATTTGTCTAGGTGTTGGTTTATGTTTTCTGTTGTATTATGATTTGTTAAAAGGTATCTGTTCTTTCTCAGGAGTACTTATTCAGCCTTTTCTTAAGAAAGCTATTTGCTCCTGATCCTTTATGAGGCTCTAGGAGAGAATAGTTTCCTTGCCTTTTCCAGCTTTTGGAGGATGTCCACATTCCTTGGCTCGTGGCTCCTTCCAACTTCAAAGCTGCCACAGCCAGTGGAGTCTTTCTCATATAGCATCAGTGACACTGACTCTTCTGCTTCCCTCCTCCACATTTAAGGATCCTTGTGATTCTATTGAGCCCACTTGCGTCATCTAGCATAATCTTCCTATTTTAAAGTCAACTGATTAGCAACATTGCTTGCCCTTTGTCATGTGGCCTAACATAGTCAAAGGTTCTGGAATTGAGGCATGTACATCTTCAGGGGCCCATTATTCTGCGTGTTACACAATGTAAGGGAAAAACACAATTTACAATAGCACCAACAAGTATAAAATATGCAGGAATAAATTTAATGAAGAAGGTACAAGATCTACATGAATAAAATGTTAAAATATACTGAAGGACAAAAAACTAGAATAAATGGAAAGATATATCATGTTCTTGGACTGAAATACTGTATTCATCATTACAAAAATGTTAGTTGTCTCTACGTTAACTTAGATCCCAATAAATTTATTGGGATCCTCCAAAAATTGATTTTTTTCCAAATAGACAAGATAATTCTGAAGTTTTATAAGAAAAATCAAACAAATTTGAATAGCCAGGAAAATTCTAGGAAAGAAAAGCCACAGAGAGACAAATCTTTCCAGATATTAAAATATGTTTTAAAGCCTCAGTAATTAAAATAGCGTAGTATTAATGCATGAATAGTCAGACAGACCAATAGAACAGAATAAGAAGTCTAGAAACAGACTCTCAAACAGCTTGGAATTTAGTATATGATAAATGTGACATTTAAAATCAATGGGGAAAAGATGGACTATTATATGCAATTTGGGGACAATTCTATATCACTTGGGGTGAGGGGCAGGGCAGGGCATGTTGGAATCATTCCTTCCAGTAGGACAAATAACAAATTGATCAAACATTCAGGTGTGAAAAATGAATTCATAAATGCGCTAAAGGAAAACATAGGAGAATTCTTTCATAAGTTTGCAGTCAGAAGACCTTTCTAATAATAATTTAAAATTAAGAAACCATAAAAAACGTATAAATTTGACTATATCAAATAATTTGTACATGTGTGAAAACACAACCTATAAAATCAGAAGACAGACGACACACTAGGGAAGAATATTTGCAATTACGCCACAGATGGTGACCAGAAAGAAAATACAAATGGCACTTAGAAAATGCCTTAGAAAAAGTGCTCAATATCACTCATAAGAAAGGAAAGGTGCATTTAAACTACAGTGAGATAGCATTTTTTTTCCCACCTATCAGATTAAAACAATCAAAGTTTGATAACAAATGCATTGTATTGTGTACAGACTCTTATTTATTGCTGATGGGTGTAAATTTGTACAAGTTACTATAATGCCACTATAATCAACACTGTGTGATATTGGCATAAGGGTTGGCAAATAGATCAATGAAAAAGAATATAGAGTCTATAAATAGATTCACACATTTGCGGTCAATTAATTTTTGACAAAGTTTCCAAAGTAGGTCAATGAGAAAATGATAGACTTTTTCAATAAACGTTGCTGAATCAATTAGGTAATTATACAGCAAAAATTAATACATCTTGAGCTCTACCTCACACTACTTATAGAAGTTAATTCAGGATGAATTAAACACTTAAATGTGAAGGTTACACATATTGAGTTTTTAGAAGAAAACATGGAAGACTATCTCCATAATCTTGCTCTAAGTAAAGCTTTCTAACCCATGGAGAATACTTCATATAAAAATAGATTGAACTTCCTCATAATTAAAATCTTTTGCTGATCAAAGTATGCCACTAAGAAAGTGAAAGGCAAGCCACATCCTGGGTGAAAATATTCATGATATACATTTCTGACAAAGAACCTCCACTTTGACCCAGCAATTTCATGATTAGGTATATGCCCAAGAGAGATGAGTGCATATATACACAGAAAGACTTGTGTAAGAACGCGTATAGCAGTTTTATTCTTAATAACACCAAAATGGAAACAACTCAACTGCTCATAAGCCGGATAATGGATCAACAAACTGTGATTTATTCATATAATGGAGTAGTACTCAACAACAAAAAAGAATGAACTACTGGTACTCACAACAATATGGAAGAACCTCAAAAACATTGTGTTGACCTAAAGAAGTCAGACACAAAAGAGTACAAACAGTATGATTACATTGATATTAACTTCAAGAACAGGCAAAGCTCATCTACAGCGTTAGATATCAGAAGAGTGGTTGCCTCCTTGTGGGGGAGGTGAGTTGACTGGGAAGGAACTCTCAAGGTTGGTATTTTACATCTTGATATTCTATTTTATATCTTATCTGGGTGATTACTTGACCGTGTATGTTCTTAAAACTTCATGGAGCTGCATACTTTGAAGTGATGCATTTTATTGTATGAAAATTATATCCCAATAAATTATGGTTAACATAATAAGTCAAGATTTGATACAGTTGTGTAGCTATATGAATGCTCACTACTTTATTCATATACCTGAATTCAAAATGGATAAAAGATTCACGTGTGAAAAATGGAAATCATAGATGTGATAAAAGAAAACAGGAAAATTTTGTTATAACAATGACTCAAAATCAAGAAACCGTAAAAAATGGATAAATTTGACTTGAAAAAATAAGTGTTTGACATAGTTCAAAATTTAAAAATGTACCAAAAAAAAGACTAGAAGGAAAGCTATCTAATTTAGAACAGAGTGGCTAACCCAAGAAATGGTCAGAGCTAGAATTAACCTATGTCTTTAACATAATATGCAAAAATTGCAAAAACAGCTGTGAAAGGCTAAAAGTAACACAAGAACCCCCAAAGTAGTTATCTTCTACTAAAGAGATTTTCCTACTTAAGTTCCACTTTGATGTTGCATAATCAACCCAACCTGAAAATATGTTTAACTCCTAACATACAACTAGATTAATTAATCTATGTGAAATATTGTATATCATGGAAGGTAGTTGTGTGTATCTTTCTGAGACCAAATTGGATTTAGTTCATTGGAAATTATTACAGATGCTGAGGAAACTGTTAAACAGAAACATTTTTGTTTTGCTACAATCTTAATCAAGGCAGAAAAGAAACCATGGGGAGGGCAGAGAACAGGTGGATGACAGACAGACCGTCTGTGAGACTTATATGGTGGAATTACAGGTGGCTGAGATTTGTGATTTTATGACACTTTTTTGTGCTTTATTTCTGAGTGCCCAAAAAATAGAAATAGAACAGTGAAGAGGAGAACTTTACTCCAGCTTTCCAGTGTGTGTGTGTTTTTAAACTTTTAAATTTTGAAACAATTATAAATACACAGGAGTTGCAAAGATAGTACAGAGAGGTCCCATGTATCGTAGTTCTCCCCAATGATTGTATCTTACTCAACTATAGTACAATTGTACAATCGGGAAGTCGACATTGATACAATGCATGTGTTTAGGTCTATAAATCCTTTCGCATGGGGAGATTCCTGTACCCACCGCTGCAATCAAGATGTGCAGCTGTTCAGCCACCAAAAAAATCTCCTTCATGCTGCGCCTAATTTGTTTTCCATCTCTCTAATTTTGTCACTTCAAGAATGTCGTATAAATAGAGTCATAGAGTATATGACACTTTGAGAGCGCATTTTTTTATTCATCATAATGGCCTTGAGATCTTGAGAACATTTTTGTTGTTTTTGGCTATTACAAATAAAGCTGCTATGAGCAGTCGTTTATTTTTTTTTTCAATCCCTTTACTTTCAACTCACCTACGTGTTTATATTTGCAGTGAGCTTGTTGTAGGAAGCATGTCATTGGGTCATGCTTTTTTATCCACTCTGCCAATCTTGATCCTTTAATTGGTGTATTTAGGCCATTTCAATTTGCTGTGATTACTGATATACGGAGCTTAAGTCTGCATTTTGGTTTTTGCTTTCTGTTGGTTCCCTCTGTTTTTATATTTCTCCGTTTTCTTTTCTCTCCTTCCTTTGGGTTCCTTGAATATGTTTTAGACTTCCATTTTGATTTATTTATAATTTTTGTGTGTTTCTTTGCATACCTTTTTAAATAGTCACTCTAGGTATTACATTATACAGACATAACTTATAGTTTACTGTGTTGACATTGTATCACTTCAAGTGAAGTAAAGAAAACTTACCTCCCTTTACTCCTTTTCTTGGAGCTTTCTTTTTTTCTGTTTGCACCTGCTGGTTTTTCTGGGTTGTTGGTTTCTCCAGCTCCCAAGGCGGGATAAATGAGGCAGAAAGAAAACCCAGGGCACTTACCATGGTGTTGCTCCTTGGATGTCAAGGACTCTAGTCTGTTTGGCGTCTTCTTCCACCTTTCAGAGTCTGTTTATATTTGTTTTATATGTAACTTCCAGGGCTTTTAGTTATACTTAGGAAGAGGAATGGGGAAATGTACATCTACTTCATCTTTCTGGAAGTAGAAGTTCTCTACTTTGCTTTTTCAGTGTGTGAGAATAATTCTTCTTATATCCTAAATGTCCAAAAACAGACCAATGTCCCTTATTGTATTTTATGCAGCCACTGAAATAGTGGCCACAAGACAATCTTATATGTTTATTAGAATTGAAAACACTTAGATGACAGTGGAAAAAAAAAGGTACTACAACTATATGCCTACGTAACTATGATTTCCAGTATACGGAAAAACCTATTATAGGAAAGAAAACTGGAAGTTCCCAAAATACTGACAATGGATGTTTGGGGCATAGAATTATGACTGATTTTTTTTTCCCCTTTCATGTGCCAAATTTTTTAAAAAAGGAATCTAGTACTTTTGTTTAAAGATTTTATTTTTTTCCTTTTTCTCCCCAAAGCCCCCCGGTACATAGTTGTATATTCTTAGTTGTGGGTCCTCTAATTGTGGCATGTGGGATACCACCTCATCATGGCTGGATGAGTAGTGCCATGTCTGCGCCCAGGATTCGAACCGGCAAAACCCTGGGCCACCACATCAAAGCTTGCGAACTTAACCACTCCACCATGAGGCCGGATCCCAGAATCTAGTACTTTTATACTTAAAAATAAAATACAATTTATTGTTTTTTATTCCTAAATTTCCTCTCAGAAAGATACATACAACTATCTTCCATAATATATGATGTTTTGCATAGATTAGTCAACCTATTTGTATTTGAGGAGTTAAAAAATATTTTCAGCTTGAGTTTATGCAAAATCAAACTATTGGCATAGGTTTAGACAACTGCCTCGGCATCAAATGGTTATTATATCAACAGTAATAAGTCACAAGCTATATTTGCCATGCTAAAGGAATGAAACACATTTTATTTGGAGGTTAGCAAGAAAGCTTTATAGACTCCTAGAATATTCCAAATAAGCAGGCAGGAGAGGAAATGATAAAGTGGAAATGTACCGAGGATGCTTAGAGGACAATTTTAGGAAATGGAAGCCTTCTTGACTTGAGTTTCAAGTTAGGATGTCTCTGAGTGAAGCCTCATCGCCTTTCCAGGACGCTGCTGGATTCAATTCCTCCATCCGCCATTCCGGGTGTTTAGCACTCATGAACAGCAATTTTCAACTGTGCAAATTACATACGCAGAGCAAGGCTCACAAGTGTTTCTCGGCATGCTCGTTGTAGGACACGGGTTATAGGAAAGCCTGCAGAAAATCCATTTTGAACTAAGCTTAACAAGGGAAAGCTGGATAAAACGTCAACTCAGAAAAAATCATGCTAAAGTTTCCCCTGCAAATTATGTTCCGAAGAACATTGTTTGCAGAATAACATTTGACTTAAGCCTATTTCATCCCTGGACCCAGCATTGTCACTTCATGTTCACCATAGCAGTGGTAGTTGAATAAAATTTTATGTGTTTTCTTCCCTTTGCAAATGCCACCTTATGCATGTTCCTGATTTCCCTTGATAGGAAGATGGGAGCAAAGGGCGACTCCATTGTGAAATGTTATAGATGATATTTCCTCCTCTTTAGAACTTTAGAATGTTTTTGAACATTCCTATCGTCATGTGATTAGCCTCAGCCACTTTTCATCACTCTTTTAAGAAGATCCTTTAACATGTTAGGGAAGTTTGGCCCTGGCCAGATCTTAGGGAAAGAAGATTCTCCTACATGAGCCTCTTTGAGACTTGGGGAGATTTTCAGAGGAATTGTGTGGAACTTACCTGCTGTCCTCGCTCTCCAGGAGACCCCGGTACGTGTTGATCTCGCCCTCCAGCCGGGCCTTCGTGTCCAGCAGCACCTCATATTCCTGGTTCTGCCGCTCCAGGTCGCAGCGGATCTCAGCCAGCTGGTTCTCCACATTATCGATCAGGCACTGCATCTGGGCCAGCTGGGAGCTGTACTGGGCCTCGGTTTCTGCCACAGTGCATTCCAGAGATTCTGTCTGCAGAAGGAAAAGAGTATAAAAAGGACTGTGTAGCACAGTCTCTGGGTCCAGATTGCCTGTTTCAAATCCTCGTTCTATCCTTTTCTAGCTGTGTGACTTTGGCAAAATCACTTAGCTTCTCTGAGCCTCAGTTTTATTCTATAAAAAAATGGGGACTGCAAAGTACCTATTTCATAGGATAGTTGTGAGGATTAAGTGAGTTAATAGGTACAAAACACTTGGAATAGTGCCTAGAAAAATTTTAAGGGTTTTATAAGTGTTAGTTATTCCTACCACCACTGTGACCACCACAACGTGTAACATAGTTGTGTAGCTTAAAGAGGATCAGCAGCATTTGAGAGGAAGTGTTGAGTCTGGGCTCCTGGCAGGGAGGAGCCGCATAGTGTGGTTAAGAGAAGAAGCTCTGGGATTGAAGCACCTGGATTGAGCTTCCACTTTTGCCTCTTAACAATTGCGTGACACCCTGTTACTTAATCTGAATCTCAGTTTTACTTATCTGTGTAATGGGATTAATAAAGGGAATTACTCCATAAGTTTACTGTGAGGCTTCAATTGGCATTGTGCCTCTCACAAGGTGAATGCTCAGCTATTATTCACCTAGGTATGCTTTATAGGACCTAACGCGGCACACACAGTGGCCTTTGACTGGAACCGGTTAATGTAATCTTGAATGCATGGTATTTTTGTTGCTTGAGTGGAGTGGGGTGCAATGAAGGGTCAGGTTGAGGGGTGGATCCTGGGAACCTTTAGGATAGTTGTAGAATGCAAAGTTTGAAAACCATTCTTTGTTTTAGTTGTGATAGTGAGCTTGGAAAGTTGGCCCGAATCAAAACAGAGTTAAAACCCACGGGAATGCCTGAGTGCCTTTGGCTCGGAAGTTCCTCTCTCGCTCCGCTCCTGCCCTTTCCCTCTCTCTCTCTGTCTCTGGGGGGGTGCTGCGGGATCATGCTCAAGCTCAGGAGGGAAGGTCAGGGCATCCTACTGGGATAGTACAAGCTGCTGACCTGTCATTTCTGCTTCTGCTGGGTAAAGGCCAGTGCTTGGGAAAGGCAAGGAGAGGAAATCCTTGCCAATTGGAAATTCAGACCCTCTGCCACATGAACTGTGGGTCTCTCCTTTGGGTAATGGAAGAGGGGATAGAATCTCCGGGCCCGATTCTTCAGTGACAACACGGAGCTGTCTTTCCCTTACATACCAGGCTTTGTTGTGCTTGGAGCTCAATTTCCAGAGCGTTGGCTGTGCGTTTCAGTTCCAGGATCTCCGTCTGGCAGCCCTGCAGCTGCTCCGCACTGGACAGTTGCTGCTGACTCAGCTCCTCCGTCTGAAACACAGGTGTGGTTAAAGAACCCGAATACGGCAGAAGTCTGGAAGCCTGTCATTGTGTTGCCCCAGGTGCTGACCTGGACAGCGAACCACTCTTCTGCCTCTCTGCGGTTGTTGGCCAGCACCGTCTCATACTGACAGCGCATCTCATCCAGGACACCGTTAAGGTCGATGGTGGGGGCAGTGTCTAGCTCCACACTGAGTCGGTCACCAAGCTGTCCACGAAGCAAGTTGACTTCCTGAAAGTGGAAATGGAGTAAAGAGTGTCACAGAGTGGCGGGGAAAAAATTCACTTTGACATCTCAGTGGCATCTTACTTCTGTGTTTTGGATAGTGGATTTAATTTAGATGGCTTAGGTTCAATCTTTTTTCACCATTCAGTTTCTTCATCTGTGAAATGAGTGTAATAATTGTGCCTTTTCCAGAGAGCTGTTGTGAGATTCGAGTTAACATACATATAAAGCACTTATACAAGTCCTTGGTACTTTTATAGTAAGATCTCAATTAATGTTAGCTGTTACCATTAACGAATGTTCAAAGGGAAAATATACTTTGTTAGATCATTTAGCTTTTCATCTTTTAGCTTCATCAATATGAGATAATCGTAAGTTTCACTTTTTATGATTTTATAAAGTTTAGATATGCAAAATATTTAAAAATATTGGTCTAAAAATTGCATGTCTTTATCTTCCCCCTTTTCAAAATTGAGGTCACATTGGTTTATAACATTGCATAAATTATTTCAGGGGTACGTCATTATGTTTTGAGTTCTGTATAGACAGCTTCGTGTTCACCACCAAAAGTCTAGTTGCCATCTGTCTCCACACACATGTGCCCCTATACCCCTTTCACTCTCCCCCTGCCACCTTCTCCTCTGGTAACCACCAGTCTGTTCTCTCTATCTGTGTGTTTGTTTATTTATCTTCCACATACAAAAGACTTGGAAACAACCTAAGTGCCCAAGAATGGAAGAGTGGATAAAGAAGATGTGGTATATATCTACAACGGAGTATTACTTGACCATAAAAAGACGAAATCTTGCGATTTGTGACAACATGGATGGACCTTGAGGGTATTTATCCCCTTTTTTGAAATGACCTTCATACTCTATGTTTATCAGCCTGATTTTCATACCTTATGGATTACAGTCAGGGGTGACATAAAGCCGTCAAGGAAAGATAACCCACAAAAGCATTGGCAGGTGAAGGCTTTGGTCTCTTCACCTGTACTGGCCAGGGGTCGTTTCACACGTACATTCAGAGACACGTGGGAATGATCAGGCTGAATAATAGTAGTGCCCTGAGTAATTTTGTTTCAGCTTAAGCAACATCTACACAAGTTCGATTTATACACATAACATGAGATCTATCAGTCTAACTTTGTCGCTCTTAGAGCTCTTCAGGTGTTTTGCCGCTTTCCTCACCTGTTCGTGGTTTTTCTTAAGGCAAAGGAGATCGTCCTTTAGAGACTCCACATGTGCCTCCAGGTCAGCTTTGCACAAGTTCAGCTCACCCAGGATCCCGTGCAGGCCGCTGATGTCAGTCTCTACCAGCTGGCGAAGAGACAGTTCGGACTCGTACCTTTCATAGCAAAAGAGATATAGCCAATGCTTCCTTTGCTAGACACTGAAAAGTGCTGGGGCATGCTGATAAATGACACGTGGACTCAAGGAAGTCAGGTGCTATAATTTCTCTTACATCCCAAATAATGATAAATTCGAGCTTTGTGAGCATTCTTAGCTTAAAAATATATTTGTACTGTGTGTGTCTGTGTGTGTGTGTGTGTGTGTGTGAGAGAGAGAGAGGCAACCATAAATTATTTTCAAATTTGAATTAAACTTACTTGGACCTAAAGTCATCGGCGGCCAGTTTGCAGTTGTCAAGCTGTACAGCAAGTCTAGAATTCTCTGCCTTTGTGCACAAGATCTGGAAAGTAAGTTTAAAAAATAGTTCTTTGAAAGAAACCTAAATACCTATTCATGTAACACCTATGCATTATTTATCTTTCAAAAGCCTTTATAAGACAGTATAAGTTTCAGCTTACTTTTCTTATTAACTATGTCACTTTATTAAAAAAACAGTGCCAATGTATATACGAAATAGAGAAATAAGAAGCTTTAACTTTTTAATGACCCAAAACATTTGCCATGTTCCTTGATGGTTGAACTCGGTTAAAGTTTTCTCCATAAGTAGTTTGTATTATGACCATATCCCCAGCCATGATATTAAAAATTCATCAGTAAGAAAAGAAAATTATTATTAGGTGAAATTAGATGATTAAAAAATGACATTTCAGGGGCTGGCCCCGTGGCTGAGTGGTTGGGTTCGCGCGCTCCGCTGCAGGCGGCCCAGTGTTTCGTTGGTTTGAGTCCTGGGCGCGGACATGGCACTGCTCATCGAGCCACGCTGAGGCAGCGTCCCACATGCCACAACTAGAAGGACCCACAACAAAGAGTGTGCAGCTATGTACTGGGGGGCTTTGGGGAGAAAAAGAAAAAAATAAAATCTTTACAAAAATGACATTTCAATATCTTATACTAAAAATAATATAGATGTACAGTGTTACATACAGAAATCATTTTAGATATAACAGGTTTTCCTCATGCTCTGCATGATAAGGTAAAGTTTAGAGGTGAGCGAGTTTATTATGGTCACTCAGGTAGCGGCGGCACTGGGGCTAGTGCTGATATTTCCTGACATGTAGTCCAGTGCCCTTCCCTCTACATCACATCCGCTCTGGGATGTCCCTTTCCCTGGCTTCTTCCGTAGAACGGCCTCTTCCCGTAAAAAGATAAAGCAAATCACAGATTGGGAAGGTGGGGAGTCAGGGCAATGAGGCACCAGACCTTTTGTTGGAGATCTTCAATCGTGTCAAAATAACACTGATAATCAGGGCACACCAACGGGACATCCTCTTCACATTGCTCTCGGATCCTGCATTCCAGCTCTGCATTCATCTCCTCCAGGCCGCGCACCTTCTCCAGGTAGTTGGCGAGTCTGTCATTCAGGAACTGCATGGTCTCCTTCTCATTGCTGTTGAACACCCCATCCTCACACCAAGCACAGTTCCCCACCAAGCACGGAATATTACAACTCCCAGCAAAGTGGCATGGCGTGATGCAACCGGCTGGCAAGTGAGACCGGGACAGGAAGCTAGGGGTCTGGCATCTGGATGCAGCACAGGCGTTGGGGAGACAAGTGGTTTCCAGCGAGCAGCTGGAAGCAATTGCACAATCAGAAGCCCCGGCACAGGATTCAGAAGGGCAGCCTGTGGGGGAGCCGTCAGAAGTCATTCTATTAGACGTGAAGAGCGAAGACTAGTTACAAAACTCTGATGGCCTGACTCCAGAGGTCTGCTTCCCTCCTGAGACTTTTATATAGCCCCCAAATGGGTATTTACAGAATGCACCGGATGTTTTCTTTATCACTGTTTGGTGCCAGTTTTCATATCAACATTCATTAGTGCTGTTTATTTGCTGAGAAAGAGTTTTATGCCTCATAAAAGAAGCTTAACTTCAGGTTACTAAATAAGGACACCATTTCCATGTGCTAGGAGGATAAAATGCTTGCTTCAGAAGATCTTCATAGGAAGCATCATCTTTTTGTCAGAATAAAGAAAGAAAGAAAATTTGGCCAATCACAAATTATAGATACAAATGATTATGAATACGGAAAACAGTATTTCCATAGATTTTGATCCTGTTCATTGAAAATTGTTTATTGTCTCCTTTTAAAATTAATGTTGCAACTCATTAAATGCCATTTATCTGTTTGTGCCACCACCATAAAACTGTTCTGTGTGTTTAGCAATCTTTGCAATGCTTTTTGTGGTCTTGCTGTGCTCACATGGTGGAGGAGTGAAGTGTGTACTGGGTTTAAAGCGTATGTGTGTGTGTTTGAACCAGATCTGCCTGTGTGCAAATTGAAAAGTCACTTTACATAACTGATGGGCATAATTTGTGCACTCCAGGCCAAAGTATAAATTGGTTATCAAGACCTGGAGTTACGATCTTTGATTTCCTGAAACTTGCCTTTCCCACATTTCCTGTGCCTCACGGGAAACTGAACCCTCATTCATTACGCTTCAGAGCAGGGGCAAGGAAGCTACAGAAGGCTTTTATTCTGAGATATGGAATCTGTTTTCTCTTATTTATTTATTTTTGGTGAGGAAGATTGGTCCTGAGCTAACATCTGTTGCCAATCCTCCTCTTTTTGCTTGAGGAAGATTGTCACTGAGCTAACATCTGTGCCCATCTTCCTCTATTTTGTATGTGGAATGCCGCCACAGCATGGCTTGATGAGTGGTGTGTAGGTCCGTGCCCAGGATCCAAACCCATAAACCCTGGTCTGCTGAAGCGGAGCATGTGAACTTAACCACTATGCCACCAGGCCGGCCCCTCTCTTATTTATTTTTGAAGACCCAAATGTCATGAAAATTTAAAATATTGGAACTGGGGAATAAAACTCTATGATGAGGGTTCCAGACCAGCAGTTCCGTCAGGTGAAATCCCTGGTGCAGGACAGAATGGCTACGGATTTGACATGTAGCGTCTTTGGATTTTCTCGTGAATTTCATCTCCATTGTTAAGCATAACCTATTTCACTTTGCTTGGCTTCAGTCATGGTTGTTTGATTTCGTAATATGCCCTTACCTCAGAACATCCACTTACTGCTGCCAGAATCGTTTTTGTAAAATAGGAATCTTTTTTTGCCACTCTCCACTTACGAAGTCCAAACTTCCTGGCTTGGCAAATATGATCTTCCTTAATCTGGTGCCAATTTACCTTTCTAGGCTGATTTCCTAATACTTTCTCATCCTTCAGCCTCTGTTGGTGCTGTTTCCTCGGCCTAAGGCTCTTCTACCATCTTTTCCTGGGTGAACCCACATGTCAAGACTTGTGACATGGCGTCCAACCGCCTCACGTCGAGATGGAGGCTCTTTCCATAGCATTTTGCGCACACCTCTACTATAGCACATTGTCACATTGTTTAAAATTTTTATGTTTATGCCTTTATTTTGGACATCGTCTCCTTTAAGACAGATGTATCTTATTTGTCTTCTTACCCTCAGCACTTAGGACACAATATAATAGGCCCTTAATAAATGTTTGCTTAAAAGTGTAATCACTGGGCTTAATACAGATTGTTTTGACACATGATTCCTTATGAAAAGAATTTAACACTCAAGGACAGGGAAAATTGGTGGAGGACAAAGAACACTGTCCTAGTGGACATAATATTTATATTCTAGTTCCAATGCTGTTGCGTGCTGGCTGTATTGTCTTCATCTAGTCATGCAGCCCCTTTGGGCTTTAGTCCTCACTGTAAAGTGGGAAAAATAATACTTGTCACTTCTACTGTATATCGTAGTCAAGAAATAAACAATATGAATATCTTTCACTTTATAAACAGTAAATTGTGATGCTAGTGTAAGATCTCCAGTTGGTGAATCTTGGTCCTCAATGACTCCATAATTGTCAAATACATATTGTTTTTGTTCCTCCAATTTTTTCTTGAGATAAAACTTACATATAGTGAAACACAGTTTTGACAAATGCATATACCTATGTAACCATCACCCCAGTCAAGATACCTAACATTTCCATGACACCAGAATGTTCCCTCGTGCCCATTTTCACCAGTCCCCACCTCCCAAAGGTAAACACTGTGCTGATTCCTATCACTATAGATTGGTACTCTCTATTTGTGAACTTCATTAGCAAATCACACAGTGTGCACATTTTTGAGTCTGGTTTCTTTCACTCAAAATCATAGTTTTTAATTCATCCATGTTGCCACTTGCACCAGCAGTTTGTTCTTTCTTCTTTAATTGCTGAGGAGTAGTTCATTTGTCAATGCAGATAACCATTAACCACTCAGTAGATAGGAGAGATAAGGTGAATTTTACCTGAGCCGAGAAGGTGGTCTCCACAAGGGGAGAAAGCGTTCTGGAGAAGTGTGGTTTGCAGCATGATTACAGAAAATTTCAGAACAAAAAACGTGCATCAAGCATGACAGGGATAGATTTCTTTCTCAAAGTCGTGAGGAGATATTTTGCTGCAGTTTCACAGGTAGACAGCAGATAGACCTGACTCTGTTTTCTGGGAAGAAAAACTTATCTTCAAAAGAGTACTGGTACTGACATCAGAGGAAGGGAGGTGTTCATCCCTCTCTTCAAAGAGTGCCTCCTTTGCATCGGGATAGTGTTTAATGTTTAAAGCAGATGTACAATGCATGTTTGACAGGCCATAAGTCAGGCTGCTCGGGGAAAAACAACTATAGGCCAAATCAGGTTTAAACCAGAATGGTTTCCCCATATACCTCAATCCATGAACATCTATTACTATTTTCATCACACTGTATGAATATGCTACAATTTATTTGTGCATTCTCCCTTGGAAGAACATTTGGGTCATTTCTTGTTTGAGGCTATTATGAATAAAACTTCTATAGCCATTCTTATACAAATATTTTTGGGATATATATTTTCATTTCTCTTGGGTAAATATCTAGGAGTAGAATGGTTGAGTCATAGAGTAGTTATTTGTTTCTTTTTATAAGAAACTACCAGACTTTTTTCCAAAATGATTATACTATTTTATACTCTTACCAATAATGTATAAGAGATTTCGTTCTTCTGTATCTTCACCAACATTTGATGCTGTCAGACATTTCAATTACAGACATTTTTGGTCAGTGTAAAGTGTTATCTCACAGATTAATTTACATTTCTCTAATGACTAATGATGTTGAACAACTTTTCATGCTTTTATTGGCCATTCGAGTATCTTCTTTTGTGAAGCAACTATTCAAGTCTTTTGCCTATTTTCACGGGCTGTTTATCCAGGAGAAAGTAAATGCCACTTGATGATACTTTCTCTACTGTCCCTCTGCACTTACCTTTCCCAGTGTTCTTTAAAGCTCCCTGTAGGTCTGAGATTTCATCTGCTATAATTTACTCTTTTAATCCAAAAGGACTTCCTTCAGCGTTTCTCATAGTGTAGGCTTTCAGATGACACTTTTTATCAGTTTTATTTATCTAGAAATATTTCCATTTTTCCACCAGTTTTGAACATTGTTTTTTGCAAACTATAGAATTCTGGGTTAATACTTTTTTTTCTGTCAAGACCTTGGAAATGAGGTTTGATTGTCCTCTGACCTCCATTTTATCTGAATAGTAGTCAGACAGCCTGTTTCTCTTTGCTCCCTTCTGTTTAATGTGTATTTTTCCCTCTAACTTCTTTCAAGATACTCCAGTGATCTTTGCTATTTAGCAGCTATAGTATATCTAGGTGGGACGTGTGTGTCTCTGTGTGTGTGTGTGTGTTTAGGCTGTGTTTATCCTGCTTGGAGTTTGTTGAGATTCTTGAGTTTGTAGGTTAATAAAATATATCAATAAACTTGGAAAAATTTCAGCCTTCCCCCGCAGCCCCCAGTTTCTCTGCCCCACTTTCTTCTATCATTCCAGAACTCCGATTTCATGTATGTTGAACCACATGATACTGTGCCACAGGCTGCTCGGGTTCTGTTTAAACAAAAACAGTTAAATTAAAAAAGTTTAATTTTTTTTCCTCTCTATGTTGAGTTTTGATAATTTTGATCAATCTTAAGATTATTTTGAGCTGTCTTAATTCATTGACTTCACCCCTAATTGGCAGTTTCCACCCTGCTATTAAGGCCATCTGTTGAATTCTTTGTTTCAGATTATGCTCTTTGGTTCTAGGAGTTTCATTTGCTTCTCTCTTACTCAACTTAATTTAAATTTAAATTTAATTTATTATCAATTTATTAAATAAAAATTTAAAATCTCACTTTCTGGTGAGATTCTTCATCTTGTCCACACTTTTCCTTTCACATCTTGTTCATCTTTTTCTTTAAATCCCTGAAGATATTTATAACAACTATTTTTAAATCTTTGTCTGCTAATTCTAACATCTATGTATCTATGGACCTGTTTTTATTGGCTGCTTTTTCTCTTAATTATAGGTGACGTTTTCCTGCTTCTTCACACATCTGGCAATTTTTAATTGTATGCTGATCATTCTGGATGATCTATTTTAGGAAGTCATGATTATGTTGTAGAGTTTTGAGGGTTGAGTTTTGCTCTGACAGGAACTTAAATCACTGGAATATCCTCTTGATCCTCTCAGCCTTGGTTTTAGACTTTTCTGGGACAGGTGTAATTTGGTGTGTTCTTTATTCAGGCTTGTGATCCTTATTCATTTGGTGTGTTCTTCTGGAACATCGGTTCAATGCATGAGGTACTCAGAGAGCTTTGTCCACTCTGGATGGGCTGGAACGTTGATGTCTGTTGGTATAGAATGTCTTCTGGTATCTCCATTCAGCTCCGTATCCCCCAGCAGCCAATTTCTTCTAGCCTCCTGGGATTTCACCCTGCGTGTGTGCAACCCAGCCCTCGGCAAGTACTCTATAAGAACTTTTACACAGACTTCTGCACCTTCCCTCATACATCTTCTTCCTTTCTAGAACACTGTTGTGCAAATTCCAGCTGCCTAAACTTCATCTAGATATGCCACTTGTGCCTCAAACTTGACACGTCTAGAGCAGAACACTGTATTTCCCTTTTTAATTCTCTCCTCCTGTGCTCGATTAGTGACAGAACCCCACTCCCTAGTCTTTTTTTGACACCGTCTTCTCTCGTACAGCCCTTTGACCACCAGTTCCAGTCAATTTGTCTCTGAGTATGTCTTTCTTCTCTTTATCAGTGTGACAGCAATCTTAATTTCTTAATTGTTCTTAATTTTATAGTACCACAGCACTTTACTAATGCTACTGGTAGAGCACTTGTATTTTTTATTATAATGCAATGCCTAGCATTCAATAAATAATTGTCAATTATATGAAGGAATGAATGGGCATTGCGTATGTGTCTGCCTCACCTGCCAGACAGTCAGCTCATTTTGAGCAAGGACAATAAAATACAAAGCACATAGTAAGTGTTTAATAAATGTTTATTGAATAAATAATGACATTATTACGTTATTAACTTTTTGCATAAATAGATAAGGTCACCTGGATTAGTTGAAATATTATGTCATATTTTGTCTTTGGATCATGTTCAGTATTTCCCAACCTACCTTAAGCCATTTTTTGGGAAGACTAGTCAGTGAAAGTCTACTTTCAAGTATGCTGACGTACTGGATCATCTTCTATGCAAGGCCATTTAGTTTTCTTAAACCAGTAAGAAAAATAAAAGCAAGAAATATCTGTCTGAACTGCCACCATTTTCAGTTTTGCAGATGTTCTCAGTTTTTCCTAAAATGCTGAGTTTTGGAGTTAAGAAATACATTTAATGAATTAAGAGAAACAAACACAAGTAATTGTAGACATTTGTGCTATGCCAGAGACATAAAATTTATTAGCATGATCATGAAGAGGCTCCTCAATTTCCAGAAAGATAGAACCCAAGACTGAAAACAGAATTCCCAAAGCACCCACAGAAAGATACACTTTAATATGAAGGAATTGAACAACTTTGGAAAGCCGATAGGCATCCACCTGCTCAAATTGCCTTTGATTGCTGATTTCTGCTACGTGACCATTGAAATTCTCTTGGTTTCTTTTTCTAGAGGGTTGTCAATGATAGTGTCATCCTTTTCCCAATTTCAAAAGCAGAATCACTTAGTTGCAGGTGCTGAGGCAGGTGAACACCAAAGCTTCTGGGTTGATTCTTTCAATGTCAGGCACTGAGCAAAGCAGCCGTCAGTCAGCAGCATCTTGGGATGCAGGGCTCACAGCTGGGCTGGGTGAAGGTTGTGAGGTTGAGGGTCTCCAGGCCTGGGGTGGGCTGGGAGGAGTTGAGCAGGAAGCAGGTGGGCACACAGGGCTGAGGAATGTGGCAAGGTGGGGGACAGTTGTCACAGCAGGTTGGCTCCAGTAACCAAACGGTGTGTGGGCAGGTGCTGGGCAGGCAGACTCCACACCGGCAGCATCTGTCAGAGGAGCAGATGGTGGTGGCGGGGCCGGTGGGGACACTGCAGCAGCGGGGAGCACAGCAAACCATGGCGGTGGGAATCTGTGTTTTTATTGGTTTGGTTCTAAGACAGAGGCTCCTGAGGTGTGAATGCCTCCCCTTGCTCTGGGGATCTTATATACTCTCCCCAGTGGGTGTCGGCCCAACCAGAAGGCTTCTTTCCTGGTTCTTGTTTACATTAGTGTACCCATTATCCTTTGATTGGTTTGACATTGAGATGCTTACAAAGAGTCTCTATTCTCCTAATTAACATTTATTTGAGTTCCTTGCTAAATCGGAACTGATTACTCTTGCTATTTGTCATGGAACACAAGCTTTATGACTTATCACCAAAGGCTTCTGCTATTATAATTCCAACACCAATCCTGCTGGGGAATAATGCATGACAATACACCCATAGTATGTACATCTTTTCTCTAGTACTGGTCGATTTTTATTCTCTTTACTTTTATCTGTTTATCAATTGGTCTGATGAAGCATTCTTGTTTTAAAGAGTTGAGCTTAATTTTAGTAACTCTTTTAGCTTTGGGACTTTAAAAAATTAATTTCTTTTTCATCGAGATATAATTGATACATAATATATTAGTTTAGCTTTGGATTTATGAGGATCAAACTTACATTAACATGGAGAAATATGCTATTGAGAAATATAGGCAGAATTTTAAAAAAACACTTATTATTCTATTTCTTACTATAAAACATTACATATTCATTAAAGAAATTTGGATAATAAAGGAAAGTGTGAAGAAAACAACTCATCCATAATCATCAAGAGAAGTTCTCTATTAATATTTACATATATCCCTTTAGTCATTTTTCTGTACATTTGTTTATCATTTTATTACATTACTGGAATCATATTGTACCTACTGTTCTATAACTTGCTTTTTTGTTTGAACGTATATATTTTCAATATCTTGTAATCTTAAGTATGTTTGATAATGTTAGTTTTAATGTTTCTTAGCATTCATCATATAGTTATACTTCTAAGTTACGTAAAAATTTCACATTATTAATCATTTAGGTTTTTTTCAACTTTATGATAATTGTGGCAATGGAGAACAACTGTGTATATAATTCTTTATGCACACTTCTGATTATTTCAGAAACAGAAATAATTATTGGGTAGAATTATTGGAGAAAGTTTTGATTAACAGCATTTTAATGCCCTTGAGATTCGTTGCCGTATAGCCCTCTAGCACGGTTCTGTTTACCTTTTTTTTTTCGAATTATGTATTCCCACTAGCTGTGTTTGAGAATTCCTATTTCCTTATACTTTTGATGGATATTTTATTTTAAAAGTGTTTGCCAATTTGCTGGATGAAAAATGAAATTTCATTATTGTTGTATTTGTATTTTTTATAACTAGTTAGGTCAAAACATTCTTTCATACGTGCATTGGCCGTTTATAGGACTGACTTGCTTTGTTTCCTTCATGGCTCAGTGCGGGAAAATTGAATTTTTAGCTTATGTCTACACACTAAGTAAAAGAATACTTTAAGACCACAATACTAAAATTCAAATGAAATTGCTACCAGTGGAAAGTGAAGTTATGGGCCAAAGCTAGAGTAATCTGTCCACGTTTGATTCATTCGCTGCTTTTTCGGTCTGCTTTCAGTGTACTGCATTTTCTCCCCGAATCAAATGTGACCTGACAGGAAGGATCCGGACCCCAGTTCTCGTACGCCATGCAGGCTTCAGGCCTCATTCAGTGCGTGAGAGGGAGCGCAGAGTGCACTCCTCCCCAGGATCGTCCTGCGCCCCAAACAATTTCTACTCAACTTTGACTCACTCATCCTTCAAGCCCCAGTTCTTCTCATTTTCTTCCCATCGCCTCCTTTAAGTAGGCCTGTGTATCAGAGCGTGATGGTGGGCATGTCTGTGTGGTTTTTAGGAGGGGGTGCAGAATCGACAGGCCCACATTCGGAGTCAGAAGAGCTCTTTACTGGTTCCAGTCCTGCTTGTGAATTACCTGCCTTGTTATGGCAAATAATTCACTCTTTGGAGCCTTATCTTTCTCCTCTGCAAAACAAGGGTAATAATATCTACGTTCTTCCACTCAGAAGATGATTGTGAAGCTCCCGTGAGATAAAATGGGTGAAAGTCCATAGATAGCCACAAAGTGCTACACAATGATAAATTATTATCATTATCCATGTAAGTTGCAGATCAAACTCAAAGTAAGGGAAAGGGGAAAGAAATATAGTCCACAGAAGAAAAAAATGGCTGGAAATAAGTAAAAGAGCGACCTTATAGGAAAGAGCAAACATTTATCTAAAACTTTACACATACATTCTGAGGAAACGGCTAGCACAGAAATTAATAATTTTCACATTTTAAAAAAGTTCTCTATGGCTCTCCTTGGAAGAAAGGATTTGTGATCTCTGCTGGCGTTCCTCGACTCCAAACAGATTTATCTTTGAGTGAATACCTGCCAAATTTTTACTTTTACTTAGGACTGATTAATATTGTCAGTATTTTTAAAATAATTCAGTAGACATTTATTACATTTATTGAGCAGTTACTACGTGTCAGGCACTGGGATAAATGTTGGATATACAGCAGTGAACAAAATAGACACCATCCTTTCCCTCCTGGAACTTAGAGGCTGGTGGAAGGTTTATCACACACATACTATATTAGTATAAATTACTATTATTATATGTTATGATAAGAAGGAAAAAGACTGAGTTCTAAGAGCAAAAAAACAATAAGCAGAAGGAGATTATTTCGACATTTTAAGAAAAACATTACAAAGGGGCTTGCAGACTCTCACAAATTAGAATTTTATGGAAAGAAAGATACAATTTCTTGTTTAGAATGCAATGTTACTTTGAGTCAATCTTATAAGGATAAAGGAATTGTTACTGTTCCATATAGAATGTTTCCATAATTATAAATAAGACTTAAGTTTACAGATTAGAACCAGTTGTAAAATAACAAGTTTATGATAATAAACTCATCTCTTTTATTGAAAAAGCTTGCAGTACTTTATTAAAACTTATTCTCTGCAATGGTCTAAGAGACTTGGGAATAACACTCTTTTGTTTATAAATTAGGGTAGTGAGGTGAGATAATTTGCCTTAGATGGCCTGGTGACTGACTTGTTAAAAACAAAATTTATGACCTATTGGGATTGAGTTACCTTTTATGTCATTTAAAATGGGAGTTTAAAATATGTGTCGGAGATACTAAACATATTTTTTTTTTTTAGAAACAAAGGGTACCTTTTTCCTTTAAGCAAATGCAGGAAAAACATGATAATTCTTGGTTAGATGGTAAATTTTCCAAGTGATGAAAATCTACACACACACACACACACACACGTCCAAGAACTTGCCAGTTTTAATTATATTTTTCTATGGTTAGCGGGGGTAGCTATGACAATGAAGACAAATTAAAGATTGATAATAAAAAGAAATAGTTAGAAGTAAAATATGGTTGTTAGTCTCCTGTGTCAAATCTCTCAGTGCTTCGGGTTTCAGTCTAAACCCCTTTGCCTGGGGAGCTCCACCTCAGTGTCTTTGCATTTCTCTCCTCCACTCCTCATCCTCTCCCATCTTCAGTGCATCCCTGAGTTAGTAAGCTGCTCTTCTGTCTGGAACAACCACTCCACACCTCTTCTGCCTCATGATCTTTTATTTTATTTTTTATTTTTTTGCTGAGGAAGATTGACCCTGAGCTAACATCTTTTGCCAATCTTCCTCTCTTTCTGCTTGAAGAAGATTAGTCCCAAGCTAAGATCTGTGCCAATTTTCCTCCACTTTAGATGTGGGATACCTCCACAGCATGGCTGGTGGGTGGAGTAAGTCCATGCCCAGGATCTGACCCATGAACCCGGGCTGCTGGAGGGGAGTGCGCCGAACTTAACCACTGTGCCACGGGGCTGGCCCCCTCATCATCTTTTACTGCTTAGCCTGGGTAGCTCGGAGGCTTTCCCGAACCATCCCTCACCCTGACACTGAGTCAGCAAGTCCAGGTTTTAGTTACTCTTTCTGTGTGCTTCCCTGGCATGCTGCTCACATCTCAGTCTCAGCAGAAATCACATGGCATTATAATTATATTCATACAATATAGAGAGAACACATGTATTGTGATTATAATTACTCGTCTGTCTCCTTCACCAGATTTGAGAGAAACTTGAGGGCACTTCAGGTAATAACTTTTTTTTTTTAGTATTTATACTCCTCGCATGGATATGGAGCCTGGCACAGAGGAAGCACTCAAGAAATATTGGCCAAGTGAATAATAAATGGACTACATCCCCTGTTGACACTATCCTAGGTCGTGTCCCATCTACCCCATGGCTTCCAAGTTCTGTTCATTCAACGTTGAGCTACTAATAAGCCTGTGGGACCCCCTGAGAAACCCCTCGGTGGAGAGACTGACAGACACACTGAGGACATTTAAAAACAGGTCATTTAAAGGCATTGTGTCTTTATATTTATATTATACACATAAATGTACTGTATTTGTATATATGTATTGGATAGATGTACACATTACATATATAATACATATGCATCATCTTTCTAAGGTTGGGAAAAGGATAATCCACTCAAGGTAAAATTAAGTAGGTTGGTGAAATGAAGTAATAGATTAAATCATGTTTAATCGGAGTTTTAGCTCTAGTTCCCAGCCTATCACCTGAAAAGTATTGGCATTCTAGTGATTGCTGGGGTAGAACTTCCGTGCCGACCTGGTGGCCAGGAGAGATATATCCCCACTGTCCTGCTGCTGCAGTTGACCACTGTAACATCTCTCTAAGGGAAGATGAAGCCAAAATTGGTAGACACACTAAACGATCCTGACCTTAGAATTGAATACTTGCCACTTTTAATCTATGAACCAATATATCCTTCTCTTTTACAATTGGATGTGATAATTTTGTTAAAGAGTTTTACATTTTTCATTTCTCTTGCACATTTTAAGTTAATGTCATAACTGTGTTCATTAAGCTTCTGGCTCTATTAGCATTGGAGGCTCTGTGATGTGGTAGAAAGAAGTGAGCTTTAAAGTCAGACGTACAAGGAGCTGAATTCTGGTTTTCTTAGCAACTAACTTTATGACTTTGAGAATGTTGAATAACTGTTAAAGCTTCATTTTTCTTATTGATTAGGGCTGTTTTAAGGATTACAAGAGTTAACACATGGATTTACCTAGCAAAGTGTAGGTAAATAAATGTTGGCTTACCCCAAAATTGTATTTGTCTGAGGAAGAGGAGAAGAGAAGGCGAGCATAAAAGATAACCAACTTAAAGTTAGCAAACCATGTTAGTAAGCTAGTTCCACTCATTCCTCTAATAGATTCTTTTTTTTTGCTGAGGAAGACCTGCCTCTAACTAACATCCACTGCAAATCCTCCTCTTTTTTTGCTTGAGGAAGATTGGCCCTGAGCCAATATCCATGCCAATCCTTCTCTATTTTTTGTATGTTGGACCCCTCCACAACATGACTGGTGAGTGGAGCAGTCCGTGCCCGGGATCTGAACCTGCGAACAAAGTGGAGTATGTGGAAGCTTAACCACTCAGCCATGGGACCGGACCCTAGTAGATTCTTTTTTGAAAAATTAAAAAAAGTCGTCTTATCTTTAACTTTTTTTAAATGAAAAAAATATACCAAAACCTCTAACATAAACAAAGAACACATCTTGCCAGAGAAACAAAGTTTATTGGAAAACTCATCAAGAAAGTTTTTTCTCTATGAAAATGCCCAATACAAGAAATGGGATCCAAGAAGAAATATGACCAAGAAAATATAGTCTAAGGTCTTATAGATTACAATAGTAGTTTGATAATAGATGACATTCACTTGCCCAAATGAACCAAATGGTTATTCAGCCAAATAACCATAAAAAATTTCTTGATTTTCTTTCCATTAGAATGAAAGCTAGGTTTTCCATATCTGGAACCTCTGGGCTGCCTCAATATCAGATGAACAGCTGAGGCAAGTGAATCCTGAATAGACAGCTTCTGGGTTCTTCATGGTCAGGCAGTGAACAAAGCAGCCATCGGTCAGCAGCATCTTGGGATGCAGGGCTCACAGCTGGGCTGGGTGAAGGTTGTGAGGTTGAGGGTCTCCAGGCCTGGGGTGGGCTGGGAGGAGTTGAGCAGGAAGCAGGTGGGCACACAGGGCTGAGGAATGTGGCAAGGTGGGGGACAGTTGTCACAGCAGGTTGGTTCCAGTAACCAAACGGTGTGTGGGCAGGTGCTGGGCAGGCAGACTCCACACCGGCAGCATCTGTCAGAGGAGCAGATGGTGGTGGCGGGGCCGGTGGGGACACTGCAGCAGTGGGGAGCACAGCAAACCATGGCAGTGGGAATCTGGTTTGCTTTTGGTTTCTTGGAAGGAAAGATGAGGTTTCTGAGATGCAAATGTCTCCTCTTGCTTTGGAGCTCTTATATACTCTCCCCATTGGATGTTGGTCCAACCAGAAGGCTTCCTTTCATTTTTGTTTATGGCACCCTTTTTCACTAAGATTCTCTAACCAGTTTGGTATTTACTTGTTCATTAGAGTTCCTGCCCTTATTAAAGTAACCATGTTTTTGACTCATTGACATGTCATAAGATGACTTTATCTTTACAAGGTCCTGGAATGAACCTTTCACAAAGTATGGATAATCAGTCCAAGGGACGATTCAGCTATAGTTTCAGAAGCTAAATTCTTATCCTTGTTTTTTTCCTCTTAATTTAAAATAATATGCATAACGTGATTTTTAATTACTAATTTCTGAACATGCAACTCAAATGATTAATTGGATCATTTTCTACTCAATAAAGTCAACAAGGACATGACTACTTATAGATGAATGTTGTATGTGACTACGTGCATCTCAGGCATATTTGCCTTATTTATTGATGATATAATTCAGGCTCTATTGTGCAAGCAAGGTGGCCAGACTAAAATAAGATGAAAACTCTTGTCATTATTTTAAATAAATGTATTGTGAGTTTCCAAAGGTTTTATTACTCTATGAGTTTGTTTGTTGAGAAACTTTGTTTCTCACAGTTACGCCAATCTTGTGGCGAGTCAAAGTGTAAATTCACTGGAAGGAACTCTCCACCCAGTTGGTGTCTTTTGTTAAATGCACCATTAAAAGAAAATCACCTCAGTTTTCTTTCATTTTCACACAAATGATATACTTACTTTATTTTTTTATTTATTTATTTTTAAAGATTTTATTTTTTCCTTTTTCTCCCCAAAGCCCCCCGGTACATAGTTGTATATTCTTTGTTGTGGGTTCTTCTAGTTGTGGCATGTGGGACGCTGCCTCAGCGTGGTTCGACGAGCAGTGTCATGTCCGCGCCCAGGATTCGAACCAACGAAACACTGGGCCGCCTGCAGTGGAGCGCGCGAACTTAACCACTCGGCCACGGGGCCAGCCCCATGATATACTTACTTTAAAATAAGGTAAAACAGGAACTCAAAGGAGAAATCATAAGATTCACAAAATAACAGTTGGTTCTAGACATGGATCCAACGTGATTTAGAACTACGGCATTCATAGATATCACTTTTTTTTGCTGACTTACCCTCCACTTTGCATCTTTGTTTGTTTTCATATCTTGGATCTTCAATCAGGTTGTAAACTCCTTTGAGGAATGCCTGATACAACATTCTTCACCTCAGTTGACCTTGTTGCCTTACTGGAGGTTGGCAGATGAGAAAGTTGGGCCAAATAATTGGAGAGTGGTAATATTCTATGGTTCCAACATTAGCATACTTTGTCACGATCAGCATAAAACTATTCAGATAGTAGAATCTAAATTGCATAATCTGTTGGAGGACACATGGTTGTTGAATAAACACAAAGTACACATTCTTTGGTGGGCTGTTTCTGAGGAGACATTGCTACAAAACCAATTTGGCCTTTTAAAGGAGAAGAACGCACTGCTCAAACAAATCAGTGGAAAATCGTAAATGTCATCGATGAGTAAGCCTCACGCAGTGTACAAGAAGAAGAACTTGTTAGTGCAGTTGGTATGGTTTTTGTTTAAATATTGATATTTATCCTAATGTGCATCAAGTAAAAATGAAGTTCGGCATCTCCTCGGTACCTTACACATTGGTGACCGTGATCACGTTGTCCATGTCACGGTGACCATGATCATGCTCTTTTGTCCTCCTCAATTCTCTACTTCTCAAACCCTACTCATCCCTCAAGCATCAGCTTAACTCTGTCCTTCATAAGGAAACTTTAGGTCGCTCCTCTAGATGTTTTCATTCTTTCCTCTGCTCTCACAGAGTGTGCTGTGTATCTTTTCACTTGGACCTCATTTCATTGCGCTATATATCATAGTTTATCATTTGTATTTGTCTTCCTCACTCCAATGCCAACTCCTTGAAAGCGAGAATCGTGTCTTAGTCTTTGTCTCTGTCAAGCACCCAGGACAACACGTGGAGCATACTAAGTACTTGATAAATGTTTATTGAATTGGATTAAATTACAGATTAGAATGGAAAAAAAGTATGTATTTATTTTCAGAATAGTCCCTTATAATAATAATAACCCTTTACATTAGCAGAGTGATTAATTTCCTTTGTGAAGTGCTTTAGGGGTGTCAAAACAGTTTTACATTCAAAGCTTCACCTAAATGAGACAATGAAAAAATATGGCTCCCCTCAGTCTTTGGGGTCCCTTCTATGAGTGTGCTGATCTCCAACTGCCAGCTTCTCAGCCTCTTTAAGAACGTATGTGAGTTACTTAAAGAAGCAGGGAAAAAATTAAAATTAAAAGTAGGGGCTGACCTCGTAACTTAAAATGATTCCAAGCTTAGAGCTTAATATATTTTATTATCCATTATATTACATTAATATATTTTATTTTCTCTAAGTTGTGAGGCCTCTTTTTGGCTATGAGATTTGTGTTGATGTCATCAGAAAGTGTAATTCTGCTGGACATATTTACAGGTTCATGACGCTTGCGTGTGTCAAGAGTTGTTGGGTAATTATAGAATTAAGCATCGAGACAGTACATGGTTTGCGGAGCAGTGCTGTTTATTTAGTCTTAAAATAAGGAGTTCCATGATAGCATTTTTTTCCACTTCTCGTTTGAAATCGTTGTTTGGAACATAGAAAAAACACTTCTGCAAAACTGGAGGCACAGGGCCAGAGCATTTTCTTCCAGGGTGTCTAATTAAAGGCCATTTGCTGAGCAGCCCTTAAAGACTATTGCAGCCCCTCAGGGTAAGGTGAGCAAGCTCTTTGAAACCTCTTTGGCTAGCAGCAAGGTGCTTCACACTCACAGGGCTGGACGCAAGTTGTGACAGAGATCCCGCTCAGGTTTGGAGTAGGGTGGCAGCTGTTGAGCAGCCAACAAGATGGCACGTAGGAGTCAGGCACGAAACAGGGTGGGGGGCAGGCATCACAGCAGGTGGGCTGAAGGAGGCTGATCTCGTGTGGGCAGGTGCTCGGCAGGCAGACTCCACATTGACAGCATACCCTAGAGGAGCAGATGGTGGCAGCAGGGCCAGTGGGGAGGGTGCAGCATCCTTGGAGACAAGAATCACAGCAAGACATAGTGACAGTGATCAGGTAGATTTTTGTTGCAAAGGAAGATTTTCTTCTACAAAGTTGTCCTCTGTGGGTCTTTTATATCCTCCTGTCTCAGGGAACATGGCTTCCATCCATCAGAATGTTTCCTTGTTGTTGTTTGTATAACCCCATACAAATAACTCACTTACTTCTTATTTATCAGCCACAGGATGAGCTCTTCTTCAGTTTTGTTTGGTTGTGTTGCTACATTCAAACTTGCTTCCTGTTGCAGTTTCAAAATGGTGTCAGTGTAGGTTCTCCACTTAATCATGGGTAGACACATCAGTATCTACCCTGACTTTCCTCTTCTTTACCAACCAGAGTTTGTTCTTACAAGTCATCACTGCTGAGTGTTAAGAATCAAGGGTGAGTGTTCTTTCTATGTTCTAAACAACGATTTCAAACGAGAAGTGGAAAAAAATGCTATCATGGAACTCCTTATTTTAAGACTAAATAAACAGCACTGCTCCGTGGCTGAGTGGTTAAGTTCGCAACTCTGCTTCGGCGGCGCAGGGTTTCGCCGGTTCGAATCCTGGGCACGGACATGGCACTGCTCATCAAGCCATGCTGAGGTGGCATCCCACATGCCACAACTAGAAGGACCCACAACTAAAATATACACAGCTCTGTACCAGGGAGCTTTGGGAGAAAAAGGAAAAATAAAATCTTTAAAAAAAAAAAGGAATCAAGGGTGATTTCCCAAATTTGGGGAAAATCATAATCACCTACCATAGCGTTGTTACAAAGTTAAGTAAAGATTAAATGAGAATTGCTTGTGTAAATTATTCAGCATTGTGTATGGCACAATAGAGTTCTCTAATAAATGGCAATTCCTCTTCTCGGTATTGTGAGAATTCCCACAAGAGGAGATGCAACAAAAGAAGGCTGAAATGATCAAAGAAGCCTTCCTGGGGGCTTTGGATTAAGCTGTTTTGATCAGAAATGCTTAGAAAAGAGGTAAGTGCATTTTGGGTAAGGAAAACAATGATTTCTCCTATGACACTGTTCTGCCCATACTCTCAACCCTGCCCCTAAAAGAATTGGCCCCATGCTCTTTTGCCTCTGTTACACCTCATATCCACCCATAACACTTTGCTGCATTTTTTTTGTATACTTGTTCATTCTCTTTACTAGAATGTAATCTCCTTGAAAGCAGGGCCTGTGACTTATTTTTCTTGGTTTCCCCAGTCCCTAGTATCAATCCTGGATTATGGGGTGAAGTCTGGAAGCTGAAACACATGGAATACATATTTAAGGAAAGAAGGTTGGAAAATAATGGTCACCAGCATTTATGGAATGCTTCCATAGCAAATTTAGTCAGGAAAACAAGCAAACAAACCAACCCTCACACAAGATATTTTAACAGAGAGAATTTTAAGATAGGGAATTTGTTAAATAGATATTGGAGAACTGAAAAAGCGAAAAAGGAAAACCGAGGTAACAAACACAAGAAGCAACTACCAGCGCTAGGGCTGGGAAGGAAGAGAAGAAGTTGGGGTTAACTGAAACTATGACTTGGGAGAGTGGTCCTGCAGATCTGGGCTCAGACCCCAGGTACCGCCCAGCTGGTGCTCTTATCGCAGAAGCTCACAGGAGAGGCCCCAGGGGGCCAGGGTTCAGACCTTTGTGGGAGGGAGCCACAAGTCACTCCCCTGCTGATGCTGGTGTTTCTGAGGAGGTGCAATGATGCTGTTTTTCAGAGTGTGGACAGATGCTGAGGACTAGAACCTACTGCTGCTGCCAGATAAGAGACTGATGCTGGGGCAAGACCCTTCTTTCTTCCTCAGGCCTTACACTCTCCTTCCAGCGCCCTCTGTTGGTGGAATCCAGTAGAAAAGCAGCGCCTCACCTCAGCAGCATAGAGGATGAAAAGGTAGACTTAGAGGTTGACAGTCAGCACACAGTGTTCTAAGGGCGGGACATGTTTTGGCTAATTGAATCTCCACTACAGCTTTAAGAGGTACATACTTCTTTTTTAATTTAGCTTTTTAGTTTTGAATAATTTTAGATTTATGGAAAGTTTGCAAAGATAGCACAGTGTTCCTGTACACCCCTCACTCAGTTCCCCTTAATGATAATATCTTATAACACCATCGTGCCTTTGTCAAAACTAAGAAGCCAACATTGGTACATTGCTATTAATTAATCTTTGGACTTTGTTCAGATAGCACCAGTTTTTCCACTCGTGTCCTTTTTCTCTTCCAGGATCCAATCTGATGTACCACATCACGTTTAGGTGTCACGTTTCCTTAGTCTCCTCTTGTCTTTGACAGTTTCTTAGTCTTTCCTTGTTTTTTATGACCTGGGCAGATTTGTGGTGTACTGGTCAGGTATTTCATAGGGTAAATACTGTTTTTTATCTTATGTAAGAGTTGAGGAACTTGAGGCATAGAGAAGTTAAATGACATGACCAATGACACACAACTAGTAAGTGATAGGGTACGACAGTCTGGTTGCAGAGACCACTCTTTTGACCTTGGTATTGGGAGCGTTGCTCTGACTGGGGTGTAGCATGAACATTTCCCCAAGGTTAGTAGCAAGAAAGGTTTGGTGAAAATGACTGTACCAGGTTGTTGAGAGTCTTCAGAGCCACAGTGAAGAGTTTAGCCTTGATTTAGGAAAAACAAAAATCTTGAGTGATCCTAGAGTTTTGAGCAGTTCAATTTAACCAATATTTATAGAGGGACAGAAGCCCGAGCTGACAGAGGTATAGTTTGGGGGGGTGGGGAGCACGGAATACTTGACTCAAGGTCAGCTAGAAGACCGTGTCTGTGATCAGCGGTGTGGTAGTCAAGGTCTAGATTAAGCTGCAGTCAGTGAAGGTGGAACGAAAGATGTCAGGAACAACTTGAAAGAAAAATGAAAAGATTTGGTTTTCCATTCTGTTATCACGGCTAAAGACTTATTAACTTTAAGGGTAATTTGTTTTTACCTTGAACTAGGTTATCGAAACTCACTGGAAAATTGAAAATATGTTTGAATTGCCAAACAGTCTACATTTCAATGCGAAGTTAAAGATCCAGCCAATATTTTTCCTGTGCTGACTTTGATAATCAGTACTTAAAGTGTGAGTTAAAAAAAAGGATGACTTGTTTCATCTCAGAAAAATAAACAATTTTTCCTAGACTCATTATATACGCTCATTTTGTCTTAAACTATAATCACCACAGAGAGAGCTGAGTTACTGTATATGACCAAATATACAATTCAGAGGGACAGCAGAGAATGTGTTGTCTCGTGGCACACACTTTCTCCTGGATAAAGAGAACCAGTGTAATCACACTGCTGTCTGCAGAGGAGGCAGGCGCTGGGGTGTGGCAGAAAGAGATGGGACTTCGGATTCAGGCAGTTTTAGGTTTAATCCTTCCTCTGAAACTTACTATTAGTGTAACTTTTGCAAGTAACTTTCTCAGCCTCACTTTCCTCACGTGTAAAGTGGGAAGAATAATGGTAGCTACCTTTTAGTGTTTTTGTTAGAAGTAAATGAGACAATGCACAGAAAGCACCTATTAGAGTACCTAAATTCACTAGATGTTAACTATTGGGGATGAAAGCAGTAGAAGTAATGGATGGGATGGGGTTGATTAGTGACCTGGAGTCTTTGTTACTTAGAATGTTCTAGGCCATCTAGAACTATAAAGCATCAAAACTGAAAGTGGCTTTTGAGAGGATCTGGTCAACCAGCACATTTTACTGATTTCAGACCTGAGACCTGAAGAGCTCAAGTGACCTGCTTAGGGTCACAGAGGCAGCCGGAGGCAGTGCCAGGACTAAACCATCTCCTGGTTTCCATTTGGGGCTCTTTAACTAGCCAAAAGTCCTTGAATGCCTGAAGGCCCACAGTAGTAATGATAAGACACTTAGAGTTATTTTCAGTATTAAAAATAAAGTCTAAATATTTATCCCTTATAAGCACATGTGAAAACATCAAACCTCTTTGCTTTTGACTGAAAAAGAGGTAACTTGGGACAGTAACAATAGATATCTTAACTTAATCCTAAAATTCTCACTGGTATCTATGTATGTATTTCTGAGCAAAAATGAAGGGATGAATAAATTATGATTTTTAAAAAGCCATTTGGGAAAAATACATTTTTTAAGAAATAAAAGGGTGCCTTTTGGTGAGACAGCGGGGTACTGCTGTGTAGTGGTGAGAGTCTCTGCCGTGTCTGGAGCACCCAAAGTGTCATTTAATCCTCACAGTAATCCTGAGACATAAGCAGGGAAGAGAGTATTATTTCTGCTTTAATAATGAGAAAACCAAGCTGGAAGGGAAGAGAATGGCCCAAAGTCCCAAAGTAAGTCCAAGAAAATATACGTGTAGACCTCACTCTGCGTAGTTTCTGCAAAAACATTAATGCACCTGGATTTTTCCAGGGCAACTAAGGAGAAGAATTAATGGTCATCATAAAAGCTTTGTTCTAAGAGGAGCTGTGTATTTTCACTCCCAGAATTGTGTGCCTATTTCTGGTGTATAGAGAATACTGTACTATGGCCTGACATTTTCAGTTTATTTCAATGACATGATATTACATGTCTCTTGGACTAGTAAACTTCTAAGCATAGTTATGACTAATGTAAACCAAGCTTCCTTTGAGGGAGCAAGGAATACTCGGTAAATGCTAATATTCATTCAAAACTGATTTTATTAGAAGACAGCGTATATCAAGAAATGAATCTATGCACTTCCCAAAATTGTATTGCTTTTTGAGCTTAAAATTTCATTCATGACTATGACTAAGGGAGCCAAAATTATTTCTGCATACCAGCAAAGTGATCAATTTGTTTAGTCAATCAGGGAAGAAAGAAAAATCAATTTCAGAGTAATGGAAATTAAAATAAATAAAATATTTTAGAAATGTTATATTAATCTTTAGACTCTAGCATAGTGCTCGGACAGTGATTGTCTTAAAAAATATCTATTGAATACAAAGATCCTACAAAATGACCTACTGAATTTTTTACTTTTCAACCTGTCACAAAGAGCCAGTATCTAATTTTTCAGTGATTCCACCATGAGAGATCTCATGATGCTAGGGTAAATCTCGGGTAGTATGGTGACCTGCTGTTCAGGTTTAGGTAGGCACTCCACTTTTCCTAAAAGGAAACACAGGAATAAATGATCACAAGGCCATATTTGCTAAGCCAGAATGAAGTTTATTAATGAATAGTCAAAATGATTATTTTCAAAGAGCGGTGAAATAGCCTAAAAGACAGAAGGAAAGTCTCCAACCCTACCCAAAAGGAGGAAAGAATGAAGAAGTTGGGCAAACTCATGAAAACATTGCCCTGGGAATTGAGATTGATTTAGCTTGATGTTGGTAGGAGCGAGTGTTGAAGGCTGGATGCCCCACAGGGTGCTGAGCAGCACGACACTGACCCTGTGCAATGATGTGGCCACTTAACAGCAGGGCTCACAGAGACTGTTACAGCCAGGCTGAACGATGGTTGTCAGGTTGATCCCACTCAGTCCGGGAGTTGGATGTCTGGAGTTGAGCAGCCAGCAAGTTGGCACATAGGTGTCAGGCTCACAGCAGGGTGGGGCAGAAAGGTCGCAGCAGGTGCGTTGAAGGAGGCTGATCTCGTGTGGGCAGGTGCTGGGCAGGCAGACTCCACACCGGCAGCATCTGCCAGAGGAGCAGATGGTGGTAGCAGGGCCAGTGCGGACACTGCAGCAGCGGGGAGCACAGCAAGACATGGTGTCAGGAGTTGGGTTTTTGTTGGGTTGAGAAGAGAAGTCTCTTGGTGTCTCAATGCTCCTCTCCTCTGCCCTGGCTCTTATATACCCGCCTCCCTGAGCGTCAGCCTATTACCAACCAAGATTTTCCCCCCTTTTTCAGTTTATAGCTGTCTCTATAAAAAGCATCTAATTACTTAAGTGTTTATTACCTAAGATACACTCCTCACCTCATAAAAGGGGTTTAGTTTGTTTTGTCAAATTAGGACTCTTCACGCTGGTGGTTTGTCACTGCATGGAGAGCTTCATTTCAGTCTTCAAAGGCACCGAGTCATTATCTTCTAATCATGACACATCATTAATGATGGACTGGCATGCTAGGTACCTGCAAATCATCCCCACATTTTTTGTCTACTTTTCAGATGAAGGATAAGTAGGCTGTCCGATCGCTGTTCTACCAGCAACCAAAGATTCTGTGTGATAATTTAGACCTGCTGGCTGAAAAAGAGATAAAATTTCTAGATTTATTCTTCAAGGCTCCAAGAAGCCGATAAGATGAATGGATGGAATCTATAGAGAAAGAGATTCTGGTTCTGCGTAAAGAACAGAGCTGTAACACATGATTTGTTCTCCATTCCCTTAGTACGTGCTTTGAACAATAACTTGGTAGGGGCATGTGGATGGGAGTTTAGACCTGCATGGGTGATAGTGACAGATGCTCTTTAAGACTCCATTTAACCGTGCTATGAATTAAGATTACTTATGACCCAAAGACGAGTTGTATTGGGCCATTTAGAGACTAAATGGTATAGTATTTCCCAAAATGAGCTCCATGAACTTCTGTTCCAAGGAACATTAAAGCGAATCTGGTAAATAAGTTTGAGAAATACTGAGTTCTTTTTTTTTTCCAAATAATTTTATTGAGATCATAATGGTTTATAACATTGTGTGATTTTAGGTGCACATTATTATTTATCAATTTCTGAATGTACTTCATCATGCTTGCTCCCAGTAGTCTAATTTTTATCCATCACCATACATATGTGCCCCTTTATCCCTTTTGCCCACCCCCCAACCTTCTTCCCTTCTGGTAACCACTAATCTGTTCTCTTTGTCCATGTATTTGTTATCTGCCACATATGAGTGAAATCATGCAGTATTTGTCCTTCTCTGCCTGGCTTATTTCACTTAACATCATACCCTCAAGGTCCATCCATGTTGTTGCAAATTGGACGATTTTGTCTTTTTTATGGCTGAGTAGTATTCCATTGTATATATATACCACATCTTCTTTATCCATTCATCTACAGAAGGGCGCCTGGGTTGCTTCTACATTCTGGCTACTGTGAATAATGCTGCAATGAACATAGAGGTGCATAAATCTCTTTGGATCATTGATTTCAAGTTCTCTGGAGAAATACTCAGTAGTAGGATAGCTGGATCGTATGGTATTTTTCTTTTTAAATTTTGAGAAATCCCCATACTATTTTCCGTAGTGGCTGCACCAGTTTGCATTCCCATCAGCAGTGTATGAGGGTTCCCTTTTCTCCACATCCTCGCCAACATTTGTTGTATTTTGTTGTGGTGATTATAGCCATTCTGACAGGTGAAACGTGATATCTTATTGTAGTTCTGATTTACATTTCCCTAATAATTAGTGATGTTGAACATTGTTTCATGTGTCTGTTGGTCATCTGTATATCTTCTTTGGAAAAATATCTGTTCATATTCTCTCCCCCTTTTTTGATTGAGTTTTGTTGTTGTTGAATTATATGAGTTCTTTACATATTTTGGACATCAATCCCTTGTCAGACAAATGATTTGCAAATATTTTCTCCCACTTGGTGGGTTGTCTTTTTGCTTTGTTCATGGTTTCCTTTGCTTTGCAGAAGCTTTTTAGTCTGATGTAATCCCATTTGTTAACTTTTTCTTTTGGGGAAATATTAAATTCTTCATCAGTGGACCTTTCAGAGCATTTAATATACTCAAGTGCTGTATGACTTTTCAATAAAGAGATATAGCATGTATTTTTCCCCAAACTTACTTGACAATGGAGTTGTTTTAATTTAAATTTAATTTAATTAGTTTTCATAGATTAGCTTCAAGGTCAGTGTACTATGGAGCACACTAGGGGAGGTTTCCAAATTACATCTAAACCACTAAAAGCCTAACAATAAAATCATTTAAATAAATAAACGGATAAAACTTAGTATGATGTTTCAGAATTTAGAGTAGGAAAAATATTAAATGGGTAAACTTTTAGAAATGTCTAACTTTGAAAGTCTTAAAAAATGTATGTATTTTCCCAACCATCTTCAGATAAGATGGCTTGAGCTCTAAAAATAAGTAGAAAATTGCACAACATACAGGGGTCAGAAGCCAAAAGAGATGCAAATCAACAGGATGATTGACCCAAAAGATGCTTGACATTAAACTGCTTTCATTTTAGCCATCTTCTTACTACAATGATTTTTCGGTTTTGGATCTGCCTGCTAGAATTTAGCTTTTTTTCTGCACATTGCTTCAATAGATATCTCTTAGTTCAGTCAAACAGTCATGGGCTGAACAAATTCTGTAAATCAGGCATTACGCAAGAAAGCAACAAATAGGTTCTGGCCCTTGAGGAGCTCATAGAGAAGAAGACACACAGAGAAGTAAACTGGCAAATGACAATATGGGGCTATAATTCGGGTTTTCTAGGTTAAGCGTGGGAGTTTAGAGGTAGGAATCACTGACTGGAAGATTTGAGGAGTACTTCATGAAAAGGGGACATTTGTGTGGGTCTTGAAGGATGAACAGGAGCTTAGCAGGTAGAAGGGAGTAGGAAAGGAACTTCAGCAAGAGAAACAAAACGGCATGGTGTGTTCCAGGGATGGCAAAAAAGCGTACATTAGTTAAAGCACAGATTATGGATCTCCTGTGGGGAGCCATTGGAGGAGAAAACTTGTAAAGGTCGGTTAGTACCACAGTAGGAAGAACCGTACTGTGCTTGGTATCCTACACTTCGGATCTTGAACTCCATCCTGTTGGCAGTCGGCATTAATTAAAAGTTTTTGAACATATATGTGACATGATTGGATTTGTAATTTAGAAAGATGACTGTAGTTTTAGAATGGAGGCTCATCATCATCATCATCATCGTCATCACTTACTCAGTATTTGGTTTTATACTGAGTGCTTTATGTGTGTTATACAATTCTCACCACAAGCTTACGCTGTCTGCAGTGTTACTATCCTTGCCAGTTTACAGATGAGGAACCTCAGGCGTAGAGAGGCTAAGTAGCTAGTAAGTGAGTAAGTGATGGAGCTGGCACTTGAAGCCAAGCAGTCTGGCTGCAGATTCCATGCTCTTAACTACTGTGCCATATTCTATGGGGGTGTTGTGCTGACAAGAGTGAAGATGACCCTCAAGATTAGTTGTGTGTAAGATTGGTGGGAAGGATGAGCTAGCTTATTGAAGGTCTCGAGACCATAAGAGGAGTTGATTTTAGAGGTTGTTTTCTTGGCCGAAATACTATTTTGTAGAAAGGAGATAATTTGAATACAGAGACAACGGTTGCGAAGCTACTTGGGTATTCTACAGGAGTGTGGAGGAGGGCATGATTTCTGTCTTAGAGGGTGTCAGAGCTGGGTGGGAATAGAGAAGAAGGGACATATCTGAGATTTCTCATTACATTATTCAATTTTCTGGGGACCACTATCTGGGTGGCACATCAGTTTCCGCAATAAAACTAATGTTATTGTTTTTAAGATAATTAGAACTTCTAAACTTATCTTCCACTAATAGCTAGCATTTATGGAATGTATACCATGTGCCAGACATCATGCTAAGCATTTTATGTGCATCTTCCTTATTTCTGATAACCTTCTAAGGTCACTACTATTGCTATACCCACTTCCCAGGTGATGAAACTGAGAGTAAGGATATTAAATAATGATTTTAAGTTATGCCGCTAGTAAATGATGGCTCATTTAACAGTGGCACATTACATTTATTAATAAAAATCAGTATTTTTGTGGAATCAGAATTTTTGTGGAATACAATTGTAAATTATGTTCATTCACTTTTTCATTTATTAATTCATTTAGCAAAATGCCTAGCACCATGTTAGGTGCTAAGCATATACCTAAACAGGCCAATAAGGTCCTTGTTGTCAAGGTGTTCATTCTAGTGGGGGAGACAGACAATAAAAATATAAACAAATGAGTACACAAAAATTTCAGACAGTGACGAGTGCCAGAAAAAACTAAAACAGAGCAACGTGACAGAGAGCGATCGGGAGGCAGTGCAGGGAGCGTGCCTGCTTTGGTTAGGATGGTCAGGAACAGTCTTTGCCAGGTGGCAGGAGCATAGAGAAAGAGAAGGGGGGAGGTAAGAGATGAGGTCAAGGAGGTAGGCAGGTGTTAGGCCATGTAGGATTTTGTGGATTGTTCTACAGAGTTTAGATTTTATTCTAAGGCCACTGAGAATCCTCTAGATGATTTACAGCAGGGAGTGTTAAGATGTGAGTTATGTTCTATGGAAAATAAACTGCAGCAGGGCCAACGTGGAAACAGTCAGAACAAGTAAGTGGGCCAGGTGAGTGTGAACAGTGATGTCGGTGGTTGATGAACCAGTAAGAGATGGTAGAGTTTGGGAGACATTTCTGAATGTAGAGATGGTAAGTTGTGCTGATCAAGAGGGTCTGTGGAGAGGGAGGCCAAGGATCATGTTTAGGTCTCAGGTTTACACATAAATCTGAGCTGAAAAGCTGTTGTCTGGGGTGGTAGGGAAGGGGGGTCAATGATGAGTTCAGTGTGGGACCTGTAGAGAGCGAGCAGACTAAAGCCGAGGAGAGGGAGGAGGACTGGAGGTGAAGATGTGGGAAGCTCCAACATACGGATGGAAAATGTGTTTGCTACTCAGTTCCTGGACGGAGATAAAAGATCACTTTTACGTGTGTTAGTCACAGCTTTTGTAAGCCTCTGTGTGCCTTACCAACATCCTTCTCCCATCAACTCTGTGGATTTCTGGATTGCTGTCAAGAAAACTCTCCCATGATTGCACTTCCCGAGTCAGCAGGGATGTCAGTGTTGGGAGGTTTCACATTTCACAGCAGCTCAATTTTCTTTAAGCCTCATGGAGTGCTTCATCCATTCACAAAAGCAGGCTATAGGAGACTTTTCAGTTGGTCATCCTAATAAAAATTCCTGTAAGTAAAAACATTTGGTATTTCCTGAATTGCATGATCTTCTAAATTTCTGGTGAACTCCTTTAGATTGGAATAAAGAATGGCTGGTATTAGGACTGCCCTTGACATCAATCCTCTCATTGCAGAATGTCCACTTCGCTCTGTCCTGAGCAGGCAGACAACAGATGCTGGGTTTGAGTTAAATGGCAGTCTTTGGGAGCCCTTTCCAGTTGCATCACATTTCTCCAGGGTGTGGTTATAGTAAAGACTGATATAACTCCTGCCAGTTTATTAGCCTGCACTGAAAATTATTCTTAAATTGGATTTTTTTCAAATGGAAGTAATGTTGTTTTGCCACTTGAGGACAACTGATATTGGCTATAATTGTGTAGGTGTATATGTCCTAAACAGGACGACTCTTCTGCCCTGTCTCATGTGGATATGTACGTCCCCATGAGAATGTATGTTGCCATTGCAACATGTCAGAGTGGATCTCACAGCAGCAGTCACATGGCACATGCAAGGTTAGCCCAACTTCTGCTGGTTGGAGTGTTGCCTATTTTTCTTGGGGATCCTAGGCTTTCTGTTTAATTCTCATGGATTATTGTAGGTCATAGACTATGCAGATAGTAACAGAGAATTATTCCCAGTTAAGTAAGGTATGTGTTAACTATGATTAACCTGGTTGGGAAAATGGATGTTCCAGGGCCAGGTACTGGGAAAACAAAATTTTCAGCTATTTGCTATGTGAAATATAATATTGAGATATTTAAACTTATAATTATTCTATACTAAACCTTGGGGTTTTTTCCCTTAGAATTATTTGCTAATGATAGTCGTATCTTGTAATTTTATTTTCAGTCAGAGAGGTTTTTGTCCATTGACTAGACAAATCTGATTACTAGATTGAATTAAATAACCACTGATTTTCCAAAGAGCTCCTGTAGCATTTGAGTTTTTTAAAATTAAAAGAATTAATGTTTAAGTATTTAAATATTAGCTGAAATTATGATTTTAAAATATATTTTGATTTGTTAGCTTAGTTTACTAAATATACAACTGGTTAGATAATATCAGCAAACACATATAGAATTTACTACGTAACAGATACAGTTCTAATTGCTTTCCATATATTATGTCCTTTAATTCTTACAACAATCCTAGGAGGTTGGTGGTAAACTTAGCCTCTGTTTTATGGTTAAGGGCAACTGAGGCACGAAGAAGTTAAATAAGTTGCCTAACATCAGTAGGTGGTAAATAGTGGAGCTGGGATCTGAACCAAGGCAACCTGTCTCCAAAGTCTGTATTCTTAATCACTGTACATGAATCCATAATCTCTCCATTATTATATTTTGAAGAGAAAATATATAATTTACTTCATTTCAATCAATCTTTGTTGAGTACCTGCTATTTACCATGCGTTGGGCTAGGAGATGTGGGGCATTCAAGGATAAGTAGGATGCAGGTGTACGCTCGAGTATTTCAGATTCTGCTGGGGTTCTGCGGACACACAGGACTTGAATACAAGGCAGAAGAGCAGAAAGGTCATTCCAGCTGCAGTGAACAGCAGCAATTAATGCACAGACGTGAAAAAGAACAAATTGTCACTAGGAAGCAGTGATGGGTGCACTGTGTCTAGAAAACCATCATGAGAGGTAAAATCTAGACACAGAGAGTCTTGACTCCAAGAATGAAAAGTTAGACATAATTAAGTAGACTGTCAAGAACCACTGGTGTATGTTTTTCTAAAGCAGGGAAGTTATTTCATTAATCCCCTCATTCATAAAGGATGACTAATGTTCTATTACATTGATAGGATATTTCAGGAATAAATTAAACAATGCATTAAAGAAGTTTGACACAGTGTCTGGAACACAGTAAGTGCACAAATGGTTCCAACTGGTTTGGTAGTTATTATTAAATAAGCTGAAGGAAGTTGGAGCTCTTTTTCCATCATTTGTTGGGTTCTTTCTATCCAGCAATGGGGTAAGTCTAGAGTATAGCTTCCCAGCCTCTCATGTCTGGAAAGTCTTCTGCCTGTTGAGAGTCTTCACTGTAACTTTTGTAACCAATAAGGGTCCCATCTCCACAAAGGAAGGATGAGTGGCCCTCAGCCTTGCTTTGCTGGGACGCTGTGAGATTATTAGGAAGCAGTGTCTGCTTATCAAGTACCTTCTGCCCTGTTGCATTTCTGTGGAGGCAGTCATCACAAATCCCCAGTAAGATACACTACACAGAGGGGACTGAAACAAGTCTCTGTCAGTGTCAGTATTGAATTCTCCCCATTTTGTGTTTCTCATTAGTATCTGTGAATTATATGGAATGATGAAACTCACATTTAAATCCAGTTAGAAATTTTAGCTGGAGAATCAGATGTCAGCTTGTAACTATAGGTTGGTCAGTGTTCCTCAGTGGAAATTTGGGTTCTTGGTCAGTTGGGAAGAAGTATATAAAGAAAGAAAAGAACAGAAAGGCAGAAGCATGACTTGAGGAAAAAATTTCCGCAAATTGGTGTTTTGATTTTTAAGAGTACAGATGAGTTGGATAAAGAAGGGCCAACCACCCAAATGGAGTAAAATATAACTCTGGGTAGTCCTCTTCCTAGTTTTCTCAGCTTTTCCCCCACACTTGAATGTTGAGTATTATTATCCTCCCAAACTCAACAGGAGTTTCTGCTCCTAAAGATGTACACTTGAATAGTCAAGAGGAAGAGAAAAAAAAATGATTAAGAATCTACTATGTGCCAGGCATCTTACTATTGATAAACTTATTTGATATTCATAGGGATACTGTGAAATTTTAGAACACTCATTTGATACGATAAAAACTGAATTTCTGAGAACCTACAAGATTTGACTAAGGTCACAGGCAGTCAGTGGGTAGATTTTGGATTATCAACTCAGGCCTTCTGATTCCTCTTCCCATCCCACTCTCTGTCCTTCCCTACAGTTCAAAACCATCTTTAGCGTGGTCAACGTGTACAAACTAGACTCAAATACGACATAAAAAGTTATTCGTTTGGCTTAGTACATGTTAACACATAAAACAAGTGTTCAGTATTACTTCCAGCCCCAGCTCTTGGTTCACTCTATTTGTATTACCAAACTTTTTGTGGTTTTCTTTCATTTCATTTTTGTCTCTTCTGTTCAATAAAACAGTAAGTGTTGGGTTGAAGTTTCAAAACACCAACCTCAGAATTTCCTGAATTCTATCTTTAGGATTTGATTATCTTGTGTCCACACCCCATCTCTCCAGTGAAAAACCATGAATTCCTTCTCCTTTGAGCTCTTCGTAGATGTTACTCTATACCCCTGTCATTTTTGATTCTTCTCAAGCTTCCTCACGCTTCCTGACCTTCACTCTGAAAATCCTGAGTTCTTCCCTTTCTTAATCCCACAATGTTATCAACCCACTAAGGGCCTTTTTTCCAGCTGTATAGGCCTTGTAATTTTTACTGTCTTATAGATAATATTATATTACTTTACTCTGGCCACATTCAGACCAAGATTCCTCTGATCCTGTTGGTTTGTCTCATCCACTTAAAATAAATACTACATTAACAATCGAGAAACCAAAGGTCTTGAAGTTTTCTATTTTAAATATTAGCCTATTAAAAGCCAGACGTTTTTATTGTAGGGTCATGTAGTATATCAACCCCATTTCTCTGTCTCATATTTGTAATACGGGAACAAAGAAGAGAAAAAAAGAGTGTGCTTGGAAATGGATAGCCCCAATATGAACCAATACTTGGTGCTTTGGATAATTCTCTCTCAACCTCAAAAAGCAATTTTCCTTAAGCATCAGATCCCAGCCTTACCCAAGGCTTTCATGCGTCAGTTGCCGTGATGATTCAACATTTTCTCCTTTAAAGTTTCTCAAAATGCCTTTGCATCCTTGAGCTTTTAAAACTAATTTTGCCTGTGGCATTTAGTAGAGTAATCATGATGGAAAGCAGGTTTCTAAGTCAGACTTACGGTTTGGGGGATGTCAGTATTTAACAAAGGTCCACCTGCTGTGAGATCTCCTTGGCACAGCCCACTTTATATGGAAAAGTTTTTACTAAACATGGTAGCACTTACTGAACTACAGAGCTAAATGGTGCTGAGTAATCTTTCTAGTTCCTCAGCCAGATCCTGTCAGGCCTAAAAGGGTGTAATTCTCTGGCTGCCACTTCCAAAGCTCGGAGACTCCTTTTTTCCATAATCAGCTACTGTGATTAACCAAAGGGAGTAAGTGAAAAGTCTGAACAAATGGTTTACCAAATAATCTGAATTTTTAAAGGCAATCAGAGTATAACAGGGTGTACTAAGAGACAAGAACTACACCCATAATTTGAATTGAGTGAATTTTATACAAAGAATTTTTAACTAAGTTGTTAGCTAGGCAACTAAAAGGGTAAAAAGGAGGCCCTGGGATATTACAAATGCAGGAACTGCAGAAAGCCCCAGGAGTCATAGTTTCTTTAAAGGGAAGAAGGAAAGAATTAAAACTTAGACATTTAGAGAGGGAGTTGCCCTGCTGAGCTGAAACTCAGACGTTTCCGGAGAACTGGCTGGTGCTGGTGCCTCCAGGGGGGTGGGGGTGGGAGTGGTGCAATGAAGCTGGTTGTACAAGTGTTGAGAGAACCACAGACTGACTTTAGGTGCTGCTATAGAAAGCATCGTAGCTGCTGGAGTGAAGAAGTGTTACTGGAGTCATAATCCTAAGAACTGCTAGCATACAGAAAGTCCCAACGAAGCAGAAGGAAGCAAAAAGGAAGCAACAAGTCACTTCCTCCTCTTCCAGCTTTGTAGTTTTCCTCTGTCACCCCCTAATGGCAAAGCCTAACATGGAGCAGCTGGCAAAGCCATAATGTGGTTTGCGGAGCACCATCACAGCATCAAAAAGAGCATGGAAGGGAGGGCGTGAAGCTGAGAGACAGTAACTTAACAACTGGCAAAAGAGGAACTTATTCTGAAGTCTACAGCTTCTAAAATAGCCATCTTTAAATCAGCCGAACCTCCCCATACCACTCTGAACTTCCGGTTCCATCATTTCATTGTTTCTTCATGAGTTTTGGAGTCAGCATTAGATTCATATTTCAGTTTTTGCTTATGAGCTGTGTGACTATAAGCAAGATGTTTAACTTCATTCACTTATTTATTTATTTAATAAAAACCACTTTATTAAGATATGATTGACATACAAAAAGCTGTACATATTTAATATATATATAATTTAATGAGTTTGGAGATAAGTATACATTCATGAAACCATTACCATAATCCATGCCATAAACATAGCCATTACTTCAAAAGTTTCCTCCTGTCCTCTTTTTTGCTGTGATTAGAACACTTAATATCTATCCTTTTAGCAAGTTTTTAAGCGCTGTTAACGATAGACACTGTGGTATACAATAGATCTCAAAGGCTTATTTATCTTCCATAACTGAAACTTTGCACCCTTTGACCATCATCTCCCCATTTCCCTCACCCTCCAGCCCCTGGTAACCACCATTCTGCTCTCTGCTTCTCTGAGTTTGACTATTTTAGATTCTTCATATAAGTGGGATTATGTAGTATTTATTCTTCTGTGTCTGGCTTATTTAACTTAGCATGATATCCTCCAACTTGTCCATGTTGTTGCAAATGACATGATTTCCTCTTGTTTAAGGTTGAATAATATTCCGTTGTATGCAAATGATATATTTTCTTTATCCATCATCCATTGATGGACATTTAGATTGCTTCCATATTTTGGATATTGTGAATAATGTTGCAAGGAATATGGGAATGCAGGTATGTCTTTGAGATATTCAATTCATTTTACCTCTTTTAGACTCGATTTATGCATCTACAAAACCAAGATAATATCTATTTCTCGGGACTGATATAAGTATTAAGTGAAATTAGGTTCATGTGAAGTTTACTTAGCGTGAGTACATCATATGACACTAAACAAGGGAAGGAGAAAAGAGAAGAAAAATAAGCAAGGAAGAAAATATACATAGTTTCTATAATCCTGGTTTCTGTAATTGGTTGAAGGCTACAGCTGACATTTATAATGCTCTTCTTCCACTCCCCATTTCAGGTTTTCTTTACCCTCAGCCAGGACCTCAACTTGTTTGGGTTCTTTACCTGGTAGGGGTTATTTTAATCTTCATTCCTGAAAGGGCTGAATGCACAGTGGTCCTGTCTTTTTCAGGTTATCAGTAAATGGTTAAAGTGGCGCGCTCAAATATATTAGAAAATGACTTCAAAAATCAAAAAAAGCCCACTTAGAGTTGTGCTTTTTCAGCTGAAGATAATTCAGGCGCAGCAACTTTTCTTTTACTTGGAAAGGAGATCTCAACATGTTCTAGACAGTTTGACTCCCAGGAACTTCACTGAGGTGGTGAACTCCTCAGTTTTTGTGGGTTTTACCTCCTACCCTGGAGTTCACATAGGTTTTACTACGCCATCTAGAGTACTTGCTGCTTCCTGCTCATCAGAAGCAATTACATGATGTCATCAATGCAGTGGACTGATAGGATGTTGGGTGGAATGTCAAGATGATGAAGATCTCTCCCGAGGATATTATGACAGAAAGCAGGAGAGTTGACATAGCCCTGAAGCAATACTTGGAAAGTCACTGTTAGTCATACTAGGAAAAATAAAACTGCCTTTGATGGTCCTTACAAACTGATCTGGAGGAAAAGGCATTTTTCATGTCACAAGCTGCATATCAGGGGCCAGAGGCTATATTGATTTTCTCCATTTAAAGATACTCTATCTGGAACATCAGCTCCAATTGGGGCCACTACCTAAATTAGTTTAAAATAATAAATAATTATTCTGTTATTCTCTAAGATTTGTTCACTTTTCCCACCGGTCAAACAAGTGAGTAAGTGGGGAGATGGTGTGTATCACCACCCTGGCTTTATTCAAGTCTCTGATAATGGCACTCATCTTCAAAACTCCCTCATAGATACAGCATCATTTTTGGTTTACTACCCTTGTCATGAGGGGAACTTCCAGGGGCTTTTACTTGGCCCTTCCTTCCATACGAGCTTTATTTCTCAAGCCAGAGTGCTAGTGTGAGGATTCTGCCAATTGTCAAGCATGATTACTCCAATTATACATTCACAAATCGGGGAATTGATCTCTGGACCTACTGGGGCCACTGTGATTAAAATGTGAGCTAAAACTCCAACTGTTACCTGGCCACCATAAGCCACCACTTTCATTGGTGGACCAAAGTGATGTTTTGAGTCTCTAGGAATTGATGTCAATTCAGTGTCTAATAATCCTTGTGGTAGGTATCATTTTGGCCCCCATGACCTCTGAACCCACGTGTCACACCCATGAGTATGTTACATTACAGAACAAAAGGGACTTTGCAGATGTAATTAAGGATACTAATTAGTTGACTTTAAATATAGAGAGTATCCTGGATTATCCAGGTGGGCTGAGAGACAATAACTTAGCAACTGGCACAGAGGAACATATTCTGAAGCCTAAAATAGCTGTCTTTAAATCTGCTGAAACTCCCCACACTTTTCCTTACATCTAGTTCCTTAATTTCCTTCTCTATGAGTTTTGGAGTTAGACAGAATTGGGTTCAGATTTTATTTTGCTTTTTATGAGAATATGTGACTTGAGCAAGCTGTTTAGCTCCATTTAGACTTGCTTTCCTCATCTACAAGCCAGGATAACAATATGTATTTCAGAGGGTTGATGTAAGTATTAAATGAAATAAAGTTCACGTGAAGCATATTTAGCACGTGGCACAGCATACGGCGCTAAACAAGGTCGTGTTGGTTCCCGTCTTTCTCCATCATGTATGTCTTCCCCATTGTTCTTCCTCCTTTTCTTTTCTGCCTCTTGTCCCCAGTCTTTTTCATCGTGTCTTCTTTTGTCTATTCTCCTCTGTTTTGTTTTTTCTCTTCCTTTTCATTTTCTCCATCTTTACTACCTTAATCCACCCCCCCCCACCACCACATATTTTCTCTTATCCCTTTTGTTATCCGTCTACTCATAATATGGTCAATGAACCTCAATAAAAAATGCTCCACACTTTTGCTTTAGAATTTATAACTGATGTCCTTTTGCCATCACTAAACTGTTCATGCATCTCAAATCCTCTGAGGTGTCATATATAGGAAGTTATCATCTCGAGAGCTTACTGCAGTCTATTGCATAATGTAGCAGTTAGGAATGTCTAGGTTTCCAGTTTTGGAAAAACCAACAAATATTGACTTGATCAAAGGGCTTATTCTTCTCACAGATAGGCAGCTGCTAGCATTGGTTCAGAGGCTCCACCACATCAGGATCAGCATCTCTCCCATTCTCTTGTGATTTTGTATCCCCAAGATCATACTATGTTTAAAGTAAGAAGAGTCAGGGTGAGGAGGAAGTGGGGGCACCAGCAACTCATGTCCCTTTTATCAACAAAGGGATGCTTTCTCAGAAGCCCATAGCTGGCTTCTGTTTAGATTTCATTGGCCTGTCCTATCTCTCTATTTCTGCAACTTTATTTTTTTAATTCATCAGCTTGTATTTTGGTGTTGGACTACAGACTTCTGCAGGACACAGTAGGCAGGACTCTTTGGTATCTTTGGTATTGTCTCCATCCTTTTGCCTTTTTCCGAATGTCATATAGTTGGAATCAGATAGTGTGCAGCCTTTTCAGATTGGCTTCTTTCTTTTAGCAGATGCACTTAAGATTCTTCTATGTCTTTCTGTGGCTTGATAAATCATTTCTTTTTATCACAGAATAGTATTCCCTTGTAAGGATGTAATACAGTTTGTTTATCCATTCGCCTATTGAAGGACATCTTGATTGCTTCCAATTTTTGGCGATTACAAATAAAGCTGCTATAAGTATTCACATGCAGGTTTTTGTGTGGACATAAATTTTCAGCTTATTTGGGAAAATACTCAGGAACATAATTGCTGGGTTGTATGGCAAGCCTGTGTTTAGCTTTATAAGAAATGGCTCAACTGTCTTCCAAAGTGGCTGTACCATTTTGCTTTCCCACCAGCAATGAGTGAGAGTTCCTGTTGCTCCACCAGCATTTCACCAGTATTTGGTGGTGGTGTTGCTTTGAATTCTAGCCATTTTAATAGACATGCAGATTGGGCTCATTTTTACTCGCTCTTCTCCTTCCATTTACAGTGATCTTCAAGGCCCACTTCAAAGATTACCTCCCTTGTGAAGCCTTCCCTGATGCCATCTCCAGCATAGCCCCTTCTGGTCCTGAAGTGATTCCTTCTGTTGTGAAATCCTGTTACTGTCCCTTCTGTCTTCTTCTTGCAGTCCACATAACCACGATGTTACTTTCCACAGCAGTGGCCATCCAGAGCACCTGCATAATTTCTGAGAGTTCCTGAGGCATTACTTTCTTATGATTCCCTCTACTCTGCCGGGCTCCTCGGCAGTCTCCATCTTCCCTTGAACCAACCCCGACATGAAACTCAGCTCCTTCACTGGTTTTCACATGAGAGTTGACCCGCCCCAAGGATTGTGTGAATTTGGTAACAATGGGGAGGGATGATGGAGTACTATTCATGACTTCTTGACTAGATCTCTCCTCTCTTCTTTATTTTCTTCACTCCCTTTCTGAAGTAAAAAAGATTCCTCTCTTTGTCTCATGTGTAATTGTTTCATATCCTTCTCTTAGACTCTTGGGGTTACCAACACGCATGTTTCATGTGATGCACTTATTGAAAGTTAGACTATCAAGGCATATTGGTCATGAAAGCATCCATCCCTAAGCTACAGCATGGTTTCTTCTATCAACTGCTAAGAGAATACAATTTATCTCATTGCATTGTATGTAACTATTTTCCCACACATAGTTTTCTTTCTGGATGGTGAAGTCCTCAAGGATAAGAATTAATTCTTCGTCTTTCTGATCTCCAAGTTTCTTGCTTTAGAAGTGGTGTCAATAAATTTTTTTGAATGAATGAATGGATATACTATATATGACTTCAGTCTCTTTTAAAAAGAAACAAATGCATTTCTTTCAAGTAGGCATTGTTGAATTATAAACAATTAACCCATTTTATGTACAAGTGAAAACACAAACCATGATTTCTTTGCCTAGTGTATAATATTTATTAAGAAATGACAGAAGACGCTGTATCACAGATATAATTGAAATAGCCAACAGGCAAGATCATTATGATAAAAAAAAGGATGGAATCAGATGTTGAAATATGGGAAAGTCTAGCCTACTTCTTAAAAGTTGAATGTTGGGTGAAGAGCTTCAGTTTTCTCTGGTGACATCTGAGGAAAGTTGCTTGAGTATACTCCGGTGCCTTTGAAGTTGAAAAAATTTTTAGGGAAACAGAAGCTAAAAATAGATCATAAAGTAGGGAAAAATTAGACTTGTGGACAGTTCTCAAGCATAAATTCCACAATATGACAGTAATTTTCCATCCTGTAGGAAAATCAGAAATAGCATATTCAAAGCAATTTGATGATCAGGAGGTGGGTTCCAGCATTTCTGTGTCCTCAGTGGAGAGTCAGGCTATTCATTGTAGAATGGAATCAGATAGAACTCACATACCTGGTAGCCCTGAGAACAAAAATCCAAATGGAAGTCTAAGAACTTGTTAGTGGTCCAGGGGTGGGTTGAGGATATTAGGTGTTCAGAGATACTGTGTCCTGGGCAATTGAAAATCAGCAGCCTGGCTTTTAGCAGGTGGGCACACAGCAGGTGGGCTGGCAGCAGCAGGCTGGGCGGCAGCAGGACTGTCCACAGTAGGATGGGCGGCAGCAGGAGGCCTGGGCATGGTGCAGCTGGCAGCAGGATGGGGGGGTGCAGCTCACCACGCAGCAGGGAGGCAGGGAGGTGCCCTCCACGCGGCCGTCAGGGCGGCACCACCTGGTGCGGGAGCTCACAGCTCCGTAGCCGCCCTCTTGGCCACCACTGATGCCACCGCCGATGCCACAGCTGGCCTGGCAGAAGCTTGGCTGGCAGCAACTGGAGTCACAGGTCCCACCGGTGGAGCAGCTGGGAAATCCACAGAAGCTGGTGGAGCAGCAGGCCATGGTGTCAGGAGTTGGGTTGAGAGCAGTGTTGGGTTGGAGTTTTGGTGGTGACTTCTATGCCGGGCCTTTTATATATCTGAGCCAGCGCTGTTTATAAAATTCTTAACATATTTTCTTTGTTTTTGTTTAAATTTGTTCCTCAGTGGTCCTATGATTGGCTTATGTTAAAATACTTATGACGTATTATGAGCGGCAGTTTAGAAATTACTTCATTTTATAGTTTCATTTGGACTCCTCATATTGGTCCTTTGCTCTTTGGAATATGTTTGTGGTTTCCCATGTTCAAAGAGCCCTCCCGTTTTAGTCCACGTCAACCCCCTTGATTTTCAGAGGAGGCTGTTCCACGTGACACTCTGTCCAGATCGCTAAGGCTAAGAGTAATTGTGCTCCTGTTTTTAACGATTACTTTTTCCTTATGGATATTTAGACTGAATTCTCTTGAATATAGACATCAGGACATCCACTGAATTGAAAGGGTATCTTTGGTCATGCATAATTAAAAGCTTCCAACTCATTTACTCCAACATCAAATCAAATTACCATTATAGTTCCTTTGATTTCAACCAATTTGAAATGTGTAAATATTGTTCATATTCCAGGCCAGGAATCTTTTCTTTTGAACCAAATAACACAGCATATATTAAAGTATCTAGCAGAGTGCTTAGCTCCTGGAAGAACCTTAATAAATGTTTACTGAATCTAATTTTGAATGGGTGGAGTAAAGGGATGATTCATGGAAGCCCGTACCACTTATGAATGATTAAATGGAACTTTCAAGCTGTGGTACCTTTCTTGAAGGAAACCTTGTTATTATCAAAAGAGACGAGGAAATGCTGAAATTTTTCTTCTACATTTAGTAGTTGAACCGAGGCTCAGGAAAAAACATCTGGGAGTCACGACATTTTGAAGACGGCACCGCCATCCATTTTATTCTCCTCTGAAATGCATCATCTTGCGTGTGATCTATCCTTACTGCCAATGAAATGATAGGGGTAAGTGCTGGGAGCTTGTAAATAACTCGGAAAATGTTTTTCTTAAAGTGTCCTGTTGTATTTTGTCTGTTGTACTCAAACCCTTACGAAGAATTGAAAAATTAAATGATAAAGGTATTTTTGTTCTAGTTTTGTGTTAACTTCTTAAGAGAATATCTTTGCCAAGTGCAAAATATATAGTTGTTTCAAATTTCTAATGCATGTGTCTGACAAATGGTGATGGTGGGGCTCACTGGGTACCTCCTTAGCTAGTTGTTCTGCTCTCATCTAGGCCAGAGAGATATTCTACATACTTACAGTAAACAGGGGTGAGTGTTGGGAGTTGAAACCTAGAGAGCATTTTGGGGATCAGTGGGAGGAATATAATAGGCTAAGGCATAGAAATTAAACCGAAATGCTCTTGGAAAGTAGATAATATCTAAGAAAGACTCTATGGTAAATATTTTAAAATTTATTTAGTAGGTAATACAATTTCTTTAGATATTGGCATGCATAAAGGAGAACATCTAGTATATTAAATGAAAGGAGATTAAAAATAGTAGAAGTACACTGGGTAGAAATCCCATAGCTTTGGTCAACCTGAAATTTTTAGCTAGAAGTGGCTCCATTAGTCTAGACCTAATCCTAACAGATTAGAGCATGTGTTTGAATAACTATGAAGGTTATTTAATGCATGGAACGTTTTTTTAACTGGTGGATTCAAGCATCGTGTAATTTGTCTTTAATCTTTCTGGTTTAGACTTTATGTTTAGGCCTTAGGATTACTATCAAAATGCAAATCCGCTCTTCTTGAATTCCAGCTAAAGGTGGACAAGCTTAAGGGTAGAAGGAAGAAAATAACTCAGTTTGCTTTGCACATTTAAATATTTTATTTGAAATTAACAGGGGATATTCAAGGAGAAAGCAGATCTGAAAATATATGGGGATCAAGAAATAGGGAGGAGAGCAGAGATGTCACTGAAATGAAGAACTACCCCACTCTCCTACCCTGCTCAGGCAAGGCAGGATACTCAGACACTCTGACCGACATATATGTTCAGTGGGCTAATGCAGCATATCCAAGAGGGTCTTGACTAAGATTTTTGTTATTTCTGAGCAGCTTAGAAACATTATGATACTCAGCAACCAAGTAAAATTGAACACTTCTTCAGAGATCAGCACAGTTTTGCTCTGCTTCCCCTTTCATTCCTAACTAATCAGCAACCTTGCTTTTAACAGGTGGACTGGCAGCAGATGGGCTCACAGCGGATGGGCTCACAGCAGATGGGCTCACAGCAGATGGGCTGGCAGCAGCAGGCTGGGCGGCAGCAGGACTGTCCACAGTAGGATGGGCGGCAGCAGGAGGCCTGGGCATGGTGCAGCTGGCAGCAGGATGGGGGGGTGCAGCTCACCACGCAGCAGGGAGGCAGGAAGGTGCCCTCCACGCGGCAGTCAGGGCGGCACCACCTGGTGCGGGAGCTCACAGCTCCATAGCCACCCTCTTGGCCACCACTGATGCCACCGCCAATGCCACTGCCAATGCCACAGCTGGTCTGGCAGAAGCTTGGCTGGCAGCAGCTGGTCTGGCAGGAGCTTGGCTGGCAGCAGCTGGTCTGGCAGAAGCTTGGCTGGCAGCAGCTGGTCTGGCAGGACCTTGGCTGGCAGCAGCTGGAGTTGCAGGTCTCACTGATGGAGCAGCTGGGAAATCCACAGAAGCTGGTGGAGCAACAGGCCATGGTGTCAGGAGTTGGGTTGAGAGTTGTGTTGTTAAGAGAAGTTTCTGAGTTTTGGCTGCCCCCTCTACATCTGGCCTTTTATACATTCCCTAGAGCTGCGTATTTCCCCAACATTTAGCATCTTTGCTTGATACTATTTGAAAAGTGGGTCTCTGATTGGCTAACACCTGAGTTGTTTAGAAAGTTATAAATAGCATTTCAATAGTCTGCTTTGTCATTGCTCAATTAAATCTCATTATGTTTCTTCTTTGCCCTCTGGAGCAAGTGAAGGCTCATTGTGGAAGCCAATCATGGCAGCACCTCTTTATGCAAGTCACATGACAGACTAGACTTGGGCCAACCATTGCCCAGGCTTGCTTGGTCATACCTGTCCTTTGATAACCTTTAGGCAGAGTTTATCTAAACTTAACATTTCCTTCCAAGGTGGTCACTCAATTAAGGATCATGATTTCATAAGCAATTTGTCCAGACTTGGAATGACTAACATTAGCGTCATCAAAACATGAGCTATCACCTCATCATCAACATTCGAAAGACGTATGTCTATGATCAGTTTGTGCAAGATATAGTGTCCTCAGAGCTCTAAGGAGTATTTTTTCCTTTGATCATCAGTGTACATATTCTCTCCTGAAACCTTTAATGTCTTTTGCTAATAGATTGTTTTCTGACTCTACTAAATTAAAAATATGGGCTAGCAATGAATACACATTTTAGCAAGTCAAACAGTGCATAGGAATATAAAGAAAGTTAGTATTTTTCCCCCCTTCCCCCAAAGATACACATACCTTCCAAAACTAGTAGTCCAGAGATAATCAGTATTACCAGTCTGATGCATGTTCTTTGACATCTTTCTTCTTGTTTTCACAAACAGAAACCACCATATACACACATATGTCTTCTACTTCAGTAAAGTTTGGTCTCCTATACATGTTTGTTTTTGAAAAATTAAATTGTAGTAAAATCTTAAAAGTTTATATGGAGGCCTTCACTAGGTTTGGTCATGTATGTCGTCCAGATGGTTTAACAACACATTGCTTTCTCAAGGCTTTATCCTTGAAGTGGCTCCCATCATGGGAAGGGTAGGCAGAATATGCATTCCAAGGACAGGGGAGGAGCCTCCGATTGCCCAGATCCAGCTCTTTGGTCGACTGGTGGTCACGTCCTCTCAATTACCTCCTCCAACAGCTACCATAAACATGGGTGTACAAATATCTCTTCCAGACTGTGCTTTCAATTCTTTTGGGTATATGCCTAGAAGTAGACTTGGTAGATCATATGGTAATTCTATTTTTACTTTTTTGAGTAACTGTTTCCCATAGCAACTGTACCATTTTACATTCCCACTAATAGTGCACAAAGGTTCTAATTTCTCCACGTCCTTGTCAATGCTTTTTGGGTTTTTGAGAGTAGCCGTTCTAATGTGTGTGAGGTGGTCTGACATGGTGATTTTGATTTAAATTTTTGTAATGATTAGTGATGTTGAACCTCTTTTCATGTGCTTGTTGGCCATTTGTATATCTTCTTTGGAGAAATGCCTAAGTCCTTTGCCCAATTTTTAATTGTTTTGTTGCTCTTGTCGTTGAGTTTAGGAGTTCTTTATATATTCCGGATATTAATCCATTATTGGATATATGATTTGTAAATATTTTCTCCCATTCTGTAGATTGCCTTTTCATTTTGTTAGCTCTGTCCTTTAATGAACAGAAGTTTTTAATTTTGATGTAGTTCAATTTATCTATTTTTCACTTTTGTTGTCATATCCAAAAAGTCATTGCCAAATCCAATGTCATGAAGCCTTTCCCTTATGTTTTCTTCTAAGAGTTTTATAGTTTTAGCTCCTGTATTTATATCTTTGACCCACTTTGAGTTAATTTTTGTATATGGTGTAAGGTAAGCGCCCAACCTCATTCTTTTGCATATGGATATCCATTTTTCCCAACACCATTTGTTGAAAAGACTGTCCTTTCCCACTGCATGGTCTTGGCACCCTTGTTGAAAATCATTTGGCTGTGTGTATGAGGGTTTATTGAAGGGCTCTCCCATTCTATTCTATTCTATTCTATTCTATTCTATTCTATTCTATTCTATTCTATTCTACTCTATTCTATTTGTCTATATGTCTGCCTTTATGTCAGCAACATACTGTTACTGTTAGCTGTGATTACTATAGCTTTGTAATAAAGCTTGAGATCAAGAAGCTTTGTTCTTCTTTCTCAAGATTTCTTTGGCTATTTAGAGTCTTCTGTGTCCCATACAAATTTTAGGATTTTTTTCTATTTCTGTGAAAAATGCCATTGGTATTTAGATAAGGATTGCATTGAATCTGTAGATTACTTTTGGTAGTATGGACATTTTAAGAATATTAATTCTTCCAATCCATGAGCATGGAATACCTTTCCACTTACTTGTATCTTCTTCTGTTTCTTTCATCAATGTCTTATGGTTTTCAGTGTACAGATCTTTCACCTTCTTGGTTAAATTTATTCCTAAGCATTTATTCTTTTTATACTATTATAAATGGGGTTGTTTTCTTAATTTCTCTTTCTGATAGATTGTTGTTAGTGTATAGAAATGCAACTGGTTTTGTGTATTTATTTTGTAGCTGTAACTGTACTGAATTCGTTGAATTGTTCTAACAATTTTCCTGGTGGAGTGTTTAGGGTTTTCTATATATAATATCATGTCTTCTGCAAATAGAGATAATTTTACTTCTTTATTTCTGATTTGTTGCCTTTTATTTCTTTTTCTTGCTTAATTGCTCTGGCTAGGACTTCCAGTACAATGATAAATAGATTGGGTGAAAGTGGGCATCCTTGTCTTGCTCCTGATCTTAAAGGAAAAGCTTTCAGTCTTTCACCACTGAGAATGGTGATAATGTGGGCTTTTCAAATATGGCTTTTATTATGCTGAGGAAATTTCCTTTTATTCCTAGTTTGTTGAGAGTTTTGCTTTTTTGTCATATAAGAGTGTTGAATTTCATCAAATGCTTTTTCTTCATCTATTGAAATAACCATGTGTTTTTCCCCGCTTCATTATGCTATGTGATGTAATACATTGATTGGTTTTCATATTTTGAGCCATCTTTGCATTCTAGGATAAAATCTCTCTTGGTCATGGTGTATAATCCTTTTAATGTGCTTTTGAATTCTGTTTAATAGTATTCTGTTGAAAAATTTTGCATCAATACTTATCAGGGATATTGGTTTATAGTTTTTTTTTCTTGTAGTGTCTTTGTCTAGCTTTGGTATCAAGATAATACTGACCTCACAGAATGAGTTCAGAAGTGTTTCCTCCTCTTCAATGTTTTGGAAGAGTTTGAGGAGGATTGGTGTTAATTTTTCTTTAAATGTTTGGTAGAATTCACAGTAAAGCCTTCTAATACTAGAATTTTCTCTGTTGGGAGGTTTTTTTTTTTAATTACTGATACAATCTCCTTATTAGTTATAGATCTATTTAGATTTTCTATTTCTTCATGATTCAGTTTTTATAGGTTGAGTGTTTGTAGGAATTTATCCATTTCACCTAGGTTATGCACTTTGTTGGCCTATCCTATATACATTACTCATTCTTTTAAATAGCTATGCAGTATTCCAGAGTATGACCATACCACAGTTTATTCGATCATCCCCCAATTGATAAATCCTCAATTGCTTTTAGTTCGTGCTTTTGAATTTTAAAAAATCATAGAATTTTAAGCTGAAGGAGGCTTTAATTGGATCCAGATTTAGGTGTATGAGATGGTCACGTGATGTAGGGGACTGAGCTCTTAACTGAGAATTAATTAATTACACTAAATAGTCTTCTCAAACTTGTTCTACCATTAAGGGACTGTGAACCTCAGAAAAGTCACTTAATCCCTCTGAACATTGGTTTACTCATCTGTAGGATGAGAGGATCTCTCAGACACCTCCAGGGCTAAAATTGTATAATTTCTCTACCAGATGATTCATGCTTTAAGGGTGTGATCTTCCCATGTCTGATTTACCTTGGTATCCTACATAGTACTTTTGGACCATTTGCTTACAGATGCTCAGTAAATGCTTGTTGAATAAAAGAGGGAATGAATGATTAGCAGTGTATGATAATGATAACTAGTCAAATTTGCATTTTACCAAAGTCACTTTTATTTTATATTTTTAAGTTTATTATATATTTGCTTTTCTCAGCAGGAGCTGTTAGGTAGTGATACCTGAAAGTGGTCGGTGGTTAGAATCAAAGGGGCAAAATGTGTCTCCATTTCTGTTCTGTTGTTCAAGGGTATTTTCTGGATGGGATCAGATCTCTAGGTGATGTGTTATGGAAACTGAGTCTTTGCTTACATGTTATCCTTTGTTCATGCTTTCTAATTTCTTGATTTTCATTAATCCATGAATGAATAAGGCATTGTTGTTTTAACCAAAGTAATATTCACAACAAAAAAGAATAACTCAGGGGCTGGCCCCGTGGCCGAGTGGTTAAGTTCGCGCGCTCCGCTGCTGGCGGCCCAGTGTTTCGTTAGTTCGAATCCTGGGCGCGGACATGGCACTGCTCATCGGACCACGCTGAGGCGGCGTCCCACGTGCCACAACTAGAAGAACCCACAACGAAGAATACACAACTATGTACTGGGGGGCTTTGGGGAGAAAAAGGAAAAAATAAAATTAAAAAAAAAAAAAAAAAAGAATAACTCAGTCCCCTCCAGTTCCAATTCCAATGAATTAATCTTAATCCTTGTCCAAAAAGCCACCCAAATTCATGAAGCATTCCCTGATACTTGTGCTTAAATATGTACAAATTCATTGTATATTATATATAAATGCATGTATACGTATAATAAATAAATGTGTATTTCTGAGTGAACATTTTAAACCAAAGTAGATGTGTTGATTCTAAAATTAGAGCAAAATCTCTATTATTCTCACTTTCAGTTTAGAAACTGGGAAATAAAGTTTTAGGAGTAAACATCCCCATCTAACCGAAAGCACGTATCCTCAGAGAGGCTTCCCCAACTTATAGTTCTCTTGCTTTGCTCGGCAAGACTACAGGTAAATGGAAGAGTGTGTTTTATCAGCATACATTACCATTGTTTGAAGATTTCCTGGAAAAGCATTCCTTTAACAGACATGAAAGAATAGGTCCTGTTCTGGCTCTGGATTCAGAGGTGCTGACTTTAACTTTCCAGTTGTGAAAGCACTGTGTGAGGTCAGGATATGGTAAGAGAGCCTGTGCCATTTCTGAGGCCCTCAGTAACCACCGTTGCTGTGTCATTTTATGGGGATTAACCTCCATTGGATCTGGTCAAATTTCCTAATGTAGTGTAAGAAGAGCAGTGTGGGATATCAAAACCAGGTTAAAAATCTTTCGTATGATTTTCTATTAAACATACATCATGAGCACACTCAATGAAGAAAAAGAGATATGTTTGCTGCACCAAACAGATATAATTTATTTGACTTTAGTATATTATTCCTTTTTCATAGGAAGTGCAATTTGCAGGACTGTGGAGTATAGGAGGTGAATGTATCAGAGAAGGGCAGATGGTTCTTCCATGACCTTGGCAGCACTGAAACACAGAAAGTAGGATCAAATGCTTGCTGAAGATTGGTCCCAAGGCAAATTGGTTTTCCCATTTTGTGAGCCAAATTTGTATTTTGGCAGACTCAGTGGGGAGATCAATGTCTTTCCAGTATTGAACGGAATCAGATAGGTCTGTGGGGCCCAAATATTTGGTAACTCCCACAACAAAAGCCAGATAAAAGGTCAAGAACTTGTTAATGGTCCAGTGGTGGTTGAAGAGATTCTTAGGTCATGAATTGAGCTGGAAGTTGAAACTTCAAGTTGGCAATCAGTAACCTGGCTTTTAGCAGGTGGGTTCACAGCAGATGGGCTCACAGCAGATGGGCTCACAGCAGATGGGCTGGCAGCAGCAGGCTGGGCGGCAGCAGGACTGTCCACAGTAGGATGGGCGGCAGCAGGAGGCCTGGGCATGGTGCAGCTGGCAGCAGGATGGGGGGGTGCAGCTCACCACGCAGCAGGGAGGCAGGGAGGTGCCCTCCACACGGCAGTCAGGGCGGCACCACCTGGTGCGGGAGCTCACAGCTCCATAGCCACCCTCTTGGCCACCACTGATGCCACCGCCAATGCCACCGCCAATGCCACAGCTGGTCTGGCAGAAGCTTGGCTGGCAGCAGCTGGTCTGGCAGGAGCTTGGCTGGCAGCAGCTGGTCTGGCAGAAGCTTGGCTGGCAGCAGCTGGTCTGGCAGGACCTTGGCTGGCAGCAGCTGGAGTTGCAGGTCTCACTGATGGAGCAGCTGGGAAATCCACAGAAGCTGGTGGAGCAGCAGGCCATTGTGTCAGGAGTTGGGTTGAGAGTTGGGTTGCTTTGAGAAGTTTTGAGTTTGTGCAGCGACTTCCACTTCAGGCCTTTTATAAGCCTTGGCCAGCTATTATTTACATAATTCCCAAAGTCTCTTCCTCATTTGTGTTTAAAATAACTTGTCTCTGAATGATAATTGCCCTGAACAAATTGAGTTATTTGTTCAACCTTTTGAAAGCCTTTAAAAGTTGATTTAATTTGGTCTTTAATTAAGTTTCTTTACCGTGGTCAAGTAGTCACTAGCATTTGTTGGGTGCATAACCCCTAATTCCTCATATTTGTTAAAATTTGCTCATTGCCCAAAGATTAATTGACTGATGCCTCACCTTTAGGGAATGTCAATATTATTCAGTGTTAACTCTGATAATTGATCTCTTGGGTCTCACGTGACAGTATAATTCTCAGTCACATGGCCTCCAGTGTTGACTGCTGCCCCTTCTCTACCTTTCCCATCTTCACTTTGCCTGTGAAGCAAAGTGGTTCAGCTGGCCAGAAATGTGGATGAATTGTCACTGATAACATTTTTGGAGTACTTGTCACGTGCCCAAACAGTTCTGAGTGCTTTGCTTGTACCAATTCATTTAATTTTCACAGCAATCCTATGGCATAGGTATCATTGCTATTCCCATCATTCATGTGAGGAAACTGAGCCACAAACAGATTTAAGTCATTTCTCTGAGTTCACACTAAGAAGTGCTGAATCTGAGATTTGAACCCATGACATCTGACTCCACACTAAACTGTTAACCCCTACAATCAATTCCCCCTTTTCCACGTAAGCAGTTGTTTTAGGGAAAATCGAAGGCTGAAAGCCAGATGTGAAAATTTGCCCTCTTCTTTTGGGCATTTTTGAGAGTAAAGGGAAGAAAGGCAGAGCTTACGGTAAATAATAGCACCGTTTATTAGAGATTTCTCTAGAGATTTTATTTTATTTTTTAGACTGTATAATAAGCACACTTCAAGAAAATCTCAAGTGCCAAAAAAGTGAACTTGCTTGACTTGTGACATCATCTATTCTTTGATTTTACGATAGTCTATAGATTTAAATTTTTTAAAAATTGAGGCATAGTTGATATATAAGATTGTATTATTTTTAGGCATACAACATAATGATTTGATATATGTATATGTTGTGATACGATCACCACAATAAGTTTATTTAACAACCATCACCACGCATAGCTACAAAATTTTTTATCTTGTCATGAGAATAAATGTTCTTAACTGCATAAAAATCATACTCTTAATATATTAATATTGGAGTGTGTGGCATACTATAGTGTGTTAGATCTGCAGTAGCAGTTTACTGTAGGTGCTAGAGACTAATCCAATTCACTGGAAAATTTGTATGATTTGAATGAGGCAGCTGAAGATGGTTTTGTTTAGGTGCAATGAGAGGTGATCTGGCTTCCATGGAGCATGGACTCTATTACAGGCAAACGGAAGTTAAAATGCCACTCACAGGGTTGGACCAGAACCAAGTGTTAGTTCTGCTTCTCCAGAAATAACAGCTTTGAGTATCGATCACAACTCTTAAGACATTTTCAAATCCCACATCAAATTTGAATTAAATGATAGGGTTCTTTGTGAATCTTTCGCTTCTTCTCCTTAAGCAAATCTACATCACAGGTTCTTTGAATAGCTATTTTTCCACCTTGGATGCTTGAAATGTGTGGATTTGTCATTGCTACAATCTTAGGAGCTATCTAAATTCATATATAAATTCAGCAGAATCTTCGATACAAAAAAGATTTATTAACTCCCTTGCAAAAAGTTCACATGTTTGAGCAGTTGAAATACATATTAATAAGGGCACTGGAGATAGTAGTGTTGCATATCAGATTTCCATTTCTGTGCTTTTCTACTGTGGCGTTGTTTTCAACATCTCCTTCAGTGCAAAATTTAACTCAATTTTCATGTTTCTGGTCTTTAGCTGCCCTTACAGAATTATTAATAATAAAGTGTTTTAGTCAGAGTTCTCCACAGAAACAGAACCAATAGGATAGATTGATGGATAGATGATAGATAGATAGATTTATTATGAGGGATTGGCTCACACAATTACGGAGGCTGAGAAGTCCCACCAGGAGCACTGAATTCTAAGGACAGGAGAAGACGGATGTCCCAGCTCAAGCAAGAGAGCAAATTCGTCCTTCCTCCACCTTTTTTGTTTTATTCAGACTCTCAACGGATTGACTGGTGCCCACCTACATTGAGGAGGGTGATCCATCTTCCTTACTCAATCCATGGCTTCAAATGCTAATCTCTCCTGGAAGCACCCTCACAGAAACACCCAGAAATAATGTTTTACCAGCTATCTGAGCATCCCTTAGCCCAATCAAACTGATACTTAAAATTACTCATAACATAAGATATGATGCATAAAATTTGAGAATTCTCCTCCTGTGCCACAGAATGAAGACTAATCTGAACATTCCCTTAGCTCCTCCAAAGAAATCAAGAAAATAAAGTTCTTTCCTCCTACCGCTTAAATCCACTTCTTCTTGATTCTTTCTCATTCAAATAGAGTAAGAAGCTGTATCATTGGTGATGCTTCCCTCTGTAGATTTTCTACCCTGTTTAAATACTGGGTACCTTATCTATGTCTTCTTTGGGAAAAAAAAAATACCAGTACCTTTACATTTAAAGCTTTTTTTAAATTACTGTGCCTATTCTTTTTGGTTTTCATTACTTCGTTTAAGTTAGGGCCCCAGGCCATTCCAGTACCACAAAAAGAGAGGATGTGTTTGTTTGTTATTCTTGAATTTTTGTCTTCTGTTTATAGATACTAATGGGTTGAGTTATCTTTCTTTAAGATGTCAGGTTCCATTTTTCTAGTTACAAGTTTTGGGGGTTCTTCCAATTCCTTAAACTCTCTTTTATCAGTTCTTGAAATCAGTTGCATCTGCCTTACTTAGATTCCTGAGAAATAAGGCATGATTCATGCACCAACCAAATGAATACTCTCAACTTTTTTATTTTTTGGTGAGAAAGATTGGCCCTGAAATAACATCGGTTGCCAATCTTCTTCTTTTTGCTTCAGCAAGATTGTCGCTGAGCTAACATCTGTGCCAATCTTTCTCTATTTTGTATGTGGGACACTGCCACAGCATGGCTTGATGAGTGGTGTGTAGATCCACACCCAGGGTCTGAACCATGAACCCTGGGCCACTGAAGCGGAGCGTGTGAACTTAACCACTACACCACTGGGCCAGCCCCTGAACATTCCCAACTTTTTATCCTAAACCATGTAACAAGATCTTTCTCTTCCCTCTTGAGTGCCAGCCTGGCTCTTTTTGATGCTTCTGAGCTGAAGCCCTTCTAAGTAAGAAGTGCATCCAACCTAAATCTTCCCAACCTGATGGGAGACAGGAGAGTAGTATATGGGGGGAATAGAGTGTTGACCTTGTTTGAGAGATGTTGTGTGTGAATTTGTAGGCTGTGCCGTGATGGGGGCTCTGTGCCCTCAGAGGAAGGAGAATCTTGTTCTTCACACAAAGAGCTGTAGGATCAACAAGCTGTGTATTTCTTGGGCTATGTCCACCAAAAGGTAATGCCTTTTTCTAATTCTTGTGAAGTTGTGCTGGTGGACACCCATCCCTTTGATTTTTTATTTTAAATTGAGGTGAAATTCACATAACATACAGTTAACCATTTTAAAGTGTACAGTTGAGTGGCATTTAGTGCATTCACGATATTATGCAACCACCACACCTCTCTCTAGTTTCAAAACTTTTTCATCACACCAGAAGAGCACCTAATAACCTTTAAGCAATCACTCCTCATTGCCCTCTACCTCTAGCTGTTGGCTCACCACTTTGATTTTATGGCCAAAGATTTTATCCAGTAGAATGGAAGCTCTATTATGTGTCTTTTATTTCATCCTTACTTCTTTCTAGAACTCTCTCTGGAGATTAGAATAAGCATGGGGTTAGTGTATGCCAACATCATGTTGATTTAAATACATCCCAGTGATGGACATTTATTTTTTTTTCTACTTCACAATATATGAGAGAATTGTATAGGTATTATAGAAACATCATTTCATTTCATCATTCCCTTTGAATGAAATGAAGTGATGAGCATCATTTCATCATCCATCATTTCATCATCAAATTCCCTTTCATCATTTTCCAAAGTATATTTTGAGGAAGATTAGTGTTACAGGATGTTAGTTGTCAATAAGTGAATGGAGGATTCCCTGGTTAAATGAAATTGGGAGTGATGGCTGTAGAGATTCCTTGATTGCAGGACATCCCAGTCCCTTTAATATTCTAATGTGCTTTTTATATAAAACTTCAATATAGTGATCACACATACAAAATTATTTGACCACTGAATATTTTTTCCCCTTTGGGAATCTGAAGGGACTAATTGTCAGTGTGTCGCCTATTTAGCAAGTGACCTACTATCTTATGCCTGGAAAGGATATTGTAAGTAATAAAGCTCAATTCTCTCATATTCCAGGTTAGAAATAGGTGCCCAGGTAGGTGAAGGGACTTGCTCAAGAATTCATGGATGGTTAGCTACAAAGTGGGGACTAGAACTCAGGATGTCTTTACATCTTATGGTATTACTGTAAAATCTTGTGTTTACTGTCTTTCCAATTACGTATTATCCTTTTTATACCCTTGTTGATGGGCAGCACTGTACACAGAATCATATATGAATGAAATGAGTGGGTTTGGCAATATCTCAAGAAGCTAAACGACATAAAATTCCTTTTTGTAGAACTGATCTTCTGGAACTCCGAGCCCATCACTTCGCACATGTGAGGACCTGGGGAAGCAGTTCCTAAATACCGATGTATTCTTTTAATCATATATTTTGGCTGCAGAGTATTGGCCAATTTAATGGCAAAACAAAGGAAAACCACCTTTTAAAGACCATTATTAAAAGCACAATAATAAAGAAAAACCATAGCGCCATGCCACATTTACTGAGATTTTGAAAAATCCCAGTACTCCAATATCAATAACAAATTTCAAAGAAAAGAAACCTCCAACAACGACTTCATCACTGAAGAATGACAAATTTTATTAAATCTAAACCCAACGAGCTGTTGAAATATTTCAGACGATATTTATAGTAAAGTATTCCACATCCTTTTCACATTGTAGGACTTCTCTTGATATCTGGGTCTATGAAATACTTTTGTCTTCCATTACAAATTAATTTACCTCTTAGGGAAATTATGTAGCCATGTAACAAGAGGTTGCAAACTGGGTTATAGGTTTGGGGGCTCAGTTTATTGGGACTCCATTGTGGTTAGTTTTGAAGCGCCATTTTCTCAGCATTCCCATCAGAAGGATGTTTTCAACAGGTGGGCTCACAGCAGATGGGCTCACAGCAGATGGGCTCACAGCGGGTGGGCTGGCAGCAGCAGGCTGGGCGGCAGCAGGACTGTCCACAGTAGGATGGGCGGCAGCAGGAGGCCTGGGCATGGTGCAGCTGGCAGCAGGATGGGGGGGTGCAGCTCACCACGCAGCAGGGAGGCAGGGAGGTGCCCTCCACACGGCAGTCAGGGCGGCACCACCTGGTGCGGGCGCTCACAGCTCCGTAGCCGCCCTCTTGGCCACCACTGATGCCACCGCCAATGCCACCACCGATGCCACAGCTGGTCTGGCAGGAGCTTGGTTGGCAGCAGCTGGTCTGGCAGGAGCTTGGCTGGCAGCAGCTGGAGTCACAGGTCCCACTGATGGAGCAGCTGGGAAATCCACAGAAGCTGGTGGAGCAGCAGGCCATGGTGTCAGGAGCTGGGTTGAGAGTTGGGTTGCTTGCAGGAGTTTCTGAGTTGGGACTGCTTGTTCTGCTGGGGCCTTTTATAGGCCTTGGCCATTTCCTATGTTTGTCACGGACAGCATTTTTATCTTATTACTCTTTAAACAGGCTTTTCCAGGTCTCACTGATTGTTCAAATACTGAGTTATTTTAAAGATATCTCCAAATTGATTTTTCCTTGTTGCTCAGCTAATACTCACCAAATGTGTTCGTTCTTGGTAGAAGTGTTGATGCTTTGTTTCCAAACAGCACTGTAATTTCCCCTCAAGTCTCAGCCTCCATTCTGCACATATGATCACATCACCTGACAAGGTGACTCTCACTCGTTAGACAACGCAATTTTGGGGTCATAGTCACCAAAACTCAAGTCTCCAGAAGAACATTCTTAACCATTGACCATCGTTCATGTAAGGCTATCTTTACATTTTTTAGATCAATGAGAGTATAGTCTCCACAGCCAGCCAGATAGAAACTCTGATAAACTCCATATTCATAGAATTTCATAGATCTTTCCAGAAATTGGATCGATCCAGTTTCAAGATCTCTCCTGAGCTTCACACATTCAGACTTGAAGAAACATTTATCACTCAGGAGGATATATGGAGCAAACCCTGTTTCATCCCAATTTACTGTGGCTATTTTGTTAGCACATATTTAAAAGAAAGGTTAAAATGTATGTCCAGTAATTAGGAAAAAAATCACAAAAAATTTTAAGTGTAATTTATACTTCTCTATGAAAGAAAAGTCACTGCTTTATGGATTATCTAGACAGTATTTATTTCTCAAAAGTTGGATTCATTTTCAGTTTATGTCATTTTATGTAACTACACATTATATCCTATGAAAAGATGTTAGACCAAAGAGTATGACAATCAAATTTATAAAAGGAACGAATAAAAGAAAAAGTAGGAGGTAGGAAATACTTTTCCTGGATCACGGTGCTTGGGAGGCGGGTTAGGAAATAGATGATCAAATGTCGTTCAGTAGGTCTAAGTGCAAAGGGATTAAGATAAATTTCAGCAAAATAAAAATTGAAACAATTCCTGGTGGTTCCTAAAAGAAAGAATGTGATTTTCCATTGGAAGTTTAGGGCTACATGGAGGGAGGTTAAAAAAAAAAGTGATGGCCAAAAGAATACATCATTATGCTTGTGGTAAGTTTATTCCTCCCTGCCAACCATGGATAGAAGCACATAGTTAGATTTTATGAGGTGGAGGTATTGATTTGTACAGTGATAGAATTACATTAGAATGTGATTCATGCAAGTATCACTAAAGATGTTCATGTCACAAGGTAACCATGACTGTAGGTATGAAGATGAAAGGTGGTTAGATAGAATCATCAAATATTGGAGATCAAAAACTTAATAAATCATCTTGTCCAACCATTTAATTTTATAGGTGTAGAAACTGACATCATTCTTATTATAAACAGCACGTGTTTACTAAATCCTATTATGCATGGAGCACTAAAGGGTTCTACAGAAGGCAACATTCAGTCTTCCCACCTCATGTCTCGCTCTAGTGCACAAATCAGCATAGTCTTGATACAAAGAATTAATCAAGGAAAAGAGTCAAACACAGAACCATTCCCGTCAAAGCTCTAAAGTGGAACATTGATGTCGTGCTGCAGACAACTTCTAATTTCATCTTAGCATCAGCTGATGCTAGAATACGATTAAGTCTAGCAGAGGCTGCATTTTCGAGAGGTCAGTGACTTGCTCCACGTACACAGCTGGTACACAGCTGGAAGAGCTGGATCCCAAACTTCTACCCCTCAGTCCTGGATCACTTCATTTTACTTGATACTGTGCTGCTTTCCAGGATCGATTAGAGTTAGTAAAACTCTCTGTCTCCTGTTTTAAAAAAAATATTTTATAATAGCTTAAGAATAGAAATAGTGGTAGGCACGGCACACTACGGAGTAGGGATTTTAAACACACAGGAAATAAGCATAAATATGTTAAAATTCTTTTAAGTCTGTTCTGTCCGGAAGAGTTTCCCCTAGAATTACAATGTCACATTTGATTCCTAATTGTTTTTTGTCTCCCACATTCAGATGAGTTAATGTTCCTTCTGGGTTTCTATGTCTGCCATACTCTTCGTGTCTTCTCCATTCGACGGCCATCATCCTAGTTCAGTTTTTGTTATGTATCACTTGGACCAGGGCAATGGCCTCTTGATTCATTTCTGTATAGTCCTTACACATCTAGCCTTTGAACTTCTGTTTTTATAAGCAGCTACCGCAGGAATCATTCCAATGCCCAACTCCTGTCAGGGCATTCCCTTGCCCCAAGACTTTCAAGAGCTCCTTAGTGCGTCGAGAATTAAGGGCATACTCCTTTGGCTAGTATTCAAAGCACACAAATTTTCCAAATTTACCTTTCACTATTACTCTATAAATATCCGGTGCTCCCACCAAACTATCCTCTGAACAACCCTTCCTTCTATACAACGTTTCCATTGTTGAGGGTGGCATCTTCCCTGCAGACCCCAAAATCTTAACCCATCTAAAATGCTAGCTTCCTTTCCAATCTTTCTTGGTCTCCCTAGTCAATAATGACTTCTCTGTCGACACCATAGTGTGTTGTACTTTTCTTCATATTCTAATTTTCAGTTGAGTCATTGTGAATTTCATTCACCTCCCTAGAAGTTTCTTGAAGAGGGGAAAATTTTTAAGTCAATTTTAACTTCTGTTGTATACCATACAGTCTGTGACTTGCAGACGGTAGGCAGTTGGTACATTTTGTTATGTTTAAATTTAATGAAAATGTTAGAATGAATAAGTAAAACCAAATCTGTGTTTGCTAGGCCAAAGAAGGGAAGTTTATTAGAAAACAAAGATGCCACAAGACAAGGTCTAAGATGAAAAGAAGGAAGTTTCTACTGTTAACAAAGACTTGAGAACAGCCCAAGCCTTAATAGATGAGTCTGGATCTCCATCCAACTCCTAGTTGACTTGGAGTCTTGATGGCTCAGGGCAGGAGGTTTGTTAGGTAGAGAAATGGGAGTATGACTTTTCCAGAAGGTTGATTGCTTGCCGCAGGCAGCCAGTGCCCTGCTCAGCAGCGGGAGGTCCTGCAGACAGTGCGGCAGGGGGCCGGCTGGCAGAAGCGGGGCCGGCAGCAGGGGGACTGCACAGAGATGGGCCGGCAGCAGGTGGAGGCCCAGCAGCAGGGCCGGCAGACCACGGCCGTGCAGGACGTGGGGCAGCAGCTGATGGGGCGGCAGCAGCCCTCCTGCAGGGAGCAGGGGTCACAGCAGATGGGGCGGCGGCAGGGCTCGCAGATGGAGCGCGTGTAGCGGGGCACACAGGTCACGGGCCGGCACACGGTGGTCTGGCAGGACACGGGGCGGCAGCAGCAGGGGTCGCGGCGGAAGCAGGGCTGGCAGCAGCCTCTCCCAAGGCTCAGGGAGGAGAAGGTGGAGCCACAGCAGGAGCCTGTCATGGTGGTGTCTGGGTCTGGGCTGGGTTGGGCTGGTGAGAGGAGTTGAGTGTTCTCAGGTGTGAATGTCTTCCTCCTGCTCTGGGCCCTTTATATACCCTGGCAGGGTGATGATGATCCCTCTTGTTTATCTTTAGGCCAATTAAGTAGAATTTTGTTATGATTGATGGTTGTATTGCTCATACCATAGTCATGACTTCATTAAAGGACTCTTGTTGCGTCTCTAAGTATGGATGTGCTCATGCTGTTCCTCATCAGTGTCTAAGCACCCACAGCCATTTGAGGTGATGGCAGCTCTTGATGCTTCTTTTGAGTAGATAGCACCTGGGTAATCCCGGACAAGATGGTCCTAAAGGAACTGGAACATTTAAAAGAAATTAAACATACAGGGTTTTCTAGAACATTGACTAGGTCCTATCCTTGACTCCCAAGAGATCCCGTGAAAAGCCTACGCGTGAATCAGACAGGTGTTAACATGTCCTGCCATGTAGATTCCATGTGAATGCTTGTACATATCTCTTGATGTAATGGAGTGTATATGCCTTGAATAGGATCACAGCTCATGTACTTGAATAGGAAAGGAAAAGCCTATTTCTGTAAACCAGGTGAGTATTGGAATAAAACATACAAGACTGCCATGCATTTTTTCCTTTTTTCCAGTTCAGGTTGTGCGCAACTCGGGTCCTTCTGGTTACAGAATGCTGATTTTATCTCTGAGACGTGGCATTTTTAGACTTGCCTTTCTTATGCATGTGGTGAAGAATCATGTAATGAAACGCTTTTTCTTAATGTACCTTGACATGAGTGCTATGACTTTGAAGTGACAAGATGGAAGTTTTTCCAACCAACATGGCAAACATATACAATACACCATTCAGGGGAGGTGCTGTAAGAGGCCACACAGCTGTTCTGCGATGGCGCTGCCAGAGTGTGATGGGCCTGAATCTTCAGGAAGTATCGCCAGAGGCAGGTGAGGAATTGCATGGGGAAAACAGTCTCATTACTTTTCAGCTTTACCTTTCCTATTATTCACCGGATGGAGTTTTGGATCACTTTAGGATCATTCCCATTATTCAAAAGAGTGTGCCTCGGGCCCCAGGAGCTGAAGCTCCCCAAATGGAATTTCAAATGTAATTTCAAAACTTTAAAACGAACATAAATTGACTGCATGTCTAGTCACAACTGGGGAAACAGAGGAGGGAGAAGTCAAGCAGAGTCTCAGCACTGAAGATCTTTCACTGTCTTACACGTCACATTCTTTCTCTTGTCCATGGACACATGTGATCATTTCAAAGCAGTAACAAGAACCCAGATAAAAAGTTGTATATTCTGCTCCTTTTTTCTCCCGGCTTTATTGAGATATAATTGACATATAACATTGTGTAAGTTTAAGGTGTACATTGTGATGATTTGATACAGTATATATTGCAAAATATTCACCACAATAAGGTTAGTGAAGAGATCCTTCACCTTACTTAATTGTCATTTTGTTGTTGTTGTTGTGGTGAGAACATTAATGCTCTACTCTCACAGCCACTTCCACATATGCAGTACAGCATTGTTAATTATAGTCACCATGCTGTGCATTGGATCTCCAGAATTTATTCATCTTATAACTGAAAGTTTGTATTCTTTGACCAGCATCCCCTCATTTCCCCCACCCCTCAGCCCCTGGCAACCATCATTCAACTATCTGTTTCTATGAGTTTGATGTTTTTGATTCCACACGTAAGTGAGATCATACAATATATGTCTTCCTCTGTCTGATATTTCACTTAGTATAATGCCCTTAAGATCCCTCCGTATGTGTGTGTGTGTGTGTGTGTGTGTGTGTGTGTGTGTGTGTATATCCATTCATCTGTTGTTAGACATTTAAGTTGTTTCTATGTCTTGGTTATTAAGAATAATGCTCTTCTGAACCTGGGAGTGCAGATAGCTCTTCGAGACAGTGATTTCATCTCCTTAGGATATATACCCGGAAGTGACATGACTGGATCATATGGTAGTTCTATTTTTAATCTTTTGGAGGGATCTCCGAACCATTTTCCATAGTAGTTGTACCAATTTAAATTCCCACCAACAGTCCACCTGGGATCACTTTTCTCTACACCCTTGTCAGTATTTATTATCTCTTGTCTTTTTGATAACAGCCATTCTAACAGATGTGAGGTGATATCTCATTGTGGTTTTGATTTACATTTCCCTTCTTATTAGTGATGTTGAGCACCTTTTCATGTACTTATTGGCCATCTGTATGTCTTCTTTGGAAAAATGTCTTTTCAAGTCCTCTGCCCATTTTTAAATTGGATTGCTTGTTTGTTTTGCTGTTGAGTTGTATGAGTTCTTTATATATTTTGGATTTAACCCTTTATCAGATATATAGTTTGCAAATATTTTCTCTGGTTATGTAGGTTGCCTTTTCATTTTGTTGATTGTTTCCTTTGCTGTGCAGGAGCCATCTACTTTGGTGTCATCCCACTTGTTGATTTTTGCTTTCGTTGCTTGTGTTTTGCTCTTTTCAAGGCACATTGTCTCACAATCAGTTTTTCACGTTGCTTGGAGGTGTTCATGATGAGCACGTTTGTGCAAGGGAAGCCTCTTTGGAAGATGCATAAAACTCAAGTTAACTAGTCTCATTTCTCTGCTCCAAACACTTCTGATCCAAAGTCACTCCAAAGAGATTTTTCTGTCTCCTTTATAAAGATTCACGAAGACAGAGTGTCCACAAGTCCCTCAGTAAGCTCTTCTAGTGTTTATTCAGTCTAAAACACTCATCCTCACCCCACAGGCAAACTTCGTTTCCAGGCAGAGAAAATATGGCTCATGCTTCAGTAATACATGGCACAGAGCTCTGTGATTTGACACTGGCGGCAAGTCATACACTATTTTCTGATGCCACTTATCCTGAAACACTTATTGGAAATTTTACCACTTACTGGCTGTGTGTCTCTGAGCCGTGGGATGTAGTAATAGTACATAGCTAGGTTGTTATGAAAATTAGATGAGCTAATATTTGTCAAGCACTAAACGGTGCCTGGCACTTAGTAAGTGTTTTGCATCTGTTAAGTGAATAAACATATTTTAAAAGGTCATGTTATGCTGATGCCTTATAAACTCTAAATTTTGAATTTGGAACCAAGATGAACATATTTCAGATGGCAATTAACAAGTCCTTTCCTCAGTCACCACATATTATAAAAGATTATTCAGTGGGGAGTCTCATTAATAGCATGAAATAAAATAAAAATACCCAGAAGGAAGATACAGAGCCCCTTCTTTTGGATCACCAGTCTCTGTAGAGGGGAGTCAGGCTATTGTTGTAGAACCAACAAAAAGATGGGTCACAATTGTGGATAGTGACACAAACCATGCTGCGAACCCACAGCCCATGCGACACAGAGTGAAGTCTGAGAAAAACATCCCTTAAAAAAGTTTTGAAGCTGATTTAGACAGACTCCTACTGGTGATGGGCCACATACTTTGCATAACAAATGCTAGGGCTTTATTTAACGCTACTGTTGAACAATAACATTATGAACAAATTTTAATGTGAAAAATATTGTCTTGTTGTATTCTCAATTCCCTATAAAAATGGAGAAAACAATTGTACATATAATCTGAAATAGCTAGCAATTTTTTAAAGTTCTTAATTTTCACCTAATTTTATGCAATTGAGATGATCCTAAAATGTTAAGATATGAATTCAATGCTTAATAATTTGATCACATTTTAAAGATATCAGAGAAGTCCACTAAGTTTAATATAATGGTGCACTCTTCTATATATAATAAAGGACTTCTTTAGGAGTACAGACAGCTGCTGTCTACTTTATCTGCTTTAAATCCATTTAGACTTTCATGGGCAGGTTTTTAAGAGCAGTGCATAATCATGAGAAAGGTTTAAATATTTTTCCCAAAATAGATGTAGATTTTAGACAGCACATTTAAAAAATAAAATATACATTCACTTAAGAAATTATGTAATTAAGAAAAATATAAAGAATAAAATGAATATTATCCCCAGTTAGATTTTATTGCATAATGTTCTAGATATTTTTTTAGGCGTAAACATAGATAGACACACAGAACACATTTTTCCTCACAAAATAATTTAATATTTTATTTTATAGCTTACTTATTTTTTACTTAAATATATGACAGAACAATTGCATGATGTTTCCTAATAGGTTTACAATCTTCAACTATTTTCGGCATTTCTTCTACAATTATATTGCTTAAATTATATACTATTTGACTTTTTTCTTATTTATGCCTCATCTCCCTAAGTAAATTATAACATCTTTGAAGCAGAAGGCCTCTCTTATTCCTTTATATTCCCTCAGGGTGGTCAACTAAATGCCTTATTCCTCGCAGAAGTTCAATAATCATGTGTAAATTGACAGTGATTGATTACTTTACTGGAGCGAGCCATCTGTTCTCAATTCCTGAGCGTAAAGATAAGCAGCCCTCAAGAGTCAGTGTGATCTGATGTCCACATGTGTCGACTTTGTGAATAACGTTCTAAATAATGATCGGATCTATAATGCGTAGAAGGGCGAGCATTATCCGAAGCAGCAGTTAGACTTGGGCACAAAAGCCAAAAGAACACAGTCACTCCGGGCGGAGAAATGTGTTTCCTCCCACACTAGGAGGGAGTGTTTGACCTAAAGGCTCCGTGTCAGGAGGTTTGCATTCTCCTGGGTCCTTCCTGAGCATCAGTGGTTATAATTCCATTATAATTCTATTAGTGAGTAACTTATTTAATCTTCCATTACTCATTGCTCTTCAACTTCAAAAACAGGTGGATGGTCAGACGTTACCCAAGGTTCCTTCCATCTCTAACATCTGGGCTTTCTGTGATGTGTGAACAGGTGTCGATTCAGTGAACAAACCCTCCGACTCAGAATATGTGTCCACCCAGATGCAGCCTCCTAACTGGTCATTGCTGAAGGACGTTTCTCAGATGTTTGCCGTGTGTCTGGATTGTGGGCACAAGTGACTCTGTATACACAATGAAGATATAGCCATGCCCATCTTCCTCACTCAGCTACTGTGCCCTATAAATGCCATTTAGAAGGATAATAAGGAAACCACCCAGACTTAGGTTATTTCAGAGAACGATTTAAGAAGATTATTCTCTATTTTGCTTTGAATATCTCTGGACAAAACAGAGTCACAGAAGCTACCAAAAGGAATATCACAAAGACCATGATTTTTATGCTGGGAGTACTAAGTTTATTAGGAAACAGACAACATGATATAAGAGTTACACAGGGGTCTTGAGAGGACAGGTACTCTTCATCAGTAGTTAGTCTGAAAAGATGTTTTCAGTGCCTACTTGAGCTGTTTGAAGAGGTGAGGAATGGGCTTTTCAAGAAAATGCATGTCATTCTGCCAAGAAGTGCTGAGTGACATCAGAATGGACCCGGCCATGTACTGGGGGACCCTTAGTGATGATGCCCTGCTCAGCAGCGGGAGGTCCTGCAGACAGTGCGGCAGGGGGCTGGCTGGCAGAAGCGGGGCCGGCAGCAGGGGGACTGCACAGAGATGGGCTGGCAGCAGGTGGAGGCCCAGCAGCAGGGCCGGCAGACCACGGCCGTGCAGGACGTGGGGCAGCAGCTGATGGGGCGGCAGCAGCCCTCCTGCAGGGAGCAGGGGTCACAGCAGATGGGGCGGCGGCAGGGCTCGCAGATGGAGCGCGTGTAGCGGGGCACGCAGGTCACGGGCCGGCACACGGTGGTCTGGCAGGACACGGGGCGGCAGCAGCAGGGGTCGCGGCGGAAGCAGGGCTGGCAGCAGCCTCTCCCAAGGCTCAGGGAGGAGAAGGTGGAGCCACAGCAGGAGCCTGTCATGGTGGTGTCTGGGTCTGGGCTGGGTTGGGCTGGTGAGAGTAGTTGAGTGTTCTCAGGTGTGAATGTCTTCCTCCTGCTCTGGGCCCTTTATATACCCTGGCAGGGTGCTGATGACCCCCAGGACACATGGTCATTTCCTCCTGTTTGTTTATTCTTTTTGAAATAGCATTGGCAGGTTAGTAAGTTCTCTAGACATTTTTTTTGAGGTGCTCAGATACTCATAAAAGACTGTGCTTTCCTCATTTAGTAGAAACTCATTATATTTTGCTATTTATATTTCAAATAAGAACTTAACGACCCTAACCTCAAAGCCTCCAATTATCTTGATAATTCAGGGATGCTTTTGCCAGTTGATGTCTTGATGGCACAGAGCCACTGTCAATCTCTTTGGGTTGCTTAGAGTGGAGGTGAATTCCCCAAGGCGGGAGTGTCCTTTTCTACTGCTGAGCCTCCTGGGCCAAACGAGGTCAGAACAGTACTACAGGGATATTGCAAAAGTCACGGTTTGTCAGTCAAAGAAGAATTTTCCAGTCCACTTTTTGGAGCTACGGGAATGCATCTTGGTAGGCCTCTATCATCAGTGTTTGTGGGGTTTTTTCCAATTTTTTTATTTTGGTAAATTTACTATCTTAGCCATTTTTGTGTGCAGAGTTCAGTGGCATTAAATACACATATTGTTGTGCAACGTCAGCACCATCCATCTCCAGAACTCTTTCATCTTGCAAAACTGAAACTCTGTCCCCATCAAACAGTAACTCTCCATGACCCCCTTTCTCCAGTCCCTGGCAACCACCATTGTACTTTTAAAAAATTGTCTCCCCTTGCCCCCATACCCCAGCCTACGGGAACCAGTATTCTACGAGTTCAGCTTTTTTTTGGCTTTGGTACGTGCTCATTGATTTCCATAGTCATATCTTTCCAAACCAAGGTGAATTTCATTATTTATAATCCTCCTGATAGCCAGTATCATTGAGTTCTAACTATGTTCCAAGCACTATGCTAAAAGAAATAAATGTATTAATTCATTCTTCATAATAATCCTATGAGGTAGGTATTATTATATTCCTCATTTTACACATAAGGAACCAGATAAGTAACTTGCCTAAGGTCATACACCTAGTAATGTTGGAGCCAACGCTGATTCTAAAACCTTCTGTGGGAATAATATTTGTAAGCCCGAGAAGTTGAAGAAAGGAATTGTGGGTTCTACATTCCCTGTCATTAAGTAATGTCTGTTTTATTTAGGAATTTTAACAGTGAATTTAATTTTAAAACAGGGATTTTACTTATTTTATTACTGAAATGGCTGATTTTTACAGTCACCTGAAGGGATTCTGTGTCTTACCCAAATCCTCAGGAATTGGAGGAATTATCTCCCACACCGTCTTCTCAAATTCCAAAGCACGCCTGAAGGAGACGGCGTCAAAGCTGGACACAGTTGTGCGGTCCCGGGGCACTATGAACAAAGCCGCCATCTAGAGGGAGGCTCAGTCTGCCCGCATCACAAAACCGCCAGGCAGTGATGCAGTCAGAGGCGGTCTTCAGGTCTACCTCGCCCAAACCCCAGAGTCACTTGCTCCAGTGTCTCCCCATGGACTATGCTTGAGCTCATTCCTGCTTATAGAACCGGTTGTGATTTTCAATGGTTTCAAACTGTCAGGGTCTGTAGGAAAATCATGGCACTTCCCCATTTTGGAGCTTCTGCCCCTGAATTTGCTTGGTTCCGACCTTTTGCTTTACAACGAAGTCTGTTCTACGTCTGTGGTTGAAGGCTTCAGTTTAAGGCTTCTTCTTCTTCTTTTTTTTTGGTAGGAAAGATTGGCCCTGAGCTAACATCTGTTGCCAGTCTTCCTCTTCTTTTTCCCTCCCCCAAGCCCCAGTGCATAGTTGTATATTCAGTCTTCTTCTTGATGGTTCTACTTGCCCAGTCCCTTGCCGCTTACGCCGACCTGCACCAGCCACTGTGGCTGACCAGGGCATGGTGTTACTGTGGAAACAAACAGGATCCAATAACAATGATGAGCTTGGGAGAAAATAAAGCACTCTACATCTGAGAAAATATTGCAAGATGAGGAAGTCTCTAGAAGGCTAACAAGGAAGATTCTGGGATGAAGGAAAACAGATGTAGTTAGAGAATTTAAAAAATAGTGATCAAGAGTATGTAGAAAGAAATTGGACTTGTGAGCCCATCCCTTGGTAAACTATCAAATCCTTAATAAAGAGAAAATTCCACTGTGCACATACTGACAATGCTAAAATTTTTAATATAATGAGCTACTTCTTGAGAAACTTTTACCGTATTTCAAAAAAAAACACTTTCTTCATGAGATTGTTTATTGTTTTATTATAAGAATGCACATGTCCAGCAGGATAAGAGAGCTAGGGTGGGATGAAGTCTTTCTCTCTTCCAAACCCTTGGAACTTACTCAACCATTCAACAAATAATTTCTGATTATATGCTATGTGCCACATACTGTGCGGAACAGTGGGAATCCAGTAGTGAACAAAGTCAATCAAGATCCAGGCCTTCACAATGCTTAATTGCCTGACTCGTCTCCCTGGACAGGTAGAGATGCCCAAGCATATAAGCAGCACATTCCAAAATCTCTTTTAGATTGGATGTTAGGAACTGCATATATATTTCTCCAGGAAACAATAGTGGTTAGTTTCCCGACCCAGCCTAAAAGTGTTTAACAACAACAAAAACATATCTAGTGTGGTTAACGTTATCACTATTTTAACTACATTGGCATTGTTTTAATGGTAAAATTGCTTGGAGTTCTAAATTAGAATGGTTCCAACCAAGCTAGCTACGCTTCTGCCTCTCCTCTCAACAGCAGTGACTCCACTGGAATCAGAACTGGCCTTAGTGGTGCTGGAGGGAGCCGTGGAAGAGATGGGACAGTGGCTCTTCCAGCAGAGGTATTCAGTGGGTAGGAATTCCTGGGGACCGAATGATGTTCATCTCTGCATAGTTTCCTAAATCAGGGAACAAACGGGGCTCAGACTTAGGCTTCCTCCACCTTATCACATGTGTGTGGATGATTCGTGAGTCAAGTTCATGACCAGAGAGACCTGCTGTATTCTCTCCATTTCCCCAGCATCGCCACAAAACATGTGACTTGAAATATGAAGGTGCTTCGCATAAGACGGTCTGAATTATTTGAATTGCTAATTATAGACCTTGCGCCTGAATTGTTCCTAAAGATAGAAAAATTGTCCTTCGAAAATCCTTCTTCCTTTGATTCTTCTGATTCTGCATACCATAACTTAAGCTAAAATAAGCTTTTGAAGATTAACAAACAACAAAGAGAAACGCATTTGCTTCCCAGAAATAAAATTTTATTATTTTACTATGCAAAAACCAAGCATAAATGCAATATTGTTCTGGAGATATATCTCATCTTGAAATAGTAGAGAGGTGATGATGAGTCGGGGGATAGAGCTCCATTCAAGAGGAACTTTGATCTTTGTTTGCTCATTTTTTCAAGCCAGGACTTCAAATGATGAAAGCAGGAATTTTTCTAAAGATTGTCAAAGAGGGCCAGGATTAGCTGCGTAATTGTGGGAAAACGGATAGACAGTTACTGTTGAGTTAGTTATTGAAGAGCAGTTAGGTTGCAAACGTAGTGTCTTTCATCTGATCCATCAGGAATGGGAAGAGTTTGCACACGGTTCTGAACACCTGGGAATGTTTCCTGCTGCTCAGCAGCGGGAGGTCCTGCAGACAGTGCGGCAGGGGGCCGGCTGGCAGAAGCGGGGCCGGCAGCAGGGGGACTGCACAGAGATGGGCCGGCAGCGGGTGGAGGCCCAGCAGCAGGGCCGGCAGACCACGGCCGTGCAGGACGTGGAGCAGCAGCTGATGGGGCGGCAGCAGCCCTCCTGCAGGGAGCAGGGGTCACAGCAGATGGGGCGGCGGCAGGGCTTGCAGATGGAGCACGTGTAGCGGGGCACGCAGGTCACGGGCCGGCACACGGTGGTCTGGCAGGACACGGGGCGGCAGCAGCAGGGGTTGCGGCGGAAGCAGGGCTGGCAGCAGCCTCTCCCAAGGCTCAGGGAGGAGAAGGTGGAGCCACAGCAGGAGCCTGTCATGGTGGTGTCTGGGTCTGGGCTGGGTTGGGCTGGTGAGAGGAGTTGAGTGTTCTCAGGTGTGAATGTCTTCCTCCTGCTCTGGGCCCTTTATATACCCTGGTGGATGCTGATGACCCCCAGGACACGTGGTCACTTCCCGGAGTTGTGTTTGGCCATTGTAATGAGAACTTAGAGTGCTGGATTCACTTGCTGAGGCAACAATTCCAACATCACTGAAGGATGCTTTCCTTTCTTTGTGTCTGCTTTTTCCCTTGAAATGAATACTTGATGATTTGTATCATCAGAAACATTACTCATTGAGTAGCCAATCCTTCCTAACCGCGTCGTGTGACAAGTTGAAGTTTGAAGAATCCAGTGTCGCCATTGTCACACTTTCCTCTTGTTCACCATCCATGATTAAGCGTGAGACTCTAATGTTCATGAGGTTATGGGCCTGGTTTCTGATTGACCTTGAGATGAAGCAAGAATTTCCAAAAAACCAAAATGGCATATAAAAGGAGATGTGTACCAATTCTGCTGTGGAAAGAACAGCCCAGTGCGTCTGTAAAACAACATATTGCTTCACATAAACTTATTATTTATATGGAAATAAACACCCAGCCGATAAAGGGATATTGTTTAGAAACCTGAGTTGGCTGATAACTCATAGTAACTTATGAGATGCTTACTATGTAAGCAGTGCTATACTATAGTTTCTTATCACACAGTAACTACAAATTTTAGGAAGGCAAGACAAAGGCAGGGAAAGCAATTAAAGGGGAAGAACTTTGCATGGGATAATAAGGGCAAACTAAATGAGGATTTTATTCATATTGTACCTTTTTCATGCCCCTCCCTGAGCATAGTCTTAGAAATAAAATTGAAATTGGAGTATTTCTTGCTTTCTAGGTGTGACACAAGCACTTGTATTGAGTTTCTTCAAAACGTTGAAAATACTTATAAAAGAGTCAATTATCTTTCTGTAGGAGTAGCTTTGGTTTATTGGCTGAGGGTTTTGATTGCATACGAAATGTGAAGGTGAGCTTCTGAAAGAGACAAGAGGAATTAATGAACTGATGGCTGATAAAATAGCTTTGTCTTTTTCACCCACAGCTCATAAAAGTGTGGGTATAGAAAATGAATTTATAGTTGGAAGGTAGGTTAAAAATAACATTGTCCAAGTATTGCTGATGGCCCTCAGACCAAATTTGTCTCCAAAGTGTGTTTTGTTTGGTGTGGTCATTTTTTGTACACTCTGTGGTCCACCATAGCTCTGATCCTTGAAGGCCTTTGAATTTGTGACCCATCATAATCCATCACAGTTTTGGGAAGGCCAGATTTGTGAAATGACTTCTCCAGGTTGTCCAGATAAAAGAGTGGCAGAGCTTTGCCAATACTGCAGGTTTTCTGTTGAGTATAAACACGGATGAGTGACCCCTGGTCTTTTTCCAATTTTGAGTCACTTCAGAATCATGAACATGGAGTAGTAGTTATCAAAAATTCGATGCCATCTAGTGAAATAAAATAAGAACTTGCTTGATTTATGGTTTCCATATTGTTATTTGGCTTAGAACATATACAGAGATCCAAATGTTAGCAATAGGAATACGTCTGTAAACTCACTGCTTTTGTTAACTAACTCAAGGACATGGTACTAAGAATCTTGTATTATAAACTCATAGACTGTTAGAATCTTTGCCGTTTGAAATCATGTCAGTAAGAAGGGAACATGCCACTATCGCCTGGACAGGATCTTAGTCACCTTAACACAGAGAAGCAACCTCAATATCCAACCCAGAGGTAGAGTTTCAGATAAGAGATGTTCAGACATGACATTCTGCATTTATTTTAACTATGTAGTTTCCAAAGAAAGAGGACCATAAGTCCTTTTCACAGCCCAGTCCTGATGTTAACTCTTTTGTGCAAAGCCTCGTTCTGCTTTGAGCCTATCAGAAACCATTTCATGTAATTTTACCTAAACTCCACCAATCCTCAAAATCCTATAAAAACCTTTTCTTCTCCTTCATGTCGTGAGATGCCCTGTGGTCCTATGCTGTGTGGTCTTTCCTGCTGTGGCACACTGATGGACCTAAGCTTGTTGGACAAGAGATGTGTCCCTGGTCTTTACCATGCGGGCTTTTTCAGTCACATTATTGGAATTCCAGACATCCTTCAGGATCATAATCACCAGAGTGGGAGCAAGCAATTGTTCACCATGGTGGTGATAAACGAAGGGATTTTTGTGGTTGGGTGGAAAAAGAATGTAGTGTTGATGACTTTTTGTTTTGGTGAAACATGCCTTCATCTTAATAGTTTTATGAGTTGTGTTTTGTTAGGAATTAGTTTGGCGGCCACTGGATGTTAGGAAAATTTTAAAATTCTGAAAACAGTATACACATTCCCTGTTCTCCAAGATGATCTTTAAAATATCCTCCAATCACAAGAGTCAGAGATGGGGACGGGGAAGATTGAGGGAGAGAGGGCAGGAGGAGGATGGGGAAGACAAGGCAGGATTCAGACCCCTCCTCCACCACCTAGCAATCATGTAGCTTAGAGCAAACACCAACGCCCTGCCAGCCCCAGTTCTCTCATCTGTAAAATGGGAAAAGTCTTCGTGCCTGGTGTTCTTTACAGGCCAGGTTTATCATAAAATCCGTACCAACGTGGAAGACAGAAGAGATGGATATCATCATTGATTGAAAAGAGAAAATATTTCAATTGAAAAGGACAGGAAAACTCTAGATGATCAGGGAGCTGGTGGGATTTATTTCTGGAATTTAAAATATAAATCTCTCTTCTAAGTGGCTTAGATCTCCATCTGCCTAACACCAGGGAGCACTAAGCCAGGTAATCTTTTGGAGTCTCTTACAGCTTTGAGTTGATTATCCCTTTGGCTGGTTCATGGTGAAAGGAAAAGTCTATCAGATGCATATATTAGCCCCAGCTCTTCTTCGCTCTTGATGCTAAACCTCTATCATAAATCCTCTGATCTAGACTCTTTCCTATGGACTCGAAGATCAACTTTTGAAGAGCCCTTTCATTCTGAGACAGCCTCGATGCGATGATGAATTCTTTTGTCTTCTTTATTATATCTATCAGGAAATCTGTTTCTGCAGGAAATGTGGACTATCCTGGGGAAATAAAACAACCACCTTCCGCTGAATCCTTTCCCACTCTCAATGACATGATATGTAATACATAGCACATCTTTCGAGCCTATTTTATACAGTGATGCTCCAATGTGCAACAAGGAATAGAAATAAATGGTCCTGGGTGCTTACTCTGTGCCGGGCACTTCACATACATAAAATCACTTAACTTTTCCAGCAAGCTACATTGATAAGTATTAATTTTCACATTTTGCAGATGAGGAAACCTGAGGGTCAGAGAAGTTAAGTTATACTGATGCAAAGTTTTGCTTTAAGTAAATATCTACCTTTTGGAATTCTTGTCATAAAGACAATTCCTTTCCAGTTTAGTTTGACTCAACACATAGAAATCAAGTACCAACTATATACCAGACACTGAGCTCAGTACTGGGAGCCAAGATAAATAAACTGTGGTCCCCTCGTTGGAGACAGAGAAATAGATAATCTCAATACAATGCCTTATGGGGAGGGATGTAAGCACAGGATGCTATTGGCACACGTTAAGGGCACCTAAACTACCTGTGTGTCTGTGTGTGTGTGTGGTGGAGGCGTTAGGACAAGAATCTTGGAAATGACTCAGAGTTAGGTAGGTGGAGAAGGTGGAGGGAAGGGGTAGTTAAGAGGATATTCCAGATAAATGGAAGAACAAGACAAAAGTAAAGACATATGGACCTGCATGGCATGTGAATTGCAGACACTGTGAGAAGTTCAGTTTTGCTTGAAGTGAAACTTACTGGGGAGCGTTGAGACATGAACCTGGAGATGTGGGCAAAGAACGTGCCACAGAGGACCTGGTGTGCACAGATTCCCTACCACGTGAGCAGTCTGAGCACCAGGCTGGCAGTCCTGTATCGTCTTCCAAGACTCGCACCAGGATTCCTAGCACCTCTCCCTTTCTCTCTTCTGTCTTCCTCATTCTCTCCATCTCTTCTACCTTCTTCCCCTTCACCTTTCTTCCTATTCATTGTCTGTTCATCTGTGTACACTAATAAACAGGCACTAATGAATGAGTCAGATAGCAGGAGGGTTGCAGGAAAATTAATTTATTGAAAACAAAAGAGCAGCACATTATTAAAGATGATGGGGAGGGTTTGAGTAGCGTCCGGATTTCAGGATGGGTTTGCGAAGTCCCCTCTGGGGACTTTTAAAGTTGGACTTACCATCCTTGGTGACTTCTGCTGATGGAGACACCTGGGAATTTGGTGGGGGTGGTGATAGACATCTGCTTGTGCATCATGCTATATCCACATGCAAGATGTAAAAATGACTACTGCCACCTTATGAAAAAAATCTTTTTTCTTTCAACTTGATTAAAATGCAGAATAGGTGATAGGCTCCAGCATGTCGTTCTGCGGGTACGGTGGGGTTTCAGCAGCGGGAGGTCCTGCAGACAGTGCGGCAGGGGGCCGGCTGGCAGAAGCGGGGCCGGCAGCAGGGGGACTGCACAGAGATGGGCTGGCAGCAGGTGGAGGCCCAGCAGCAGGGCCGGCAGACCACGGCCGTGCAGGACGTGGGGCAGCAGCTGATGGGGCGGCAGCAGCCCTCCTGCAGGGAGCAGGGGTCACAGCAGATGGGGCGGCGGCAGGGCTCGCAGATGGAGCGCGTGTAGCGGGGCACGCAGGTCACGGGGCGGCACACGGTGGTCTGGCAGGACACGGGGCGGCAGCAGCAGGGGTCGCGGCGGAAGCAGGGCTGGCAGCAGCCTCTCCCAAGGCTCAGGGAGGAGAAGGTGGAGCCACAGCAGGAGCCTGTCATGGTGGTGTCTGGGTCTGGGCTGGGTTGGGCTGGTGAGAGGAGTTGAGTGTTCTCAGGTGTGAATGTCTTCCTCCTGCTCTGGGCCCTTTATATACCCTGGCCTGGTGCTGATGACCCCCAGGACACATGGCCACTTCCTTGTTAATCTTCTGGCCAATTAAGTGAGAATTTAATAGTAGACGAATGGTGTTTTTGGTAATCCTTGACCTCATATGTATCCACACACTCACACCACAAATATTCATCATTTTCTCGTATTGTTTATTCTAACCAAATGTAAACATTGGATTTGATTCTGATGAATTTCCCTTTGAAATTTTCATGACTCATAAAAGACAAAAGAATGTGTTTTCTAAATTAGAATAGTATCTAATCACTTTGCCCTTTGGCCCTGAAGTTAGCATTTTGTTCCTTGACTTCAAAGACTCTCATAATTACCCCCAAACGGTGACTCACCCTGTTTCCACCCCTGCTCATGGCAGTGACAGGTTAACAGCAGCACTCCAGTGCAGACCTACAGCCACCTTCCCAGATGTCTCCTTCCAAGACTCACTGGAAGACAGGTTTGTGGTTTTTCATATGAGAAGGAACCACATGGCACCTGGAGCCCGGCCACCCTGGTTTAGTCACTCTCCCCTAAAAGGGCCTGGGCTGTCCTGTGCTGGTTGTTGATGTCTTTCCATTCGCCTGGAATGACCTCCTCATCCTTCTAAGCCAAACTCCACTTCTGCCTTGATTGTAAAGCCCTCATCAAGGATGCATTGCAGTTTTTATCTTTGTAATTTATTTGGGGTTAGTCACTGCATGTGTGGGATCCAGGAAGGGACCGTCAGGGATATATAGGCCTGTCCCCTCATTTTAAGGAGAGATCGGGTGTGTTCAGCACAGTCACACAATGAGGCCACAGAATGAGGTCTGGGGTCCGGTGTCTTCGTTCCTCAGTAGCGGCCTCTGTGAGTTTTATGTTTATCAGTCTCGAGTAGTCCAGAGTCTTCAGACAGGACAGAGAAGGTCTCAAGCCTTAAAGTAAGTAGTATCATTCAAAGTGATCGAGAAGAGAATTAGGGCACTGTTTTACCCCAATGATAGGTGATCTGAGAGGGCCTCCGGACTTCCATGCTGCATCAGGCTGGGCACCAGAGCACAGGCTTCCCCTTGAGGATCAACCAAGGTGGCCAGATGGGGGCCCGCTCATTTCCCTGATGCCAGTCTCAAGGTGTAGTCTGGTTTCGCTTGGTAACTCATCGTGGCACTGTGAGATATTCGCTTGTATAAATCCTTTTCTCATTATTTATTTGTACCTTCACCCTATACATTACCTTTCAAGATGAGTTCCATAAATTCACTTCTTATTTATGAAGTAGATCTACATTTTCCTTTAAATTTGAAAAAAAAAAAAGAATCCTGTCCAGTGAACCCCACTGCACTACACGAAAAAAGGAGGGACAAGAGCTTGTAAGCCACCACTCAAATATTTTTTGTACATCATTTGTCCTAAAATTACCCTCTCAGGCTTTGGGGAGGGGGGCGCTTTTTGCTGTTGTCATGGGGGGTTAGTTCCATTTTTGCATTGATGATACCATGGAAGATATCACAGATGTGAATTATAACAAATTCATTCCCTCATTCCTCATGCCAAGATTCCCTCTTGTCTCCTTTCATAATAATAGTTGATGTTTTTCTGTACAGACTAAATAATTCTCTGAGATAATATGGCTAGAATTACATGCTTTATTCTAGGCAAAATTATATTATAATTTGGTATAAAGATAATGCTTTCTGATTTGTTTACAAATAGACTGTTTAGTTATGACCAATGTTCTGTGGACATTTTTGGCCTCAACAGTCCTTTGAACTACTGCCTGGTATCATAGTTTTACAAGGAATCTTATTTTCTTTTCTAACTAGGCTCTTACTGGAAGCTCACACTCCTTGTCCTCTAAAAACAGTTTATAATAGCTCCTTCTGGATGTATTGGGGGTTTTTTTGTTGATGCTAGATATTAGCTGCCATTTCTTCCTCCTACTATGCAAAAACTTTAAGTTACCATTTATTGAGGATTTGGTATGTTCCAGGAACTATAATAGCCACTTTACCTGTCTTCTCTGATTAATCATCATCATAGTCAACTGAGGTAGGGATTGTTTTCTCCACTTTGTAGGTGAGGAATCTGAATATGAGGGTAACGAGTTTGCCTGAGGTCACACAGCTCTTAAACAGCAGAGTTTGGATTCAACTCAAGCATGTCCCACCCATAAACTTGTGCTTTAACAAATATGCTTACAAAAACGGCTGGGATTTTCCTCCAATTTTACATATATAGCTTCACTTTTTATTATCCTTGAGAGCTTAATTTTAGCTATAAACCTAGAGATTTATTAACCTATGTTCTCCAGGAAGTTTATTAAAATAAAACCAACCCAGCACAAACACTTGGGCGTTCTCCTGTTGTTATTTTATTTATGGAAAACTATCTGCAATCTTACTGCTTGGTGTATTAAGCTGGTTTCTCATTGTCACCACGGTTGAATTAGTCAGCTCTTGCTGTATAGCAAGCAACCACAAACTCTTAGAGCATACCATCACAAGTGTTTATTTCTTGGTCACATTTCTGCAGGTCAGTTGGGTCTTGACTCATTAAGGCTGGTCCTGGGTTCTGGCTAGGGGTTGGTTTGGGACTTCTTCCAAATTAGAGTTGCCAGATTTAGCGAATAAAAGTACAGATTCTCAGCTAAATTTGAATTTCAGAGAAACAGCAAATAAATCTTTAGTATAAGTATGTCTGAGCATGCACGGGGCATACTTATATTACAAATTTATTTGTTGTTGATCTGAAATTCCGACTTAATAAATATATTTTAGCTGGCAACTCTATTTCTGATGACACAAGCACACGGGAGCAATCCCAATCACGTGAACACATTTCAAATCTTTGCTTGGGTCGTGTCCTCTAACATGCCATTGTCCAGAGCAAGTCACATGGCGAAGTCTAAGTCACAGAGTGGAAGAGAGGGAGAGGGTACTTCTCCCAGAGGGCTGGGCGGCGGGGAGAGTCAGTATTAATGAAGAATGATCTAATCTATCAGAGCAGTGAATCAATTATTTTAATAATCTTTGTTGTGAAGCTTGGACAAAGACTTTTAGAAGTCAAATTCGATCATGTCTACTGGGTTCATTCATGTGGGTGACTTTTACCTTTTACTCCTCTTCCTCCTTCTCATCCTGGTCAACCAAAAAATGTCATTGATTATATAGGGACTGCTTGATTTCTCTATGAGAAATTCATGTTGACCTCCTATTAGTTTATATTGATTTGCTGTTCAAAAGAAAAAAATAATCTCCTGAGAATAGCACTGATTTTATGAAAGTGGCTATTGATTTAATCAAATATTTCTTTAGAAATTGTATTCCATTACCTACTATAAGTAAAGATTAGGGGCCGGCCTGATGACGCAGCAGTTAAGTGCACACGTTCCGCTTTGACGGCCCAGGGTTCCCCACTTTGGTTCCCAAGTGTGGACATGGCACCACTTGTCAAGCCATGCTGTGGCAGGCGTCCCACATATACAGTAGAGGAAGATGGGGGCAAGGATGTTAGCTCAGGGCCAGTCTTCATCGGCAAAAAGAGGAGGATTGGCAGCAGATGTTAGCTCAGGGCTAATCCTCCTCCTCAAAAAAAAAAAAAACAGTACAGATTATTCCAATGACTGACAGGTGAAATTTTCTCTTGGGAAAAATTAATTGAGAGACTTTAGCAATACAGATTCTAAGTTAACATGTAATCCCCCTTGACTCTCTCTCTATATATACATGGATTCTAGATACAATTTTTAAAGTAATAAATTTCTGAGGTTAAAAGAAAGAAAATAAGCCCTGCTCGCTCACTTGCTCGTCCCCGGCTTCCGAGCACAGCATGGCGGTCAAGACAACCAAGCGAGGTGATCCTCAAGAGTTAAGAAACATATTCCTGCAGTATGCCAGTACTGAGGTTGATGGAGAACATTACATGACCCCGGAAGATTTTGTCCAGCGCTATCTTGGACTGTATAATGATCCAAATAGCAATCCGAAGATTGTGCAGCTCTTAGCAGGAGTAGCCGATCAAACCAAGGATGGGTTGATCTCCTATCAAGAGTTTTTGGCATTTGAATCTGTTTTATGTGCTCCGGATTCCATGTTCATAGTGGCTTTCCAATTGTTTGACAAGAGTGGAAATGGAGAGGTGACATTTGAAAATGTCAAAGAAATTTTTGGACAGACTATTATTCATCATCATATCCCTTTTAACTGGGACTGTGAATTTATCCGACTACATTTTGGGCATAATCGGAAGAAGCATCTTAACTACACAGAGTTCACACAGTTTCTCCAGGAGCTACAATTGGAACATGCAAGACAAGCCTTTGCACTGAAAGACAAAAGCAAAAGTGGCCTGATTTCTGGTCTGGATTTCAGTGACATCATGGTTACCATTCGGTCTCACATGCTTACTCCCTTCGTGGAGGAGAACTTAGTTTCAGCAGCTGGAGGAAGCATCTCACACCAGGTTAGCTTGTCCTAAATCAATGCCTTTAACTCCTTACTGAATAACATGGAGCTTGTTCGTAAGATATATAGCACTCTAGCTGGCACAAGGAAAGATGTTGAAGTCACCAAGGAGGAATTCGCCCAGAGTGCCATACGCTATGGCCAAGTCACCCCACTAGAAATTGATATCCTATACCAGCTTGCAGACTTATATAATGCTACAGGGCGCTTGACTTTGGCACATATTGAGAGAATAGCCCCACTGGCTGAGGGGGCCTTACCTTACAACCTGGCAGAACTTCAGAGACAGGTAGGAGGAGTCTCATAAATAGAATCACCTTCAAAAATGCTGAAATACTGTGTACATGGCAGTCTAAAGCTTCCGAATGCTATGAAAGTTAAAACTACTGTCCAAAAAAAGACTTTACTTAGCTCAAAAATTACCTTTATAAGGAACCCTCATACACTGCTGGTGGGAATGCAAACTGGTGCAGCCACTGTGGAAAACAGTATGGAGATTCCTCAAAAAATTAAAAATAAAACTACCATATGATCCAGCCATCCCACTACTGGGTATTTATCCAAAGAGCTTGAAGTCAGCAATCCCAAAAGTCCTATGCCCCCCAATGTTTATTGCAGCACTGTTTACAATAGCCAAGACATGGAAGCAACCTAAGTGTCCAGCAACAGACGAATGGATAAAGAAGTTGTGGTACATATATACAATGGAATACTACTCAGCTGCAAAACAGAGCAAAATCATTCCATTTGCAATAACATGGATGGACCTTGAGAGAATTATGTTAAGTGAAAAAAGCCAGCGAGAAAAGGATAATCTGTGTATGACTCCACTCATATGAGGAATTTAAAATTATGGACTAAGAACAGTTTAGTGGATGCCAGGGGAAAGGTGGGGTGGGGGGTGGGCACAAAGGGTGAAGTGGTGCACCTACAACATGACTGACAAACATTAATGTACAACTGAAATTTCACAAGATTGTAACCTATCAATAACTCAATAAAAAAAAAAATAAAGACAAAAAAAAAAAAAGAAAGAAAGAAAATAAAAATCCCTACATACCGGAATGAAGAAGAAACTCAAGACCAGATTGTTCAGTCTGCGAAGTTGTGCGACAGATTCCTGTGTGCATGTCTGTCTCCGAACTTCTCCTTTTTTATAAGGACACCAGTCATATTGAATTAGGGCCCACGCTAAAGACCTCATTTTAACTTGATTACCTCTATAAGGACTGTGTCTACAAATAAGGCCACATTCTGAGGTACTGAGGACTTCAGCATGTGAATTTTGAGGAGACACAATTCAACCCATGATAGCAGTTATTCCAACTGACACTCATACCAGCCATAAATGAGATATCTTTTTTCTTCCCAGCTTCACTAATATTTGGTTTCATCAGTCTTAAATATTTGCCGGCCTGCTATATGTGAGTTCATTTCATTATTGTTTTAATTAGAATCCTATTTACTGGTGAGGTTGAACACATTTTCATAAACTTTTTGGCCCTTTTGGTTTCCTCCTTTGTAAATTTTCTTTTGTATTCTTTGCCCATTTACATTTTTTATGTCTTTTCTTACTGAATTTTAGGAATTGTTTGTATATTATGGATAATATTAATTCATCTGTTTTATATGCCACAAAAATCTCCTTCCAATTTATCACAGCATATTACAAACATTTTTAATTTTATTGAAATCAAATTTACCAATTTTTCCTTTGTGATTTTCCGTTTTTTGTGTCTTAAGATACCCTTACTACACTGAAGTCAAAAAGTTTTACTCTTATATATTCTTTTAATAGTTTTGAAAGTTCTTATTTAATGTAGATATTTGATCCATTTGGGTTTTTTTTTAATTTGGCAAGAAGGAACTGATTTTTTTCCATAGTGAATGCCACACCCAATGCCATTTATTCAATTTTCTACAATCTTTCCACTGTTTGTAATGCCTTCTTTCATAAATTCTAAGATTCCATATAAGTCTGAATCCGTTCCAGGACTGTCTATCATATTCCACCAATCTATTCGCGCATCACTCCACCAGTATCTCTCTGCCTCAGATATCGTAGCTTCATGATAGATTGCAATGTCTGATAGGAAAAATCTCTTCTACTTACCTTTTTCAACGTCCATTTGGCTTATCTTGGACCTTCTCTTTTCTATATGCTTTTTAGAAACAGGTTATCATATTCTGTTAGAAAAAGTCTAACTGGAATTTTGATCAGAATGGCACTGAATTTATTGATTCAACTAAGAAGAATTCACATATTTACAATGTTAGATCTTCCCAATAATAAACATGATGTTAATTCTTCATTTATATACAGATTCTCTGAGAACACTTTGAAATTTTCTTTATAAATATTGCACAATTTGCTTAGATTTATTTTGAAGCAGTTTATAATATTTGTACCTATTATGAATGAGATTGTCCTTTCTATTAAATTGGAAATTTTCAATTGACTATTGCAGGTTATAAGAATGTTTTCGGTTTTTTGTTTGTTGATATTCTGTACAGTGATGCTTCTAAACTCTCTTTTTAGCACAAGTTTGTAGATTTTCCTGGATTTCCTATGTTGACAATAGTATTGTCTACAAATATCAACACTTTTGGTTTTTTTCTATAGCATTTTTATTCTTATCAGATTGCATTGGCTAGGACTTTAAACACAACAATGAATGACGGAAGTGATATTAGTCATCCTAGTCTTATCTTGACTTTAATGAGAATACATCTAAAGTTTACTAACACTTATGTTTGCTGTGAAGTTTTGATAAATAGCATTTATCAGGATAAAATGGTTCACTTTTAGTCCTAATGTGCTTAGAGTGTTAAAAATAGTGAATGACTATTGTGATGGTTGATTTCATGTGTCAAACTAACAGGGCCATGGGGTGCCTAGACATGTGGTTGAAATTTATTCCAGATGTGTCTGTGATTGTTTCTGGATGAAATTAACATCTGACTCCTAGACTGAGCAGAGCAGACGGGCCTCTGTAATGTGGGTAGACCTCATCCAATCAACTGAAGATCTGAATAGATCAAAAAGGCTGAGTAGGAGGGAGCTCCTCCTGCCCAGCTGCTTTGACGTCAGTCTTTTCCTGCCTTCAGACTCCAGCTGAAACATAAGCTCTTCTTGGGTCTTAAGCCTGCTGGCTTTTGGACTGGCACTTACACCATTAACTCTCCTGGGTCTCCGGCTTGCTGATTGCAGATCTTGGGACTTCTCAGTCTCTATAATCGTGTGAGCCAATTCTTTATAATAACCCTTTTTCTCTCTCTCTCTATGTGTGTGTGTGTGTGTGTGTGTGTGTCTGTGTCTATATCTCCTGTTGGTTCTGCTTCTCTGGAGAACTCTAATACAGCTGAATTATTTTTTGCAGCTATTGTTGTGATCATATAGTTTTTCTCCTTTAATATACTAGCATCATAAAGTTCATTTGAGTATTTTCTAATTTTGAAGCATTTCTGAGTTTCTAGGACAAACTCTAGCTGGTTCTAATACGTTGTTCCTTGTATATATTGCTAAATTTCACTTACTAATATTTATTGGATTTTTGCATCTATGATCTCCAATACTATAGGCTGATAATTTTCCTTTATCACACTGTCCTTGTCTGGTTTTGATATTATGGTGAGACTAGCCTCATAAAAATGAGTTGGGAAGCTTTTCCTTTTTTTCTATTCTAGTTTGAATGGGAGAGAACCTCATTTAATGTTTAGTAAACTTACTTCTAAATCAATATAGGTGGTATTCTTAATATCAATATATATGGCGAGTAAATTTTGGATTATAGATTTAGTTTCTTTAATAGTTTTTGATTTATTTATGTTTTGTGTATCTTATGGAGCTTTGTTAATTTATATTTTTCTAGAAATAGTTAATTTAATCATAATTTTCAAACATATTAGTATATACTTACACATAATGTTCTAATTTTTTTGTAAACCTCTACTCTTTTGGTAGCTGATTATTCCCCTTTTTAAGCATAATATTATTTGTCAGTCATTTAATCACTCTTCTTTCTCTCTTTCATCAGTTTTGCCACACTTTTCTATTTTATTAGCTCTTTATTATGTTCACATAATTTATTTTATCAAACTTTTACCTTTATTGTATTTATATAATAAATTTTATTAAAATTTTAAAAATATGTTATTATTAATTTTAAATTTCTTATTATAACCTTTCTTCTACATTGGGCAGACTCACTGATGGAGGTGGGGTGGGGATGCAATAGAAGGGGGACTCTCAAAGTGAGATCCCAAAGCCTGACTTCAAGCATGAACTCATATAACACTAACCTGCGCCAGTGTCACAGATAAAATAGAATATAAACTTTCACTCTTCCAATCTGAACAAAAAAGTTTTGGATACGTAAAACCCACAATATCATGGTCTACAACTTCCCCCATGATTTCAGGACTTACAAGATCATTACAATACTCCTGGCTTTTGTTTGTCAAATTTAAAGGATGTTTCCTCTTACTATATTCCATCTTGATTCAAATCAGCTAAGCAGACTCCAAATGAGTTGTGTAAGAAGGGAATTATACTATTACAAGACAGTGTCATAACTCTATGATTATCTTGGCAACATTTCTCTAAAGACGTTTGAAGAAGCATGAAGCAGACTAGTGATGTCTTGAACAGATAATCTTAAACCTGATCAGCTGAGTAACTTAGGACAATTTCATAGCCTGGTAATTGACTAATCTCATAGTTAGTAAAAAGGATCAAGAACAGAGGTTCCTACCACAGGGCCACATCGTAATCACTGATAGTGTATTTTCAAGTTCATATTTTCAAATGCAAATGCTGGCACCACTCTTGGAAAGTCTAATTCTGATGTGCACCCCAGCTGAGCATCACTCAAGACTACAAATTAATTCCAATTAAAAAATCCTCAAGGAGCCAGCCTGGTGGCGCAGTGATTAAGTTCCCACATTCCGAGATTCAGCAGCCCGGGGTTCGCCGGTTCGGATGCTGGGTGCGTACGTGGCACTGCTTGGCAAGCCATGCTGTGGTAGGCGTCCCACATATAAAGTAGAGGAAGATAGGCAGGGATGTCAGCTCAGGGCCAGTCTTCCTCAGCAAAAAGAGGAGGATTGGCAGCAGATGTTAGCTCAGGGCTAATCTTCCTCAAAACATAAATAAATAGGGGCTGGCCCTGTGGCCTGCAGCAGCCCAGGTTTTTACCAGTTCGATCCTGGGCACAGACATGACACTGCTCACCAAGCCACGTTGAGGCAATGTCCCACATGCCACAACTAGAAGGATCTGCACTAAGATATACAACTATGTACCGGGGGGATTTGGGGAGATAAAGCAGGAAAATAAATAAAGAAAGAAAAGAAAAGAAAAGAAAATGAAAAAGTAAATAAATAAAAATAAAAAATCCTCAAAAGGAGAAACCGATTTCTGGAATTCCAGCCTCCCAACGTCAATATACGTGAGGATGTTAAGTGAGGAGATGATTGAATTATGAGGAAGACCCTGAGAGACTCCCCTCAGGAACTCTCCACACTATCCAGATGAGGAGTAATTCCTCAAAAATGCAATGAAATATAACTCATCAAATTGTAATGGTTCTGTGTATATTGCCTTTTTCATGTCAATCCTTCCACAATAAAGTGGTTGAAGAAAAATAGAATGAAATATGCATTTCTTCTCAGCAGAATTCGACAGGAAATATAACTCACTTTGTGATTATAAATTCTGAAACATTGTTTGTTAGATGAAATGAATTGAACATGTTAAATTCTTTACAGAAGCTTTTCCTTCTTTCATTGACATGCACTCAGAAATCTAGGTTTACCCTGTTCTCCAAAATAGGGCCAATGCTATTGAGGAGAGTAATGTGTCAAGGATGTAATGTGTTTCTTTTTTTTGAGAAAGATTAGCCCTGAGCTAACTACTGCCAATCCTCCTCTTTTTGCTGAGGAAGACTGGCCCTGAGCTGACATCCGTGCCTATCTTCCTCTACTTTACATGTGGGACGCCTACCACAGCATGGTGTGCCAAGTGGTGCCATGTCCGCACTTGGAATCCAAACCTGTGAACCCCGGGCCGCAAAAGCAGAATGTGCGAACTTAACTGCTGCACCACTGGGCCAGCCCTGTAACGTGTTTTAATTAAGAGCTAAAGACGTGCATTAAATCTGTCCCAGTTTAGGATATTAAGACACATAAATGCATGTTGACATACACATACACACACACACACCACTTTTGTTCTAATATGTTAAATTATCTATATTTGATACAACATTCATTTTCAAAGTGGTTTCAACATAGGTTGTTTTTCTTGTGTCTTCATGTAAAATTGCCTACTTATGAAGTTAAAAGATCAAAATAGGGAATGATGCCAATGAATCCTTATGTGCAGAAAAGTTTATTAGAAAGCAGAGAAGCAACAAAACGTAAGAAATTCACTCCAGGAGAAAATACAGGCTGGACCTGGACCCCCAGGTCTGATGGTATCAAATCAGTACCACAGAAGGGCTACAAATAGTGTCCACCTTGTTGGAAGGATAATCTAGAACCCCAGTGTGATAAGGAAGAATGAGAAATTTAGAGGACTGGGATAATTTCTTAACTGGTGGATTGCAAATTAATTCATATTTGGTGCCCACAGTGAAAGGGAAATATAGCAAGGGAGAGAGTTTCAAATGAACCAGAATGTGCTTGGAGAGTCAGTGGGTCGGTGGTGGGCTCGTTGGAAACATGAGGCCCAACTCATTAAATATCAACCAAACTCCATGTATCCTAATGGTCAGCACAAAAGAAGGGTCTACATCTGTGAGGACAGAGGTAAACAGAAAAGGTGGTCACCGAGCAGGGGCCTCAGCAGCAAGAGGAGGGGCAGCACACAGGGCGGGGGCAGGTGGAGATGACACAGGTGGGGCGGTAGCAAGTGGTGTGGCAGGAGACCCGGCCACAGACTGGGCGCAGACAGCAGGAGGGGCGGCAGCAGCTGGAGTCGCAGCAGCTAGAACTGGAGCAAGAGGGCTGGCAGCAGCTGGAGATGCAGCACTGGGGCTGGCAGCAGTTGGACACACTGCAGCTGGGGCGGCAGCAGCTGGAGATGTAGCACTGGGGCCTGCAGCAGCTGGACACATCACAGCTGGGGCGGCAGCAGCTGGACACACTGCAGCTGGGGCGGCAGCAGGTAGAGCCACAGCTACTGGATCCACTGCAAGAAGGGCGGCAGCAGCTGGAGATGCAGCACTGGGGCCTGCAGCAGCTGGACACATCACAGCTGGGGCGGCAGCAGCTGGACACACTGCAGCTGGGGCGGCAGCAGCTGGAGATGCAGCACTGGGGCCTGCAGCAGCTGGACACACTGCAGCCTGGGCGGCAGCAGCTGGAGATGCAGCACTGGGGCCTGCAGCAACTGGACACGCTGCAGCTGGGGCGGCAGCAAGTGGGCTGGCAGCATACAGATTGGCTGCAGCTGGGGCGAGAGCAGCTGGAGATGCAGCACTGGGGCCTGCAGCAGCTAGACGCATCACAGCTGGGGCGGCAGCAGGTCTCCTGGCAGAGGCCTTGGCCACAGCTGTGCTCAGAGCAGACGGAGCCACAACAGGAGCTGACCATGGTGTCGAGGTTGGAGGTTGTGGGTTGGTTTCCGGGAGAGTGAGGTTCTTGTCTGGGAGTCTCCTTGGCGCACATCCCCCTTTATACCCCGCTGAAGGGCTGCTATCTCCACGTCATTATTTCCTCGTTATTGTTTACCTGACTGGAAAAATTAATCATTTAATTACATAATTGTGTGTTTCTAGTCAAATACTCCCAAATGGAGGCAATAACACATTTTTTTTCCTGGTGTGCTCTCGTGTTTCCAACTGAAAGATTTGTCACCTCTCTTCCTTAGCGGGTGTCACCTTTGTTCCTGGTGGTTGCAGTGTCTCTTACAAAGCACTCATCACATGACTCTGACATTTATTTTTTAATATGACATTTCTTCCTATCTGTACACTACTGCCTGAAAACCATGGAGAACGGTGCTTACAATGCTAACGTATCTTTTGTCGTCAATGATGAGGGGCACCTGCTGGTCAGGTGAGATTCTGGAAGGAATTAGAAAGAAAGACCCATTTGAGGGGAAGGTGCTCCATCTATAATGGGGATGACTGTGGCATCTTGGATGGTCAGGGAGATGTCGGGCCCCAAGGGAGCCTCACACTCTGTGCCAGGTCTTATTCCGCTGTCTCAAGCTGAAGCACTTAGCGGTGACTCAATGCTTTCAAATAGTAAAAATACATTATTGCTATGCATCTTCCAGAATAGGCATTAAAAGTGGGAAGCTTTGATTTATCTTTTGATTATCAGACTTGCACAGTGGATGTTTCATTACAGAAGCATTCATTACATATAAACAATTTTTGGAGCGATTAATCCTTCACTACCACGCATCTAAGCCATGCGTCGGCTGCGACGGGGCCATAACAGATGCACTCTCATGTCTTCCCTGTAGGTACTTGCATAAGACACGTGCATAGGAAACAGAGTTTGGCAATGATTAAAATAATGACAATTACTTTAATTAAATAACTAAAATCAAAACATGTACTCTGTGGATAAATTCCACACACCCTCAATGAAGGTGATGACATACTAACATCTATCATTTCTGAAGTGTTCACTGTGAACCAGGCATTATGCTGAAAATAATTGTTTTTAATCTTTAAGCCAACCCTATCCGGTAGTGTGTATCCTTATTACTATTTTAGTGGAAAAGGCAAAAGAAGCATAGAGAAGTTAAAGGAAAGAAAAACTTCTACAAGATTAAACTGAAAGTAAGCATTCCTTAATCTTAGAGTAGTTGAGGAAAGGATAAAGAAGAAAGCTTGCAAGCCTTTGCTGAAGCTGTTTCATCTTTCTGGAATGTTTCTTTTTCTTGTTGGCACTTCAAACTCCTATTCATCTGTCAAGACCCAGCTGAAATGCTTCTTCCTCAATGATATTCTTCCTGACAAACTACTCGATTCAAATATAATTCTTCCCAGCCTTGTGCTCCTAATTTAGCACACCCACAGTTATTTACTTCTGTCCTCCCCTCAGTTCCAATGCAGACACCTTAAAGGTATGAGCTACGACAATTATTTTTGTTACCATGTTGCTCAGCACAAGGGTGAGACGGAGGACACTAGTGATAACTGTTTGTTGAGCGTATGAAGTCTTTGTGATGACATGGGGGCATATCATGGTCGTTTAAAAATATATATCTTTTAACTGATGCAGAAAAGAGGGAGAAACATTCCAAACAAAGAGATCATAGTCTCATTTGAGGAAAATCACACTTACTGATGTGGTAAGTAACATGTCACCTGATTAATAACCTATGTGGAAGTTGTGGGAGTAGATTCGATCCAAAGGATGAGACGTGTTGTTTACAGATAACCATGGATACTGTGCTTAACGCACATGCGTCTGTTCACAGAGAGAATGGATAGGAAGGGGATAAACACCAAATGGTAACACTGGCTCTCCTTCACCTCCTGACTTCCCAGTTTTGCTCTCGTTGCTGGAAATAACCACTGTTCCCAGTTTGATGTCAACCAACCAAAAATATCTGCTGAACATCTATTGTCTTAGTTTGAATTCTGCCCAAAGACCCTGAGACAAAGATGTGAGCACGGACCGTTTACTTGGGAGGTGACCCCGGGAAATACAAGGGAGAAAGTGGGGAAAATAGTGGAGAAGAAGAAAAACCCAGAAAACCTGTGTTCGTGATGAGGTTGCCACTGTGGGCAACTGGGGAACAAAGCTGGGGCCATGTCTGAGGCTGGAGGTGGTCAGTGGCCATGACCGTATGCCTGGAAAATCCCAGAGAGTCAGCTGAGGCTTAGTGCTAACGGCGAGGTCAGACACAAGGCAGACTTAGAAAGACAATAAATTATGCACTAGCAATATTCATCTATAAATTGTAATGGAAAACACGTACTCACAATTCTCAACAATAAACATAAAGAAATGTGTAAATAAATCTGCCAAGCAGTACGGTTGGCCTGTAGGGAAGAAAAAGTGTTAACATTTCCTGAAGGACATAAAATCTTATTTGAATAAACATCAGAACAAGAAATGTTTGGCCAAAGCTGGATTTGTGAATAAGTACATGCATGTGATATAAACACATTTAATAAGGACGTCCCTCCATTTGTAACAATGAGTCTTGAATGGGACTGGCAAAGCCTAATGAAGGGGAAGTCATTTTTGATCACAAGCTTTGTGTTCTTTTAACTTGTAAAAAGTGTGTGTTTGTGTTTAAGTGATATAATAGTCCTTAGAAAAGAATCATTGTGATTTAATAAAATTCACAATTTTTTCTGTCGATTCAGTTGCATACGTATTCTGCTGTGAGGTTTATAGTCCTATTTATCATGCACTAAAAGATTAAACAGACATGTCATTCAATCATTCTCCCTCTCAAATTATCTATAGTGAATGCCAGATTGGTTCTGGGGACCATTTGGGTCCCCGGGAAGCAGACGCTGATGGAGGTTAGCAGGCAGGAAGTTTGTTGAGGGATGCTCTTGGGATTAACACCTGTGGAAGGGACGAGAAGGAAGCAGGAATGGACATGGAGAAAGGAAGCTGGGATGCAGTCTCAGTGGAGATCTCTGCAGACTGCTGAGCATGACCCGGGAAAGAGGTCTCTTGGGCAAAAACTCAGCAGGACCTCTGGCCTTTCAGCAGGCCTGCTTCATTCATTTACATGCCCCGCTCTGCCCTGAAGGCAGCCCCTCTGGAAGCTCTGACTGTCAGAATAAAGCAGAACCACCAGGTAGTGGAGAAAGGACTCACTGCATGTGCCTTCTGAGCAGAAAAGACACAGACTTTGCTAAACTATCTATTGGCTGCTTTCATGGGTGAAAAAAACTGAAAGCTGATAATTTTTAAAAATCGTGAATTGTGATCAGTCTTTCCAAAACTTTTCCTATTACTGTTATTCATGGATGCTCCATGACATTCGTTTTACTCTGTTTTTCTCTACAGACAATAAGATGACCAGATGAGTTGTCTGAGACTAAAATGACTTTCTAGGGGAAACTAGGCAGTGACCAAGGCCATTGGCCCTCTGCTGGAGGTTGACTGATTTGTGCTGTCTGTCTGACAGGTGTTGGAAAGTAAAATTACCCAGGACCCAAATATAAAATATTTAAAAAGACAGTTACAATCACATTCAATTTTCAGTGCCAATAGAAAGAGATTTATTTTGGTACATGGAAATAGCAAGATATAAGAAAGTCTTTGCAAAGGAGTAGACAGAAAGACTTCAGTGGAGTTCGATGTCACAGGGGTTAAACTCTGTGGCCCCACAAGTGATGGAGAGAATCTTCAAATTCCTTGAGTACGAAGAACGGATGTCCTGAAGGCAAAGGGAGGAATGTTGGGGGAATTTAATTCATCAGGAGATTGTAATGAATTCATTTGGAAGGGAAGGAGTTTGGACAGAAGTTAGAATGTGGACACAGAACTAACAGGACTGGGGTTTGCTTATGGGTCTCAAGAGAACAATTCTCTTGAGCACTGCACATTTTTGAAAAGGTGGGTCTGCATCTGTGGGGAGGGAGGCAGTGAGGAAGGGCTGCGTTCAAAGCAGAGGTTCAGCAGCAAGAGGAGGGGCAGCACACAGGGCGGGGGCAGGTGGAGATGACACAGGTGGGGCGGTAGCAAGTGGTGTGGCAGGAGACCCGGCCACAGACTGTGCGCAGACAGCAGGAGGGGCGGCAGCAGCTGGAGTCGCAGCAGCTAGAACTGGAGCAAGAAGGCTGGCAGCAGCTGGAGATGCAGCACTGGGGCCTGCAGCAGCTAGACACACTACAGGTGGGGCGGCAGCAAGTGGGCTGGCAGCACACAGATTGGCTGCAGCTGGGGCGAGAGCAGCTGGAGATGCAGCACTGGGGCCTGCTGCAGCTAGAGACACTGCAGCTGGGGCGGCAGCAGCTGGAGATGCAGCACTGGGGCCTGCAGCAGCTAGACACACTGCAGCTGGGGCGGCAGCAGCTGGAGATGCAGCACTGGGGCCTGCAGCAGCTAGACACACTGCAGCTGGGGCGGCAGCAGCTGGAGATGCAGCACTGTGGCCTGCAGCAGCTGGACACGCTGCAGCTGGGGCGAGAGCAGCTGGAGATGCAGCACTGGGGCCTGCAGCAGCTGGACACACTGCAGCTGGGGCGAGAGCAGCTGGAGATGCAGCACTGGGGCCTGCAGCAGCTAGATACATCACAGCTGGGGCGGCAGCAGGTCTCCTGGCAGAGGCCTTGGCCACAGCTGTTCTCAGAGCAGATGGAGCCACAACAGGAGCTGACCATGGTGTCAGAAGGTGGAGGTTCTGAGTGGGTTTCCAGGAGAGTGAGATTCTCGAATGTGATCTGCTCTTGCCCTCTGTCACTTTTATACCCTGCTGAGGGCTACTTTGACCATGTGCAGGACTCTTCTGATTGTTGTTTGTCCTAATAGAAAACCAGTTAGTTTTAGTAAATTAAATAATTGTGTTTATCTGGTAAATATGCCTATAAATAGAGAAGGCACCATTTCCTTTTCCTGTTGTATTATGAGCTATCCGATTTGTTTATAGCAAAGTGAATCAGCTCCCAGATTTCTTCCCTTGTCTGATGTGTCTTTAAAGTAGACCCTTCATATAACATTGTTTCATTGGATTTCACAAGGGTTAATTCTTCATTTGTGCATTTCACTCCAGGATAATATGTTGAGAATGGCTTTATGATGACTAAGTCTCCTCTTCTGTCAAAGAGGTTAAGAGCAAGTCATAGGAAATGCTGGTAGGAAAATAGGATGAAAGACCCATCTTGGAGGGAGGGCAGTCACTTGGGTGCAATGAGGAACACTGTGATTCCTTTGGTTTTCCTAGATGGTTAGTGAGGTATAAAGGATCCCAACAAAGTTCCTATGTGTTTTGTCTTATTGAATCTATTCAATTTGAAACAATTACAATGCAATGATTCACTACTTTTAAATAGTAAAGATGCATTGGTATGATGAGTCCTTTTAAGATTATTATTGACGTGTTCTTCAGAGATGGGGTATCATAAGGGGGTATTTTTAATCTTATTTTGGTAGGTCAACATACCCAATGGAATATGTATAGTTGAATATTTTCTTATATTCTGGGCTATTGTCTCTCAACAAGATATGTTTGAGATATTTTGCTTGATATAAATGAGATACAAGGGTTAAGCCTTAATCTCTGTCCCATATGCACTTGAATAAGACAAACAAAACACATACATAGGAGTTTGGCGACTATTTAGAGTATTGTGCGATTAGTAAACAAAATAATTATGTATTTAAATTCAAACACTTCTTATGAAATATGAGATAATGCTGATAGTTACTATTTTCGAGTGTTTACTGTGTGTCAGGAGTTTTCTGAGTCCTCTATAATTGGCATCTTGTTTACACTTCATAGGACTCTGTAAGGTAGACACAATTTTTCTGAATTCTTTAGACGTGAGGTAATTGAGGCTCAGATAGATTGAAGTCACACTGAAGTCAGTAGAGAAGGTGGTTCCCTCCTAGAATGTTCAAAGAAGGGATGAAGAATAATAAGCCCATGTCATTTCTCACAGTGTTTCATTTGTGTGAATATATTTTCTCCCTTGTCAACTCCGCAAACTCTTGCTCATACTCAAATGTCCAGTCCAGATACCAATTCATCTCTAGTATCTTTCTTGACATCTACCACACTCAAAACGAACCCTTCCCTCCCTCTTGTTCCAAGACATGCCTGTGATCTAGGGTATCACACTTTATCATAATTGGTTTATATCTCTATTGCCCATCCTTCTGTTTATCCCATGAGGTCAGAGACTGTCTTATTCACAGTTATAAATATGGTGCCTAGAAATTGCCCTAAATGAATGTTAGTTGAGTGAACGTGGGATTTATTGAAAACATGGGGCATTTACTCACCCTTTAACACACTGTAGATAATCTAGATGGATGGAGAAGACAGGAGAGAGCATTCAGACAATGGAGAATGGATGGGAGTATATTTTTGGCTTTTGATGGAGTAAATGACTTGTCTGGATGATATGTTTAGGAGAGTAGAGAAAAACATACTCCACTGATAGAAAGAGAAGAATGTAAGGTTGTTCAGAGAAAGCAGATATCGTATCATCACACAGTTGAGAGAAAAGTGTGAGCACATATCTAGGCTTTTAAAATATTATTTGGCTGGGGGTATGTGGAGTGACAGGAAGCGGGAAGAAAGTTTACGTGGTGGTTGCAGTCTAAGGGTGAGAGATGAACGCCTGTCTAGGTGGTGACAATGTGTGCGAAAAGGAAGATATTGATGCAATAGACATTTCAAGGAGAGTCAACCAGGACCACTTACACAATAGGCAACTGAGGTATCAGGAGACTTCAGCATTGAAGATGACTCATAATTTAGTATTTTTTCAATTGTATACACACACATTTTGCAATTAAATTCTGACAGTGAGAACACAATCATTTCTAATTTAAAAATGCATAGAAAAAAACACCATAAACAGTGTAAAAAGACAAATGACTAAATGAATAAAAATGCTTGAAATATATACCAACGTTATAGGGTTAATCGCCTTAATACATAAAGCACTTCTAAAATTAGACTAGAAAAATGGCCAAAAGTATGACAGAAAAATAAAATGCAAATCTTTCTTCACCGTATGAAAATATCCAATCTCACGCATAAGAATTGAACTGAAATTATTTATTTATTTATTTATTTTTAAAGATTTTTTTTTTTTTTATTTTATTATTTTTTTTTTTTTATTAATGTTATGATAGATTACAACCTTGTGAGATTTCAGTTGTACATTTTTGTTAGTCATGTTGTGGGTACACCACTTCCCCCTCCGTACCCTCCCCCCACCCCCCCTTTTCCCTGGTAACCACCGATCAGATCTCCTTATCAATATGCTAATTTCCACCTATGAGTGGAGTCATATAGAGTTCGTCTTTCTCTGACTGACTTATTTCGCTTAACATAATGCCCTCGAGGTCCATCCACATTGTTGTGAATGGGCCAATTTCGTCTTTTTTTATGGCTGAGTAGTATTCCATTGTGTATATATACCACATCTTCTTTATCCAATCATCAGTTTCTGGGCATGTAGGCTGGTTCCACGTCTTGGCTATTGTAAATAATGCTGCGATGAACATAGGGGTGCAACGGACTCTTGAGATATCTGATATCAGGTTCTTAGGATAGATACCCAGTAATGGGATGGCTGGGTCATAGGGTATTTCTATTTTTAACTTTTTGAGAAATCTCCATACTGTTTTCCATAGTGGCTGTACCAGTTTGCATTCCCACCAACAGTGTATGAGGGTTCCTCTTTCTCCACAACCTCTCCAACATTTGTCGTTCTTGGTTTTGGATGTTTTTGCCAATCTAACGGGGGTAAGGTGATATCTTAGTGTAGTTTTGATTTGCATTTCCCTGATGATTAGCGATGATGAACATCTTTTCATGTGTCTATTGGCCATATTCATATCTTCTTTTGAGAAATGTCTGTTCATGTCCTCTGCCCATTTTTTGATCGGGTTGTTTGTTTTTTTGTTGTTAAGCAGTGTGAGTTCTTTGTATATTATGGAGATTAACCCTTTGTCGGATAAGTGGCTTGTAAATATTTTTTCCCAATTAGTGAGCTGTTTTTTTGTTTCAATCCTGTTTTCCCTTGCCTTGAAGAAGCTCTTTAGTCTGATGAAGTCCCATTTGTTTATTCTTTCTATTGTTTCCCTCAACTGAGGAGTTACAGTGTCCGAAAAGATTCTTTTGAAACTGATGTCAAAGAGTGTACTGCCTATATTCTCTTCCAAAAGACTTATTGTCTCAGGCCTAATCTTTAGGTCTTTGATCCATTTTGAGTTTATTTTGGTGTGTGGTGAAAAAGAATGGTCAATTTTCAATCTTTTGCATGTGGCTGTCCAGTTTTCCCAGCACCATTTGTTGAAGAGACTTTCTTTTCTCCATTGTAGGCCCTCTGCTCCTTTGTCAAAGATTAGCTGTCCATAGATGTGTGGTTTTATCTCTGGGCTTTCAATTCTGTTCCATTGATCTGTGGACCTGTTTTTGTACCAGTACCATGCTGTTTTGATCACTGTAGCTTTGTAGTATGTTTTGAAATCGGGGATTGTGATTCCGCCAGCTTTGTTTTTCTTGCTCAGGATTGCTTTAGCAATTCGCGGTCTTTTGTTGCCCCATATGAATTTTAGGATTGTTTGTTCAATTTCTGTGAAGAATGTTCTTGGGATTCTGATTGGGATAGCATTGAACCTGTATATTGCTTTAGGTAGTATGGACATTTTAACTATGTTTATTCTTCCAATCCATGTGCAAGGAATGTTTTTCCATCTCTTTATGTCATCGCCTATTTCTTTCAAGAAAGTCTTGTAGTTTTCATTGTATAGATCCTTCACTTCCTTGGTTAAGTTTATCCCAAGGTATTTTATTCTTTTCGTTGCGATTGTGAATGGGATAGAGTTCTTGAGTTCTTTTTCTGTTAGTTTATTGTTAGTGTATAGAAATGCTACTGATTTATGCACGTTAATTTTATACCCTGCTACTTTGCTGTAGTTGTTGATTATTTCTAATAGTTTTTCTGTGGATTCTTTGGGGTTTTCTATGTATAAGATCATGTCGTCTGCAAACAACGAGAGTTTTACTTCTTCGTTACCTATTTGGATTCCTTTTATTTCTTTTTCCTGCCGAATTGCTCTGGCCAGCACCTCCAGAACTATGTTGAATAGGAGTGGTGAAAGTGGGCACCCTTGTCTTGTTCCTGTCCTCAGAGGGATGGCTTTCAGCTTTTGTCCATTGAGTATGATGTTGGCTGTGGGTCTATCATATATGGCCTTTATTATGTTGAGGTACTTTCCTTCTATACCCATTTTACTGAGGGTTTTTATCATAAATGGGTGTTGGATCTTGTCGAATGCTTTCTCTGCATCTATTGAGATGATCATGTGGTTTTTGGTTTTCATTTTGTTGATGTAGTGTATCACGTTGATTGACTTGCGGATGTTGAACCATCCCTGTGTCCCTGGTATAAATCCCACTTGATCATGGTGTATAATCTTTTTGATGTATTGCTGTAATCGGTTAGCCAAAATTTTGTTGAGGATTTTTGCATCTATGTTCATCAGTGATATCGGCCTGTAGTTCTCCTTCTTTGTGTTGTCCTTGTCAGGTTTGGGGATCAGAGTGATGTTGGCTTCATAGAATGTGTTAGGGAGTTCTCCATCTTTCTCAATTTTCTGGAACAGTTTGAGGAGAATAGGTATTAAGTCTTCTTTGAATGTTTGGTAGAATTCTCCAGAGAAGCCGTCTGGTCCTGGACTCTTATTTTTGGGGAGGTTTTTGATTACCGTTTCTATTTCCTTACTTGTGATTGGTCTATTCAGATTCTCCATTTCTTCCTGATTCAGTTTGGGGAGATTGTAGGAGTCTAGGAATTTGTCCATTTCTTCCAGGTTGTTCAATTTGTTGGCATATAGTTTTTCATAGTATTCTCTTATGATCTCTTGTATTTCATTGGTATCTGTTGTGATTTCTCCTCTGTCATTCCTGATTTTATTAATTTGCGATTTCTCTCTTCTTTTCTTGGTGAGTCTGGCTAGGGGTTTGTCAATTTTGTTAATTCTTTCGAAGAACCAACTCTTTGTTTCATTGATCCTTTCTATTGTCTTTTTTGTTTCAATATCGTTTATTTCTGCTCTTATTTTTATTATTTCCCTCCTTCTACTGACTCTGGGCCTTGTTTGTTCTTCTTTTTCTAGTTCTGTTAGGTGTCGTTTGAGGTTGCTTACGTGAGCTTTTTCTTGTTTAGTGAGGTGAGCCTGTATTGCGATGAATTTCCCTCTTAGGACTGCTTTTGCTGCATCCCAAATGATTTGGTATGTCGTGTTCTCATTTTCATTTGTCTCCAGATAATATTTGATTTCTTCTTTAATTTCTTCAATGATCCATTGTTTGTTGAGAAGCGTGTTGTTTAGTCTCCACATTTTTGCACCTTTCTCTGCTTTTTTCTTGTAGTTGATTTCTAGTTTAATAGCGTTATGATCAGAAAAGATGCTTGATATTATTTCAACTCTCTTGTATTTATTGATGTTTGCTTTGGTTCCCAAAATATGGTCAATCCTTGAGAATGTTCCATGTGCACTTGAGAAGAATGTGTAACCTGCTGTTTTTGGATGAAGTGTTCTATATATATCTATTAAGTCCATCTGGTCTAATTTTTCATTTAATTCTATTATTTCCTTGTTGATTTTCTGTCTGGATGTTCTGTCCATTGGTGTTAATGGTGTGTTGAGGTCCCCTACTATTATTGTATTGTTGTTGATGTCTTCTTTTAGTTCTATTAAGAGTTGCTTTACGAATTTTGGTGCTCCTGTGTTGGGTGCGTATATATTTATAAGTGTTATGTCTTCTTGGTGGAGAGTCCCTTTTATCATTATATACTGTCCCTCTTTGTCTTTCTTTATCTGTTTTGCTTTGAAATCTACCTTGTCTGATATTAGTATAGCGACACCTGCTTTCTTTTGTTCATTATTAGCTTGCAGTATTGTTCTCCATCCCTTCACTCTGAGTCTGTGTTTGTCTTTGGGGCTGAGGTGTGTTTCCTGGAGGCAGCATATTGTTGGATCTTGTTCTTTGATCCATCCTGCCACTCTGTGTCTTTTGATTGGGGAGTTCAATCCGTTTACATTTAGAGTGATTATTGAGACGTGGGGGCCTACCACTACCATTTTGTGTCTTGTTTTCCGGTTTTCTTCAGTTTCCTTTGTTTCTCGTCCCATGGTTTAATCTGTTCTGATGTAGAGCTGCTACTCTCTGTTGTTGTCCTTCTACTTATCTCCTCTGCTCTTGGTTTTGTAGCCCCTTTCCTTTTTTGGATTTTTCAGGAATGAGGGTTTTCCTGAGGATTTCCTGAAGAGGAGGTTTTGTGGCAATGAACTCCCTTAATTTTTGTTTATCTGGGAAAGTTTTTATTTCTCCATCGTATTTGAAGGATATTTTCGCTGGGTAGAGAATTCTCGGCTGTAGGTTTTTGTCCTTCAGATTTTTGAATATATCATTCCACTCTCTTCTAGCCTGTAAAGTTTCTGCTGAGAAATCTGCTGATAGCCTGATGGGGGTTCCTTTGTAGGTTAGTTTCTTTTGCCTGGCTGTCCTTAATATTTTCTCCTTGTCGTTGACTTTTGCTAGCTTCACTACTATATGCCGTGGAGTTGGTCTTCTTGCATTGATAAAGTTTGGAGATCTATTGGCTTCTGTCACCTGAAGATCCATCTCCCTCACCAGATTTGGGAAGTTCTCAGCCATTATTTCTTTGAATAGGTTTTCTGCCCCTTTCTCCTTCTCTTCTCCCTCTGGTATACCTATAATCCTTACGTTGCATCTCCTAATTGTGTCTGATAATTCTCGGAGAGTTTCTTCATTTCTTTTAAGTCTTGCTTCTCTCTCCTCCTCTGCCTGCAACAATTCTATATTGCCATCTTCCAAATTGCTAATTCTTTCCTCCATATTATCGGCCCTACTGTTCAGAGCATCTAGATTTTTCTTAATCTCCTCTATTGTGTTCTTCATTTCCAATATTTCTGTTTGGTTCTTCTTTATCGTATCAAACTCTTTTGTGACATAGCTCCTGAACTCGTTGAGTTGTCGGTCAGAATTCTCTCTTAACTCAGTGAGTATTTTAATGATGGCTGTTTTGAAGTCATCATCATTTAGGTTATATATCTCATTTTCTTTGGGATTGTTTTCTGTGTATTTGTTACTTTCTTTCTGTTCTGGAGATTTAATGTATTTTTTCATATTGCTTGATGATGTTGATTTGTGCCTCCGCATGGAGATAGAGTTTAGTTGCTCCTTTCACTTGTTTCAGCTGCTGCGGTGGGGGGAGCAGCTGTTTATACTTCACCAACCAGGAACCCTGTCCGTAGTTGCTAACTGGGCCTGGGCCCCTCTTCGTAGCCACAGTGGCCCTTTGGATTCCCTCCTCTGCCGTGGGGGCCGTCACGGGGGGCTTCAGGCTGCAGGGGCCTACTGTTGTTGCCCACCTAGATGCGCTCTCTCCTTGGGGTCTGCAACGGTGTTATGGGCTTTTCCAGCGGCCAGGGGTGGGATCACTTATATTTGTCGCTCCGTTGCTGTCGGCACCCACCAAATCTCACTTGTCCTCTATGGGTCGCAGGAGAGCTATTGGCATCTTCTACAGTCTGTGGTTAGTACACCTAGCTATGCTGCTTTTGCCCTGGGGTCTTCCAGCCTTGTGGCTGGCGGCTGGGTGCCTTCTACTGGTGCTGTGCAGAGGCTTTCCCTAAGGCTTCTGTGAGCCTGTAGGGTTTCCCCCTAGGCTACTAAGCTGGGTCTCTGGAACTCTCTCCAGCCCCAGTCCTCTCCGAGATCTCCGGCAATCCCTAGCCTCACCAGGTGGGCAACGGCAGCTGGGGGTCGCCCCGTCCTCTGGGCTTCTCTCCGGGCCTCTGCCGGGAGCTCTGAATGCTCAGCGTGGCCCCTCTGCTACCGGCAGACAGAGAGTTTTGACTGCTGCCTGGCGGAGCTCCGGCGCTTCCCCACCGGGTCGCCGGATGCGCCTTTGAAAGTTCCCCCGCCCCGGTCCTCTCCGAGATCTCCGGCAATCCCTAGTCCCCCGGGGCGGGCAATGGCAGCTGGGGGTCGCCCCGCCCTCTGGGCTTCTCTCCGGGCCTCTGCCGGGAGCCCTGAGTGCTCAGCGTGGCCCCTCTGCTACTGGCAGACAGAGAGTTTTGTCTGCTGCCTGGCGGAGCTCCGGCGCTTCCCCACCGGGTCGCCGGATGCGCCTTTGAAAGTTCCCCCGCCCCGGTCCTCTCCGAGATCTCCGGCAATCCCTAGTCCCCCGGGGCGGGCAATGGCAGCTGGGGGTCGCCCCGCCCTCTGGGCTTCTCTCCGGGCCTCTGCCGGGAGCCCTGAGTGCTCAGCGTGGCCCCTCTGCTACTGGCAGACAGAGAGTTTTGTCTGCTGCCTGGCGGAGCTCCGGCGCTTCCCCACCGGGTCGCCGGATGCGCCTTTGAAAGTTCCCCCGCCCCGGTCCTCTCCGAGATCTCCGGCAATCCCTAGTCCCCCGGGGCGGGCAACGGCAGCTGGGGGTCGCCCCGCCCTCTGGGCTTCTCTCCGGGCCTCTGCCGGGAGCCCTGAGTGCTCAGCGTGGCCCCTCTGCTACTGGCAGACAGAGAGTTTTGTCTGCTGCCTGGCGGAGCTCCGGCGCTTCCCCTCCGGGTCGCCGGATGCGCCTTTGAAAGTTCCCCCGCCCCGGTCCTCTCCGAGATCTCCGGCAATCCCTAGTCCCCCGGGGCGGGCAATGGCAGCTGGGGGTCGCCCCGCCCTCTGGGCTTCTCTCCGGGCCTCTGCCGGGAGCCCTGAGTGCTCAGCGTGGCCCCTCTGCTACTGGCAGACAGAGAGTTTTGTCTGCCGCCTGGCGGAGCTCCGGCACTTCCCCACCGGGTCGCCGGATGCGCCTTTGAAAGTTCCCCCGCCCCGGTCCTCTCCGAGATCTCCGGCAATCCCTAGTCCCCCGGGGCGGGCGTCTCTCTGGGACCCTCCGGGCGCCCCGAGCACCAGGCTGGGTCTCCCCGCCAATGGCGGGGAGAGACTCTCCCCGCGGGCTCAGGTGTGCAACTCCAAAGTTTCCCTCTGCGTTTAGGAGTAATTGCAGGGGGTTTAAGTAGGGTTCTGGTCACCTGTTTCCACCGTCGCTCCTCTGTTGTGTTCTCGCTCCTGCCCTAGATGTGTGTGGATCCTCTGGGGGCGTCCGTTGGAAGAAAGCCGCTTGCGGGTACTAGGCTGCCCGTCGGGGTCGGAGAGTTTTCACCTATTTCCACATCCTCCCGGAGGAAAGTCCGTCCGCCTTCCGATGTATAGTCGCGTGGGTGTCTCAGACGTCCTGAGATGCTGTCTGGATATCCTTTGTCAAGCGATAAGTGTCCAAATAATTGTAGACTCGAAGGGCGAGAGACAAAGAGGACTACTCACGGCGCCATCTTGGAATCCACCTAAAGATTTTTTTTTTTAAATTTTTCCTTTTTCTCCCCAAAGCCCCCCCGGTACATAGTTGTGTATTCTTCGTTGTGGGTTCTTCTAGTTGTGGCATGTGGGACGCTGCCTCAGCGTGGTCTGATGAGCAGTGCCATGTCCGCGCCCAGGATTCGAACCAACGAAACACTGGGCCGCCTGCAGCGGAGCGCGCGAACTTAACCACTCGGCCACAGGGCCAGCCCCTTGAACTGAAATTATTTTTGATACTGCTTGTCACCTGTGAGACTGTCAAAAATTTAAACTTTGACAATATTGTCAGATAGTGAGACTATGTGGAAAGAGGCATGCTCAGGCTTTTCTCGTGAAGATTTGACAATAAGCAGCGTTATTCTTTGACTCAGCTATCCCAATTCTACAAATTGTTCAAAACATACTCAGGAAAAAATATGAAAAGATGTTACACAAGATTATTCATAGCAGTGCTGTTTGTAAAAACAAAACAGCAACAACAAAAACTAAATACTACCCCAGGTCCTTCAATAGGGTCCTGGGGAATAAACTATGGTGCATTCCCATGATGGAGTACTATGCAGCAGTAAAAAGGAATAAGGAGTCTCTCTATATGCTACTATGAAGTATTCTCCGGGATATATTGTTAAGAGATGATAAAGAAGATGGAGAAAAGTGTCTATAGTGTTCTACAAGGTGTCTAAAAACAAGGGAAACAAAATTTATTTGCGTACATTACATTTTCTTAAATAATGGAAGAAATAGAGAAAGAGAAGATGAGAAAACAAGAAAGAGGGACTTACGGTTCCAGCCAAGATGGAGTAGCAGGGATTGTATTTACCCTCCTGCTTGAAACTACTAAAACACCAGACAAAAATAAATCAGACAATGGTTTTAGATGTTGGCTGTCAGACAGGGCAGAACACTGGCACATTAGAGAAAGGGAACAAATGAGAGAAAGGATCCTTTGGATTGCTTGGTTTATTTCTTGACAAGAGTTTCTGGGGTGCAGCTCTGGGAGAGAGAACCAGGAAGAGCCTGGTAATCGTCCTGACTGGAGGAGATAGAGCTGGGATGGAGTCAAGACAGCTGGAATTCACAGGGCAGAGTAGCAGAGAGGAGAGAGTTTCAGAGAGAACCCCAGAGATCTGCAGAAGACCCACCTCTCTTCAGCTGTCTACTGATGAGCGCATATGTGTGAAGAAACTACCTAACAGCAGAGAAAGAGCCCCCCAGCTCCGTAAAAGGCAGAGGGAACAATCCTTGGAGCTGACACAGGGCCAGAAATAGTACATGCTCCCAGGAGCCAGAGTGAAAAACCTTGTAATTCACTGTTGATTGGTTAGAGTACTCTGAAGAGTATTTTCTCAGGAGTGGGCAGGTTTTTCCCTAGAGGGAAGGCTGTTCTGGCCCTGCCTCACACAGCTTATAAGCAAGTCTTGAAAGGATAAAACTGTTAAGTCAACTTAATTACATCCCAGAAAAATCAATTACTTGGACTACATCAAAATAACAAATTTTTACTCTTCAAAAGATACTGCTTAGGAAATAGAAATGTAAGCCACCCTTGTGAAAATACTTACGGAACATACATCCAGCAGGATTTGTATACAGACCATATAAAGAACTCTTACTACTCAATGATGAGAGAAACAACCCAACAAAAAGTGGGCAAAAGATTTGAACAGACATTTACCAAAGAAAACATACAGATGGCAAATAAACCCATGAAAAGATGTTCAACCACATTGACCATTAGGAAGAGTCAAACTAAAACCACAAGGACAGAACGCTGTACGTTCTCTGGAATGGTTAACATTAACAAGACTGACTTTACCAAGAGGTGGTGATAATGTGAGGCCATTGGAGCTCTCATACAAGGAATATAAAATGGCACAATAGCTTTGTAAAATAGTTTAACTGTTTCTTAAAAGAGTTATAGATACACCTACCATGTGATCTAGCCATTCTACACCAAAGTACTTACCCAAGATAAGTAAATGCATATGTCCATACAAAGACTTGTTCACAAATGTTCATGGTGACTTTGTTTGTAACAGAAAAAAATCTGGAAATAACCAAAGTGTTCACCAACAGATGAATGGATAAACAAATGTGGTCTGTCCATACAATGAAATACTTCTCAGCCATAAAAAGAAATGAACTGGTGATGCACACAACAGCACGAATCTCAACATAATCATGCTGAATGAAAAGCCAGACAAGATAGAGAAAACAACGTAGGATTCCATTTATAAAATTCTAAGAAATGCAAACAAATTTATAGTGCCAGGAGATCAGTAGCACCTGGGAGTGGTGGATGGGAAGGAATTACAAAGGGTGTGATGGCTGTTCATTATCTTGATGTGGGTGTTGGTTTCATGAATATATATCAAAACATCAAATCGTACACTTTAAGTATGTGCAGTTTTTGTATGTCAATTATACCTTAATAAAGCTGGGAAGAAATGAAGAAGATAATGGAAATATCAACCATAATTTGACTGAGAGAAGGTGGAAGGGATAGGGTGGAGAAGATAGGGACAGAAGCTAAATTTCTTTGAATGACCTTGTTTTGTAGCTTTGACTTTAGACCCATGTAAATATTTTACATAATTATAAAATGCAATTAAAATTTTAGAAATCTCTCAAGCCACTAGAACAACGATGATAACAAAGAAATCTATCTGTATATGCAGTCATAACTTCAGAAAAGCAACTATTCCAAGATCAAAAATAAATAAATAAAACAAAACTGAAAAACTATCTCAAGTTTGTTTTCAGTAACCATATTGTTGTCACTACAGTTAAGTGTTGCTTAAGGATGGGGACATGTTTTGAGAAATGTGTCCTTGTGCGATTTTGTCATTGTGCAAACATCATAGAGTGCACACATACAAACCTGGATGGAATAGGTTGCTACACACCTAGGCTCTATGGTACTAAACTTATGGGACCACCATTGTACACGTGGTCTGTTGTTAACCGAAATGTCGTTATGCGGTGCCTGACTGTATTGCTAATATTATTCTGAGATTGTTGGGAAAACATTATAGAATAAAGAGAATGAGTAATTACATTGATGCCCCTGAGAACTGGTATTTTTGTCATGGGAGAAATGAGGTTCTAAGTAAGATATACGAGGTTAAGTAAAAACCCTGTAGTTCTCAGCAGAAACCCATGACATGGTTCCATCTCTATTGAAAGATTGACAAAGCCATGTTGTCTGTGCTACAAGTATAGGTAAAGTAGGATTGTCCAGACTGCAGAGGAAATCTTAAAGAAGAGTGTCATCACACTGAATTTTCATACAGGAAAGTGGTGGTTTATTTTGGCATTGAGTTATAACATAGAAAAATTTGGAGAATAACAAGTATAAAAGAGAATTTTCATTGGACAGCCAAGAGAGAGATTATAAAAATCTGTCACGTAGAAGTACTGAAGTCAGGCTTCGGCTCCTTGAGCTTCATGGCCTGGTGCCCAAAAGCTAAAAGGGAGAATTTGTCAACGCAATAGTCGGTGTGTTATAAGCAAATTTACAGTTAGATAAGAGGGAGAGGTTCAGAAGGAGTAGAATTTGGACTGGTGCCAGAATGTGCTCACAGAGTTAGTGGGCCTATGGTGGGCTCAATAAAATCATGAGACCCTACTCAGGTGAGCTACATCAACCCCACTCCATGTCCTAATGGTCAGCACAAAAGGAGGGTCTACATCTATGGGGATAGAGGTAAATGGAGACAGTGGACACAGGGCAGGGGGCTTAGCAGCAAGAGGAGGGGCAGCACACAGAGCGGGGGCAGGTGGAGATGACACAGGTGGGGCGGTAGCAAGTGGTGTGGCAGGAGACCCGGCCACAGACTGGGCGCAGACAGCAGAAGGGGCGGCAGCAGCTCGACCCACAGCTAGAGGGGTGACAGCAGCTGGAGATGCTGCAAGAAGGTTGGCAGCAGCTGGAGATGCAGCATTGGGGCCTGCAGCAGCTGGACACACTGCAGCTGGGGCGGAGGAAGGTGGGCTGGCAGCACACAGACTGCTGGCACTGGGGCCTGCAGCAGCTGGAGATGCAGCACTGGGGCCTGCAGAAGCTGGACACACTGCAGCTGGGGCGGAGGCAGGTGGTTCTGCAGCATGCGATCTGACAACAGCTGGGGCGGCAGCAGGTCTCCTGGCCACAGCCCTGGTCAGAGCAGACGGAGCCACAACAGGAGCTGACCATGGTGTCAGTGGAAGGCTTGGGGTTCCACAAGTGGGTAGGAGTGGGTTTCACAAGAGTGGTTTCCTGAGTTTGAGAGTCTCCCATCCCGCTCCCCTTTTATACTCCGCTGAGTAGCTGATGTTACCATGAGTAACAGGCTTTCCCTGTTGTTTTTCCTGCTGGGGAGTTAATTAATATTACTGAGTTAATAATTGTGCTTATTAGGTTAAACATGCCAGAATTTCTAAGAAAAGCATCATTTCCTTCTTCTGCAGCGATTCATTGATCGTGTTAAGCCAGGTGACACCACTTTCATGTTTCTTCCTCTGCCTATGTGTCTTCCAAGTTGGGAATATCATACGATATTCTATTACAGAGATTTTACATGTGTCACCTTTTCCTTTTCTTTGCATGATTCTAGATAATATTTTGAGGGTGGTTATCACAAGGCCAAATCTCTTTATATGTCAAAGGAGAAAAATGCCTGCTGCTGTCCGGTGGAGCGCTGAGAAGGAAACAGGGGGAAAGACTCACCATTGGGGTTACTTGTGCATGATGGGGGATCTGTGGTCTGGGGGCCTGGTGGCCTTTATACTCTCGTACAATGAGGGGAGACTCGGATGTGTTTCCTGGGTGACTGGGGGGTCAGGAGGTTACAAAGTCGTCCCAATCTCACTGTAATGATGCTCCTCAAGAGTTAGTTTTTAATCACTCCTTCCAATGGGCAGACTTTTCCTTACAAAGACAAACTTCTTCCCCAGGAATCTTCACACACAGTAGGCTAAAGGCGAGTGCGTTGACGTACCTGCTGATGGGCCAACAGATGCAATGCCTTCTGCATTATGTGGAAGGTTTCATTTAAAGCCTTTCTCTTTACCCTTTCAGTAATTTGAATTCAAGTCACTCTGCTTAGATAAAGAGGATATAAACAGATAAGCCTCACTCTTTGTCCTGTAGGCACGTAAATAAGATATATTAAGAGGCACGATTTTGGCAAATATTCAAAGCATCAAAGTATTAGGGTCCACAATGAGCGTTATGTGTATGAGTCGTATGTACTTGCAGTGAAAAGTGAGATAATATAAACAGCTACTGTTTGGGAGTGCCGCCACGTGCCAGACATTCTGCTGAATGCTCTGTAGTTATTGTCTTGGTCTTTCCTCTCAAAGAACAGTGAGTTGCTCATTATTCTCTTAGAGTCACACAGAAGTGCGTTAAGTTGTTAGATCCTGTCAGTCTGTGAAGGGTAAGCAGTACCAATTCCACACCTTTGGTTGCGCTGTTTTATCCTCTTAGAATGCTTCTTCTCCTACTTCATCTCAGCAGTTTCTTACCATTCCTTTAAGTACCAGCCCGGATGTCTCCTTCTCCCATGTTTTCCTTGACACACATTTTTCTAAACCTCCGCTCCTCCCCCTTTATGCTTGCTATCACATTGTGGAAGTCTCAGACTTCACACGTCCGGTTCTAACCTAAACCCGCTTGCCTGTCCGTCTCCAGCTGGATGGTCAACACCTGAGTGGACACTTGAACCACATGTTGTTATCATCAGGCGTGGAGCGGAGGACGCCATCAGTGTTTTCTTTTTATTCCTAGAAATCACTTTTTAAATTATATTTTGGAATTGTGCCAAATATCTTTGTTTCCAAAGTAAATTCTCTGAAGGGGAGCACGTTTAAGGAATTCTCCTATTCCTGTGCCTTCCTTGCAGGCCCGCCCTCCCCCATAGATGGCCATATTTATAATTTAACATTTTCCTTCCCATTGCTATTTTAAATATAAATATATTTGGGTTTCATACTTGTATCACCTTTGTTTCTTAGATAAATGGTTGTATACTGCGCACTTTGTTCCAACTGGCTTTTCTCCACTTAACAATTGATCCCAGAGCTCAGCTCACAGTGGTATGTTCAGATATCCTTCATTCCATTCTCAGCCACAATGGAGTCCATTCTGCGGACACCATGCAGCTTATTTAGCCAGTCTCCTGTAGATGGACATTTGGGTTGTTTCCAGGCGTTCACTATTAAAATAATATTGTGCCTTGAAAACAAGAAGTATTTTTGTTATTTTGAGGATTGAGAGTTCAATGTGTATCTACAAGATCTACCTTGTTGATTTTGTTTAGTTCTTTCATATTCTTATTAATTTTTCTCCTCATCTTCTCACCTTAAATGCAAAGTGTGTTAAAGTCTTCAGTTGCTGGTCTCTTTCTCTTCTATTCTCGCATCACCTGTGATCTCTGTTTCTGAAGTTCAGCTGTGTAGTTATATTTTCACTGAGCCTTTACCACGAGAAAGCGTCCCACGTTGTCTCCTGTGATGCTTTTTGTGTGACTCCAACTTGTTTGATAACAAAATCGGGACCCCTGCTTTCTTTTATTTGCATATTCTGTGATATAACCTCCTCTATTCCCTTACTTATAGCGCTCTGAGGCTGGTTGTTTTAGCTGTATCTTGTGTCTACAGCATAGTAGTGGGTGTTTACTTTTCAGTCAATCTGCAAATCTCTTTCTTTTTACCTGTGAGTTGAGACTCTTACATGTGTTGGTGTAACCATTGATCAATATGTTTGGCTTTAGTTGTGTCGTTTTATTATAAATATAGTGATATACCTATGTAATATAATAAATAGTCATATATAATAATAGTGATATATAATAATAGTGATATATAACATGTAGTGAATTATGTTTTATATATAATATGTATGTTAAATAGTTATGTCTCTATCGCTGTATCTCTGTAACTAATCTTTCACTATTTGTTTTATTCCCTCTCTGTTTCTCTCTCTCTCTCTCAATGTGTATTTTGGTACTCAGGAAGATTTGTATCTTGTACTAACAGCTACCTTCGTATAAATGTCTTTATATAATACCCGATGAGTCTGATTTTTTGGCTATCGTCAGTTGATTCTCTTCTTTCAGAAACATTAGAATTACCTACTTACTTCTTAGTCCTCCCTGTCCTTCCGCATCAGATTTGAGTTCCTATTTAATACCCGTAGGCAATCAGCAATATTTTCTATATTATGTATTCTCTCTCCTTTCTCTCCATTTTTTGGTAATTGTCCTACATCTGCATGGTCAGTACATGGCCGTTACACATCATATTGCCTCTCTCATGTTCCACACTCAATGTTAGTTCTATGAATAATATGGATGCATATTATATGTGCATCCATACATATGCATGTGTGTATGTAGAACGCCCTCTGCTAGTCCTCGTGTAGATGTCCCTCCAGTATCTTCAGTCATTTGGGTTGGTTGGAGCTCGTTCACGAGTAAATTCCTCAGGATAGCCCCACGGGGAGAACATTCACTGAGGTCCTTCGTGTTCACAGGAGTCTTTTGTGGCCTTTATAGCTGGAGTTCAGTTGGGCTAGACAGAAAATCCTTGGTTCATATTTCCTTTCTTAAGTGTCTTTAAAATGTTAGTCCATTACCTTCTGACATAAAGTATTGCCATCAAAAAGTGTGAACACAATCCACTTCCCCTTTCCTTATAACTGACATGGATTTTTTGTCTAGATCTTCATTGGGTTTCTCTTTTTAAAAACATCCAATAGTTTTATAACGTTGTGTCTCAATTTTGAGTGCTGTGGGCTGCTTTTTCCAGGTGTGTACAAGTGAGCTTTTATTTGAATTTCAATTCTTAGTATTCATTGTGTTTCATAGCTTTGTTTTTCTTCTTTGAAGATCTATTATAGATATTCTCTGTGTATTTTCTCTGTCACTTTTTCCTTCAAAATCCCTTTGTATCTTTCTTCATTTCAGTCTTCAAGATGGGTTTGGAAATTCCATACAAATGTTAAAATCAGCTTCTAAGCATCCGCTAATCAGCGTACTGGGATTTTGATTGCGATTGCATTGAATCTTTAGACTGATTGACGGAGAATGGGCATCTTAGCGATACTGAGCGCGCCGGTCCACGAAGGGGGTGTGTCTCCATTCCTTTAGCTCTTCCCTGATTTGTCCTTCTGCAACGGTGCAGCTTTGCAGGCAGAGTTCTTCCACAGTTTTGTATTTTTTCCCTGAGCATCTTGCGTTCTTGATGCCTTTGCAAATAGAATTGCTCTCATTTAAACTTAACTATGTCGTAGTTTGTTGCTAGTATACCAAATACAGTTAATTTGAGTACACTGACCTTATATGTCACGTCCCTGTTAAATTCACTTGTTAGTTTCTTGAGTTGTTTTGAGTGTAGGAGCCCAAATTTCTGTCTAGTTGTCACCTCAAGTGAGTAACTGATGATTTATTTTCATGCTCTCTTTCTTCAGTGAGCCAGCCCCCTAGCTCCCTCTCCAAACTAGGCAGCTTTGGTGGGGCTCTCAGATTGTGGAGTAAGGAACTGTCTTTTAGGGGACCGTGTCCTCATTTGAATCACAGATACCTGCACCTAAAGAAAAGCTCCAAAGCTCAGTCTCGTTCATATAAATAAAGCACAGGGAGAAATATAGTGTACAAACCAGTGGACAAATGTCTAGAAAAATATTAAAAAGTAAACACATCAGTGATTTTGTTGAGAACCTCCACTAGGGTGGTGGCTCCCTTAGTGCAGAGAGTTTTGTGTGTGTTACTCTCCGCTGTTACCCCCGCACCTTTAACAGTGTCGCCACGTAATAAATGCTCAATGAATACTTTTTAAATGAATGAGTGAAGATTTTGGCATTTGGAAGGATCAATGAAAGGAGACTCACTTTTCAGGAAAAACGCTTGACCCCCGTTTCCACATAGAAACACCTGACAGGAAGTCAATACTGCTCTCTGCTGTGGTCATGCCACGGTTTCCACCAAGCACCTTGTCTTATGAAGGACCTGCTGCACTCCTCTAGGTTGCCTGTCTGTCTTTGCAGTGTATATGGATTTGAAATCTCCTATCAAAAGAAAAAATGCGTGAGGACTAAGGTCCTATTGTAAATAGGGGCAGAATCAGCACACACTTGTTTTGCTGCGTGGATGACACCCGTATCATGGAGCGCGAGTCTGAAGACAAACGTGCAGACTGTGCCAAATAGCACATTGCAGCTACGACAGCCGATGTGACCACGAAGCACGTATTGTGTTCTTTTTACTTTTATTTACGTGGAGTCCGCCAAACTCCCGGTTTCACTTCTTTGTTCTTTTCCTTGGAGACATTCATAGTCTTAGGTGATTTGCTCATGAACTAAGGAGGCATCTAGGAATAAATCAGGCAGTGAATAATGAACCATTTACGGAGAAGTGATAAGACCATGTGGTGTGTCCTGCAGGAACAGGTCAGGTACTCTTGTCTAGAAACTGAAGACAAAATCTCAAGGGAGCCACAATCACGCTGAATTTTTAATGCAGGGAGAAGTAACTTTATTTTGTTACAGAAATATAGCAGGGTACAGAAAAGCCCTAGAAAAAAGAAGTCAGGAGAATGATTTCACCACTGGTCAGGTTGAAGGGTAAACTCGGTTAAGCGTAAGTGCTCGGGACCACATCTGTCTCCTGCAACAGCGTGACCCGGTTCCCCAATGGAATCCTGAGGCCCAGTTCAGTCAAGTGACCTCAACCACACTCCCTGTTTCCTAATGGTCAGCATAACAGTGGGGTCTATATCTGTGAGAACAGAGGTAGACAGACGGTGGTCACAGGGCAGAGATTCAGCAGCAAGAGGAGGGGCAGCACACAGGGCGGGGGCAGGTGGAGATGACACAGGTGGGGCGGTAGCAAGTGGTGTGGCAGGAGACCCGGCCACAGACTGGGCGCAGACAGCAGGAGGGGTGGCAGCAGCTGGAGCCGCAGCAGCTAGAATTGGAGCAAGAGGGCTGGCAGCAGCTGGAGATGCAGCACTGGGGCCTGCAGCAGCTGGACACATCACAGCTGGGGCGGCAGCAGCTGGACACACTGCAGCTGGGGCGGCAGCAGCTAGAGATGCAGCACCGGGGCCTGCAGCAGCTGGACACACTGCAGCTGGGGCGGAGGAAGGTGGGCTGGCAGCACACAGACTGCTGGCACTGGGGCCTGCAGCAGCTGGAGATGCAGCACTGGGGCCTGCAGAAGCTGGACACACTGCAGCTGGGGCGGAGGCAGGTGGTTCTGCAGCACGTGATCTGACAACAGCTGGGGCGGCAGCAGGTCTCCTGGCCACAGCCCTGGTCAGAGCAGACGGAGCCACAACAGGAGCTGACCATGGTGTCAGTGGAAGGCTTGGGGTTCCACAAGTGGGTAGGAGTGGGTTTCACAAGAGTGGTTTCCTGAGTTTGAGAGTCTCCCATCCCGCTCCCCTTTTATACTCCGCTGAGTAGCTGATGTTACCATGAGTAACAGGCTTTCCCTGTTGTTTTTCCTGCTGGGGAGTTAATTAATATTACTGAGTTAATAATTGTGCTTATTAGGTTAAACATGCCAGAATTTCTAAGAAAAGCATCATTTCCTTCTTCTGCAGCGATTCATTGATCGTGTTAAGCCAGGTGACACCACTTTCATGTTTCTTCCTCTGCCTATGTGTCTTCCAAGTTGGGAATATCATACGATATTCTATTACAGAGATTTTACATGTGTCACCTTTTCCTTTTCTTTGCATGATTCTAGATAATATTTTGAGGGTGGTTATCACAAGGCCAAATCTCTTTATATGTCAAAGGAGAAAAATGCCTGCTGCTGTCCGGTGGAGCGCTGAGAAGGAAACAGGGGGAAAGACTCACCATTGGGGTTACTTGTGCATGATGGGGGATCTGTGGTCTGGGGGCCTGGTGGCCTTTATACTCTCGTACAATGAGGGGAGACTCGGATGTGTTTCCTGGGTGACTGGGGGGTCAGGAGGTTACAAAGTCGTCCCAATCTCACTGTAATGATGCTCCTCAAGAGTTAGTTTTTAATCACTCCTTCCAATGGGCAGACTTTTCCTTACAAAGACAAACTTCTTCCCCAGGAATCTTCACACACAGTAGGCTAAAGGCGAGTGCGTTGACGTACCTGCTGATGGGCCAACAGATGCAATGCCTTCTGCATTATGTGGAAGGTTTCATTTAAAGCCTTTCTCTTTACCCTTTCAGTAATTTGAATTCAAGTCACTCTGCTTAGATAAAGAGGATATAAACAGATAAGCCTCACTCTTTGTCCTGTAGGCACGTAAATAAGATATATTAAGAGGCACGATTTTGGCAAATATTCAAAGCATCAAAGTATTAGGGTCCACAATGAGCGTTATGTGTATGAGTCGTATGTACTTGCAGTGAAAAGTGAGATAATATAAACAGCTACTGTTTGGGAGTGCCGCCACGTGCCAGACATTCTGCTGAATGCTCTGTAGTTATTGTCTTGGTCTTTCCTCTCAAAGAACAGTGAGTTGCTCATTATTCTCTTAGAGTCACACAGAAGTGCGTTAAGTTGTTAGATCCTGTCAGTCTGTGAAGGGTAAGCAGTACCAATTCCACACCTTTGGTTGCGCTGTTTTATCCTCTTAGAATGCTTCTTCTCCTACTTCATCTCAGCAGTTTCTTACCATTCCTTTAAGTACCAGCCCGGATGTCTCCTTCTCCCATGTTTTCCTTGACACACATTTTTCTAAACCTCCGCTCCTCCCCCTTTATGCTTGCTATCACATTGTGGAAGTCTCAGACTTCACACGTCCGGTTCTAACCTAAACCCGCTTGCCTGTCCGTCTCCAGCTGGATGGTCAACACCTGAGTGGACACTTGAACCACATGTTGTTATCATCATGCGTGGAGCGGAGGACGCCATCAGTGTTTTCTTTTTATTCCTAGAAATCACTTTTTAAATTATATTTTGGAATTGTGCCAAATATCTTTGTTTCCAAAGTAAATTCTCTGAAGGGGAGCACGTTTAAGGAATTCTCCTATTCCTGTGCCTTCCTTGCAGGCCCGCCCTCCCCCATAGATGGCCATATTTATAATTTAACATTTTCCTTCCCATTGCTATTTTAAATATAAATATATTTGGGTTTCATACTTGTATCACCTTTGTTTCTTAGATAAATGGTTGTATACTGCGCACTTTGTTCCAACTGGCTTTTCTCCACTTAACAATTGATCCCAGAGCTCAGCTCACAGTGGTATGTTCAGATATCCTTCATTCCATTCTCAGCCACAATGGAGTCCATTCTGCGGACACCATACAGCTTATTTAGCCAGTCTCCTGTAGATGGACATTTGGGTTGTTTCCAGGCGTTCACTATTAAAATAATATTGTGCCTTGAAAACAAGAAGTATTTTTGTTATTTTGAGGATTGAGAGTTCAATGTGTATCTACAAGATCTACCTTGTTGATTTTGTTTAGTTCTTTCATATTCTTATTAATTTTTCTCCTCATCTTCTCACCTTAAATGCAAAGTGTGTTAAAGTCTTCAGTTGCTGGTCTCTTTCTCTTCTATTCTCGCATCACCTGTGATCTCTGTTTCTGAAGTTCAGCTGTGTAGTTATATTTTCACTGAGCCTTTACCACGAGAAAGCGTCCCACGTTGTCTCCTGTGATGCTTTTTGTGTGACTCCAACTTGTTTGATAACAAAATCGGGACCCCTGCTTTCTTTTATTTGCATATTCTGTGATATAACCTCCTCTATTCCCTTACTTATAGCGCTCTGAGGCTGGTTGTTTTAGCTGTATCTTGTGTCTACAGCATAGTAGTGGGTGTTTACTTTTCAGTCAATCTGCAAATCTCTTTCTTTTTACCTGTGAGTTGAGACTCTTACATGTGTTGGTGTAACCATTGATCAATATGTTTGGCTTTAGTTGTGTCGTTTTATTATAAATATAGTGATATACCTATGTAATATAATAAATAGTCATATATAATAATAGTGATATATAATAATAGTGATATATAACATGTAGTGAATTATGTTTTATATATAATATGTATGTTAAATAGTTATGTCTCTATCGCTGTATCTCTGTAACTAATCTTTCACTATTTGTTTTATTCCCTCTCTGTTTCTCTCTCTCTCTCTCAATGTGTATTTTGGTACTCAGGAAGATTTGTATCTTGTACTAACAGCTACCTTCGTATAAATGTCTTTATATAATACCCGATGAGTCTGATTTTTTGGCTATCGTCAGTTGATTCTCTTCTTTCAGAAACATTAGAATTACCTACTTACTTCTTAGTCCTCCCTGTCCTTCCGCATCAGATTTGAGTTCCTATTTAATACCCGTAGGCAATCAGCAATATTTTCTATATTATGTATTCTCTCTCCTTTCTCTCCATTTTTTGGTAATTGTCCTACATCTGCATGGTCAGTACATGGCCGTTACACATCATATTGCCTCTCTCATGTTCCACACTCAATGTTAGTTCTATGAATAATATGGATGCATATTATATGTGCATCCATACATATGCATGTGTGTATGTAGAACGCCCTCTGCTAGTCCTCGTGTAGATGTCCCTCCAGTATCTTCAGTCATTTGGGTTGGTTGGAGCTCGTTCACGAGTAAATTCCTCAGGATAGCCCCACGGGGAGAACATTCACTGAGGTCCTTCGTGTTCACAGGAGTCTTTTGTGGCCTTTATAGCTGGAGTTCAGTTGGGCTAGACAGAAAATCCTTGGTTCATATTTCCTTTCTTAAGTGTCTTTAAAATGTTAGTCCATTACCTTCTGACATAAAGTATTGCCATCAAAAAGTGTGAACACAATCCACTTCCCCTTTCCTTATAACTGACATGGATTTTTTGTCTAGATCTTCATTGGGTTTCTCTTTTTAAAAAAATCCAATAGTTTTATAACGTTGTGTCTCAATTTTGAGTGCTGTGGGCTGCTTTTTCCAGGTGTGTACAAGTGAGCTTTTATTTGAATTTCAATTCTTAGTATTCATTGTGTTTCATAGCTTTGTTTTTCTTCTTTGAAGATCTATTATAGATATTCTCTGTGTATTTTCTCTGTCACTTTTTCCTTCAAAATCCCTTTGTATCTTTCTTCATTTCAGTCTTCAAGATGGGTTTGGAAATTCCATACAAATGTTAAAATCAGCTTCTAAGCATCCGCTAATCAGCGTACTGGGATTTTGATTGCGATTGCATTGAATCTTTAGACTGATTGACGGAGAATGGGCATCTTAGCGATACTGAGCGCGCCGGTCCACGAAGGGGGTGTGTCTCCATTCCTTTAGCTCTTCCCTGATTTGTCCTTCTGCAACGGTGCAGCTTTGCAGGCAGAGTTCTTCCACAGTTTTGTATTTTTTCCCTGAGCATCTTGCGTTCTTGATGCCTTTGCAAATAGAATTGCTCTCATTTAAACTTAACTATGTCGTAGTTTGTTGCTAGTATACCAAATACAGTTAATTTGAGTACACTGACCTTATATGTCACGTCCCTGTTAAATTCACTTGTTAGTTTCTTGAGTTGTTTTGAGTGTAGGAGCCCAAATTTCTGTCTAGTTGTCACCTCAAGTGAGTAACTGATGATTTATTTTCATGCTCTCTTTCTTCAGTGAGCCAGCCCCCTAGCTCCCTCTCCAAACTAGGCAGCTTTGGTGGGGCTCTCAGATTGTGGAGTAAGGAACTGTCTTTTAGGGGACCGTGTCCTCATTTGAATCACAGATACCTGCACCTAAAGAAAAGCTCCAAAGCTCAGTCTCGTTCATATAAATAAAGCACAGGGAGAAATATAGTGTACAAACCAGTGGACAAATGTCTAGAAAAATATTAAAAAGTAAACACATCAGTGATTTTGTTGAGAACCTCCACTAGGGTGGTGGCTCCCTTAGTGCAGAGAGTTTTGTGTGTGTTACTCTCCGCTGTTACCCCCGCACCTTTAACAGTGTCGCCACGTAATAAATGCTCAATGAATACTTTTTAAATGAATGAGTGAAGATTTTGGCATTTGGAAGGATCAATGAAAGGAGACTCACTTTTCAGGAAAAACGCTTGACCCCCGTTTCCACATAGAAACACCTGACAGGAAGTCAATACTGCTCTCTGCTGTGGTCATGCCACGGTTTCCACCAAGCACCTTGTCTTATGAAGGACCTGCTGCACTCCTCTAGGTTGCCTGTCTGTCTTTGCAGTGTATATGGATTTGAAATCTCCTATCAAAAGAAAAAATGCGTGAGGACTAAGGTCCTATTGTAAATAGGGGCAGAATCAGCACACACTTGTTTTGCTGCGTGGATGACACCCGTATCATGGAGCGCGAGTCTGAAGACAAACGTGCAGACTGTGCCAAATAGCACATTGCAGCTACGACAGCCGATGTGACCACGAAGCACGTATTGTGTTCTTTTTACTTTTATTTACGTGGAGTCCGCCAAACTCCCGGTTTCACTTCTTTGTTCTTTTCCTTGGAGACATTCATAGTCTTAGGTGATTTGCTCATGAACTAAGGAGGCATCTAGGAATAAATCAGGCAGTGAATAATGAACCATTTACGGAGAAGTGATAAGACCATGTGGTGTGTCCTGCAGGAACAGGTCAGGTACTCTTGTCTAGAAACTGAAGACAAAATCTCAAGGGAGCCACAATCACGCTGAATTTTTAATGCAGGGAGAAGTAACTTTATTTTGTTACAGAAATATAGCAGGGTACAGAAAAGCCCTAGAAAAAAGAAGTCAGGAGAATGATTTCACCACTGGTCAGGTTGAAGGGTAAACTCGGTTAAGCGTAAGTGCTCGGGACCACATCTGTCTCCTGCAACAGCGTGACCCGGTTCCCCAATGGAATCCTGAGGCCCAGTTCAGTCAAGTGACCTCAACCACACTCCCTGTTTCCTAATGGTCAGCATAACAGTGGGGTCTATATCTGTGAGAACAGAGGTAGACAGACGGTGGTCACAGGGCAGAGATTCAGCAGCAAGAGGAGGGGCAGCACACAGGGCGGGGGCAGGTGGAGATGACACAGGTGGGGCGGTAGCAAGTGGTGTGGCAGGAGACCCGGCCACAGACTGGGCGCAGACAGCAGGAGGGGTGGCAGCAGCTGGAGCCGCAGCAGCTAGAATTGGAGCAAGAGGGCTGGCAGCAGCTGGAGATGCAGCACTGGGGCTGGCAGCAGCTGGACACGCTGCAGCTGGGGCGGCAGCAGCTGGAGATGCAGCACTGGGGCCTGCAGCAGCTGGACACATCACAGCTGGGGCGGCAGCAGCTGGACACACTGCAGCTGGGGCGGCAGCAGCTAGAGATGCAGCACCGGGGCCTGCAGCAGCTGGACACACTGCAGCTGGGGCGGAGGAAGGTGGGCTGGCAGCACACAGACTGCTGGCACTGGGGCCTGCAGCAGCTGGAGATGCAGCACTGGGGCCTGCAGAAGCTGGACACACTGCAGCTGGGGCGGAGGCAGGTGGTTCTGCAGCACGTGATCTGACAACAGCTGGGGCGGCAGCAGGTCTCCTGGCCACAGCCCTGGTCAGAGCAGACGGAGCCACAACAGGAGCTGACCATGGTGTCAGTGGAAGGCTTGGGGTTCCACAAGTGGGTAGGAGTGGGTTTCACAAGAGTGGTTTCCTGAGTTTGAGAGTCTCCCATCCCGCTCCCCTTTTATACTCCGCTGAGTAGCTGATGTTACCATGAGTAACAGGCTTTCCCTGTTGTTTTTCCTGCTGGGGAGTTAATTAATATTACTGAGTTAATAATTGTGCTTATTAGGTTAAACATGCCAGAATTTCTAAGAAAAGCATCATTTCCTTCTTCTGCAGCGATTCATTGATCGTGTTAAGCCAGGTGACACCACTTTCATGTTTCTTCCTCTGCCTATGTGTCTTCCAAGTTGGGAATATCATACGATATTCTATTACAGAGATTTTACATGTGTCACCTTTTCCTTTTCTTTGCATGATTCTAGATAATATTTTGAGGGTGGTTATCACAAGGCCAAATCTCTTTATATGTCAAAGGAGAAAAATGCCTGCTGCTGTCCGGTGGAGCGCTGAGAAGGAAACAGGGGGAAAGACTCACCATTGGGGTTACTTGTGCATGATGGGGGATCTGTGGTCTGGGGGCCTGGTGGCCTTTATACTCTCGTACAATGAGGGGAGACTCGGATGTGTTTCCTGGGTGACTGGGGGGTCAGGAGGTTACAAAGTCGTCCCAATCTCACTGTAATGATGCTCCTCAAGAGTTAGTTTTTAATCACTCCTTCCAATGGGCAGACTTTTCCTTACAAAGACAAACTTCTTCCCCAGGAATCTTCACACACAGTAGGCTAAAGGCGAGTGCGTTGACGTACCTGCTGATGGGCCAACAGATGCAATGCCTTCTGCATTATGTGGAAGGTTTCATTTAAAGCCTTTCTCTTTACCCTTTCAGTAATTTGAATTCAAGTCACTCTGCTTAGATAAAGAGGATATAAACAGATAAGCCTCACTCTTTGTCCTGTAGGCACGTAAATAAGATATATTAAGAGGCACGATTTTGGCAAATATTCAAAGCATCAAAGTATTAGGGTCCACAATGAGCGTTATGTGTATGAGTCGTATGTACTTGCAGTGAAAAGTGAGATAATATAAACAGCTACTGTTTGGGAGTGCTGCCAAGTGCCAGACATTCTGCTGAATGCTCTGTAGTTATTGTCTTGGTCTTTCCTCTCAAAGAACAGTGAGTTGCTCATTATTCTCTTAGAGTCACACAGAAGCGCGTTAAGTTGTCAGATCCTGTCAGTCTGTGAAGGGTAAGCAGTACCAATTCCACACCTTTGGTTGCGCTGTTTTATCCTCTTAGAATGCTTCTTTTCCTACTTCATCTCAGCAGTTTCTTACCATTCCTTTAAGTTCCAGCCCGGATGTCTCCTTCTCTCATGTTTTCCTCGACACACATTTTTCTAAACCTCCGCTCCTCCCCCTTTATGCTTGCTATCACATTGTGGAAGTCTCAGACTTCACACGTCCGGTTCTAACCTAAACCCGCTTGCCTGTCCGTCTCCAGCTGGATGGTCAACACCTGAGTGGACACTTGAACCACATGTTGTTATCATCATGCGTGGAGCGGAGGACGCCATCAGTGTTTTCTTTTTATTCCTAGAAATCACTTTTTAAATTATATTTTGGAATTGTGCCAAATATCTTTGTTTCCAAAGTAAATTCTCTGAAGGGGAGCACGTTTAAGGAATTCTCCTATTCCTGTGCCTTCCTTGCAGGCCCGCCCTCCCCCATAGATGGCCATATTTATAATTTAACATTTTCCTTCCCATTGCTATTTTAAATATAAATATATTTGGGTTTCATACTTGTATCACCTTTGTTTCTTAGATAAATGGTTGTATACTGCGCACTTTGTTCCAACTGGCTTTTCTCCACTTAACAATTGATCCCAGAGCTCAGCTCACAGTGGTATGTTCAGATATCCTTCATTCCATTCTCAGCCACAATGGAGTCCATTCTGCGGACACCATACAGCTTATTTAGCCAGTCTCCTGTAGATGGACATTTGGGTTGTTTCCAGGCGTTCACTATTAAAATAATATTGTGCCTTGAAAACAAGAAGTATTTTTGTTATTTTGAGGATTGAGAGTTCAATGTGTATCTACAAGATCTACCTTGTTGATTTTGTTTAGTTCTTTCATATTCTTATTAATTTTTCTCCTCATCTTCTCACCTTAAATGCAAAGTGTGTTAAAGTCTTCAGTTGCTGGTCTCTTTCTCTTCTATTCTCGCATCACCTGTGGTCTCTGTTTCTGAAGTTCAGCTGTGTAGTTATATTTTTACTGAGCCTTTACCATGAGAGAGCGTCCCACGTTGTCTCCTGTGATGCTTTTTGTGTGACTCCAACTTGTTTGATAACAAAATCGGGACCCCTGCTTTCTTTTATTTGCATATTCTGTGATATAACCTCCTCTATTCCCTTACCTTTATCGCTCTGAAGCTGGTTGTTTTAGCTGTATCTTGTGTCTACAGCATAGTGGTGGGTGTTTACTTTTCAGTCAATCTGCAAATCTCTTTCTTTTTACCTGTGAGTTGAGACTCTTACATGTGTTGGTGTAACCATTGATCAATATGTTTGGCTTTAGTTGTGTCGTTTTATTATAAATATAGTGATATACCTATTTAATATAATAAATAGTCATATATAATAATAGTGATATATAACATGTAGTGAATTATGTTTTATATATAATATGTATGTTAAATAGTTATGTCTCTATCGCTGTATCTCTGTAACTAATCTTTCACTATTTGTTTTATTCCCTCTCTGTTTCTCTCTCTCTCTCTCAATGTGTATTTTGGTACTCAGGAAGATTTGTATCTTGTACTAACAGCTACCTTCATATAAATGTCTTTATATAATACCCGATGAGTCTGATTTTTTGGCTATCGTCAGTTGATTCTCTTCTTTCAGAAACATTAGAATTACCTACTTACTTCTTAGTCCTCCCTGTCCTTCCGCATCAGATTTGAGTTCCTATTTAATACCCGTAGGCAATCAGCAATATTTTCTATATTATGTATTCTCTCTCCTTTCTCTCCATTTTTTGGTAATTGTCCTACATCTGCATGGTCAGTACATGGCCATTACACATCATATTGCCTCTCTCATATTCCACACTCAATGTTAGTTCTATGAATAATATGGATGTATGTTATATGTGCATCCATACATATGCATGTGTGTATGTAGAACGCCCTCTGCTAGTCCTCGTGTAGATGTCCCTCCAGTATCTTCAGTCATTTGGGTTGGTTGGAGCTCGTTCACGAGTAAATTCCTCAGGATAGCCCCACGGGGAGAACATTCACTGAGGTCCTTCGTGTTCACAGGAGTTTATTTGTGGCCTTTATAGCTGGAGTTCAGTTGGGCTAGATAGAAAATCCTTGGCTCATATTTCCTTTCTTAAGAGTCTTTAAAAGTTAGTACATTACCAAGGAGGAATTCCAAGATGGCGCCGTGAGTAGTCCTCTTTGTCTCTTGCCCTTCGAGTCTACAATTATTTGGACACTTATCGCTTGACAAAGGATATCCAGACAGCATCTCAGGACGTCTGAGACACCCACGCGACTATACATCGGAAGGCGGACGGACTTTCCTCCGGGAGGATGTGGAAATAGGTGAAAACTCTCCGACCCCGACGGGCAGCCTAGTACCCGCAAGCGGCTTTCTTCCAACGGACGCCCCCAGAGGATCCACACACATCTAGGGCAGGAGCGAGAACACAACAGAGGAGCGACGGTGGAAACAGGTGACCAGAACCCTACTTAAACCCCCCGCAATTACTCCTAAACGCAGAGGGAAACTTTGGAGTTGCACACCTGAGCCCGCGGGGAGAGTCTCTCCCCGCCATTGGCGGGGAGACCCGGCCTGGTGCTCGGGGCACCCGGAGGGTCCCAGAGAGAGACACGGAGGGCACGGAGGTCTCCCAGCTGCCGTTGCCCGCCCCGGGGGACTAGGGATTGCCGGAGATCTCGGAGAGGACCGGGGCGGGGGAACTTTCAACGGCGGGTCCGGCGACCCGGAGGGGAAGCGCCGGAGCTCCGCCAGGCAGCAGACAAAACTCTCTGTCTGCCGGTAGCAGAGGGGCCACGCTGAGCACTCAGGGCTCCCGGCAGAGGCCCGGAGAGAAGCCCAGAGGGCGGGGCGACCCCCAGCTGCCGTTGCCCGCCCCGGGGGACTAGGGATTGCCGGAGATCTCGGAGAGGACCGGGGCGGGGGAACTTTCAAAGGCCGGATCGGCGACCCGGAGGGGAAGCGCCGGAGCTCCGCCAGGCAGCAGACAAAACTCTCTGTCTGCCGGTAGCAGAGGGGCCACGCTGAGCACTCAGGGCTCCCGGCAGAGGCCCGGACAGAAGCCCAGAGGGCGGGGCGACCCCCAGCTGCCGTTGCCCGCCCCGTGGGACTAGGGATTGCCGGAGATCTCGGAGAGGACCGGGGCGGGGGAACTTTCAAAGGCGGGTCCGGCGACCCGGTGGAGAAGCGCCGGAGCTCCGCCCGGGCAGCAGACAAAACTCTCTGTCTGCCATTAGCAGAGGGGCCACGCCCAGCATTCAGGGCTCCCGGCAGAGGCTCGGACAGAAGCCCAGAGGGCGGGGCGTCCCCCAGCTGCCGTTGCCCGCCCCGTGGGACTAGGGATTGCCGGAGATCTCGGAGAGGACCGGGGCGGGGTAACTTTCAAAGGCGGGTCCGGCGACCCGGAGGGGAAGCGCCGGAGCTCCGCCAGGCAGCAGACAAAACTCTCTGTCTGCCGGTAGCAGAGGGGCCACGCTGAGCATTCAGAGCTCCCGGCAGAGGCCCGGAGAGAAGCCCAGAGGGCGGGGCGACCCCCAGCTGCCGTTGCCCACCCGGTGAGGCTAGGGATTGCCGGAGATCTCGGAGAGGACTGGGGCTGGAGAGAGTTCCAGAGACCCAGCTTAGTAGCCTAGGGGGAAACCCTACAGGCTCACAGAAGCCTTAGGGAAAGCCTCTGCACAGCACCAGTAGAAGGCACCCAGCCGCCAGCCACAAGGCTGGAAGACCCCAGGGCAAAAGCAGCATAGCTAGGTGTACTAACCACAGACTGTAGAAGATGCCAATAGCTCTCCTGCGACCCATAGAGGACAAGTGAGATTTGGTGGGTGCCGACAGCAACGGAGCGACAAATATAAGTGATCCCACCCCTGGCCGCTGGAAAAGCCCATAACACCGTTGCAGACCCCAAGGAGAGAGCGCATCTAGGTGGGTAACAACAGTAGGCACCTGCAGCCTGAAGCCCCCCGTGACGGCCCCCACGGCAGAGGAGGGAATCCAAAGGGCCACTGTGGCTACGAAGAGGGGCCCAGGCCCAGTTAGCAACTACGGACAGGGTTCCTGGTTGGTGAAGTATAAACAGCTGCTCCCCCCACCGCAGCAGCTGAAACAAGTGAAAGGAGCAACTAAACTCTATCTCCATGCGGAGGCACAAATCAACATCATCAAGCAATATGAAAAAATACATTAAATCTCCAGAACAGAAAGAAAGTAACAAATACACAGAAAACAATCCCAAAGAAAATGAGATATATAACCTAAATGATGATGACTTCAAAACAGCCATCATTAAAATACTCACTGAGTTAAGAGAGAATTCTGACCGACAACTCAACGAGTTCACGAGCTATGTCACAAAAGAGTTTGATACGATAAAGAAGAACCAAACAGAAATACTGGAAATGAAGAACACAATAGAGGAGATTAAGAAAAATCTAGATGCTCTGAACAGTAGGGCCGATAATATGGAGGAAAGAATTAGCAATTTGGAAGATGGCAATATAGAATTGTTGCAGGCAGAGGAGGAGAGAGAAGCAAGACTTAAAAGAAATGAAGAAACTCTCCGAGAATTATCAGACACAATTAGGAGATGCAACGTAAGGATTATAGGTATACCAGAGGGAGAAGAGAAGGAGAAAGGGGCAGAAAACCTATTCAAAGAAATAATGGCTGAGAACTTCCCAAATCTGGTGAGGGAGATGGATCTTCAGGTGACAGAAGCCAATAGATCTCCAAACTTTATCAATGCAAGAAGACCAACTCCACGGCATATAGTAGTGAAGCTAGCAAAAGTCAACGACAAGGAGAAAATATTAAGGACAGCCAGGCAAAAGAAACTAACCTACAAAGGAACCCCCATCAGGCTATCAGCAGATTTCTCAGCAGAAACTTTACAGGCTAGAAGAGAGTGGAATGATATATTCAAAAATCTGAAGGACAAAAACCTACAGCCGAGAATTCTCTACCCAGCGAAAATATCCTTCAAATACGATGGAGAAATAAAAACTTTCCCAGATAAACAAAAATTAAGGGAGTTCATTGCCACAAAACCTCCTCTTCAGGAAATCCTCAGGAAAACCCTCATTCCTGAAAAATCCAAAAAAGGAAAGGGGCTACAAAACCAAGAGCAGAGGAGATAAGTAGAAGGACAACAACAGAGAGTAGCAGCTCTACATCAGAACAGATTAAACCATGGGACGAGAAACAAAGGAAACTGAAGAAAACCGGAAAACAAGACACAAAATGGTAGTGGTAGGCCCCCACGTCTCAATAATCACTCTAAATGTAAACGGATTGAACTCCCCAATCAAAAGACACAGAGTGGCAGGATGGATCAAAGAACAAGATCCAACAATATGCTGCCTCCAGGAAACACACCTCAGCCCCAAAGACAAACACAGACTCAGAGTGAAGGGATGGAGAACAATACTGCAAGCTAATAATGAACAAAAGAAAGCAGGTGTCGCTATACTAATATCAGACAAGGTAGATTTCAAAGCAAAACAGATAAAGAAAGACAAAGAGGGACAGTATATAATGATAAAAGGGACTCTCCACCAAGAAGACATAACACTTATAAATATATACGCACCCAACACAGGAGCACCAAAATTTGTAAAGCAACTCTTAATAGAACTAAAAGAAGACATCAACAACAATACAATAATAGTAGGGGACCTCAACACACCATTAACACCAATGGACAGAACATCCAGACAGAAAATCAACAAGGAAATAATAGAATTAAATGAAAAATTAGACCAGATGGACTTAATAGATATATATAGAACACTTCATCCAAAAACAGCAGGTTACACATTCTTCTCAAGTGCACATGGAACATTCTCAAGGATTGACCATATTTTGGGAACCAAAGCAAACATCAATAAATACAAGAGAGTTGAAATAATATCAAGCATCTTTTCTGATCATAACGCTATTAAACTAGAAATCAACTACAAGAAAAAAGCAGAGAAAGGTGCAAAAATGTGGAGACTAAACAACACGCTTCTCAACAAACAATGGATCATTGAAGAAATTAAAGAAGAAATCAAATATTATCTGGAGACAAATGAAAATGAGAACATGACATACCAAATCATTTGGGATGCAGCAAAAGCAGTCCTAAGAGGGAAATTCATCGCAATACAGGCTCACCTCACTAAACAAGAAAAAGCTCACGTAAGCAACCTCAAACGACACCTAACAGAACTAGAAAAAGAAGAACAAACAAGACCCAGAGTCAGTAGAAGGAGGGAAATAATAAAAATAAGAGCAGAAATAAACGATATTGAAACAAAAAAGACAATAGAAAGGATCAATGAAACAAAGAGTTGGTTCTTCGAAAGAATTAACAAAATTGACAAACCCCTAGCCAGACTCACCAAGAAAAGAAGAGAGAAATCGCAAATTAATAAAATCAGGAATGACAGAGGAGAAATCACAACAGATACCAATGAAATACAAGAGATCATAAGAGAATACTATGAAAAACTATATGCCAACAAATTGAACAACCTGGAAGAAATGGACAAATTCCTAGACTCCTACAATCTCCCCAAACTGAATCAGGAAGAAATGGAGAATCTGAATAGACCAATCACAAGTAAGGAAATAGAAACGGTAATCAAAAACCTCCCCAAAAACAAGAGTCCAGGACCAGACGGCTTCTCTGGAGAATTCTACCAAACATTCAAAGAAGACCTATTCTCCTCAAACTGTTCCAGAAAATTGAGAAAGATGGAGAACTCCCTAACACATTCTATGAAGCCAACATCACTCTGATCCCCAAACCTGACAAGGACAACACAAAGAAGGAGAACTACAGGCCGATATCACTGATGAACATAGATGCAAAAATCCTCAACAAAATTTTGGCAAACCGATTACAGCAATACATCAAAAAGATTATACACCATGATCAAGTGGGATTTATACCAGGGACACAGGGATGGTTCAACATCCGCAAGTCAATCAACGTGATACACTACATTAACAAAATGAAAACCAAAAACCACATGATCATCTCAATAGATGCAGAGAAAGCATTCGACAAGATCCAACACCCATTTATGATAAAAACCCTCAGTAAAATGGGTATAGAAGGAAAGTACCTCAACATAATAAAGGCCATATATGATAGACCCACAGCCAACATCATACTCAATGGACAAAAGCTGAAAGCCATCCCTCTGAGGACAGGAACAAGACAAGGGTGCCCACTTTCACCACTCCTATTCAACATAGTTCTGGAGGTGCTGGCCAGAGCAATTCGGCAGGAAAAAGAAATAAAAGGAATCCAAATAGGTAACGAAGAAGTAAAACTCTCGTTGTTTGCAGACGACATGATCTTATACATAGAAAACCCCAAAGAATCCACAGAAAAACTATTAGAAATAATCAACAACTACAGCAAAGTAGCAGGGTATAAAATTAACGTGCATAAATCAGTAGCATTTCTATACACTAACAATAAACTAACAGAAAAAGAACTCAAGCACTCTATCCCATTCACAATCGCAACGAAAAGAATAAAATACCTTGGGATAAACTTAACCAAGGAAGTGAAGGATCTATACAATGAAAACTACAAGACTCTCTTGAAAGAAATAGGCGATGACATAAAGAGATGGAAAGACATCCCTTGCACATGGATTGGAAGAATAAACATAGTTAAAATGTCCATACTACCTAAAGCAATATACAGATTCAATGCTATCCCAATCAGAATCCCAAGAACATTCTTCACAGAAATTGAACAAACAATCCTAAAATTCATATGGGGCAACAAAAGACCGCGAATTGCTAAAGCAATCCTGAGCAAGAAAAACAAAGCTGGCGGAATCACAATCCCCGATTTCAAAACATACTACAAAGCTACAGTGATCAAAACAGCATGGTACTGGTACAAAAACAGGTCCACAGATCAATGGAACAGAATTGAAAGCCCAGAGATAAAACCACACATCTATGGACAGCTAATCTTCGACAAAGGAGCAGAGGGCCTACAATGGAGAAAAGAAAGTCTCTTCAACAAATGGTGCTGGGAAAACTGGACAGCCACATGCAAAAGATTGAAAATTGACCATTCTTTTTCACCACACACCAAAATAAACTCAAAATGGATCAAAGACCTAAAGATTAGGCCTGAGACAATAAGTCTTTTGGAAGAGAATATAGGCAGTACACTCTTTGACATCAGTTTCAAAAGAATCTTTTCGGACACTGTAACTCCTCAGTTGAGGGAAACAATAGAAAGAATAAACAAATGGGACTTCATCAGACTAAAGAGCTTCTTCAGGGCAAGGGAAAACAGGATTGAAACAAAAAAACAGCTCACTAATTGGGAAAAAATATTTACAAGCCACTTATCCGACAAAGGGTTAATCTCCATAATATACAAAGAACTCACACTGCTTAACAACAAAAAAACAAACAACCCGATCAAAAAATGGGCAGAGGACATGAACAGACATTTCTCAAAAGAAGATATGAATATGGCCAATAGACACATGAAAAGATGTTCATCATCGCTAATCATCAGGGAAATGCAAATCAAAACTACACTAAGATATCACCTTACCCCCGTTAGATTGGCAAAAACATCCAAAACCAAGAACGACAAATGTTGGAGAGGTTGTGGAGAAAGAGGAACCCTCATACACTGTTGGTGGGAATGCAAACTGGTACAGCCACTATGGAAAACAGTATGGAGATTTCTCAAAAAGTTAAAAATAGAAATACCCTATGACCCAGCCATCCCATTACTGGGTATCTATCCTAAGAACCTGATATCAGATATCTCAAGAGTCCGTTGCACCCCTATGTTCATTGCAGCATTATTTACAATAGCCAAGACGTGGAACCAGCCTACATGCCCAGAAACTAATGATTGGATAAAGAAGATGTGGTATATATACACAATGGAATACTACTCAGCCATAAAAAAAGACGAAATTGGCCCATTCACAACAATGTGGATGGACCTCGAGGGTATTATGTTAAGCGAAATAAGTCAGTCAGAGAAAGACGAACTCTATATGACTCCACTCATAGGTGGAAATTAGTATATTGAGAAGGAGATCTGATTGGTGGTTACCAGGGAAAAGGGGGGGTGGGGGGAGGGTACGGAGGGGGAAGTGGTGTACCCACAACATGACTAACAAAAATGTACAACTGAAATCTCACAAGGTTGTAATCTATCATAACATTAATAAAAAAAAAAAAAAAAAGTTAGTACATTACCTTCTAGCATAAAGTATTGCCATCAAAAAGTGTGAACACAATCCACTTCCCCTTTCCTTATAACTGACATGGATTTTTTGTCTAGATCTTCATTGAGTTTCTCTTTTTAAAAAAATCCAATAGTTTTATAACATTGTGTCTCAATTTTGAGCGCTGTGGGCTGCTTTTTCCAGGTGTGTACAAGTGAGCTTTTATTTGAATTTCAATTCTTAGTATTCATTGTGTTTCATAGCTTTGTTTTTCTTCTTTGAAGATCTATTATAGATATTCTCTGTGTATTTTCTCTGTCACTTTTTCCTTCAAAATCCCTTTGTATCTTTCTTCATTTCAGTCTTCAAGATGGGTTTGGAAATTCCATACAAATGTTAAAATCAGCTTCTAAGCATCCGCTAATCAGCGTACTGGGATTTTGATTGCGATTGCATTGAATCTTTAGAGTGATTGACAGAGAATGGGCATCTTAGCGATACTGAGCGCGCCGGTCCACGAAAGGGGTGTGTCTCCATTCCTTTAGATCTTCCCTGATTTGTCCTTCTGCAACAGTGCAGCTTTGCAGGCAGAGTTCTTCCACAGTTTTGTATATTTTTCTCTGAGCATCTTATGTTTTTGATGCCTTTGTAAATGGAACTGCTCTCATTTAAACTTAATTATGTCGTAGTTTGTTGCTAGTATACCAAATACAGTTAATTTGAGTACACTGACCTTATATGTCACGTCCCTGTTAAATTCACTTGTTAGTTTCTTGAGTTGTTTTGAGTGTAGAAGCCCAAATTTCTGTCTAGTTGTCACCTCAAGTGAGTAACTGATGATTTATTTTCATGCTCTCTTTCTTCAGTGAGCCAGCCCCCTAGCTCCCTCTCCAGACTAGGCAGCTTTGGTGGGGCTCTCAGATTGTGGAGTAAGGAACCGTCTTTTAGGGGACTGTGTCCTCATTTGAATCACAGATACCTGCATCTAAAGAAAAGCTCCAGAAGCTCAGTCTCATTCATATAAATAAAGCACAGGGAGAAATATAGTGTACAAACCAGTGGACAAATGTCTAGAAAAATATTAAAAAGTAAACACATCAGTGATTTTGTTGAGAACCTCCACTAGGAGGTGGCTCCCTTAGTGCAGAGAGTTTTGTGTGTGTTGCTCTCCGCTGTTACCCCTGCACCTTTAACAGTGTCGCCACGTAATAAATGCTCAATGAATACTTTTTAAATGAATGAGTGAAGATTTTGGCATTTGGAAGGATCAATGAAAGGAGACTCACTTTTCAGGAAAAACGCTTGACCCCCGTTTCCACACAGAAACACCTGACAGGAAGTCAATACTGCTCTCTGCTGTGGTCATGCCACGGTTTCCACCAAGCACCTTGTCTTGTGAAGGACCTGCTGCACTCCTCTAGGTTGCCTGTCTGTCTTTGCAGTGTATATGGATTTGAAATCTCCTATCAAAAGAAAACATGAGTGAGGACTAAGGTCCTATTGTAAATAGGGGCAGAATCAGCACACACTTGTTTTGCTGCGTGGATGACACCCGTGTCATGGAGCGCGAGTCTGAAGACAAACGTGCAGACTGTGCCAAATAGCACATTGCAGCTACGACAGCGGATGTGACCACGAAGCACGTATTGTGTTCTTTTTACTTTTATTTACGTGGAGTCCGCCAAACTCCCGGTTTCACCTCTTTGTTCTTTTCCTTGGACGACATTCATAGTCTTAGGTGATTTGCTCATGAACTAAGGAGGCATCTAGGAATAAATCAGGCAGTGAATAATGAACCATTTACGGAGAAGTGATAAGACCATGTGGTGTGTCCTGCAGGAACAGGACAGGTACACTTGTCTAGAAAGTGAAGACAAAATCTCAAGGGAGCCACAATCACGCTGAATTTTTAATGCAGGGAGATGTAACTTTATTTTGTTACAGAAATATAGCAGGGTACAGAAAAGCCCTAGAAAAAAGAAGTCAGGAGAATGATTTCACCACTGGTCAGGTTGAAGGGTAAACTCGGTTAAGCGTAAGTGCTCGGGACCACATCTGTCTCCTGCAACAGCGTGACCCGGTTCCCTAATGGAATCCTGAGGCCCAATTCAGTCAAGTGACCTCAAGCACACTCCCTGTTTCCGAAAGGTCAGCATAACAGTGGGGTCTATATCTGTGAGAACAGAGGTAGACAGACGGTGGTCACAGGGCAGAGATTCAGCAGCAAGAGGAGGGGCAGCACACAGGGCGGGGGCAGGTGGAGATGACACAGGTGGGGCGGTAGCAAGTGGTGTGGCAGGAGACCCGGCCACAGACTGGGCGCAGACAGCAGGAGGGGTGGCAGCAGCTGGAGCTGCAGCAGCTAGAACTGGAGCAAGAGGGCTGGCAGCAGCTGGAGATACAGCACTGGGGCTGGCAGCAGTTGGACACACTGCAGCTGGGGCGGCAGCAGCTGGAGATGTAGCACCGGGGCCTGCAGCAGCTGGACACATCACAGCTGGGGCGGCAGCAGCTGGACACACTGCAGCTGGGGCGGCAGCAGGTAGAGCCACAGCTACTGGATCCACTGCAAGAAGGGCGGCAGCAGCTGGAGATACTGCAGCTGGGGCGGCAGCAGCTGGAGCCGCAGCAGCTAGAACTGGAGCAAGAGGGCTGGCAGCAGCTGGAGATGCAGCACTGGGGCCTGCAGCAGCTGGACACACTGCAGCTGGGGCGGAGGTAGGTGGTCCTGCAGCACGTGATCTGACAGCAGCTGGGGCGGCAGCAGCTCTCCTGGCCACAGCCCTGGTCAGAGCAGATGGAGCCACAACAGGAGCTGACCATGGTGTCAGTGGAAGGCGTGGGATTCCCCAAGTGGGTAGGAGTGGGTTTCACAAGAGTGGTTTCCTGAGTTTGAGAGTCTCCCATCCCGCTCCCCTTTTATACTCCACTGAGTAGCTGATGTTACCATGAGTAACAGGCTTTCCTTGTTTTTCCTGCTGGGAAGTCAATTAATATTACTGAGTTAATAATTGTGTTTATCCGGTTAAACATGCCAACATCTAAGAAAAGCTTCATTTCCTTCTTCTGCAGCGATGCACTGAATCTTGGTAAGCCAGGGGAAACCACTTTCGTGTTTCCTCTTCTGCCTAATGTGTCTTCCAAGTTGGGAATATCACATGATATTCTATTACAGAGTTCTTACATGTGTCAATTTTTCCTTTTCTTTATAGGACTCCGTGATAATACTTTGAGGATGCATATCAGAAGGCCAAGTCTCTTTTTGTGTCAAAGTGGAGAAAAGCCTGCTGCTGTCAGGTGGAGCGCTGAGAAGGAAATAGGAGGACTGACACATTACTGCTGTTACGTGTACACAATGGGGGGAATCTGTGATCTGGGAGGACTCTCCTCAGAGTTAGTGTTTAATCACTCCTTTTCAATGGATCAACTTTCCGTACAAACAGAAACATTTTCCCCCAGGAATCTTCACGTATAGTATGCTCAGCATGAGTGGGTTTGACCTACCTTTTGACAGGCCAACATATGCAATGCATTCTACGTTATATAGGAGGTTTCATTTACAGCCATTTTTTTTCTTTCCTCTTTCAGTAATTTGAATTCAAGCCATTCTGCTTAGGTAAAGGGCATATAAACAGATAAGCCTTACTCTTTGTCCTATAGGCACTGAAATAAGATATATAAAAAATGAAAAATTTGGGCAACTATTCAAAGCGTCAAAGGATTAGGATACCTAAATCCAAGTATCTAAGTCCCATATGCTTTCCGGGAGAAATGAGATAATATAAACAGCTGCTGTTGGTGAGCGCTGCCACGCGCCAGACCTTCTGCTGGATGCTTTGTGATCATGGTCCTGCCTTTCCTCTCAGAGAACAGCGCGCTCCTCATCATCCTCTAAGAGTCACAGAGCAGTGAGTGAAGGTTGCTCGATGCTGTAATCGTCTACAAAGTGTGAGCAATGCCAATTCCACTCCTCGGACTGTGCCGTCTCTCCTTCGAGCTTTCCTTCTCTCACGTCAAATAGGGAATTTCTTGCTTTTCCTTTAAGTCCCGGCCCAGACGCCTCCTCCTCTCTTACGTTTTCCTTGACATACAGTTCTTTAAACCTCCTTTGCACCTCCTGCACATTGCGGAGCACTCGAACTTCACACACCTGACTCTAACCTAAATGTGTTTGCCTGTCTGCCTACAGCTGGATGGTAGACACCTGAAGCGGACATTTGAATCATATGTCAGTATCATCATGCGTGGAGTGGAGGATACCGTCATTGTTTTCTTTTCATTTCAGGAATCTCTTTTTAAATATTATTTTTTTTTCTTTTGAGGAAGATTAGCCCCGAGCTCACATCTGCTGCCAATGCTCTTCTTTTTGCTGAGGAAGATTGGACCTGAGCTAACATCCATGCTCGTCTTCCTCTATTTTAAACGTGGCATGCCTGCCACAGCATGGCTTGATAAGCGGTGCGTAGGTCCACATCCAGGATCGGAACCAGTGAACTTGGGGCCAATGAAGCTGAGTGTGCAGACTTAACCACTATACCACTGATCGCCCCCTTAAATTTTGTTTTGTTTTGCACATTATCTTTGGTTTCAAAATAAATTGTTCGGAGGGAAGCATATTTAAGGAAATCTTGCTTCCATTCCTGTGCCTTCCATGTATGCTCCCCCTCCCCCACAGGCAGTCATATTTATAGTCTAAGGTTTGCCTTCCCGTTGCTATTGTAAATATAAATGCGTTTCTTTTTGCACATTTATGCCTCCTTTGTTTCGTAGATAAATGGTAGTGTAACATATACGTTGCTCCAACTTGCTTGTATTCGCTTCATAATTAATCCCAGAGCTCAATTCACAGAAGTGTGTTCAGACATTCTTCATTCCATTTTCAGCCGCAAAGTAGTCCATTCTGTGGATATCACAGAGCTTATTTGGCCAGTGCCCTAGTGGTGGAGATTTGGGTTGTTTCCAGGCTTTCACTATTAAAATAATATTGTGCACCTGAAAACAAGGAGATATTTTGGAGAGGAGGAAGGTCTGAGAGTTTGATGCATGTCTATAAAGTCCACCTTATTGATTTTGTTTAATCACTTCATATTCTTATTACTTTTTCTCCTCACGTTCTCTCTGTAAATACCAAGTGCGTAAAGTCTTCAATTACTGGTTTGTTTCTTTTCTCGCACCACCTGTAGTTTCTGTTTCGGAAGTTGGCTGTGTAGTTACATTTCCAGTGTAGCCTGTACCGTAACAAAGTATCCTACTCGTCTCCTGTGATGCTTTTTGTATGATTGGAACTTGTTTGAGCTCAAAATTGGGACCCCTGCTTTCTTTTATTTGCGTTTTCTATGATACCTCTCCCTCTTACTTTTAATGCTGTGAAGCTGGCTGTTTTAGTTGTGTCTCTTGTTGCAGCATGGCGGTGGGTGTTTACTTTTTAGCCAATCTCTGAATCTTTCTCTTTTTACTGGTGAGTTGAGCCTATTACACGTATTGGTGAAACCATCGGTCAATATGTTTGGCTTTAGTCATACGGTTTAATTATATATAATGCTACACAAACGTAATATAATAAACAGGGATATATATAATGAATAGTGATATAAAACATACATGTGTAACATGTATCACTATCATATAAACGTCTTCATATAATACCCGATGAGTCTGACTTTTTCGCTTTTGTCAGTTGATTCTCTACTTTCAGAAACACTGAAATTACCTGCTTACTTCTTCCTCCCCCACTCCTTCAGCTTCATAATGAAACTCCCCATTAATTCCCATAAGCAATCAGCAACATTTTCTACTTTATGTGCTCTCTCTTCTTTTCCTCCAGTTTTTGGTAACTGTCCTACATCTGCATGGTCAGTAGGTGGCCACTGCACATCATATCGCCTCTCTCCTGTTCCACACTCAATTTGAGTTCTATGAATAAATGGATGCATATTATATGCACCTACATCCGCATGCACGTGTGTATATAGAACGCCCTCTGCTAGTCCTCGTGTAGATGTCCCTCCAGTATCTTCAGTCATTTTGGTTGGTTGGAGCTCGTTCACGAGTAAATTCCTCAGGACAGGCCCCTGGGCAGAACATTCACTGAGGTCTTTCGTGTTCACAGGAGTTTATTTGTGGCCTTTATAGCTGGAGTTCAGTTGGGCTAGATAGAAAATCCTTGGTTCGTGTTTTCTTTCTTGAGTGTCTTTAAAATGTCAGTCCATTGGCTTCTGACGTGAGTATTGCCATCAAAATGTGTGAACACAACCCACTTGCCTTTTCCTTGTAACTGGCGGATTTTTAGCCTAGATCTTTAAAGACTTTTTTCTTTTCCTTCAAAATACAATAGTTTTAAATGTTGTGTCTCAACTTTAAGCACTGTGGGCTAATTTTTCAGGTGTGTGCCAGTGGACTTTTATTTGAATTATAGTTCTTAGTATTAATTCCGTTTCATAGCTTAGTTTTTCTTCTTTGAATATCTATTATAGATGTTCTCTGCCTATTTTCTACGTCGCTTTTTCCTGCAAAACCCTTTACATCTTTCTTCATGTCATTTTTTTCAAGATTGCTTTGGAAATGCTGGGTCCTTTGCATTTCTATATAAATTTTAAAATCAGCTTCTAAGAATCTACTGAAAAGCGTCGGGAGATTTTGATTGAGAGTGCATCAAATCTTCAGATATATCAAAAGAGAACTGCCGTCTTAACATTGAGCACGCCAAGCAGGAACAGGGCATATATCTCCATTTCTCTAGAACTTCCCCAATTTCTCCTTCTAAAAGTTGGCAGCTTTGGGAGCAGAGGCCTTCCACCTTTTTCTATATTTTTCCTCCAGCATCTAATGTTTTTGATGCCTTTGTCACTGGAATTTCTCACATTTAAATTTAGCTATGTCGTTGTTTGTTGCTAGTATATGAAATACAGTTAATTTGAGTACACTGACCTTATGTGTCACGTCCCTGTTAAATTCACTTGTTAGTTTCAGGAGTTGTTTTGAGTGTGGGAGCCCAACTTTCTGTCTAGCTCTCACCTCAAGTGAGTAACTGATGATTTATCTTCATTCCCTTTTTCTTCAGTGAGCCGGCCCTCTAGCTCCTCTCCAGACATGCAGCTTTACTGGGGGTCTCAGGTTGTGGAGTAAGGGACATCATTAGTAAAACCGTCCTTTAGAGGACCTTGTCCCCGTTTGAATCACAGATACCTGCATCTAAAGAAAAGCTCCAAAAGTCAATCTTATTCATATAAGTAAAAGCACAGGAAAAGATACTGTGTACAAACCAGAGCAGACAAATGTCTAGAAAAATATTGAAAAGTAAACACATCAGTGACTTTTGTTGAGAACCTCCACTAGGGTGTTGGCTCCCTTAGTGCAGAGAGTTTTGTGTGTGTTACTCTCCGCTGTTACCGCTGCACCTTTAACAGTGTCGCCACGTAATAAATGCTCAATGAATACTTTTTAAATGAATGAGTGAAGATTTTGGCATTTGGAAGGATCAATGAAAGGAGACTCACTTTTCAGGAAAAACGCTTGACCCCCGTTTCCACACAGAAACACCTGACAGGAAGTCAATACTGCTCTCTGCTGTGGTCATGCCACGGTTTCCACCAAGCACCTTGTCTTGTGAAGGACCTGCTGCACTCCTCTAGGTTGCCTGTCTGTCTTTGCAGTGTATATGGATTTGAAATCTCCTATCAAAAGAAAACATGAGTGAGGACTAAGGTCCTATTGTAAATAGGGGCAGAATCAGCACACACTTGTTTTGCTGCGTGGATGACACCCGTGTCATGGAGCGCGAGTCTGAAGACAAACGTGCAGACTGTGCCAAATAGCACATTGCAGCTACGACAGCGGATGTGACCACGAAGCACGTATTGTGTTCTTTTTACTTTTATTTACGTGGAGTCCGCCAAACTCCCGGTTTCACCTCTTTGTTCTTTTCCTTGGACGCATTCATAGTCTTAGGTGATTTGCTCATGAACTAAGGAGGCATCTAGGAATAAATCAGGCAGTGAATAATGAACCATTTACGGAGAAGTGATAAGACCATGTGGTGTGTCCTGCAGGAGCAGGACAGATACACTTGTCTAGAAAGTGAAGACAAAATCTCAAGGGAGCCACAATCACACTGAACTTTTAATGCAGGGAGATGTAACTTTATTTTGTTACAGAAATATAGCAGGGTACAGAAAAGCCCTAGAAAAAAGAAGTCAGGAGAATGATTTCACCACTGGTCAGGTTGAAGGGTAAACTCGGTTAAGCGTAAGTGCTCGGGACCACATCTGTCTCCTGCAACAGCGTGACCCGGTTCCCTAATGGAATCCTGAGGCCCAATTCAGTCAAGTGACCTCAACCACACTCCCTGTTTCCGAAAGGTCAGCATAACAGTGGGGTCTATATCTGTGAGAACAGAGGTAGACAGACGGTGGTCACAGGGCAGAGATTCAGCAGCAAGAGGAGGGGCAGCACACAGGGCGGGGGCAGGTGGAGATGACACAGGTGGGGCGGTAGCAAGTGGTGTGGCAGGAGACCCGGCCACAGACTGGGCGCAGACAGCAGGAGGGGTGGCAGCAGCTGGAGCTGCAGCAGCTAGAACTGGAGCAAGAGGGCTGGCAGCAGCTGGAGATACAGCACTGGGGCCGGCAGCAGCTGGACACACTGCAGCTGGGGCGGCAGCAGCTAGAGATGCAGCAGCTGGGGCGGCAGCAGCTGGAGACACTGCAGCTGGGGCGGCAGCAGCTGGAGCCGCAGCAGCTAGAACTGGAGCAAGAGGGCTGGCAGCAGCTGGAGATGCAGCACTGGGGCCTGCAGCAGCTGGACACACTGCAGCTGGGGCGGAGGCAGGTGGTCCTGCAGCACGTGATCTGACAGCAGCTGGGGCGGCAGCAGCTCTCCTGGCCACAGCCCTGGTCAGAGCAGATGGAGCCACAACAGGAGCTGACCATGGTGTCAGTGGAAGGCGTGGGATTCCCCAAGTGGGTAGGAGTGGGTTTCACAAGAGTGGTTTCCTGAGTTTGAGAGTCTCCCATCCCGCTCCCCTTTTATACTCCACTGAGTAGCTGATGTTACCATGAGTAACAGGCTTTCCTTGTTTTTCCTGCTGGGAAGTCAATTAATATAACTGAGTTAATAATTGTGTTTATCAGGTTAAACATGCCAACATCTAAGAAAAGCTTCATTTCCTTCTTCTGCAGCGAGGCACTGAATCTTGGTAAGCCAGGGGAAACCGCTTTCGTGTTTCCTCTTCTGCCTAATGTGTCTTCCAAGTTGGGAATATCACATGATATTCTATTACAGAGTTCTTACATGTGTCAATTTTTCCTTTTCTTTATAGGACTCCGTGATAATACTTTGAGGATGCATATCAGAAGGCCAAGTCTCTTTTTGTGTCAAAGTGGAGAAAAGCCTGCTGCTGTCAGGTGGAGCGCTGAGAAGGAAATAGGAGGACTGACACATTACTGCTGTTACGTGTACACAATGGGGGGAATCTGTGATCTGGGGGGACTCTCCTCAGAGTTAGTGTTTAATCACTCCTTTTCAATGGATCAACTTTCCGTACAAACAGAAACATTTTCCCCCAGGAATCTTCACGTATAGTATGCTCAGCATGAGTGGGTTTGACCTACCTTTTGACAGGCCAACATATGCAATGCATTCTACGTTATATAGGAGGTTTCATTTACAGCCATTTTTTTTCTTTCCTCTTTCAGTAATTTGAATTCAAGCCATTCTGCTTAGGTAAAGGGCATATAAACAGATAAGCCTTACTCTTTGTCCTATAGGCACTGAAATAAGATATATAAAGAATGAAAAATTTGGGCAACTATTCAAAGCGTCAAAGGATTAGGATACCTAAATCCAAGTATCTAAGTCCCATATGCTTTCCGGGAGAAATGAGATAATATAAACAGCTGCTGTTGGTGAGCGCTGCCACGCGCCAGACCTTCTGCTGGATGCTTTGTGATCATGGTCCTGCCTTTCCTCTCAGAGAACAGCGCGCTCCTCATCATCCTCTAAGAGTCACAGAGCAGTGAGTGAAGGTTGCTCGATGCTGTAATCGTCTACAAAGTGTGAGCAATGCCAATTCCACTCCTCGGACTGTGCCGTCTCTCCTTCGAGCTTTCCTTCTCTCACGTCAAATAGGGAATTTCTTGCTTTTCCTTTAAGTCCCGGCCCAGACGCCTCCTCCTCTCTTACGTTTTCCTTGACATACAGTTCTTTAAACCTCCTTTGCACCTCCTGCACATTGCGGAGCACTCGAACTTCACACACCTGACTCTAACCTAAATGTGTTTGCCTGTCTGCCTACAGCTGGATGGTAAACACCTGAAGCGGACATTTGAATCATATGTCAGTATCATCATGCGTGGAGTGGAGGATACCGTCATTGTTTTCTTTTCATTTCAGGAATCTCTTTTTAAATATTATTTTTTTTCTTTTGAGGAAGATTAGCCCCGAGCTCACATCTGCTGCCAATGCTCTTCTTTTTGCTGAGGAAGATTGGCCCTGAGCTAACATCCATGCTCGTCTTCCTCTATTTTAAACGTGGCATGCCTGCCACAGCATGGCTTGATAAGCGGTGCGTAGGTCCACATCCAGGATCGGAACCAGTGAACTTGGGGCCAATGAAGCTGAGTGTGCAGACTTAACCACTATACCACTGATCGCCCCCTTAAATTTTGTTTTGTTTTGCACATTATCTTTGGTTTCAAAGTAAATTGTTCGGAGGGAAGCATATTTAAGGAAATCTTGCTTCCATTCCTGTGCCTTCCATGTATGCTCCCCCTCCCCCACAGGCAGTCATATTTATAGTCTAAGGTTTGCCTTCCCGTTGCTATTGTAAATATAAATGCGTTTCTTTTTGCACATTTATGCCTCCTTTGTTTCGTAGATAAATGGTAGTGTAACATATACGTTGCTCCAACTTGCTTGTATTCGCTTCATAATTAATCCCAGAGCTCAATTCACAGAAGTGTGTTCAGACATTCTTCATTCCATTTTCAGCCGCAAAAGTAGTCCATTCTGTGGATATCACAGAGCTTATTTGGCCAGTGCCCTAGTGGTGGAGATTTGGGTTGTTTCCAGGCTTTCACTATTAAAATAATATTGTGCACCTGAAAACAAGGAGATATTTTGGAGAGGAGGAAGGTCTGAGAGTTTGATGCATGTCTATAAAGTCCACCTTATTGATTTTGTTTAATCACTTCATATTCTTATTACTTTTTCTCCTCACGTTCTCTCTGTAAATACCAAGTGCGTAAAGTCTTCAATTACTGGTTTGTTCTCTTTTCTCGCACCACCTGTAGTTTCTGTTTCGGAAGTTGGCTGTGTAGTTACATTTCCAGTGTAGCCTGTACCGTAACAAAGTATCCTACTCGTCTCCTGTGATGCTTTTTGTATGATTGGAACTTGTTTGAGCTCAAAATTGGGACCCCTGCTTTCTTTTATTTGCGTTTTCTATGATACCTCTCCCTCTTACTTTTAATGCTGTGAAGCTGGCTGTTTTAGTTGTGTCTCTTGTTGCAGCATGGCGGTGGGTGTTTACTTTTTAGCCAATCTCTGAATCTTTCTCTTTTTACTGGTGAGTTGAGCCTATTACACGTATTGGTGAAACCATCGGTCAATATGTTTGGCTTTAGTCATACGGTTTAATTATATATAATGCTACACAAACGTAATATAATAAACAGGGATATATATAATGAATAGTGATATAAAACATACATGTGTAACATGTATCACTATCATATAAACGTCTTCATATAATACCCGATGAGTCTGACTTTTTCGCTTTTGTCAGTTGATTCTCTACTTTCAGAAACACTGAAATTACCTGCTTACTTCTTCCTCCCCCACTCCTTCAGCTTCATAATGAAACTCCCCATTAATTCCCATAAGCAATCAGCAACATTTTCTACTTTATGTGCTCTCTCTTCTTTTCCTCCAGTTTTTGGTAACTGTCCTACATCTGCATGGTCAGTAGGTGGCCACTGCACATCATATCGCCTCTCTCCTGTTCCACACTCAATTTGAGTTCTATGAATAAATGGATGCATATTATATGCACCTACATCCGCATGCACGTGTGTATATAGAACGCCCTCTGCTAGTCCTCGTGTAGATGTCCCTCCAGTATCTTCAGTCATTTTGGTTGGTTGGAGCTCGTTCACGAGTAAATTCCTCTGGACAGGCCCCTGGGCAGAACACTCACTGAGGTCTTTCGTGTTCACAGGAGTTTATTTGTGGCCTTTATAGCTGGAGTTCAGTTGGGCTAGATAGAAAATCCTTGGTTCATGTTTTCTTTCTTGAGTGTCTTTAAAATGTCAGTCCATTGGCTTCTGACGTGAGTATTGCCATCAAAATGTGTGAACACAACCCACTTGCCTTTTCCTTGTAACTGGCGGATTTTTAGCCTAGATCTTTAAAGACTTTTTTCTTTTCCTTCAAAATACAATAGTTTTAAATGTTGTGTCTCAACTTTAAGCACTGTGGGCTAATTTTTCAGGTGTGTGCCAGTGGACTTTTATTTGAATTATAGTTCTTAGTATTAATTCCGTTTCATAGCTTAGTTTTTCTTCTTTGAATATCTATTATAGATGTTCTCTGCCTATTTTCTACGTCGCTTTTTCCTGCAAAACCCTTTACATCTTTCTTCATGTCATTTTTTTCAAGATTGCTTTGGAAATGCTGGGTCCTTTGCATTTCTATATAAATTTTAAAATCAGCTTCTAAGAATCTACTGAAAAGCGTCGGGAGATTTTGATTGAGAGTGCATCAAATCTTTAGATATATCAAAAGAGAACTGCTGTCTTAACATTGAGCACGCCAAGCCAGGAACAGGGCATATATCTCCATTTCTCTAACTTCCCCAATTTCTCCTTCTAAAAGTTGGCAGCTTTGGGAGCAGAGGCCTTCCACCTTTTTGATATTTTTCCTCCAGCATCTAATGTTTTTGATGCCTTTGTCACTGGAATTTCTCACGTTTAAATTTAGCTATGTCGTTGTTTGTTGCTAGTATATAAAATACAGTTAATTTGTGTACACTGACCTTATGTGTCACGTCCCTGTTAAATTCACTTGTTAGTTTCAGGAGTTGTTTTGAGTGTGGGAGCCCAACTTTCTGTCTAGCTCTCACCTCAAGTGAGTAACTGATGATTTATCTTCATTCCCTTTTTCTTCAGTGAGCCGGCCCTCTAGCTCCTCTCCAGACATGCAGCTTTACTGGGGGTCTCAGGTTGTGGAGTAAGGGACATCATTAGTAAAACCGTCCTTTAGAGGACCTTGTGCCTGTTTGAATCACAGATACCTGCATCTAAAGAAAAGCTCCAAAAGTCAATCTTATTCATATAAGTAAAAGCACAGGAAAAGATACTGTGTACAAACCAGAGCAGACAAATGTCTAGAAAAATATTGAAAAGTAAACACATCAGTGACTTTTGTTGAGAACCTCCACTAGGGTGTCGGCTCCCTTAGTGCAGAGAGTTTTTGTGTGTTGCTGTCTGCTGTTACCGCCGCACCTTTAACAGTGTCGCCACGTAATAAATGCTCAATGAATACTTTTTAAATGAATGAGTGAAGATTTTGGCATTGGAAGGATCAATGAAAGCAGACTCACTTTTCAGGAAAAAGACTTGACCCCCGTTTCCACACAGAAACACCTGACAGGAAGTCAATACTGCTCTCTGCTGTGGTCATGCCACGGTTTCCACCAAGCACCTTGTCTTGTGAAGGACCTGCTGCACTCCTCTAGGTTGCCTGTCTGCCCTTGCAGTGTATATGGATTTGAAATCTCCTACCAAAAGAAAAAATGCGTGAGGACTAAGGTCCTATTGTAAATAGGGGCAGAATCAGCACACACTTGTTTTGCTGCGTGGATGACACCCGTATCATGGAGCGCGAGTCTGAAGACAAACGTGCAGACTGTGCCAAATAGCACATTGCAGCTACGACAGCGGATGTGACCACGAAGCATGTATTGTGTTCTTTTTACTTTTATTTACGTGGAGTCCGCCAAACTCCCGGTTTCACCTCTTTGTTCTTTTCCTTGGACGCATTCATAGTCTTAGGTGATTTGCTCATGAACTAAGGAGGCATCTAGGAATAAATCAGGCAGTGAATAATGAACCATTTACGGAGAAGTGATAAGACCATGTGGTGTGTCCTGCAGGAGCAGGACAGGTACACTTCTCTAGAAAGTGAAGACAAAATCTCAAGGGAGCCACAATCACGCTGAATTTTTAATGCAGGGAGAAGTAACTTTATTTTGTTACAGAAATATAGCAGGGTACAGAAAAGCCCTAGAAAAAAGAAGTCAGGAGAATGATTTCACCACTGGTCAGGTTGAAGGGTAAACTCGGTTAAGCGTAAGTGCTCGGGACCACATCTGTCTCCTGCAACAGCGTGACCCGGTTCCCCAATGGAATCCTGAGGCCCAATTCAGTCAAGTGACCTCAAGCACACTCCCTGTTTCCGAAAGGTCAGCATAACAGTGGGGTCTATATCTGTGAGAACAGAGGTAGACAGACGGTGGTCACAGGGCAGAGATTCAGCAGCAAGAGGAGGGGCAGCACACAGGGCGGGGGCAGGTGGAGATGACACAGGTGGGGCGGTAGCAAGTGGTGTGGCAGGAGACCCGGCCACAGACTGGGCGCAGACAGCAGGAGGGGCGGCAGCAGCTGGAGCCGCAGCAGCTAGAACTGGAGCAAGAGGGCTGGCAGCAGCTGGAGATGCAGCAGCTGGGGCGGCAGCAGCTGGAGATGCCACAGCTGGGGCGGCAGCAGCTGGACACATCACAGCTGGGGCGGCAGCAGCTAGACACACTGAAGCTGGGGCGGCAGCAGCTGGAAATGCAGCAGCTGGGGTGGCTGCAGCTGGACACACTGCAGCTGGGGCGGCAGCAGCTGGAGCCACAGCTACTGGATCCACTGCAAGAAGGGTGGCAGCAGCTGGAGATGCAGCACTGGGGCCTGCAGCAGCTGGAGACACTGCAGCTGGGGCGGCAGCAGCTGGAGATGCAGCACTGGGGCCTGCAGCAGCTGGAGACACTGCAGCTGGGGCGGCAGCAGCTGGAGATGCAGCACTGGGGCCTACAACAGCTGGGCACACTGCAGGTGGGTTGGTAGCAGGTGGTCCTGCAGCAGGTGATCTGACAGCAGCTGGGGCGGCAGCAGGTCTCCTGGCCACAGCCCTGGTCAGAGCAGAGGGAGCCACAACAAGAGCTGACCATGGTGTCAGAGGGTGGAGATTCTGATACTAGTAAGAGAGTGAGCTTAATGAATTTGAAAATCCTTCTGCTGCTTGTCGTCTTTTATACTCTGCTGAGGCTGCTGTGTCCATTTCCTGGACCATTTCCTAGTTTATTTTCCTAAAGCAATATTAGTCATTGAGTTAAATCATTGTGTTTCTCTGGTTAAATATTCTAAGGTCAAGAAAAATAAGATTTCCTTTTCCTGGTGTTTTAAGATTTCTATTTGGTGTTTCTCAGAATTGCCTTTCTTATTTCCTTGTTTGTCAAGATGGCCCGTCATGTGGCCTCAGTCACTGGGATTTACCTGTGATCTGTGTATCCGTCCACAATGTTGTTTGGATGAATTGTTCTTATGATGCCAAGATCTCTTTTGATCTCAAACGAGAAGCAGAATTATAGCAGGCAAATAGAAAAGTGATCATCTCTGTGAGTTATTTATGTGCCACGAGGAAGACAGCCCATCAGTGAGTCATGAATACTCAGTGGACAGTGGACTCTCTGGCTGCTTCCAAGTGTGGGCTAAGCGCTACTTCCTGTGTTCAATTTGAAACCGTTAGCAATGACTCATTGTTTTTAAATACTAAAAGGTATGTGGAGCAAGCTTGAAGGGACTCTCACTGGCCCAATATGGGACAACTTGAGCACCAAAATGAACACTGGTAGTAATGGAGTTTAGCCCGTGAAAGAAAATAAGAATCCATGAGTCCATTCTGAGAATAATTAAATAAAGACATAAAAAAGGAAGATTAGAAATTTATCTATGGCAGTAGAATGTCAACTAATAATTGTAGAAGGAAAAATAGAGTTATAAAATCACCATTTACGACCCTCCTAATAAAACTTGATTCAAGTAAATAGCGTCAATGATGCTGTAACTATTGGGTGAAAGTTTGTTGGGGAACAGGGTATTTGCACACTTTCAAAATATTTCCCCATCAATTATTTATTAGTTTCAAAGGGAAACATGCTAACTTTACTGTGGAGAAACTTGGGAACACAGCCTTAACGATGGGGTGGAAGTTCACATCATTAACATTGGGACAAACAGACAGGTGTCTCCTTAAGTCAGACACTGAAAGAACACAGCGTTTCTGTAGTATTCCTATCAAAATCCTTCACCTGAATCTAATTGTGAGGAAACCTCAGACAGTCACAGCCTGAGGAATACTCCACATAATGACTGGCCTGTTCTCTTAAAAAATATCCGAATCATCTGATATAAAGACAGATAGAGGAACTGTTATAGATTTAGGGAAATGAAAGAGACACGATATCTAAATGCAATGCATGGGTATGGATAAGAATTTCTATAGGACAGTATTGTTACAGCTGGCAACATTTAAACATGAAATGTATACTAGATAATAGTACCTCATCAGCATTTAATTTAATTAATATCGGTGCTGTGGTCATGCAAGAAAACGTCCTTGCTCTTAGGATATAAGTCTATTATCTCTCTCTCCCCCCCTACCGCCACCTATATCTATCTATTGGAAAGAAAAATGGCAAAATGTTGAATCTAGGTGAAAGCTATATGGTATAAGGGAGTACTTTGTATTTCTCTTGGAACTATTCTGTAAGTTTGATAGTTTTTTCAAAAATAAAACGTTAAAAATGCACAAGGGGATTGGGATTGAAAAAACTTCCTAGTGTTAATATATTAAGAATGAGTAGTGTGTGTCTTTGGGGGGAAATACTGAAGTATATGATAAACTTTACCTTATAGGAGCTTCTACTATAGGGACACTTTTTAATGTTTCTAACTAATGCTGTAAATCTTTCATCTTTCCTGAATCCCTGACAATTAAGGACTTCTGGCAATACGGCTGATTAAGGCAATATGGACAAGTTTACCTTCTGACACAAGCAAATAGAAATGCTTGAAAAATATATTTTAAGTATTTCAATTACATAGCTGAACTTGAAAAAAGAGAAAAAACTCTCATTTTCCAGAAACAAGGCATTATAAGTGGTAATGGAGGCGCCTGTGAACATCTAAACCACAGCAGCATCGAGCTTTCTTTTTTTAATACATATATGAATATATTTTTTCTGCTTTATCTCCCCAAACGCCCCCTGTACACAGTTGTGTATCTTAGTTGCAGGTCCTTCTAGCTGTGGGATGTGGGACGCCGCCTCCACGTGGCCTGACGAGCGGTGCCATGTCCGCGCCCAGGATCCGAACCCTGGGCCGCAGCAGCGGAGCGCGCAAACTTAACCGCTCAGCCGCGGAGCCAGCCCCGCATCAAGCTTTCTAATTTACACTGTATGCATAGTGAAGGAATCTCGAGGAGAGAAACTATTACAAAATAGTGAATGTCCTTGAAGTCATCAGAAGCAGAAGCAAAAATCATAGCACACAGAAATAACTCCCATAATGATACTGGCTCAACACAAGGTTGACATGAGGGAAGCCATATTGTAGAAAAGAAAGCATACTGTAACTTTGAATGGCTTCTGATTAACTAACCCTGACTCACCAGCCCCTTTGAATCTGTGCTAGATAATTAAGGGTCTGTCTCCAGGGGATTTGCAGGCTCTGTAGATTTTATGGCCCCTCCCAACTGTGATAAGATGATAACTTTGTTCTTTTGAGTTCTCTAGGAATCTGATGACCCCTAGGCAGAGAGTCTATGATGATAGCCATGATCAGTTACAACTGAAAGATCAGCATATAGGGGCAGCGTTCCTCTGGTCTCTGATGCATATCCAGTTAAACAAAAGACCATTGGGGATTAAGACCAGGCGTCTGCCCCCACCCTGGAGATCTGATGGAGGCCCCACCAAGGGACCAGCTGCCCCACCAATAGACCAGGCCTGTAATCTTTGTTCTGTAAGAGGATTCTTTCGGACATTAGTTGGCCATCTTCTCTCTTGCTAGCAAGCTGTAATAAAAAACCATTTCTCTCCTACCACCTTTCCTCTTGACTGTTGGCATGTCTTGAAGTGGGGAGAACACCCCCCTCTAAGAAACCACAATAGACTGCATGGGACATTCACAGGGGAAAATTTTATAAAGTATACAAGAAAATAATCCACCATGAGTGGCACAGTGCCTATAGGAAAATGGAATATTCCCCCAAGAACTGACATAATTGTAGATTCTGAAGGAGACTGAATAAATTGGGGTTAAAAGAGGATCTTGAATCTGTGGCTTGAAGTCTTTTATCAGTTTTGTCAAATTGCCCACCAGACTCTCTCTGTTTATGGCTTCTGCCCTCTTCTCTCTTCTCTCATCCTGGGACTCCAGTTTCCGTGTACGTTAGTCCTTTTCAGTGTGCTCCACATGTGTCCTATGCTCTTCTCTTTACCTCTTTTTCTCTGCATTTCAATGTGCATATTTTCTGTTTCCAGTTTTCTCTTCCTCTCTTCTGTTCTGTCTAATCTATTAAACCCATTCATTGAATTCTGAATTTCAGTTTTTGAGTTTTTCAGTTCTAGGTTTTTCAGCGGACTTTTGGTTTTTTCGGTTTTTACAGATTCCAGTTCTCTGATGAAATTCACCATTTTTTACCTATTATTTCAAACACATTAATCATAGTTATTCTAAAGTTAGTGTTAACAGCTTTATATGGATCATCTTTGGGTCTATTTATATTGTCTTTTCTTTTTCTTGTTTTTAGTGATTTTTTTGCTTCTTTCCTTCTGACATCCCTGGTATTTTTTTTTAATTGAATTCTAGACATTATATATATGACAAATTGTAGAGGCTTTGGTAATTTCTTCTTCCACCAGAAAGGATTTAATATTCTTAGATGAGGGGCCCGCCACTCCTGCCTGCATTGGTCAATTCCCAATGTTTACCAACAACTATTTTCTCACTTTTATCCAACTCTCATAGTTACCCTCATTGAGGAGTTTGGTCTGATACCAGCTGCTTTGTCATAGCTGGAAATAGAATTCTGCCCTTTAATTTTTCAAGTAACCACTCTCTTTTGGGCCCTGCCCTCTACTAATTGTCTTCTTACTTCTCTAGCTATTCATTCTAGTCTCTTGTGATTGCTGCTGCTCCTCTTTCAACTGACAAATGTTGGAGTATCCAACAGCTCAGATCACAGACATCTTCTCTTTAGATACTTAACATCCTGTGACCCCTGGAATCCATATATAGACCATGGGATTAAGGCCCATTTTAGATTTGTAAGCACCTCTCTCATATATTGTGTTTTGCAACCTCTAAGATGACCCCCAATGATCTCTGCCTCCTGGCACTCATGTCCTTGTGTAATCTCCTCCCCTTGAGTGTGAGCTGAACATCTTGATTCACTTCAAATGAATGGAATATTGTGGTATCGAGGGTGTCAAACTTTCAAGATTAGATTATTATAGGAAGATTGTGGCTTCCATATTGGGTTTTCCTTCTGTTTCTCTCACTTTCTCAGATCACTCACTCCAGGGAAAGCCAGCTGCCATGTTGTATGAGCAAGCCATAAGGTGAAGAACTGAGGCCTCTTGCCAACAGCCATGTGAGTAAGCTGGGAAGTGGACTTTCCCCCTTGCATATGAATGCAGCCCTGACCAAAAGCTTGCCTGCGGCTTCATAAGAGACCATGACATGCCATTTCTGGATTTCTAACCTCAGAAAGTGTATGAGATAATAAACTTCTCGTTTTAAGCTGCTAAATTTTGCAATAATTTGTTATACAGCATTAGATAGCTAACATACACACCAACTCAGTATAAGTTTAATTCTTCTGAATTTTCCATGAAAGCAATCATATTATCTGCAAATGATTACAGGGGTTTTTTTCTGCCCAATTCTTCCACTTATATTCTTTTTCTTTAAATGTTTCTTTATTGTGAAAAAAAGCACTGATTGAGGCCCTCAAAAGAAATAGAAGAAAACATTTTTTATGCTGGGACCAACTGAAGGTGAAACCAGTTCTCATCTACCATCTCAAATCCATCAGCAGCTCTGTGCCTTGAGGAAAAATGCTCCTGCACACGTTAAATTTGTTTCTCCTTATCAATATTATTCATGTCGCAGAATTTGTGGAAGTTAAACACACTCATAGTTTAATACCACTATATTATTTATTAGCCCTATAACTCTTAAAATACACATTTAGTAAAAAGCTTTGTAAATATTTCTCCTATGTTCACCAGCATGAATTCATCAGAAATTTATTTTTACCTTTTTTCCCTAGGATTGAGTTCACAGGAATTAAGGAGTATTCTGAGTCTACCTAAGAACCAAAATAGTTCATTAATTGGCTTCTTATCAGTCCCCACATTCCTCGATGAATTTATTGATGAAGTGCTCTAGACCATGCTGTCAAAGACACAGCCCACAAAAGTCATTCAGATAGGGAAATTTGAATATTTTGCATTTTCTGCTATCCCCCAACTTCTCAGCACAACAGAATGCCTGAGAGACCCACACAGCTATACATCTGAAGGTGGATGGACTACCCCCAAGGAGGTGGTGGAGATGGATGAGCACTCTCTGGCTCCCCAGCAGCCCTATGTGTGTGTGAGACTGTTCTCCTAACTGGAGTGCCCATAGTACCACTGTGGCCCCAGGGGTGGAAGCATGACTTGATGGAACTCTGGGAACAGGTGACAGCAGCCCTGAGCCCCCATATGAACACTTTCCCATCTGATGGGAGAATCCACAGTGCCACCACACTCCCAGGGAGTGGCCCAGCCTCAGACCAGTGGGGAGGCCCCACTTGCAAAGCACAATGGCCATTGCAATCTAGGAAGAGGCAGCGGCAGATCTGTGCACCTGGGCAAAAGACTTCCCAGCTGCTGCAAACACTCATTGTAAGGCTGCTGCCCTAAAGGTGGGACCACATCCTGGTGAGACTGTGGGAGTGGGCAACAGCAGCCCTGAGCCCCCACATGACTACTTTCCCATCCCTTGAGAGAGCCCACAGTGCTGCTGTGGTCCCAAGGAGTGGCCTAGGCTTGGACCCCATGGGGAAGCCCCATCCATCAAGCACAGTGGCCAGAGCCACCTTAAGAGGAGGCAGCAGCAGATCTATGTGACCAGGTGAAAAATTTTCCAGCTGCCACAAACACCCATAGTACCACTGTGGCCCCCAAGGTGGGAGCACACCACAGCAGGACTGCAGGAACAGATGGCAGCAGACCTGAGCCCGCACATCATTGCTTCCCATCTGGTGGGAGAGGCCACAGTGCCACTGCAGTCCCAAGGAGTGGCCCAGGCTCAGACAAGCACAGCTACCAGGGATTGTGGCAGGTTCAGAACACACAGCTCCTGGCCCCACCACCCTCCTCCAGTGGTGGGCAGGTGGATTCTGTGATCAGATACTGCCACTATGTGAAGGCACAAATCCACTCCATCAAATAGTATGAAGAGGTATATTAATACTCCAGACCAGAAAGAAAAAGGAAACACCCAGAAATCAATACTGAAGGCACAGAAGTTTAGAGTCTAAATGACAAAGAATTCAAAATAGCTATCATAAAAACCTCAACTAGTTACAAGAATACTCAGAAAGACAAGACAATGAAATTAGGAATAAAATTAATCAACAGAGGGAATTCTTCACAAAAGAGATTGAAACTATACAGAAAAACCAATCAGAAATATTGGAGATGAAAAAAACCATGAACAACATAAAGAAAAAACTGTCCTTAAATAACACAGCTGATATTATGGAGGAAACTATTAGCAATTTGGAGGACAGAAATATAGAAATGCTCCAGATGGAGGAGGGGAAAGAGAGCTAAGACTAAAAAGAAACAAAGAAATTCTGCAAGAAATAGCCAACTCAATTAGGAAATCCAATGTAAGAACTACAGATATTCCAGAGGGGGAAGAGAGGGAGAAAGGAGTAGAGAGCTTGTTCAAAGAAATAATAGCTGAGAATTTCCAACACCTGGGAAAGGAGCTGGAATTATAAGTAAAAGGAGCTAATAGAACTCCTAACTACATTAATGTGAAAAAAACCTTCTCCAAGGCATATATTAGTAAAACTGGCAAAAGTTCATGACAAAGAAAAAATATTAAGGTCAGCAAGGCAGAAGAAAATAACCTACAAAGAAACTCCTATCAGGCTTTTGGCAGATTTCTCAGCCGAAACCTTAGAGGCTAGGACAGAGTGGAATGACATATTCAAAATTATGAAAGATGGAAAGATTCAGCCAAGAATACCCTATCCAATGAAAATATCCTTCAGATGTGATGGAGAAATAAAAAATTTCCCAGATAAACAAAAACTGAGGGAGTTCATTGCCACAAGACACCCCCTAGTAGAAATGATCAAGAAGGCCCTCTTATCTGAAAAAAAAAAAAAAAAAAGTGTGTACAAAGCCTTGAGCAAGGAGATAAATAGAAAGACAAAACCAGAAAATTGCAGCTCTCTATCAGAACAGGTTAGCAAAACCTTAATTATAACATTAAAGATAAGGGAAAAGAAAACATCAAAAATAACTATAATCACATCATTTTAACCACAAACTCACAACACAAAACAGAATAAGTTATGACAACAATAACTCAGATGGGGAAGAGGAAAGGTATGGAAACTGCTTAGATTAAGGAAGTAAGAGGCTATCAGAAAATGGACTGTCTCATCTATGAGATCTTTTATACAAACCTCATAATAAACACTAAATGAAAAATCAGAGCAGAGACAGAAATGATAAATAAAGCAAAAACTGAGAAAGCCATTATAGTGAACCACCACGCTGAATTGGCAGTCTGAAACATGGGATGATAAACAAGAGAAATACAGAACAAGTGGAAAACAAGTGATGAAATGGAAGTATTAACCCCTCATATATCAATAATCACTCTAAATGTAAGTGGATTGAATTCTCCAATCAAAAGACACAGAGTGGCTGGATGGATTAAAGAACAAGACCCAACAATATGCTGCCTCCAGGAAACACAACTCAGTTCTAAAGACAAACACAGGCTCAAAGTGAAGGGATAGAAGACAATACTCCAAGCTAAGGGCAAACAAAAGAAAGTAGGCATTGCCATGTTTATATCAGACAAAGTAGACTTCAAGATAAAAAAGACAATGAGAGACAAAGAGGGGCAGTATGTAATGAAAAAAAGGACACTCCACCAAGAGGACATGACACTTATAAACATATATGCACCTAATACAGGAGCACCAAAGTACATAAAGCAACTATTAACAGACCTAAAAAGAGATATTAACAGCAAAACAATAATAGTATGGGTCCTTAACACCCACTTACATCAATGGATAGATCATCCAGACAGAAATTCAACAAGGAAATAGTGGAATTAAACAAAAAACCAGAACAGATAGATATATATAGAACACTCCATCCAAAACCAGCAGAATGAACATTCTTCTCAAGTGCACATGAAACATTCTCAAAAATAGACCATATGTTGGGAAACAAGGCAAACCTCAATGAATTTAAGAAGATTGAAATCATATCAAGCATCTTTTCTGAACTTAATGCTATGAGACTAGAAATCAACTACAAGAAAAAAGCTGGGGAAGTGACAAATATGTGGAGACTAAACAACATGCTACTGAACAACAAATGGATCATTGAAGAAATAAAAGGAGAAATCAAAAAATTTTTGGAGACAATCGAAAATGAAAATACACCATACCAACTCATATGGGACGCAGCAAAAGCAATCCAGAGAGGGAAACTCATAGCAATACAGGCCCACCTTAACAAACAAGAAAAATCTCAAATAAGCAATCTTCAACTGCACCAAACAGAGTTAGAAAAAGAAGAACAAACAAAGCCCAAAGTCAGCAGAAGGAGGGAAATGAAAATCAGAGCAGGAATAAATGAAATTGAAACAGAAAAAAATAGTAGAAAAGATCATTTAAACTAAGAGCTGGTTCTTTGAGAAGATAAAATTGACAAACCCTTAGGCAGACTCACAGAGAAAAAAAGAGAGAAGACTCAAATAAATAAAATTAGAAATTAAAGAGGAGAAATTACAACAGATACCACAGAAATACAAAGGATTATAAGAGAATACTATGAAAAACTGTATACTAACAAGTTGGAAAATCTAGAAGAAATGTATAAATTCTTAGGCTCATACAACCTCCCAAAACTGAATCAAAAAGAAGTAGAGGATCTGAACAGACCAATCACAAGTAAAGAGATTGAAACAGTAATCAAAAACCTCCCCCAAAATAAAAGTCCAGGATCACATGGCTTCTCTAGAGAATTCTACCAAACGTTCAAAAAAATTTAATAACTATCCTTCTCAAACTATTCCAAAAAGTTGAAGAAGACAGAACACTTCCTAACACATTTAACAAGACCAACATCACCCTGATTCCAAAGCCCAACAAAGGCAATACCAACAAGGAAAATTACAGGTCAATATCGCTGATGAAGTCAGATGTAAAAATCCTCAACAAAATATTGGCAAACCGAATACAGCAATACATTAAAAGGACCATACATCATGATCAAGTGGGACTTATACCAGCGACACAGGGATGGTTCAACATCCACAAATCAATCAATATGATATACCACATTAACAAAATGAAGAGTAAAAACCACATGATCATCTCAATAGACAGAGAGAAAGCATTTGATAAGATCCAACATCAATTTCTGATAAAAACTCTCAATAACGTGGGTACAGAAGGGAACTACCTCAATGTAATAAAGGCCATATATATTAAACTCCCAGCCAACATCATACTCAATAGGGAAAAACTGAAAGCCATCCCTCTGAAAACAGGAACAAGACAAGTGTGCCCACTCTTGCCTCTCTTCTTCAACATAGTACTGGAGGTTTTGGCCAGAGTAATTAGTCAAGAACAAGAAATAAAAGGTATCCAAATTGGCAATAAAGAAGTGAAACTCTTGCTTTTTGCAGATGAGGTGATTTTATATATAAAAAATCCCTAAAGAATCCACTGGAAAACTATTAGAAATAATCAACAACTACAGCAATGTTGCAGGGTACAAAATCAGCTTACAAAAATTGGTTGCATTTCTATACTCTAATAATGAAGTAACAGAAAGGGTACTCAAGAATACAATCCCATTTACAATCGCAACAGAAAGAACAAAATATGTAGGAATAAATTTAACCAAGGAGGTGAAAGACCTATACAATGAAAATTTAAGGCATTATTGAAAGAAATCGATGATGACATAAAGAAATGGAAAGATATTCCATGCACATGCATTGGAAGAATAAACATAGTTAAAATGTCCATACTACTTAAAGCAATCTATGGATTAAATACAATCCCAATCAGAATCCCAATGACATTTTTCATGGAAATAGAACAAAGGATCTTAAAATTCATATGGAACAGTAAAAGACCCTGAATAGCTAAAGCAATCCTGAGGAAAAAAAACAAAGGGGGAGGCATCACAATCTCTGACCTCAAAATATACTACAAAGCTATAGTAATCAAAACAGCATGGTACAGGTACAAAAACGGACACACAGCTCAATGGGACAGAATTGAAAGCCCAGAAATAAAATCACACATCTATGGACAGCTAATCTTCGACAAAGGAGCTAAGAACATACAATGGAGAAAGGAAAGTCTCTTCAGTAAATGGTGTTGGGAAAACTGAACAGCCACATGCAAAAGAATGAAAGTAGACCATTACCTTTCACCCTACGCAAAAATTAACTCTAAATGGATTAAGTAATTGAAGATAAGACATGAAACCATAAAACTCCTAGAAGAAAATATAGACAGTACACTCTCAAAGAGTACTGGTCTTAAAAGGACCTTTTTGGATACCATGTCTACTCTGGCAAGGGAGACAAAAGAAAACATAAACAAATGGGACTTCGTCAGACTAAAGAGCTTCTGCAAGGCAAAGGAAATCAGGAACAAAATGAAAAGACAACCCACCAATTGGGAGAAAATATTTGCAAATCATATATCCCACGAGGAGTTAATCTCCAAGAAATACAGAACTCATACAACTCAATAACAAAAAAACCAAGCAACCTGATCAAAAAATGGGCAGAGGATATAAACAGACATTTTTCCAAGGAAGATATACAGATGGCGAATATGCACATGAAAAGATGTACAACACCACCAGTCATTAGGGAAATGCAAATCAAAACGACAATGAGATATCACCTTACACCTATCAGAATGGCTATAATCACCAAGACAGAAACCAACAAATGTTGGAGAGGATGTGGAGAAAAGGGAAACCTCATACACTGCTGGTGGGAATGCAAACTGGTAAAGCCACTATAGAAAACAGTATCGAGATTGCTCAGAAAATTGAAAATAGAAATACCATATGACCCAGCTATCCCCCTACTGGGTATTTATCCAAAGAACTTGAAATCAACTATTCAAAAAGACTTATGCACCCCTATGTTCATTGCAGCATTATTCTCAACATTCAATATTCACTATTCACAATAACCAAGAAATAGAGGCCACCCAAGTGCCCGTCAACTGATGAATGGATAAAAAAGATGGGGTATATATATGCAAAGGAGTACTACTCAGCCATAAAAAAGGCAAAATCATCCCATTTCCAACAACATGGATAGACCTTGAGGGTATTACGTTAAGTGAAAGACAAGAGACAGAGAAAGACAAACACCATGTGATTTCACTCATATGTGGAAGATAAACAAATACATGGACAAGGGGCTGGCCCAGTGGCATAGTGGTTAAGTTTGGTGTACTCCACTTTGGTGGCCTGGGTTCACAGGTTTGGATCCCTGGCGTGGACCTACACCACTCATCAAGCCATGCTGTGGAGGCATCCCACGTACAAAATAGAGGAAGACGAGCACAGATGTTAGCTCAGGCCCACTCTTCCTCAAGCGAAAAAAGGAAGATTGGCAACAGGTGTTAGCTCAGGGCCCATCTTCCTCCCCATCTCCCCCTGAACAATACATAGACAAAAAGAACAGATTAGTGGTTACCAGAGGAGAAGGGGGCTGAGGGGTGGGCATAAGGGATAAAAGGGCACGTATATATTGTGACTGACAAATAATAATGTACAACTGAAATTTCACAATGTTATAAACTATTATGACATCAATAAAATAAGAAGTAGTGAGAGAGAAGTTGAGATTGCTAGAACGAGGAGAGATTGTGTGTGCCCCTGAATTCCAGACGAAATGGTGGAGCTCTTTTAAAAGCTTTAAGGCAGGGATGAAAAATAATATATATGCCATACAAAATTTATTTTAATTTTTCATCTGCCTTTAGAAATGCTGAAATACACTTAGATTTCTGGGAGAAACATTGTTAAAAGGTTGAAATGGGGCCCAGTGAGAAGCGCGCTGGATGGTAATGAGCATAACAGAGTTATTCCAGAGAAGGAATCAGCAGAGACTTGGACCAGATTGAAAACAGGTATAAGGAAGGTTTTTTATAAAAGTTATAAAACATCTCAATCTAACTGTCTTTTATGTATTTTATAACTTTCTATGTATATCATTTATGCCCTCTACCTCCCAAAAGCCAATAATTTAAAATGTTAAAGGATAAAATAGTCAGAAAGGATTTATGAACTAAAAAAGAAGGACCGAAGCCATTTAGAGATAAGGAAAAGGTATTTGCATCAAAAGACAAGAATGGGATATTTGGCACAATTATGCGCTAAATATACCCATTGTCCTCAGGAGCCTAAGCAAATGAAAACACAATGGATGATGGAATTCCTGTTCTTCTTTCCTTCCTTCTCCAGGGCCTGAGTGCTGTATCCCCAACACTTTACTGGATGCTAGAAGAAAACACAACAATCAGCATGTTAGACAATTGTCCTAGTGCTTTACACACATTAGCTCATTTACTAGTCCCAACAACCAGTGCAGTAAGTTTCATTATAATCCCCATTTACAGATGAGGAAACTGAGGCATAGGGAAGATTAAAACCAGTAAGTAAGAAAGCTGTGATTTGATCCCAGCCAGCCCAGCACCGGAGTCCACATTTTTAACCACTACACACACTACCTCTAAAAAAACAGTGAAGCCGATTGTCTTTACCCTCACGTTGCTCCAGGTTATCAAAGCAGAGTGCGTTATTAACATATAAATACGGTGCGTGAAACTTACACGGAGTCCTTCAAAATCCTGTTGTCAGCAAATGTCTATGGATATGGATTCTGGGAAACTTCAGTAAAATTCCCTTTCACAAGCCTAAGGATCTCTTGACATTCACTATTCATATATTTTCCTAGCTCTTTTGAGAATTAGCTATGACAGTTGTATATTTTTCTTAAAGAATTCAGACTGAAATCTGTGGTCCCTTCCAGACGGTAAGTGATCTACATTGCAGTGAAGGGGAAGAACATATAATACTTAAACAATTCCCTTGGAATTTACCTCTGTGCCCCAAACGTGTTTGCTCACCATTTAATTTTTCTCTTGGAAAATAAGGAACGTACATACTCAATAAATCTGCCTCAAATGAGGTAATTAAATTACGATTTGATGCCACTGTAGCCCACCAATTTTCCCAAAGGGCTAGAAACCTTTCCCCCATCCCAATCTCCCCACTGTTTGGATCAGCCTTCTGGTCATGCCCGCTGAGCTGGGCTGTGGGTTGCTGCCAATCCCTTTGTGTCCAGCCCTGGATCCATATGGGCTTCAGCAAGACTGCCGTCACTACGATAAGAAAAGAAAAGAATCCTGTTTGGAAGGAGTGCAGGAAAAGTTTGAATGGTACTCAGCATTGTTCTGGATAGGGAAGAAGTGGAGAGTAAAAATGAAACAAAATAAATAGTCTCTGGAGAAAGGTTTTTATATTTTGCATCTTTTATATTTTAAATTTTAACTTAAACATTTTGAATATTATACATATTCACATGTTTGAAAATCGAAAGACAAAGTGAAAGTTCTCCTCCCACCTTTCTTCACAGCCACCCAGGTCCCCTCCTTGAAGGCAGCCAGAGTTTCCAGTTTTGTGTGAATCCATCTGGAGATATTTAACACATAAGAAACAAACAGGAAGATTTGTCTGCTTCTTTTATTCATTACAAATGGTGATACACCAGTCATGCTCTTCCAGCTTTGCTGTTTTCACTTGAAGCATTCAGAGAGCATATACACAGCTTTGCCATTCTTTTCCCTTTATGGTTGCATAATATTCCATTTATGAAGGTACCGTAATTTACTTAACCAATCTCCCACTGCTGGGCATTTAGTTTGTTTCCAGTCTTTTGACAGTACATGCAATGCTGCAATGAATAAGCCTGTTTATACACAATTTCACACGTGTGAACATTTTCTGTAGGATAAATTCCTGCAGAAATAGAATTGCTAAATCAAAGAGTATACACTTATTTATAATATTTGTTAGATAATGCTGATTTCACCTTCCATAGAGATTGTACCAATTTACACTTCTACCAGCAATGCGTGAATGCTTGTTTTTCCCCATTTTTATTGACACAAGGATACACACGTTACACAGATACATAGATACATCTATAGACATATATTTACTTATATAGACATCTATCTATCTATTTGGTCAATATGATAGGGAGGGGAAAAGTTTCTCATGTGATTTTAATTTGCATTTCTCTTATTGTGAGATTGAACAGCTCTTCAGATGTTTAAGAGCTATTGGTATTTCTTTTTCTGTAAAAGAAAATTTTCTATATTATCCCTACTTTCTATTTTTACATTTTTCTGCTGGGTTTAATCTTTATCCATTTATTTTTGCAAGAGCTCTTTATATATTATAAAAATTAGCCTTTTTATATAATGTGAATTTCAAATTTTTTTCCTAGTTTATCTTTCTTCTTTGACTTTGCTCATGCAGTTTTTGCCACATGGGTGTCTACTTTTGATGCCATCAAATTTATTAATCTTTTCTTTTTTGGTTTCTGAGGTTGGTGTTATACTTTGAAAGGTCTTTCCAACTGTAAATTTGCATGAATATTGTCCCACAGTTTTTTCTGTTAAGTTCAAAGTTTCATGGTTTATATTTTCAAATATTTGATCCATTATGAATTTATACAGATATAAGATATGTGGTTTAAATGTTTTTAAAATCTGATGTGAACAGAGCCCAACGTCATTTATTAAACAATACATTTTTCCTCCACTGATTTAAAATGCCCCCTTTTCGTGTACTAAATTCCTTTATGTATTTGGGTCTATTTCTGGACTTGCTTTTTAATTCACTAGTGAGTTTCCGTGCACTGGTACTGCAATCATCAATGTATGATATTGATTGGCTCTTAATGGTTACAAGTCCCAGACCACCTCACTAGATGATGGCAATATGCTAGTGAACTCAAATATCTGTGTGGCAAAGCAGTAAATGTATCCTGGGTTTCCTGCCATGAGAAGGTAAATTGCGCCTGGCTGGAATCTGGAGCTGGCATTGTGAAGAATGCATTAGCCCAGTCTGTGATGGCATCCCAGTCTTGCTATGCTGGTTGCATTTCTTATAAAGGTCTTATATATTAGTCACAGCTGAAGCAATCAGAGGCTTGATCTTGTTTCATCACTGAGAGTCCACTCTTAACCTCTGGGAACTGTTGTCTCATATCCTGACCAGACAGGATTGTTAAAAGGGAGCTTGTGGGAATTAAATTTCCTGCTTCAGCTATGTCCTTAATCAGAATAGTCCTGTCTTGTTGCTTTCATGGAACTCAGTATTGCTTAGTGTTTGCTACCTAGGAGGGCTTGAGCCGTTCCAAAGGTACATATTTAGCATGGCCAAATAAAACCGAGTGAAAGGCATACTTAGTTAACGCTCTATTCACTTAAAGTTCATCCCAACTATATATTCAGGTAAAGTTGATGGGACCACAGAATAGTCACTCTGGTCACACTTTCCCATTCCTAACTTCATCTCTACCGTGGTTTTCTCTACCATGATATCTCTTGGATCACTTTTGGACCTTTTAGAGCACAGTAACTCTCCTGATGACAGTTAGTCTCAGGATGGCCATTGAGTGCCTGTACGTAGGAAGCCTAGAAAATTGCACGTGCCACCCTTTGGCTACTTCACCCAAACCATTGCCTAGGCCTCAGGCTGAGGGGTAACTGTTCCTCACCTGGGTACTGAGCCATCCCTGGTTGCTTTCCCTAAACTCTATCTATATGTTTTTAAATAGTCCTTTTTTTTTTTTTTAACCCAGATTCGGTGTACCATCTCGTTCCTGCCATAAAAACAAGTTCGTGTCATAAAAACAAGAAATTATAAGCCTTATATACTTTAATATTGAAAAAGACTGTGTGGAACCTACATACTTTGATTTAGCTCTAGCTAATAAAGTGTGATGTTAAAACCAGAGCCTGCGTCCTGTAATTAAGTTATCAAAGAAGAACGTATGGGAGCATAAAAGGTTTGTTAGTTCGTGAAAAGACAGGGCTGTACTCTGTAGAGCATTTCAGAGTAAGACGAGAGGGGGGAAGCTGAAAATGTAAGTGAGACATTTCTATAATGCAGTAACAATGTAACGCCGAACCTGTGTTGGGGGGACGCCCGCTTTATGTGCTTCTATCCAGTTTCTCTCTTGACAACTTAAGACTTTTTTTAAATTTTAGAAATAATAATCAATTCTTAGTTACACTTGTTAATTACTTGGAAACATAGCACAGCTAATATATAAAACTCTGACGTATGCAAATTTTGAATTTAAAATGTTTTCAATGTACTTCAGATTATGAACCAAAACTTATAGACGCTTATATTTGTATAAACATGGTGTTATTGTATATATTGTGACATATTTTAACAGCTAAGGAGGATCATTCTTACCTGAGTTTTGGTGACAAGAGAACTGAGTCTCAAAGAAATGTCCTTCCCATGTTCTCTTAAGTAAGACCGAGAAAGGGGATGAAAGTCTAAAATGGGAGAGTGAAACATCAGGAAGATGGAGAAACCTCAATAACGTGAGATGCAAAAATTGTGAAGGAGTCTCAGTCTGGAAATCTAAAATTTCAGCATCATTAATAAAAAGTTTGAAAAATTTTATAGAAAAGTTCCCATGGACTTAATAAATTTCCAGAAATCTGAATTTAGAAGGTATACTTAGTGTCTTGAAAGAGAGTTTTATGTTTAGAGAGGAAGGAAGGAAGGAAGGAAAGAAAGCAGGGAGAGAGAGAATGAATGAGGAAGGGAGAGAGGGAGGGAAAAGGTCCCTGAGCTGGGTGGAACACTCAAAATTTACACAACTAAGGAGGGCATATACTGGCAATAGAAATATTGTCAGTGAAATTTAGACGACTTTATGATGTTCAACTCACTGGAGTTTATGAGACATTGAGACATATACTACAACTAATTTTGAGTTATAGAGAAGAGTGAAACAATTATACACACTTTCTTTGTTGTTCTGTCAAAGAGAACACTGTGCAAAGGTAGTATTCTAGCCCAGGGTAGTGTTTCAAGAACAATAGCAATAAAATGATATTTATTGAGAGCTTACATCATGCGCCCCAGCCTGAGCTAAGTGCATTACATGGACTGTCTTTGAACATTTGAAGGACGTAACACATTACCCTCATTTCACAGAGAAGAAAACTGAGGCTTGAAGAGGTTAAGTAGCTTTGCCCATGTCATGCAACGAATGCCCAGTGGAGTCTCGATTCTGAGATAAGTAACTGCTCTTGAACACGCTTCCCTGCATTTGAAGCAAGACGGTCCTCAGTGTGAAGAGATAGGTAAAGACACACACACACATGCCAAATCTTTAACAAATCAGGAGATTTCAATATCAGGGGAAATGGCTGTTTATTAACAACATATGGAAATAATGTCACATGAGATCATCACAATCACTATATAATTAGGATGATCACAGTGCTTGTCTGAAAATAGACGCATTTGGGCCTGGGTTAAAATCATTTGATGAATGTGCTTTCATCTGTCATTTCCTAGAACTGAATACCAACTCTGAATGTCAAATCAGAAGAGTTGGCAGCTAAGAGTCCATTCCCCAGTCACTGGCTGGCTCCAGCAGATTTTATATGACTTGTGAGGACATCCATAGTGTGACAAAGATTACAGGCAGAGATTCAGCAGCAGGAAGAGGCACAGCACACAGGGCGGGGGCAGGTGGAGATGACACAGGTGGGCCGATAGCAAGTGGTGTGGCAGGAGACCCAGCCACAGACTGGGCGCAGACAGCAGGAGGGGCGGCAGCAACTAGGAATGCAGCAGGTGGGCTGGCAGCACTCAGACTGGCAGCACTGGGGCCTGCAGCAGCTGGAGATGGAGCAGCTGGGGCGACAGCAGCTAGAGATGCAGCAAGTGGGCCTGCAGCAGCTGGAACCACAGCAGGAGGGGCGGCAACAACTAGAAATGCAGCAGCTGGGGTGGCAGCAGGTGGGCTGGCAGCACACAGACTGGCAGCACTGGGGCCTGCAGCAGCTGGACACACTGCAGCTGGGGCGGCAGCAGGTCTCCTGGCCACAGCCCTGGTCAGAGCAGACGGAGCCACAACAGGAGCTGACCATGGCGTCAGAGGGTGGAGGTTCTGGGTGGGTTTCCAGGAGAGTGAGGTTCTTGAGTTTGAAAGTCTTCTTGTGCCACTGCCTCTTATATTCTGCCTGAACAGGGGGAGTTGTCAACGCATTTTGTTTGTTTTTGTTTACTTAACATTTAAGTAATTATCAGATTACATAATAATGTTTGTCTATTTAATGGTTTAAACTGGGAAACAAAATTTTCTTTTCCACGTGTGATAAATTCTATCTGATCTGCTTTTCCTCCTGATTCACACCCCCCGGCATCTTTTAGACCACTCTCTCCTCACGCTCCTCCAAAGCAGGCTGCCATGTGATATTTGGCATTTGGAATTGAATTTCTTACTCTTCCCTCCAGTATCCCCTACCAGGATGGGACTTAGGTGGTCGTATTTCTGGTTGTGCTTTTCTTCCAATGACCAATGGGGAAGAAGTCTCATCAACATAATGTGGCATCTAGCATGGGACGAGAGGAAAAGGCCCTATTTTGTGGGTCATTTTTGAACAATGAGGAAGGGCACAGCTCTGCGTGTATGCGACATTGGTGACCTCTACACCACTGGAATGGATTTCCTCGGATGTTTCAAACTTTGGGTCATGTTCCATATTCTAAAACCCCAGCAGGCAATTTGTGTATATGGTTCCTGTTACTATAACACATAGTTTATTAAATTGTTGGTTCCTGTCTTATATGTCATATATGTTGTATCTCTCCAGCCAGTCTCTTAGCTTCTGGAAGACATAGCCTCGTTTTTATTCCTTATCTCATTCTTAATTAAAAATATTTCCTCAAAGGAGAAAAAAAAAATGTGGAATAATCAGAATGTGCCACTTTTCCGAACTTACCTTGAGAGCTTAGAAATCTACAGAACAAGTTTTTTTGGATAAATTTGACATGTGAATGGATTTTAGTAAATTCAACGTTAATTACTATTTCTACATATTCTCCAGGTACGATAGTCCAACTTGAGCATGCGTCAGAATCATCTGGAGGGCAGATTAAAAATGGTTGGAAATACTCCCAGAGTCTCTGATCGCAAATTGGAGCTTGAGATTCTGCATTTCTAACTGGTACCCAAATGATGCTGATGCAGAAGGTCCAAGGACCACATTTGGAGACCTACTGCTTTATTCTGTTCGATCAAGCTTTGAGGAAGTGCCTGTATCAAGTTCCTGCCTTGTTTATAAAGCAGATTTGTTGAGTGGGTAATCTGAAGGACACACATTGCCGGGCACTGCAGTTACAAATGTGGTGTAGTCTCCTCTTGGGGAATTTACAGTTCAGTGGGAAGACCACACACACACAACTGTAATACAATGTGGTAAAGCAACATCGAAAGAGCTCATAGCAGTGTGATTTAACTAAAAGCATTGTGCTTAAGGCAAGTTAGCCAACATGCCAATTTGGGAAAGACATAGATTTATTCATAAATAAATATTTCTAGTCACTATTTTTAATTTACTTTTTATAATTTACTTTATGTTTTAAGTAAAATTTACATACATTGAAATGCACAAATTCTAAGTGTACTATTTGATGGGTTTTAATAAATGAATACATCCATGTAACCCTCACACCTATCAAGATAGACAACATTTCCACATACCAGAATGTCCCACGTGTCACCCCAGTAAACTCCCCCCTGCCACAGAGGCAACCACTGCTTTAACACTTTTTTTGACCATAGATTCATTTTTTTTTTTTTAAAGATTTTATTTTTTCCTTTTTCTCCCCAAAGCCCCCCGGTACATAGTTGTGTATTCTTCATTGTGGGTTCTTCTAGTTGTGGCATGTGGGACGCTGCCTCAGCGTGGTCTGATGAGCAGTGCCATGTCCGCGCCCAGGATTCGAACTAAGGAAACACTGGGCCGCCTGCAGCGGAGCGCGCGAACTTAACCACTCGGCCACGGGGCCAGCCCCGACCATAGATTCATTTTGATCTAGGACTTCAAACAAAGGAAAATAGTATAATTTCTTTTCTGTCAGGCACCTTTAGCTTGGCACACATCTGTGGGAATTGCTAACGTTGATGTGTGCATCACTAGTTCATTCAGAGCCGCACTAATGAAATACCAAAGCTTGATTTCAACTATTACCAATCAATTTCAAGGTAGGGTGACCAACTGTCCCGGTTTGCACAGAACTGAGGACTTTCAGTGTTAAAGTTAGGAAAGTCCCAGGCGAACACCCTCTGGTGACATCCTTACATGTCTTAATTAGGCTCATTTAAAGACCAAGCCCCTTGAAATATTTTTATCACAATAGCTTCCTTAGCAAACACTTGACTTACATGTTTTTATTTCATAGGCCTGCTTTTGCAGAGCTAGAGAACATGAGACACTTAAACAATTACATTGTGAGGCAACATGGTGTCCCGAAAGGAGAGATTTTCACTTGATTTGCCATATGTGAGATGCTGAGGAAAAAATAAAAACATTAAAGGAAAGAGTGTTTGATTACTGGGGGAAACTTTTCTATATAAATTCAGGGAGATTAGGAAAACTCCTTTGCAACAGCTACAAAAGCAGCGTACATTCCTGCTATAGAAACGGGGGTAGAGACTCAGCCCCTAGAGCAGTGGTTCACAAAGTTGGCTGTGTATTCGAATCAAACTGATGCCTGACTGCTGCCCAGAAAAATTCCGATTTAGTTGGCTTGGAGTATGACCTGGGTGTCAGAATTTTTTAAAGCTCCTCAGGTAACCTGAAGGCACAGGCAAGTTTGAGACCCATCTCCTAAAATGTCTATATTACATCAAATTGTATGATATTAAATTGGGAACAGAAGTAGCTAAAATAGTAAAATATAATTGGTAACATCTAAATAATAGAGGAAATGGTCTTGAATTTGAAACACCTAACTTCGAGTAATTTCAGATTGAAACATGATAATTCTCTTTACTCTTTTAGATCACTCTAATACCAAAACTACAGTCCTCCCTGGATGAGAACGATGAGAATGGAACAATGGGGTGTGAACCACAATGGAAAATTACTATAGACAGCGTGGTAAATTTTTTTTTAAAGCGAAAATCAAAACGAGGAGAGACATCACTCTGTATTCCTTGCTAAAATTCTTACCCATCGACCCAGGGATAGAAGGGATAGGAGCCAATATAGAATGATGTCAAGAGCAGATTACTCTTATAGGCAGCTGGGTTCAATCTCCCTGAGGACCTCTGGAGACTGGTACAACCTGCCCCCACTCGAGGGCAAGAAGCTGGCATATTTTTCCATCAACTCTCGTTCACTGACGGCGCGCTGCTCCTCGAGACTTCAACTCCCCTACTGGTGACCTGCCCAGAGCTTGCTCCTTCAGCCAGAGAAAGTGCTCAGGCAGAGTTCCAGGTGCTTGCTCTAAGAAACCTCTTCCTATATTAGAATGCGGAGAGCTGAGGGGCTAGGGGTGGAAAATGGAAATCACTTGCTATAGTCTACGCCTTCTGCAGAGAATGACAGAACAAGTGACAACTAAGGATGACAACTGAGGAAGGAAAAATAATGAGACACAATGCTCTTGTATTTGTATGCCTGGAAATTTAAGATTTATTTAAGATCTGGGAACATATCCATATGAGAAAATCTGGCAGGAAACAAATATATCAATTGGGATGGTTTGTTGGTTGACAGATTTGAGAGAAAATGTAAACTTTGTGTTCATTTGGGAGAGAAATAGTAACATGGCGGAGGGGGGCCAGTCTATTTGGAAGCCAGATTCAGTCTAAGAATCGGTTGGAAGTGAAATTTTACAATTGGCCTCGCATGATTCAGCTCACAGTTGGACCACAGCAAGAAGTGTGATTGATGGTACAGGACAGGGCAGTCAGCAGCAAGAACCACTAGAGCAGATGGGGCGGCAGCAGATGGTCGGGCAACAGCTGGGGCGACAGCAGCTAGAAATGCAGCATGTGGGCCTACAGCAGCTGGAACCACAGCAGGAGGGGCTGCAGCAGCTGGAGATACAGCAGGAGGGGTGGCAGCAACTGGAAATGCAGCAGCTGGGGCGGCAGCAGGTTGTTCTGCAGCAGGTGGTCTGGCAGCAGCTGGGGCGGCAGCAGCTAGAGATGCAGCAGGAGGGGCGGCAGCAGGTGGGCCGGCAGCACACAGACTGGCAGCACTGGGGCCTGCAGCAGCTGGACACACAGCAGCTGGGGCGACAACAGGTGGTCCTGCAGCAGGTGGTCTGGCAGCAGCGGGGGCGGCAGCAGCTAGAGATGCAGCAGGAGGGGCGGCAGCAGGTGGGCCGGCAGCACACAGACTGGCAGCACTGGGGCCTGCAGCAGCTGGACACACAGCAGCTGGGGCGACAACAGGTGGTCCTGCAGCAGGTGGTCCAGCAGCAGCGGGGGCGGCAGCAGGTCTCCTGGCAGAGGCCTTGGCCACAGCTGTGCTCAGAGCAGACGGAGCCACAACAGGAGCTGACCATGCTGTCAGAGGGTGGAGGTTCTGGGTGGGTTTCCAGGAGGGTGGGTTTGTAAGGTTTGAAGTCTCCTTGGCCCAGGTCCCCTTTTATACCCTGCTAAATGGCTGCCGCTATCAAACACAGCACTCTTTCCTTGTCATTGTTTGTCCTAATAAATAGGCGATTATCAAATTAGGCAAGTTTGTTTTCCTGGTAAAACTTTGCAAGATGGAAGGAAAACATTATTTCCTTTTCCTGATGTGTTAGGCTTCATCCCGTCGGCTCTTCCTGAATCTGCTCTGGCGTGTCCTTCTTGCTTTCCTTTCCTCAGAGAAAGCTGTCACGTGATGCTCTGCCTGCAGACGCTGTGTGTGTTAGTCTCACTTCACCCAGCCCATCGTGTCTACTCTTGGGTGGTAACGATTCTGTAGGCAGGCCCACATTCTCTTTGCTGACCTGGGAGGATAGAGCTGCATTTCAGTGTGATGGCTCACTCATGGTGGGTCAGGTGGGCACACGTTTGCATGTGAAACACGATCCTTGGCATGAGAATAAGACTATTAGGACATATTCTATCCCCTCCCCCCAACCTGACTGCGAATCATGGGACATTTTCTAGATTTTCTGATGGAAAAAACAACTGTTCTTAGCAAGAAAATTAAGTCGTGAAATTTTGGTGTCTTTTTTTTCCCATAGCTTCGTTGATATATGCTTAATATACAAAAAATTGCACACGTTTAATGCATAAACTTTGATAAGTTTGGACATATGCATACACCCACAATACCATCACCGCAACTATGGCAATAAACATATCCATCACCTCCAAAAGATTTCTTGAGTCCCTTTGCTTTTTCCCATGGTAAGAATGCTTAGCACGAGATCTATCCCCTTAACGCGCGTCAAGTGCACCGCATGGTATTGGTCACTATAGGCGCAGTGCTGTAGAGCACATCTCTAGACCTTATTCGTCCTGCATAACTGTAACTTTATACTCAGTGAACATCAACCACCTAGTCCCTCTTCCCTCCATGGCTGGAAACCACCATTTGATTCTCTGCTTCTCTGAGCTTGACTATTTTGGATATCTCACATAAATGGAACCATGCAATATCTGTCCTTCTGTGACAGACTGACTTCGCTTAGCATAACGTCCTCCAGATCCATGCATGTTGTCCCAAATGGCCGAATTCCCTTCTTTTTTAAGTCTTAACAATATTCACTTCCATTAATGTATCAATGTTGACATTCAAGGCGTAATGGCAATAAGAGGTTGGCAGTAAGTGTGGACTTGTACTGGGTCACGGTCATGTGAAACGTGTGCCTTTTTCATTACAAACTGCTTCAATCTCTTCCGATAGATGTGCAGTGGTTATTTTAGACCAGCAATTCTCAATCTCTTTTTCTTCCCGCTACCGGGAGCAACATGGTTCATTTTGGTGATAATATTATGACTGAGGAAGAGGTGTTGAGGGGAAATATGACCTGAGGGTGTGTGTAGTTAGTTGGGAAGTAAATTTTCCCAAGAAGTTTAGCTATATTTACTCCTCCTGAATCTCATGCACCATGTTGCATTCAAAACTACTCCTTTCAATCTAAGAAAGGCTCTGACATTTCATCCTGTTAGATTTAGCCTCTTGTGCAAGGATGTCTGAAGCATTTGGAACCATGATTCTGTCATTCAACATGTTCCGTCTCCCCCTACCTCGTGGCCTACAAATATTTTGATGAACGTGATACCGACCCTGATATCAGTTTCCCCACATTAAACCCAGCATATATGGGGTTAAAACCAAAACACTCATTCCCTGCTTACTCTCTGGCTTCCTGGCTCCAGAATCCACTATCCTCCATGGAGACAGACACCTTCAAGGACAAGCACCTGGACTATCTCCTCCCGCAAAGAGATAGGGGCTGGTGGGAAAGCTGCTGACCAGCAAGGTCATGAGCTCCCTCCTGTCTGCAAGTAGTCTCAAGGCCAAAGACAGGCTGGTGGGAAAGCTCCGACCAGCAAGGCCATATGCTCCCCTCCCCTACCTAAAACTCCAAATAAAAACCCTTCCTTTTAGCTTTTCGGGGAGTTTGGGATTTCAGCATTAGCTGCCCTCTCTCCTTGCTCAGTGCTGTGCAAAAATAAAATTCCTACTTTCTTCCACCACCCCCGGTGTCAGAGATTGGCTTGCTGCGCAACGGGTGAGCGAACTCACTTCCGGTTCGGTAACAAACATATTTTATGAAAAGACTCTCAACAAAGTTGAGATGTCCATGGCTCTGTTCTCAGAAAGATCAGTCCAAGACAGGCATGACTACTCAAAAACTACCTTAAAGTTGAAAATGATATGTATTTGGAAGAGCATAGTACACAGACAGGATTTCACAGTAAGTGTCCTCCTCTCTTTCTGGATTTCCTTGACCGCCAAGAGGAAAAATGTATATAAAGAGTCAACCAATGTGCTGGCAGTTATCCTCATTTTTGGAAACACTAGTCAGCTCGTCACATGGCTGCTGTATGTGAGAGACTGACTTGCCCCAAAAAACTGCAAGGAGCTGGTATAGGATAAGTGGGCGGCTAATGGCGGGAAACAAATTTTGACTCACCATGGTGAAGCTGCTTTATGGAATGCCTTCCTCCGTATGGTCAGTGGAGGGATTTAAGTGTAAGCTCGTGTTGCAGAGGGAGACTCAAGGACCAGGTGGAGGAGACTGGATGAAAGGACTTTGAGGATCCCTTTCTACCTTAAGGCGCTCATAAGTCTAATAAACTAAACTCCTTGTTATGCTTTTTTGTTCCTAGCAAGTTTCTTCTCCTGTCCTGGCCCCAATTTCCAGGTTGACACAACCAGCGTGATCATACCCTGGGCTCCTGGTTTAACCTCTGCTCGGAAGTCTGGCTGATTTGAGTCTGCCTTGCATATAACCCTGATGAACCCAGATACAGCATTTTGTTGGAGAGATGCTGGAAACACCTCACTCTCTGAAAATCACTGGGTTGGGGGTCTCTAATGTGACTTTCAGTTCTACAAATCCATACATTTATGATGATTTTTTCAATTCTCTTTTACTTGACTACTCATTGTTCTCCTTTCTTCCTCCTATCAATGTTCATGTTTATATTTTAGAATTTATACTTGTTCTCAGATTTAGTCATGGAAAGGCACATTTTTAAGAGTGTTCACTTTTATAGGATATAATATATCCCTTTGTTCATCCAAAGAAGGATAGAATTAGAAACAAAATACCCAGTCATAAATGCCCAAAAGATAAGCCTGGCTGAGATAAATTAAGACTTAGGAAAGTGTTACAGAACTCTTGAAAAATTATTTTTCCCTCCCGGTACGTTGGTGGATGATGCTAAATCCAGTAACGCCCTCTTAACCCTGAACATAACTAAGTAGACTACAGAAATAAACGCAATCTGTGCTTCTATATATTTAGCAACGTATTTTACCTGCTTCATTCCTATCTACCTTTCAAAATTTAACTGAGACATAAACTGATGATTATACCAAAAAAGTGCTATTTAGATTCTCAGAAGAAAAGAGTGATTCTCTTGCAAGAAAGACTAAAATATTAACACCCTTTAATCCAAGAAGAAAATAAAGACGTTTATGATGAAAGTTTTAAAAGCCATAAGGAATAAGAGATAAAGGACATAAGGACAAATTTACTAAATCGAACACTGTTAGAATTAGACAGCGTCTTGAAACTGAAAAGTTGCAATGTTTGTCTCCAAGTATGAAGCCTCAATACATTTTTCCAAATAAATAAATAGATACATACATACATACATGCATACATAAATCTGAACTTGGAACAGCCTAGACGTCCTTCAACAGGTGAACGGTTGAACAACCCAAAGTGTGGTACATCCATGCTGTAGAATATTACTCAGCAATAAAAAGCAGCAAGCTATTGATACGCTGAACAACTTGCGTGATCTCAAGGGAACGATGCTGAGTGCAAAAAAGCCAATCATCAAAGGTTACATACTGTAAGAGTCCATTTGCAGAACACGCTTGAAATAAGATTATAGAGCTGGAGAACAGATTAGTGGTTGCCAGGGGTCATGGATGGTGAGTAACAAGGAGTGGGCAATGGGTGTGTTTATACGAGGATAACACGAGAAGGCCTTATGGAGACATAACTACTCTCCATCTCGATTGTGATGGTGGTTACACCAATCCATACACATGGTAAAATTGCATAGAACCACACACACACGTGCAGGTAAAACCGGTAAAATTTGAACAAATTCTATGGATGGCACCAAGGACGATTTCTGAGTTTTGATATGTACCATAATTCCATAAAATGTGACCACTGGGGGAAACTGGGTCGAGGGACCACAGGACTTTGCTGTCATTTTCTTTTCAACTTTCCATGAATCTGTAGTTGTTTCAAAATAAAATTTAGAAGAAAAAAAAAAAACAAAAGAGGCTAACTGGAGGTAAAAGAGAGGATGCCTTTATGTGTCTACCATGCACCTTTATCTCAATGAATCTTTATGACAACTTTGTTTTTTTCCCTTCAATCAATCGAGTTTTGTTTGAGAAATGAAAGGATTCTTGTTGATAGGAGATAGTCTGAAAATTCTAGTCTGCTGCCTTGAAGTCAGATACACACGGCTTTTTAAAAAATTATTATTTTTTGGTTAAGTGTAAGAATACTTAACATAAGACATAACCTCAGAAAATTTTAAGTATACAAATCAGTGTTGTTAGCTATAAGCACTGTGCTGTATTGTAGATCTCCAGAACTTACTTATCTTGCATAACTGAACTTCGTTCCCTTTGAGCAACATCTCTCCATTTCCTCCTTCCCTCAACCCCTGGCAATCGCCATTCTACTCTCTGCTTCTATGAGTTTGGCTATTTTAGATTTCACATGTAAGTGAAATCGTACAGTATTCTGCATATGGCTTATTTCACTTAGCATAATGTCCTCCAGGCCCATCTGTTGTAGCAAACAGTAGGATTTCCTTCTTTTTAAAGGTTGAGTAATATTCCATTGTACATATACACCACATTTTCTTTATCCATTCGTCTGTCAATGGACACTCAGATTGTTTCCACATCTTGGCTATTGTGAATAATATTGCAATAACCATGGGGATGCAGCAATCTCTTTGAGATTATGATTTCAATTTCTTTGGATTAATACCCATAAAAGGGATTGCTGGATCCTATGGTAGTCCTATTTTTAATTTTTTGAAGAACCTCCATACTGTTTTCCATAATAGCTGTGCCAATTTACATTCCCACCAACAGTGTACCAGGGTTCTCTTTTGTCCACATCCTCATCAACATTTGTTCTCTCTTGTTTATTTTAATAATAGCCACCCTAACAGGTGTGAGGTGATATCTCATTGTGGTTTTGATTTGCACTTCCCTGATGATTAATGATGTATGACAACCTTGATAGGTGGGTATTGTGATCCTTCCTTTAGAGAAAAGCAATCCTAGGTTGAGAGAGCTTACGTAACATGTCCAAGATCATAGCTGGTATGCAGTACCATCAAAATTCAGACCTAATTCTCAGTCCCAAATCCACGGGCTATCCTCTGTACTGAGCTTCTCTATTTAATTGGTTTAAATCAATTCATGGATTACAGTTTACTGAGGACCCTTTTTTTGGTAGCAGTTATAATCCATAGCTCTCATATTATATGCATTAGGTTCAAAGATGCCTTCCTTTGAACCTTTTTTAATTTCTGCTGTGAGATTGATTCTGGTCTAGATAAAAATCTCATTGGCAAGTGCCAACCTAATTTTTCTATTGTAGGGTCCCCTGAGAACATGCACTCCCGTGTTGTGCAGAAAAAGAGACAGCACTATGCAGTGAACATTTCATTAATAAGAAATAAAGAGAGATGAGCAATTTTAGTGCCTTTGAATGCTAAAAAGTTTTATTGGGGAACATGAAGCAATTCCACATGAAAATGGATTCCATAGAAAAACATTAGAAAGAAAAAATCTAGAAGGGGAACATTTGAAGACTCCTACATTTTAAATCAGAATTAGAAATTCTAAAACAATTCGATGCAAAATCTGGCTGTAAATTCTGATTCACTAGTAATAAGATGTTTCTACAAAAGAGAATAAATAATAATATAGACACCAAAAGTTTCCAAATCAGTCCATGGGTGTGTTTGTAAATTCATGATATTAAGGAAGTGCCACATGTTTTATTGAATTAGACACTCGCTGCCTGGACTGAAGGATGGGGACAAGGAGGTTCATGAATCTAGAGCAGGACACTCAGCAGTAAGAACGGCCGAAGCAGCTGGGACGACAGCAGGTTGTTCTATAGCAGGTGGTCTGGCAGCAGGAGGGACGGCAACAGCTCGACACATAGCAGCTTGGGTGGCAACAGGTGGTCCTGCAGCAAGGGGGCTGGCAGCAGGTGGGCTGGCAGCACACAGATTGGCAGCACTGGGGCCTGCAGCAGCTGGACACACAGCACCTGGGGGGGCGACAACAGGTGGTCCTACAGCAGGTGGTCTGGCAGCAGCTGGGGCGGCAGCAGGTGGTCTGGCAGCAGCTGGGGTGGCAGCAGCTGGATGCACAGCAGCTGGGGCGGCAGCAGGTGGTCCTACAGCAGGTGGTCCTACAGCAGGTGGTCTGGCAGCAACTGGGTTGGCAACAGGTCTCTTGGCAGATGCCTTGGCCACAGCTCTGATCAGAGCAAACAGAGCCACAACAAGAGTTGGCCATGGTGTCAGAGGATGGAGTTTCTGGGTGGGTTTCCAGGAGAGTGTATTTCTTGAATCTGGAAGTCTTCTTGCTCCAGGTCCCCTTTTATACCCTGCTGAGGAAAGTCTTCGCTTGTTATTGTTTACCCACAAAAGTAAGCAATTGTTAAACTAGGCAATTACATTTTCCAAGTTGGGTGGAAAACATCACTTCTTTTTCCTGGTGGATTAGGATTTATCCCATTGACTCTTCCTGCATCACACCTTAGCTGTCTTCCTTTGTGTGCATCACCTTCATTCGGATCCTGGTCAAATATTCTAAGCTGAATGTGTTGATTACTGCTCCATCTACTCTTTCCTCCTGAATCACCTCCTGTCATTCCTTCCTTGAAGGCATCATCTATGTTTCTAGATCCTGCAGCTCCTTCCGCAGAGCACTTATTTGTGGATTTTGACATGGGCGAGTCGAGGTGTCAGTTTACCCCACGTGTCAGTCTTACCAGGCCCTCAATTTGTGCAGCATTCCTTATGGAAGAGAGATTTAGTTACAGGTCCGATCCAGATATAAGGAAATCTTGGAAGGATAGAATCTTAACATGGAAAAACATGGTAAAATCCATCAGTGTGGTCAGTTGTAAAGAAAAATAGTCAGGCAGGAGGTCAGGAGAATCCCCAGGACACCCTGACTGTGTTCTCATCCCATTTCCTGGACTTGAAAATATTGGCAGATTTCCTCTTTTTATTTTTTATTTTATTTTTTAAGGTTGGTCCTGAGCTAACATGTGTTGCCAATCTCTTTTTTCCTTCTTCTTCTTCTTCTTCCCCCCAAATCCCCCCAGTACATAGCTGTATATTTTAGTTGTGAGTCCTTCTAGTTGTGGCATGTGGGATACCATCTCAGCGTGGCCTGATGAGCGGTGCCATGTCTGCACCCAGGATCCGAACCAGCGAAACCCTGGGCCGCCAAAGTGGAATGTGTGAACTTAATCACTCGGCCATGGGGCTGGCCCCAGATTCCCTCTTTTTAAAGAACAAATTTATTTGAAATGGACATAGCCCTTCAGAAATCACCACTATTAATAACAGTGCTTATGTTACTGAAAATATTTATATTTATATTGAAAATAGAATATTCAGTGTAACCTCAATTATGTAAAAAAGTATGTAGGAAAACATTGACATAATTACCAGAAATATTAATAGTAATTATCTCTGATTGATAGACTTATGGAAAACTTTTTCTTCTGAACAATTTTACCTTCCACTTTTTTCTTTGATGACTTGTTTTTCTTTTGTAAACAGAAAAAAAATTAAAGAAAACTTTGTTGTGCTGCTATACTATTTAGAGATCTCTACCATGACCCTCCGGGGCTGGGGAGTAGGGGGGTTCCAGGCCAGCATGATGCTCAGCCTGTAGCAACAGTTCAATTGTACTGGTTGTTAAGATACTGAAGTTCCATTTACGACTGCCCTGAGCTCCTTGAAAGATTGAAAAGGAGATTGAAAGGAGAAAAGCAAATGTAAGTTTAAGAACATCTATATCTCCTGTATACATGGCAGATACCCAGAAAGCTGAGTGTCCCCATCAGTGCCACATCCCTGTGACCCAGCAAGGAAAGGTTAAAGCCAAGAATATGAGGGAGGGCTTTAGGCTCCTCCTCCAGGGCTAAGCCTGACGTCCATTCTGATTAGTTGGTGACTTTAAACTACTGGTTTTCAAATATTTTGAGTCTCACTCCTGCCCTGGAATGCCGACTCACAAACCTGAGGCTGCCCAGAGCTACATTTCACAAGAGAGCGTTCAACAAAGAAATATGCGTTTAAGCTGCTTAGGAAGCAGGAGAGCAGTGCCTCACCAGAGGGAAGGGGCTTGCTGTGAACTAGAAGAGAAGCCACAGAGTCCTAGCCAGGAGGCCAGTTACTAGACTTTGTTCTCAGTTCCCCTCTGGATGGTCTGACTCGGAAGGTCTGGGGAGGAGCCTGGACTTCCCCTCTCTATTCTCTACAGTCTCTGAGGTAATTCTAATTCAGAGCCAGAGTTTCAAACTCCCAGAATGAGATGCCAAAGTTTGAGGTGGAGCAGCAGCAACTGGACAACTTAGAGAATGAGGCAGAGGCACAAGTGGGACTGGCAGAAATGGAGTACATTGTGGGTGGGTGGTGGAGAGGAAAAATAGTTTTCCCTCTATCCTTCTAGGTTCTTGCCTGAACGCCCCTGGTAATAAAAGACAGATTGAAAGGAGAAGAACAAATAGAAGTTTAAGAACACCTATATCTCCTGTATACATGGCAGATGCCCAGAAAACTGAGTAACTCCCCCAAATGGCCCAAGCCACCACCTTAAATATTATCTCCAGCTAAAGACAAAAGATGTTGGGGTTGGGGCTGAGGGCAGCTAGTTATAGAAGGTTACCATGATAAGAGTTTCTGGAAATTTAGAGTCATCCTTCTCTTCCTGGTACAGAGAGGGAGACACTCCCATGAATGGAGATTTCCCTTATAAATATAAATGTCTTTTACAAAGGGTACCTTCTACCCAGTTTTCAGAGCTTCTCCTGTGTCTGCTGTTCTTAAAAATAATCAGTCTAAAATAATCCTTATGCCTAAGAGGCGTATCTTAGAGTGGCACACTCTGCTTCCCCTCAGGATCTTAGACGAGAATAGCTAATAGACGTAGGAAAAGATGTTTAGATCAACTTGTGATTAAGAATATACAGCTTAAAATAACCAAATATTATTTTCTCTTTTCAGGGCTGGTGCTAATGTGGAGAAAGTGGAAGGTTTATAAATGAATGGTGAAGTGTATATTGATGCCACTCTTTGGAGGATGTGTTGGCAATAGCTATTGTTAAAAAAATGAGACCACAGGCCCAATGCTCTAAAAGCCCATGATACTGTGGGGGATCAGAATTGTTCACCCCAAAATGTGTCTCTCTGGTTAAGGACAAAAGACTCTGAAAGAAACTTTGACATTCCTCCTAACTGCCTAGGAGAATTTAAGATAGAAGACCCGTCCCCAAGATAGGCCATCACCCTAGATAACTCTGGGTATCATAGGCTGGCAGGGTCCTTGCCAAGCCCATTCTTATCAAAGTTCTGTCACCAAACATTTACTTTTCCATCTCCATGTGAATTGTCTTCCTCCCCTTTGAAGCCCCAAACCACTACCCTCAGCATCCTCTTTTGTCTTTGGCTGAAGATGATATTTAAGGAGGTGGATTTGGCCATTCTGGTGAGTTGCTCAGCTTTCCTGGGTTTCTCTTATGTACACATGTTATAAAGCTTTGCCTGATTTTCTCTTGTTATTCTATCTCACGTCAATTTACTTCTTACACAAGCCAGAAGGACATAGAGGGTAGAGGAATTATTTTCCTCCGCTACAATCCCAAACCTAGATTTAATACCTCATCTAATTATAGTTTCATCTCTCTGAAATGTAATTTTTTTTTTTGATGAGGAAGATTGGCCCTGAGCGAACATCTCTGCCAATCTTCCTCTATTTTGTATGTGAGGTGTCACCACAGCATGGCTTGATGAGTGGTGTGTAGGTGTGCACCCAGGATCTGACCCCACGAACCCTGGGCCGCCAAAGCGGAGCACATGAACTTAACCACTAGGCAACCAGGCCAGCCCCTGTGAAATGCAATTTTAATTGGCCAGTCTGAAACTTTCTGGTCAGCACCAATGAGGTCATCCACCATGTGGGCCCTCTCCATCCCCAGAGGAAGAAGAGGCAATCTGTATGATAAAACCCTCGCCATTCCCTTTCCAGTAAAAGAAGATATCCCGGCTTAAAAATAATCCCTTCTTTTCTTTTGCTAAGAGCTCCTTTGTCCCATACTTCTTCCTATAAAAACCTCCCCATTTTGTATAACCTCTCTGAGTGCCCAGCTAGTTGCTAGAGGAAATGCTGCACGATTCATGAATCATCTAATAAAGCCAATTAGATGTTCAAATATGCTCTGTTGAATTTTGTTTTTTAACATTCTTAAAACTATAAAGGCAAATTTGTGATCCAATAATCCCACTTTAAAATTCTAAAGGCTGTCCTTCCTCATCTTCCTTTGCTGCAGCTTCTCCTCTCTTGACCTGTCAGTGTTGAGATGCTCCCATGGCTCCGACTTTACCCTCTTTCGTTTATCCTCAATTTACCGACACATTCTCCCTGTGTGATTTCACCCAACTCCATAATGACCAAGAATACCAGATTTTTATCTCCATCCCTGACTTTTCCACTGAGCTGCAAATTTCCTACCTCATATCTTCATTTGGGTGACTAATACCTATGTTCAAGTTCACATGGTCAAAACAGAACCTTTGATCTCCCTCTTCCCTGAGATTCATTCCTCCCTCAGTCTTCATGCAAGTAAATGGCACTGTCATAGGCTCAATTGCTAACTGAAAATTCTAGATGACCCATGATTAATCCCTTCTCTCTCTCTGCATGTCCAGACCGTCAGTAAGTCTCTGCCAAGTCCCCAGAACATTTCCCTGTACCTTCTCTCCATCTCCATTGCCACTGTCTTTGTCCAAGCAACTATCTTCTCTCACTTGTACCAGCGTAATAATTTCTTAACTAGAGTAGGGGAGGAAGAAATTTTCCTCTACCCTCTAGGTTCTTCTGGCTGGTCTGAGAACTAAATTGACATGAGACAGATTAATAGGAAAAAAATCAGATTTCATTAATTTCATATGTGCGGGAATCCCACATACAAGAGAGAATCAGGGACCCCACATACATGAGAAGGTCAGAGACAAAAAGATAAAATTAGGTATATGTGCCATCTTCAGCTAAGGAATGGGATAGGAGCCTGAGGCTTCAGAGGGGAGGAGGGTAATTCATGGGACGATAAGAAGAGCAGATGTTTAATCATTAGAGGTTTGCCCTGCCATACAGATAGGTCATAAAAATGCATTTCTGGTAGTAACTCTTATTATGGACAAGGCCCTTAATTTAAATTCTTTAAAGGAGAAATAAAAGTCTGTTGAGCCCTCGGATCTTAATTGCTTTTAGCTCAAAATATTCCTCATGCCAAAGTGGCACATCTTGTGGAGGTTTGTTCTGAACCCGTTCACTAGTCTTTGATTTCTCCTTTGCTCATCAACAATCCATTCTCAGACAGAAGGCACAATTATGTTTTTAACATACACATTTTAAAACCCATCAATGGCTTATCTTTGAACTTGGGAAAAACAATCTCAAGTTCTTGACGTACGATGTCCTTCCTAAGCTGGTCTCTACCCACTTCTCCTGGCTTCTACCTGCAGGACCAGAGACAGAATTTGCCACCCCAAAATGTGCTTTTTTGGTATAAGAATTATTTTGGGCTGATTATTTTTAGGAAAGAGCAGACACAGGGTAAAGCTCTAAAAGCCTAGTAGAAGTTACCCATTTGTAGGGGAAATTTACATTTATAAGAGAAATTTCCATTTGTAAGGGTGCCTTTCTCTCTGAGCCAAGGAGAAGATGACTAAATCTCTAGAAACTCTTGTATTGGTAGAGAGGGAATGACTTAAATCTACAGAGCACGTTCAACCTTGTTTACTGTGCTGACCTCATCTTAACAACAGAATGTTAAGGCTATTTTTCAGGGCTGCAAGCCAGCCAGGAGTACGCACAGAAGAGAAAATTTTGATCTGCCAATTGAAACTCTTCCTGTCAGTGCTTCAGCCTACCAGCCTGCCCTCCCTGATCCCTTAAACCTTATCTCTATACCCTGGACTGGGGAGACAGATTTGAGAGCCCTTCTCCTATCTCCTTGCCAATCGATTGCATAATAAACTTTCTTCCCTCAAACACTGGGGTACACAGTATCAGCTTCTGTGCACACAAGTAGAGAGAGAGCCTCTGCTGGGTAACAGGCTCATCCTTCAGAAGCCTGCCCCCCACCCCAACCCACTCACCGAGCTCCAGCCACACTGATGGCTTTTCTATTTCTGTTCACACAATGGGGTCTTATCATTTACTGTTTCCTTTTCCTGAAAGACTTGACCTCCAGATCATGACCTCTGGCTTCTCAGCATCACTCAAGTCTCACTTAAAGCATCCCCTCCCCAAGAGAAGCCACTCCTGTCTCCCAGTCTCAAGAATCTCCCCAGTCCCTCCCATCACAACTGTACTCTTTGTTTTCTAATTGTCTTCCTAGCACTTATGTCTACTTGAAATTACCTTGTTTATATTTGTGCTTATTGTCTTTGTCCTAGAATGTAAGCGCTGGGTGCTGTAGCTCAGTAGCTTGAACAGTGCATAGTATATAGCAAGCATTCAATAAATATTTGTTGCATAAATGGATAAATGTACCACATGATTCCGCAGGGGGGAATATGACATGTGTGTACTACACATTTACACACAGAAATATTTGTGTAAACATGGGAAAAAGTCGGGAATGATATCCATTAATCTAGTCTAGGAATGGGAGAAAGTTATTAGGGAAACTTTCACTTCTTACTTTGTGATTTTTTTTAAATGTTGGGATTATTGGAGACATGTTTGTCTTCTTTTCAGTATTTTTCAAATAAAATCAAGTTTTAAAACAAATAGGAGAGTTGGCTTAGCCAAGAAACACATCTTATGAACTATGGTTTCTTGTTATGACCCCTTTGCCAGATTTGGTGTGACGTTGCCACACTTGGCACAGGACTTTAAGATGAAAGGCTGTTGACTCCCTGGTGCCCTTAAGATGTGTCCCAAACGCCTCAGCATGGCATCAGCACCCTTCACATACCTACATTCCCAACGCCATCTCCACTCACTCTCCCGGCTTCCTCATAGGCCACAGTTTCCAGATTCTGCCCTTTGCAATGTTGTCCAACTCCCTAGCGAATCTACTCCTTTTCTACCTGGAAAAACCTAGTTTAACGCCATTCTATGACACCTTCTCTTACTCCTTCAAGCAGGCCATTCCCTTGATATTCCCACAGAGCTCAGTCTGTCTTGGGTATGGAGCTTCAATCCTATTCTTCTTCTTTGAATCCCCAGCATCTAGCGAAGTCCTTGGCACACAATAGTTTTCTCAATACAAATTTTTAGAGCTTGAGAAAGCATTTAAATAATGTTAAAGATCTTTTAAATTATAGTAAAATACTAAGTTATAAAATGCCTCCATAGAAACAGTATAATGAAATGTCACTAATTAAAAAATCAAGAAGGCAGACTGGTCTAATTTGGTTGGCTAGAACTTTTAAAAATAATGCTTTTTTAGCTTATTTCAATACATTTAAAGCATGATTAAGAATCATAGGTAACAAATGCTTCTAAATGCTACTTTCAAGGCTTAGATATAGAGCGATATGATTCACTTGTAATTAGCGCTAAGTAGATCCACGGTGAGATAAATACAGCTTCTGTAATTATATTTACCTTCTCCATTTGCCTTGCAAACAATCATTTTATGGAAGACACCAAATTTCATATGGGTGCAGACCAGGGAAAATTAGTCTGCACATGTCCCAAATGGAATGTGTCCAAATGAATGAGATTTTTATTGTGTGAATGTCATAGCAAGAGATTTAAAGGGTGTAGGAGGCTTTCCAGACATTGTCCAAATCCTTTTCTGGTGGTTTAAGTAATATGTCAACCAAGTGATGGATTAGTGCCCTAATACATAACACTCCCAGGAACGTATAATGCCTTAGAATAGAATCACTTTCCTGAGAGCGAAACTGAGTCACTGATCCCACAGTCTTCAATGTTCAGAACGTGCACAGAGTCATGTAGGGATTGGGCTGGGTCCTAAAAGAGCCCCAGGTGACTCACAATTGAGATTACAATAGCAAGCCCATGTTTGCAGACAAGCTTTACACCGGTCAGAAATGTTCTTCTTGGAAGATCTCCGTTGGGGTTGATCGAATTATAAAGCTGGAGTCCTGTAGAACTATAGCTTGTCACTCACTCATCTGTTCAGCAAACTGGTTGAGAGCTCCCACATTCTGTTCCAGGCACTCTGCGTGGACCTCCGTACTACTTGTCCTCTAAGATTTAGAGGTTGTTACCTCCTCCGGCAAGCATGGTGCTCTCCACCCAAACCACTCCTACCTTAGAGCCTTCTTTTACTATCCTGAGAACAAGCGTGTTTCACATTGTTTTATCTTTACTTTCCTGAGCTCGAGACAGTAGCTTTCCAACTGAGCTGCTCTCATTTGATTCTTCTTTATAACCCTTGTGAGCCCAAAAATAAAGAGCCAAAATGAGAGGCAGAGAGGTGTTTATTTTGGGATCAAGGAATTACAATTCAAGGTATACAGATTTGGGTAGCAACCCTAATAGCGTCCCACTAGGGAATAAGAGGCAGGGCCTTTTAAAGGCAGAAAAGGGAGGTTCTCATTACAAAGAATGTTAATTGGGGTTGGCGCAGAAAGCTAATCTTGGTTAAACATAGTTGATTGCTAGAGCTATAGCTAAAGGGAGGTAAAAGTCTGTCACAGTGAGGAGTTGCAGGACAAAATGTTTGTCTTTTCGCTCAGTTCAAAAGTTCATGATGAGCCCGATGAGGACGTGCAGAAGACCCATCTCCTTAATGGCTTCCTGGCTCCATTTTAAAGGCCTTAGACACAAGTGATTCTGTTTTGTTTCACGTTTCGCACCCCATGCCTAGCTCACAGCATGGACAAGAACTGGCTTTATAGAAATGTTTGTTGAATAAATCGTATAGTCCCATATATTCCCTATCTTTGATAAACTCAGCGTGGATAGGGAGAGAGGTGAATAAACATTTACAGTACAAAGAATAATTCTGTATAGAGAACTGAGTGCAATGGACGCCATCATGGCAGGAGGAGTAACTAATTGTCTAAAAGTGATGCAGAGAAGAGACATTAGACATGGATTCAAAGAACAAGAAGGGGACAGGTGGAGCGTGAACTTGAGCCAGAGATGCCAACACATACAAGGGCACAGAGCGCGGGAGAGCATGGCGCGTTCATGGAGTGGTAAGTGATTTTGGAGTGCTAGAGTTGCAGCGGTTCTCGAGCATTAGTGTACTTAAAAATTACCTCGGGAGCTTGAGAATAATGTGAGATTCCTAGCCTGTCCCCCAAAGATTCTGATATAGAAAATCTTAGGCCACAGGAATTTGCACTTTAAGTAAGCACCCCATATAATTCAGATATAGGTGGTCCCTGGACATCATTCGGGATTTGGGTGGAGAAGTGGTATCAGAAGGATAAGATTGTAATGAATTTTAAAGTTCACTTCAGTAGAATTAAGTGAAAACCTGTAGACCAGGGAAGAATTGGAGCACCTTGCCAGTTCAACGTTCTTTTTGTACTAGGACTTTAAATAGAACGTTTCTGTTGTTATTTTTTCCACTTATACCGCCTTCTTAGTATTTTATTCACACTCTTCGTATTGGTGTGAATTTCTTGTTTTAACTGAATGACTTTCAAACCTTTTAAAGTTTTTAAAAATGTTTCCTCTCTTGAAAGCTCGATATATACAAATCAGATAAAATGGAGCCACTACAGCCGGAGGGAGACAGCCCAGCCCGCAGCCTGAAGTCCAGCAGCATATCGCACGCTTCTGCAAAAGTCCAAGGAGCTCACTTGGGAAAGTACTGTTCTAGCCGACAGAGCCAGGCAAGGTGGGTACGATCATTTATTTGAGTCCTGATTCCACATTCCTTTGAAAAAGAAGTGCCCACAAGCTAGGCTGATGCATTTAATGGATCCCCCAAGTATACTGCTTGTGGGGAAGGATGCCTTCGTGAAGTGTTATATCCTTGTCTCTTCATGAGACAAAATACCTAGGATGGGAGTGAGCCCAACAGAAATGTCATGATGAAGAGCAATGGAAGGTAATGAGTTTTCTTTTTGCCCCAAGGGCTGCATACTCTGGGGTGTGTTGGAATGTCACAGAGCGACACTGATGGGGCAGGAGACATGGATTTTCCTCTGTAGCTTGAATCACCTGAGTATAGAAAAACTAAAATGTGATTGAAATCTGCATTGGGTACATGAATGGAGAAGAACTCCTCCCAAAAGTTTTCTGTAGCCCCTGACTGCCCGGTAGGGCCAGTGGACAACAAGGGAGCAGTGCTGGTTCATTACAGAATCAAAGCGATGAGTTTGCTTTGTGTTACCTGATACCTTTTGTTTTCAAAATAAGTTTGGAATTTCTGTTATGTAGTGACCCAGATCTAAACTCTTGTCTGTATCTGTATATAAAATCAATTATTCAGAATCTAGTTATGAACACAACAGAAGAATGAATAGTAAGTCCATTTTATTTTCATGGTCAGAAAAGTAAAGGTCGAGCCAAAAGGTAGATGGGATAATCAATAGAAGAGAAAAATATGAGAAAATGTCATCAATAAAAACTGAGGATTCAGATAAATGACCTCTGCTTGTATAAGCCTGGACAATACTTTCTCTCTTCCTGAGTAGTGGGAGGTGATGTCTGGATGCCTGGGAGGAGGACAATAATCTGGGACTCTTATTAGACACTTACAGATAGACTCAGAGTGAGGGACTTAGGGCCAATGTGGGAAAGAAGCCAGAGACTGGACACACAGCCATTGGGACTGACTTAGTAATATCACCCAGGACTCTGTATCTTGAAGAGAGGAAGCTCCTGATTCCGTGAGGGGAATGTTAATGGAGAATGTGTAGGTGTAGGGCGGGGAGCTCAGCAACAAGAGGATTCATAGCAGCCGGGATGGCAGCAGGTGGTCCTGCAGCAGATGATCTGGCAGTAGCTGGGGCAGCAACAGTTGGGCACACAGCAGTTAGGATGGCAGCAGCTGGACATGCAGCAGCTGGGGCGGCAGCAGGTGGTCCCGCAGCAGGAGGTCTGGCAGCAGCTGGGGAGGCAGCAAGTCTCCTGGCCACAGCCCTGGTCAGAGCAGACGGAGCCACAACAGGAGCTGACCATGGTGTTGGAGGGTGGAGGCTCTGGGTGGGTTTACAGGTGAGTGAGTTCCCAAGTTATCTCTTTATTCCTTGTCCCTTCTGTTCCCAACTGAGAAGCTGCTCCTCAAAAATAGAACTCAACCAGCAGCTCCAACTTAACATCCATTACTTTCCTTCCCATAAGAAACACATTTCACTCATCGTACTAAATGACTTCCCGCTACATCTGTGGCTTCAACTTGAAATCCCTGGCTCTTGTCTTCTCGTGGTCCTACTCCATGAATTAATCTTGATATACGTCTCCTCCTTAAATGGCTATAATGTGTTCTTGGTTCTTTTTAAGTAAAGATTCATAAGAACATAAACACTCTGCTTTCATCCGATCCTCTCTTTCACTGTGTCTTATGTGTCTGTGAGCTGTAAACCTTCCCCTGAATTTTCACATGACACAATTTATTTCTAGGAATCAATCCTTACATATTACCCTCTTCCAATAAAATTATTCCTCTTTCTCACCTATGTTGTGAACATACTCTACTTGACATCTATCTTCCTGTTAATCCAAGATTTCACTGTCAGTTACCTGAGGGATGAGAGCTGAGTCTCACTCAACTTATGTGCTTCCCAGAGCCCAACAGCACAGGACCTCACTGGGTGGTACAATTATAGGAAAGGATGTTCTTGCTTTCTCTCGGTTAACTTGATGGCAGGCAAGGTGGGTGATCTGGTTTGGGGAAAAATTATTTTTTTGGCATTTTCTCTAATGTAGGCTTTCATTGATAAGGAAAATCAGTTTTCTTGTCTGCAAAACAGACACACAAATTTATCTCCAGCTCATAATCAACACTAAAAAGTAAGTAAAGGCCACAAATGCTTATGAAACAAAGAGAGTAAGTAATTATTGAGACATAGTTATTCTACCACAGGTAATTCACTGCGGAGGCCAAGCCACACACAGCAATCGTGGGAATTGGAGCCCGCCCCGTGAAGTAGCGTAGACATTTGGCCATCTGCCTGAATGTCAAGGTAATAGGCATAGAACTTGGAGATTTTGTGTGGTATTTAGTTTAAATTATTGCTTTTAGACATTTGTGTGGCGGCGTGACCGATGGGATGAATAAAGGGAGTGACAGATCAGAACAAGGCCAGGTGCTGTGGAAAAAGGAAACAAGAACAAGGCTGACACTGGCATGCTGGTGGTTGACTCAGGGCTGGTGGTGAGAAGAGAAGATCAACAGCAAGGGGATCCGCTGCAGACTGGAGGATAGCGGCGGCAGACGGTCACACAGCAGCTGGGATGGGAGCAGCTGGAACTGTAGCAGAAGGGGCAGCAGCAACCAGAAATGCAACAACTTGAGTGACAGCAGCTGGACACACAGCTCTGGGTGGCATCTGCGGGGGGTGACTGCATCTCGGGCAGTGGCAGCTGGATACACAGCATCTGGGGCAGCAGCAGCTAGACACACGGCAGCAGGTGGTCCTGCAGCAGGTGGGGCAGCAGCAGGTCTCCTGGCAGAGGCCTCCAGCACAGCCCTGCTCAGAGAAGACGGAGCCGCAACAGGAGCTGGCAATGGTGTCAGAGGGCTGAGGTTCTAGATGAGTTTCCAAGAGAGTCAGTTTCCTGAGTCTCCATGCCCTAGGTCCCCTGTTGCACCCCATTGAGGGAGCTTCTTTGTTACTGTTTATCCTAATTGATAAGGAATGACTCAACTAGACTATTGCAAGCATTTTTTTCTTACAAAGTTAGATAGAATGCATTTTTCCTTCCTGTAGTGTATTTTCACTCTAATCTTTCCTTCCATATCAACTCTCATGGTTCTTCCTTGTGTGTTTCATCTAATTCAAGGCTGCAGCTCTCTCCTCCAACTGGCTATGATGGGACTGACCATTTGTTACTAGGTGCTCACACTCTTCCCTGTCAACCACGAGAGACCTAGGCCTAAGCTGTGAGTCTCACGAGTCCAGGACACAGAGCAGATGGGACCACAGTTGGGGAAAGTCAATGGGAATGAAATAATTCCCACTTCGGCATGATGTGCTGAGGGATCCTGGAGAGGAGCAGAAGGCCCCTCACTGTGAGTGGTTCTTGAGCAATGAGCAGGATGTGGCTTTGGGTGCAGGCTGGTGATTAGGGAGCTGGGGAAAGGAATCCTGAGCAACACGTCTTGGCATATTTCCTCACATCGTTACTGATTCTTATTGGCACTATCACTCTTTTTAGGAATCAAACTTGCATAGGAAATTAGCATCTCTCTGCTTTCTGAAATAACCAAGTGACATAGAATCCCTGTAGTGCAGCCTGGACGTCTCTATTTTTCAAAAGCTGCCTGGGATGTCCTGAGAAGGCATCCAGGAGAGTGCAGGGCCATGACCTTCTCTCCCAACTTTTTGTTGGTGCAATTCAAGCCATAAGAATAGGGCCCAAAATTAAATACACTGAGACTTCGTCTTCTCAAGAGGATGGAACAGGAGGAGGGGTCTGTAAGTAATAAGCCAAGGTTTTTACAACCAGGTGGGAAACACCAAGAGCTTAGTGAGTTCAGAGCAAATGTGAATCAAAGACCACTCCCCTTGCGTCTGGGTGAGGCCGGCCACCTCCCTGAGCCATATGGAGACTCAGCACACAGGGACAGGCAGCTCTGTTTGCTTGTTGTCCGCAGTTGTGGGAGTTCGCTGATTTAGTGTCCGGGAAAGGAGGTGCACCGATGGATACAAGCGCTCCTCTCCATCCAGCGCCAGAAGGACGAAGCCTCCCTGACCACACTCAGTGAAGGCTACGTGCTGTCAGTGAAGCAGTCTCATTCCTCCCACCATCTTGCTCATAGAGAAGAGGTCCCATGTTGAGAGGGGCAAGCTGAGATGATGAGGAGGGGGACACAGCTGAGTACCCACTAGTGGTGTGAGGATGTCACATTAGGAAAAGTGGGTCCCTGCCCTGGTCCTGAAACAGTGGCACAGAGATTCTGCCCAGAGGGAACGGCAGATCTTAAAGACTTAAAAGTTTTGCAGCTCTTCCTGAGGAGACTGACTTTACTTGGAACAGAGTTTGGAGAATTCCATGCCTAAGGGGATTTCCAAAAATAGGGAGATATTGTTGGAGACTAATTAAAATGAGGCTGGTACCTCCTGGATACATGCAAACAGGAGAGCATCTGGAGGTCTGGAAGCCTGTGTAGTACAATTTTATATACTTGCATATTTCTTCTTTCTTCTGTCAACTGATTTAAGAGCAATATCATAAAACGATATGGAAATAGTTGTACTGTTGGACCTATAACAACTGGATCTGTAACACATTTGACAATAACAGCTCAAAGGAAAGAGATGGGAGCAAAGCTGTATTGGAGTAGGGTAATGATATCAGATGCTACCTTGAATCTACAGGAAGAAACGAAGAAAACTAGAAATGTTAAATAAAAAGGTTAATATAACTCTGCAAATAAATACATTCCCTCCTTTCTTTGCTCATCTCATTTAATAGATATAAAATTATATAAATCAATAATTATAAAAATATATTGTTGTGTTTGAAACATATGTAGACATGATATGTACAACAATAATGGCTCAAGAAAGGGGGACAGAATGGAGTTATAGAGAATAAAGTTCCTATATTTCACTGAAACTAAATCAGGATAAATATGAAGTACATTCTGTTAAATCAAGGTATATATTGTAAGCCCTACAGCTTAACCACTTATGTAAAGGATATAGGAGAATGGACTTGTATCCAGGGTATGTAAAGAATTCTTACAACTCAATAAAAAACAATTAATAACAAACATTAATTATAACAAACAAACAATAAATAACAAACAAAAAATAATAATAAACAATTAAGTAATAACAATAAAAAATAAGCCAATTAAAAATGGAGAGCAAATTTGAATAGACACCTGTCTAAAGATGATACACAAATGTCTTATAAGACCATGAAAAAGATGCTCAATATCGTTAGTCATTAGGGAAATGCAAATCAAAACCACAATATGGTATCACTTTATACCCACTAGAATGGCCGTAACTTAAGAGACAGATAATAATTTGTGTTGGTGAGCATGTGCAAAAGTTGGAGCCGTTATACATTGCTGGTGGGATTATAAAGTGGTGCACTGCATTGGAAAATAGTTTAGCAATTTCTCAGAAGTTAACCCTAGAGTACCATGCACAGACCCCACAATTCCACTCCTGGATACATACTCAGGAGAAATGAAAATATTTGTCCACACAAAAAGCTGTACACAAATATTCATAGTAGCATTATTCATAATAGCCAAAAAGTGGAAACAGCCCAAATGTCCAACAACTGATGACTAGATAAACAAAATGTAGTATATCCATACAATGGGATATTATTAGTCAATAAAAAGGAATGAAGTATTAACACATGCTACAATGTCGATGAACCCTGAAACAGGATACTAAGTGAAAGAACTCAGTCACAAAGACCATTTACTGTATGATTCTACATATAGGACTGTCCAGGAAGGCAAATCTAGAAAGACAGAAAGTAGATCAGGGTTTGCCTACAGCTGGGGTGAAGAATGGGGGCATGGAGTGTGACCACTAAATGGGTATGACATTTCCTTCTTTCCAGGGAGGCAAAAGTATTCTAAAATTAGATGTGGTGAGAGTGGCACAACCCTATCAAGATTCTTGAAAAATTGAATTTATATTCTAAATGGGTGAATTCAATGGATTGGGAATTAAATCTTAATAAAGCTCTCTAGAAATTAAATAAAAATACATTCGTTATCTAAGTATCAAAGGGATACAATCTTCAGTTAAAAACAATGATAACTCAGACTCGCACAAACATGCCCAACTGATTTTTTGACAAAGGAGCAAGTGGATATCTGTAGGCAAAAAAAAGGGGGGGGGGGGGAGAAAAACCTCAACCTGAGTCTCACACCTCCTAAGAAAATTAACTCTAAATATGTCCCAAACTTAATATAAAAAGTAAAACTTTTAGAAGAAAGCATAGGAGAACACCTTTGGGATCCTGGAGGAGGCAACGAGTTCTTACTATTGACACCAAAAGTACAAACTCTGAAAGGAAAAATTGATAAATTGAACTTCACCAAAATTAAAACTTTTCCTCTGCACAAAACACTGTTAAGAGGACGAAAAGACAATCTACAGAATGGGAGAAAACATTTGCAAATCACATATCTGACAAAGAATTAGTATCTAGAATATATAAAGATCTCTCAAACTCAACAGTAAAAAAAAAAAACCAACAGTCCAGTTAGAGCTTGGGCAAAAGACATGAAGAGACATTTCACTGAAGAAGATATGTAGATGCAAAGAAACACGGGAAAAGATGTCCAGTGTTGATAGCCATTGGGGGGTACAAATTAAAGCCACAAGGAGAGATCACCACACACCCATCACAGTAGCCAAAATAAAAAATAGGCAACCCCAAATGCTGGTGAGGATGTGGAGAAATTGCATCACTTGTATAATGCTGATGGGAAGGGTAAAAGGATAAAAGTAGTCAAGAAAATAGTTTGGCGGTTCTTTAAAAAACTAAACATGAAACTACCGTATGACCCAGAAATTGCACTCCTATTTTCATAGCAAGAAATGAAGACTTTTGTTGAGACAATTACCTGTTCACAAATGTTGTTAGCAATTTTATTTATGAGAGCCACAGAATGGGAACAACCCAGATGTCCTTCAGAGGGTTGGTGGGGTCCAGGGCAGGCTGCCCCCAAATATCCCACAACGGCATATTAATTATTTTGAATTAAAGTTTCTCGTTTAGACTTAAAGTTTTGATCTTCCTCTCTCTGTTCCCCCTGAAAGCAAGAGATAAATCCCTCGTGTGAAAGATACTGTCCCCCACCAGCAGACAGAGACATATTTATCAAGGGAGCTGAGGACTTCAGGACCAAGAGGCCAGTGTAAACGAACCTTGTTATCTTTACTAATTTATTACCTCAAACCCAAACTCCACTTAAATTCCTCACTAATTATACACCCTAAACCTAAGTTTCTTTGTCTTGTCAAATCTTCACAAATTTATTATCTCTTTATGTACAAAGATACATACACTGCCTGTTTTGTTCACTCTCTGAGGATCATTTTTTAATGATCTCCCATACATACTTATTAAATTGGTTTTTCTCCTGTTAATCTGATCCTATGTCAAGTTTATTATTAGTCCAGGCATAAGAACTCAGGAAGGGTAGAGGGAGGAATTTCCCCTCCCTGACAGGGTGAATGCTTAAACAAACTGCGGTACATTCATACTATGGAATATTTCTCAGCATTTAAGGAGAATGAACTATTTTTATACTCAAAAACCTGGATGACTCAAGAGAAAATTATGTTGAGTGAAAAATGATGACGCCAAAATGTTACATACTGTATGTTTCCATTACATGAAATTCTTGAAATGGCAAAAGTATAGAAATGGAGAACAGATCAGAAGCTGCTAGGGGTGAAGGAGGAGGTGGGAGGGGGAGGGAAATGGTTGTGACTATCAAAGAATGACACAGAGATCTTTGCGGTGATGGAAATGTTCTGGATCTTGATTGATGCAATTGGCATATGCAGTAATAGTATTAAAATAACAATAAAACAGAAGATTTTCTCTGGGGGAGGTGATATTTTTATTTGTTATAAAACAGAGATAAAACAACAAAACCACAAATGTGCTGAGTTTGCTTTACCAGATTTCTCAGTCCTTGTTCTTGAAACAGGCATGTGTGCACATTCTCACATGCGTTACCAGGAGAGGAATGCTGCAAGGAGAATCTTAACGAGAGCAGTGACTGTTTTAAGATAAATGACTAGCAATAAATAACTGATTCTAAATGTATGATTTTATTTATGCCATATTTTTCTAATGATATCTGGAAGTGATGTTTAATTTTTGAATGTTTTTTCCTTTCCAATTAAACTTTGGTTAGAACTAATATCCTCAACTCTTGGGCCTATTGATATTTTTAGGTTATGAAATGGAAGTTCCCTTAAAGACCCAGGAAGTAGTGATTAATCTGTATTTCCAAAAGGAAAGGTAGTTGCTGAAGAACAGAGCTGAGACAGTCAGATGGCCGCCTTAGCATCATATTGCCTTGGGGGAGACCATGAGTCTGAAGCCCCCCATCGTGGTAAGAGGCCGATGGAAACACTGCAACTTGAGCTGAGTGGAGCCAGAGCGGAGAAGATGTTTGACAACGTGCTTTGCCCAACTTACACGAATTCTGACAGTTATCAGTATAATTGCCTTACCACAACAACCAAGCCCATCAAAATTAGAAATTGGCCAGTATTTCTAGCCTCAGCTTCCTCCTGTCCTCCCCACAAGCTGCATGGCTCACTAATCACCCTCAGTGGCTTTTACAGCATCTGTGCTTCAGCTTGAAATGTGGGGCATTGCTGCTCACTGCACTCTTACCCATAACTTATCATCCTTCGTAATTATGATCATTGCTGAAAAGAATACGATTTCCTCAGTTTAGAATGTCTATAATGTTTTCGTGGTCCCTTTCTTCTAATAATTGTTTTATTCTATTAATTCATTTATTTTGCCCTGACTCAAGTGTCTTCTTTTCATGTGGAGGTGGATTCAGACAGGACAAGTGAAGCAATGTGGCTGCAGGAGACATTTGGTTTGCTGACCTGAGTGTGACCAAGTCTCCTGAGGTTCCAGAGACCTGTGGTATGTAAGAATATTCCAAGAGTGCAGGCTCAGGGCACAGCTTTCAAGTGCAACCTAAGTCCTCTCCCTGATGACCTCATCCTTGCCCCTCTCTCAGCTCCTTCCTCAGCTCCTCCCCAGACCGTCCTGGGGCGGGGGGGTGGGTGGGGGGGGGGTTTGACTTGTCCACGTGGGCCCCCCCACAACCCCATAGCCTCCTCATTTGCTTATGGCCTTTTTAGTACAGTGTCATGAACATGAAGGAGGTTGGGGAGGGCCAGCGAGATTTCCTCTCGGCCACATTAGGTCAATGGAAACTGATTTCTTGACTTATCTCCCTCTTGTCATCACAAGAATGTAAATACTTTCCAGTCTCCCCTTCCTCCTCTTTATCTCATGGGTTTGTGACCCGCACTTGTTCCCTAAATTTACTGGCTTAACTCATTTTATTTATAACTATTATTCCTTCTATATGACCATTTTCCAAGACAGGGGATACATGGTTTTATTGACTGGAGAAGAAAACTATTGCTTGTTAAGTAAGGTGGGTTATTTTATTTTAAAACAATCTGAAATCCTTTGTAGAATACCAATATTAGGTAATATTTGAAAAGTCAGTTTTCTTTCCTGGACACAGAAACCCATGCTTCTCTTCATCTTGAGAGAAGGAATCCTAGAAAAAAAACTGGCCATCAACTCTCAGAAATAATTGAAGAAGGATACAAGAATGTATGGTATCAATATAATATTATTATTGAGAAATAGTTAACATGTAATTGTGAAGGTCAAGGCAAGCATAGCTGCAGAGGCTCAGGGGTTCAGTCCAACTGCATCATGCAGCTGAGGGCTGAGCGCAGGGAAGAGACTGAGGGAGACAGGAGTGGTACTGAGTGTAGACGGGCGCCCTTTCTTCAGTGGCTTAGTGGTATCACAGGATGACAAGGTTGGTGGTCATTTAAAACATGGAAAAGTTAACATGAACGACACTTTCATGCTGAGGTGATGGCGGCTTGCTCATGGTTGCTAGTCAGATATGAATTCAACAAGAGGATGCACCGCAGCGGGAGCGACAGCAAGTTGTGCGGCAGCAGATGGTCTGGCAGCGGACTGGGTGGTAGCAGCTGGACACACCACAGCTGGGGCGGCAGGTGGTCTGGCAGCAGACTGGGCGCAGGCAGCTGGACACTCCACAGCTGGGGCGGCAGGTGGTCTGGCAGCAGACTGGGCGCAGGCAGCTGGACACTCCACAGCTGGGGCGGCAGGTGGTCTGGCAGCAGACTGGGCGCAGGCAGCTGGACACTCCACAGCTGGGGCGGCAGGTGGTCTGGCAGCAGACTGGGCGCAGGCAGCTGGACACTCCACAGCTGGGGCGGCAGGTGGTCTGGCAGCAGACTGGGCGCAGGCAGCTGGACACTCCACAGCTGGGGCGGCAGGTGGTCTGGCAGCAGACTGGGCGCAGGCAGCTGGACACTCCACAGCTGGGGCGGCAGCAGGTGGTCTGGCAGCAGCTGGGGCGGCAACAGGTCTCCAGGCCACAGCCCTGGTCAGAGCAGACAGAGCCACAACAGGAGCTGACCATGGTGTCAGAGGGTGGAGGTTCTGGCTGGGTTTCCAGGAGAGTGAGTTTCCCAAATGTGGGAGACTCCTTATCCCATGTCCACTTTTATACCCAGCTGAGGGGCTGCTGTCACCAGGTTGAGGGCTATTTCTTTGTTATTGTTTATCTTAATAGATAGGCAATTAGCAAATTAGTTAACTGTAGGGAATCTATATAAAGTTGGATAGAATGCATTTTTTCCTTCCTCTGAGGTAGGGTGCTTCCAATCCAGTCATTCCTCCTGAGTCACTCTTGTCTTCTTCCTTCTGTGTATCATCTAATTTCAAGGAGTCCTCAGCTTCCTCACTAGTTTGGTTGTCATGTGACACATCATTTGGAACTCAACACTCTAGGTATTGTCTTTAATGTTTTTTTCTCACACCAGCCCTCAACTGGGACAGTGTGTCTGTTTTCTAAAGACTCTTGAGAAACACAAGGCGTGAGCACACCAGAACACTTGGAAGAATTTTTCTTGAAACATTTGAAGTGAAGAGTCAATAGCAATAAAGGTAAAGACTGAAAAATTGTACAACAGAAACATTTAAATGCCTACCTGGTTTTTTAAGCCTCAAACAAAACCGAAAAGCTTAAGAGCCAACTGGGAATAAATAATAAATATCTTAACTAATATAAGAGAAAAGAGCTGATTTCCTGAATGCATGAATATCTCTTATAACTCAGTAAGAAAAAAGGCCAACAACCAAATAGTCATTTCACTGAAAAAGAAACACAAATGGCTTTTAAGCTATTGAAATATGTTCTGTCTCACTTACAATTTAAAACTTTTTATTTGACCAGTTTATCCAATTATCAAATCGTCTATAGAACACCTACTGTGTGCCAGGTCCTGCCCTATGCTTTGGAGATACAACAGTGAATAGTTTAGAATGACAAATATAAAATTTTTACTTTGAAAGTTTTAACAAGTTGCTGAGGTTCTATGGAAGCAGACATTCTCATACACAGATGGCAGGGGTCTAAATTGGACCAATTTCTTTATAGCCTAATTTAACAGTTTTTATAAGATTTTTAAATGTGCATTACCTTTGATTGAGCAATTTCACTTCTGGAAATGTATTCAACAGGTACACTTATCCATGTGCTCCGGGACATAAATTCAAGATGTTCTTTGCAGCATTCTTTGTAAGAGAAAAGTCAGACTGAATTGTATTGTGGTCATGGAGGAGAATGTCCTTGACATAGGAGAAAAGGTGTTTAGCAGTGATGGAGCATCATTTCGTCCTGAAATGAACGCTCTCTTCACTACTCTCACAAGTTCTCTAACTTTAGAATTATTTCCATAAAAAAAATTAAGTACACTTTTAAGGAAAAACAGGCCATCCGTATCCAATACAGACACCATCTTGCCTTCTAGTCTGAATTATTCAGGAAGGAGAGAAATAGGAAAGGAAGGAAAGCCACAAGAACATGTTTGTTTCTGCTGTTTTCCAGTTATTGAGTCTAATTTCACCGCATTTTGGTAAGAGAAAAAGACTTATGTTATTTCTGGTATTAAGATTTTCTTTGTAGCCTGTGTGTTTTGTGAATCTTCTGGGTGTATATGAAAATTATGGAAACAATTTGTTAAACATAAGAGAGCATATAAATATCAATTAAACCTAAATTGACAATGGTCCTACTCAAATCCTCTATATCCTTCTTTATTTTCTCTTTCTAATGACCATGTTGAAATGGTTTGTTAAAGTCTCTCCTGCTACAACTGTGGTTTTATCATTTTTCCTTGCATTCATAATAGTATTTTGCACTTAGTTCCAATGTAGCTCAAAGTGCTTATGACAACCGGAAAGTTAATATAATGAAGACATGATTAACACATCAACGAGAGGTCACTATTCCAGTCAAGACAAGTCCAGGCACTGTAGGCTTAGGATTCCAATCTAATTGGGCCCCAGTTCTATGGTGATTTTTTTGTGTAGAGATGGTTGCTCCTCTGTCTGAAGGCAAAGAGACAGCTAGGAGAGTCCCCTGCTCCTGAAAGTGAGTATCATGCTTTTTGGTACTTTGTATATAACAATTATCTTTGTAAGAACATGAATACTCTGCTTTCATCTGATCCTCTCCTTCACTTTGTCTTGTCTTGTGTGTCTGTGAGCTGTAAACCTTCCCCTGAATTTTCACATGACACAATTTCCAGTAATCAATCCTTACATATTACCCTCTTCCAATAAAATGATTCCTCTTTCTCACCAATATTATCAATATACTCTATCTGACATCTATCTTCCTATTAAATCCAAGATTTCACTGTCGGTTACCTGAGGGATGGGAACCAGGTCTCCATCAACTTATGTGCTTCTCAGAGCCCAATAGCACAAGGACCTTGCTAGGTGATCCATAATTCAATTATAGGAAAGAGGGCGTTCTTGTTTTCTCTCAGTTAACTTGATGGCAGCCATGGGGGGCAATCTGATTTGAGACAAAACTAATTATTTGGCATTTGTTCTGATGTAGGCTTTGATCCTACACAAAATCAGTTTTCTTTGTTTGCATGACGGAAACACAAACTTATCTCCAGTTCATAATCAACACTAAAAAATAATTAAGGGCCACAAATGTTTCAGATACAAAGAGAGTAAGTAATTGTCAAGACATAGTTATTTTATGACAAATCCATTGGGAAGGCCAAGCCATGCACAGCAATCATAGGAATTGGAACCTGTGCCCACAAAGTAGTGTAGACATTTGGCCATCTGACTGAACGCCAAGGTAATAGCCATAGAACTTGGTGTTTTTGTGTGGTATTTAGTTTAAATTGTTGCTTTTTAAGCAGTTGTATTTAGTTTAAATTGTTGCTTTTTAAGCGGTTGCTGGGCGTCATGACTGATGGGATGAATAAGCAGTGACACATCGGAGCAAGGCCGGTTGACGTGGACAAAGGAAGTGAGAACAAGGCTGATGCTGGACTCACGGTGGTTGACTCAGGGCTGGGGGTGAGGAATGAAGTTCACCAACAAGGGGATCTGCCGCAGATTGGAGGGTGGCAGCAGCTGTGACAGCTGGAGGTGTTCGGCCACAGACTGGATGGCAGCAGCTGGAACTGTAGCAGAAGGGGTGGCAGCAGCTAGAAATGCGGCAGCTAGCGCAGCAGCAGGGGGACGCACAACAGCTGAGGCGGCATCAGGTCTTCCTGCAGCACGTGGTCTGGCAGCAGCTGGGCGGCAGCAGGTTTCCTGGCAGAGGCCTTGGCCACTGCCCTGCTCAGAGCAGAGGGAGCTACAACGAGAGCTGGCCATGGTGTGAGGGGGTGGAGGTCCCGGGTGGGTTTCCAGGAGAGTGAGATTCTTAAATCCTTCTCTCTAATCCTGTTTATGCCCTGCTGAGGAGCTGTCGTTACCATGTCTTGGATTATTTTCTTGCTATTTATCATGTTTAAAGAGAAATTATCAGACATTCTGATTGTGGCAGAACTCTGATGCAGAGTTAGCCTTTAGTATTGACCATGGTGCCAAGCCCAGAGCTGCGGATCCGGCTGCTGCCACCCTTGCTGCCTCCCTGGCTACTGTCAGACCACCTGCTGCCAGCCCAGCTGCTGCTGCAGCCCTTGCTGTGTGCCCAGCTACTGCCAGCCTTCCTGCTGCTAATCCACTTGCTGCAGACCCACCATCCACTAGAGACATATTTCCTAGACCATTTTGCCAAAGTTACTCTTCCTAGGAGAAACTTGCTCCCTAAGCTCTGCTGAGAAACAACATGCTGCCACTGAGCTTGGTTGTCATCCTTTTCTACAAGGCTTATGAGTCTACCGAGAGGATGCAGTCTACTTCACTTTGATTTTCTTCTTCTTCATTTCCTTCTGATCATTGCAGCAAATGCTCGTCAGCTCCATCTGAATTTGACACGGATTCACAGTCTCAGGCTCAGCAAAATGATCATCACCTTTTGCGTCTATGGCAGTTAAACAGATTCTTATGACTGCATATTTAACTCTCCACAATGATTGGTATTGATCGTCTTTTTAGATATACCCATTAAATTTAGTAACTTCTGCCAGGTGACTCGACTCTTCACAATCACTCGAATTGTCTTCCCACTTGTTCTTTTCTAAGGAAATCTGTGTTCTCCTATCGTATGTGTTTTATTTGTCTGTTTGTTTATAGTACTTCCTTTATGAAGCCTTGCTTTCAAGTTTCATTTTTTATTTATTATCTCATTCGAGTCTCACAATGACCCCACAAGTTAGGTAGAGCAAAGATTAGCATTCCATTATCATTCTCATTTTAATGATCAAAAAATGGTTTGCCATACAACTGGTAACTGACAGAAGCAGGTCGTATGCACCAGTCTTTTGGTTCCAGGTTGAGGGCACTTTATACACTTCTTTTGCAAGTAGAGGTAACATTGGTTATTGGGCACAGAGAAAGTGTGCATTTTGAGTTGCTTCTCTGATGATGGAAATAATTATATCTTTCATATACAGAAGCCTTTTCTGCCTACAAAGCTCTTCTCAAATATTCTTCCCAACTTTATGACCAATAGTGACTGCCTTTAAGAGTTTTAGTCAACAAAGGGAGCCCTTATACCTTCTCTGGGTTCTAGTCCACCACTGGTGCAATTTGTCACCAACAAGCAATGTGAGGGTCATTGGTATTCCTGGCCCTACCCTTGCCTGGAGGAACCTGTTCTTTGGTGTCATGGATTTGGCATCCTGTTATCATTTCGTTCAGCGCAACAGAAACTTGAGTTAAGAATCACCCTTGCAAAGCTCACAACCTCAGGCCATGCTTTCTGGGCTACCAAACTTTGAGGCAATTTGGTCTCCTGATCTGGACATTGTTAAAGGAAGATAAATTTGTAGAGTCCTGAGAATTGAAGTTAACCATGCAATAAGCCTGTAACCTTTGATCCAATCATAATCTTTAGGCCAAAAAAGGAAAGAACAATTTCCCAAATTCTATGAGATAAAGACACATAAGCTAAAGGAAATCAAAATCAGAACTTTGAGGAAAAAGAAAAGAAAAAGAGAAGGAAGGATGCATGATTCAAAGTCAAGATGGGCATTCGGTTGGTTCCCAAATGGAGGGAACCTGGATCTTCAGATGAAAAACTGAATAGTAAAGGGAATAGTGAAGGCACCCAGCAGTACAAGGGCTATTACAGCTCTAGGAGAAAAATAAGAAGTTTTGATAACAGCCATCTTCTTAAGAGATATTAAGGTGCTTTGGGTTACTTAACACACTAGATGTGACAGAGAGTGTGATCTTCCCAGAGGATACGTCTGGAATTCTTTGCTGAATTACTAAACTTTCCAACATGGGGAATGGATGGGAAGAATTACCATTTGAATCGTGCATTCTTCCTTCTTCTTTTCTTCTTCCTAATTTCTTCTCTTTTTCCTGAAAATTCTGATTTGATTTCCTTTAGCTTACGTGTCTTTATCTCACAGAATTTCCTCAATTATCTGGGATTTGCCTCTTTTGTTTACACCTGTATCCCTGACTTAACTTAAATGATACCTCAAATTTACAAGTTAAACCGCCAGACCAAGGTACTCACAAGAAGCTATAATACATCCAGAGTTTAGTGCTGATCTAAATGACTAAAGGAGAAGTGATTTCATTACAACTACACTTGATTCCTGCAGAAACCTAATGGAATATGGTATATTATCATGGAATATCTTAAACTTTATCAATTGATAGCCCCACAAGCAGCTGTCATGACCCATACAGAACTTTTACAACGGGTTAGCAACTTCTGGTCTGAAAAGGCAGAGGAAAGCGGAAATACTCCCCGCAAAAAGAACTGGGAGCAGGACACATGGTTATATATTTGGTTTGGAAGAAAAGTGGACTGAGGAAATGATGTTCATGGGCTATTGGCAAGTGGTGGAAAAGTTGGTTGATTGGTCTGAGACCTGAAAGCAGCAAGATGGAAAGGTTAGAGGCACAGAGATTGGGAGAAGAATCATGTAGATAGAACTAAGTGTGTGGACAGAATGTGTTCCCTCTCTGTGTCCCAAATCAATGATGCCCAGAGGGTATCCACCAGTTACAAGGCACTGGACAACTAGGAGTTTGGGCAACTCATCCTGTCTCCCTCCTCAGGCGCTGTAGTACTTGCACAATAGCCCACGAGCAAAGCAGCCCTGGTGGCAGGGATAGAGGTTTTGCATGGAACCACCACGGTTGCCTCTGCTGGATGTGCAGTTAGTCAGTAGCAGAGACAGATGTTGAGCCCTTAATATGATAACATCCCTCATTAAAACTCACCACATCACACTGAAGCAAGTTGGGGCGGTGAGCACAATACAGAGTCTATGTTTTGCAGGGAATTACTTAATTCCTTTTTGCTCTAAAAACTTACTCGGGAGAAGGAAGCTCTACGAGAATTTGATTTACATGATACCAAAGAACAAGTCCCGATAAATGAGCCTTTCTCTCGTGAGGACACAATGGATGCTCAAAATTATCTGATGCAGACGAATTGCATGAGGGGTTGATCAGAGCCTGAGACAAAGGAAGTTTCTCTGCATTCATGAGAGCCCTTAAACGCAGCCATTGCTCCTCTGCCTGAAACTCAGCTGCTGCTCACTGAGATGTGGGACACTGATTTGGGAAGAACTTTGTAAACACAAAAGTTATCTGCATATATGAAAGACTACTTCTTCCACCGTTAAAGAAGAAACCCAAGAGCACATCTTGCTGGTGCTCAGTCCTACTTTCATCTCTACTTGTCTTGATATGTAAATGTAAGTGCCGTTGAGCAGAAGCAGAAGACCTAGTCTTTCTCTGAGTACGTCCATTTTCAGCTACGTAATGTTACACAGTGAAATTTTCTCATCTGAAAAATGGAGACTGTAACTTGAGGGACGCTGTTATGAGGCTCAGAATGGATAAAGCATATGATATGCACTATGTATATAGGTCCTTATGTCAGGAATGCTGTACAATGAAACAAAACACAAGTGAGGGTGAATAAAGGTACAGGATTTATTATGAAATATAGGTAAGACCCCCTCCATCTAGAGAGACCGAAGTGATCACGAAAAGAAGAAAGCAGGGTACAAGAGCCATGAGTACATTGAAAAGAAAAACATGATTCTGAAGATTATTCAACAATTGCAGAAATCCATGTGAAAGTTGTGGGGATTTGTTTTTCTAAGTTGCTTAGAGGAAGAGGGTAAAGATTCTGACTTCAGGTCAAAGCAGATCATGACTCCGGATGGAGGATGCAAGGATCTGGCACATGGTCCACAGACACCAGGAGGAGGAGAACAGGGGGAAGTCCTCTGCACTCCATCAAGCTTGTTCACAAGCTTTTCAACAGTCAGATGAGTAACAGAAATTTAGTGATAGCATGCTGGCTTTCAGCAACCTTGGGCAGTAAATGTGTCCTAGGAATGGCAAGGCCATAAAAAGATTGGTTTGTGCAGACGGTGGTTCTTTGGTGGGGTGATCAGCAGCAGGAAGGCTGGCAGCAGCTGGATCCGCAGCTCTGGGCTTGGCAACAAGGCAGGCAGACGCAGGTGGGGTGGTAGCAGGTTCTCCGGCAGTACACGGGTCCAGAGCAAGCTGGCTGGCAGCAGATGGTCTGACAGCAAGTTGAGGGGCAGCAAGGCTGGCAGCAGCTGGACTGACTGCAGGTTTGTCCACAGCAGCTGGACTCAGAGCAGGTGGGCTGGCAGAAGGGAGCGCTGCAGCAGGAAGGGCGGCAGCAGCTGGTCACACAGGTTGGTTGGTAGCAGGTGGTCTTGCAGCAGGTGACTTGACAGCGAGTTTGGGGGCAGCAAGGCTGGCAGCAGCTGGACCCACTGCAGATTTGACCACCGCAGCTGGGCTCAGAGCAGGTGGGCTGGCAGAAGGGAGCGCTGCAGCAGGAAGGGCGGCAGCTGGTCACACAAGCTGGTTGGTAGCAGGTGGTCCTGCAGCAGGTGACTTGACAGCGAGTTTGGGGGCAGCAGGGCTGGCAGCAGCTGGACTCACAACAGCTGGACCCACTGCAGGTGGGCTGGCAGCAGGTGGTCCTGCAGCAGGTAGGCTGGCAGCAAGGGGAGCAGCAGGAGTGGGTCATGGTGTCAGGGGTGGAGGGTGGGCTCCTGTTCAGAGGTGAGTTTTCAAGAATCTGATGACTCCTTCTGTTCTGGGGCTTTTATACACTGAACCCCCCAAATTTGGACCAATGAGCAGGACTTTGCTTGTTGTTGTTTACGTTGTCTTCCAGAGTCACTGGGGGAGTTGTCATGGAGGAAGTTGTTCCCTAAATGTCATGAATCTTTAGAAATTAAGTGTTGAATCTGTTTCCTAATTGAAAATAACTCATATAAATCTTTTTCAGATCCAAGGAAGGCAGTCACATCATCAGCATCGTTCCTGCTTCCATCACAATCTGATCATGTGATATATTTCCTGCTGACCTGGGGAAGTCAGAGCTGTTGTCCCTCCCCAGCTTTGTCCCTTTGGTGTATGCAGATTGGGAAGTGTCCCTGGGGAGGGGCATGATGCTGATATGTTCACAGTGAGGAACTGAATCCGTGCTGAGTCTGTTTACCCACAAATCCTGAATCAAGACAACCACAGGCATCTCTCTCTGTAGCACCCTACCCATGTGTGTATCCCAGTGCTATCAAAGACACTTGGGTGGAGGATGTTGGCACAATCTCTTCCATATGGCAAAGCAGGACCAAAGCAGGTGGGTTGAAGCAGAGGCAGTTCCCTGGGACTAAGGAAGCATCAGTCAGTTTTGGTCCCGGGTGACTAGTTGTCCTGATATGCCCAGGACAGAGGATTTTTCCCTGGAATTGAGTCTTTCAGCAACATAACTGGGGCAATTATAGATGAGTTTTGGCTTTTTTTTTTTGACCTTTATATAAATGAAAAAATATAGAATTATCTTTTCTTTACCGTATGATTGTGAGAGTCAACAATGCAATTATTTGTAGTGTATTCATTGTTTTTGCTGTATAATCTTCCCCTAAATGAATATGACACAATTTATTTGTTGCTGTCCTCTTGGTAAACATGTAGATCTTTTTGAATTATTAAAAATAGTGCTTCTTTGAATGTTTTCGTACAAGTTGTTTGGTAAGCACATATAAACATTTCTTTGGATATACCCCTAGAAGTAGATTATTCATAGCATTGCTTGGTCAAAAAGCTTATTCTATTCACTGTGGAGGTCTTGCCCATCTTTCACTAGATTTCTTTCTAGATAATTTAATGTTTATGCTATTGTGTATGTTATCATTTAAGTTTTTAATTTTTAACTGTTTGTGACATACGGAAAAACAATTCATTTATGTATGTTTATCTTGTGACCAAACTCCCTTATTATTTTTAAAATTTTATACATAGATTTTTTTTTTTTTTGGTTGTTGAGGAAGATTGGCGCTGAGCTAACATCGGTGCCAATCTTCCTCTATTTTGTATGTGGGATGCTACCACAGCATGACCTGACGAGCAGTGTGTAGGTCTGCACCCAAGACCTGAATCCATGAACCCTGGGCCACCGAAGCAGAGCGCACAAACTTCATTGCTACGCCACCAGGCTGGCTCCGAGAGATTTTTTTTGGAAATTTTGCTAGCACAGTGACAGCAACTACAGATGATGATAGCTTCATTCATTTCATGGCAGTCTTTTTATCTTGTAAATTTTTTCTTTCCCTAGTGTAAGTGAGCATAAGTGAGGCCATCTTGTTAGGCTAACTGGCCCCAGCCCCTCCTCTGTGTGACTACTCGCTGCTCTGCACGTACTCTAAAAGATTCACATGCGCTCCTGATTTATGGCCTCTGCTTACATATATACTCCCTGGTACCTTGATAAATTAAAACTTTGTTCTATGAGTTTCTCTCCACAAACAGGCTGACCACAGGTGGGAGACACACCTACAAGGCATCCATCACAGCTGACAGAAGAATGGAACAATGTGACGCCTGTCATGCCTGGAGACCAACATCACTGGACCCCCTCCTTACTGCCCATTTTCCCTATATAACTGTCTCAAGATTCTGTAATCCGTGAAGATGGTTTTTTTGAGACATTAGTCTGCCATCTTCCCAACTATGCCGGCTAATTGAATCAAAACCTCCTTTCTTGATCTCTAACTTGTCATAATTAATTGGCTCAGATTGTAGCCAGCAGAACGAGCCCAACGCTCAGCATCACTAGTCTGCTGGGGGGCCTACAGTGCCATGATGAAGTGGGCGTCTTTGTGTATTCTCTATAGAGCAGAGACAATTCTCAATATTTCACAATTAAATAGGAAGCTTTCTGACTTTTCTATAGATTCTTCCAATCAGAGTAACTGGGCTTTTTCCATTCCTTATTAGCTAAGATATTCTACATTGGAAATGTGTTGAAATTTATAAAATGCTTTTTCTTTACCTATTGAGACGATCTTATGATGATTCTCATGTTTTTTTGGCGGATGTGATTTAAAAAACATTTGTTGATGTTCAAAGTTTAAACCAACCTTGTGTTTCTGAAAACAATTCAACGTGGTTATGATCATAGGTTTAGGGCACTGGATTTGATTTGCTTATATTGCGTTTAGGATACATGCTCTCACTGCGTCCCACAAATTTGTCCCCCTATTCTTACTCAGCTTCCTCCACCTTCTTTAAATAAGTCAGCCCTCAATGGGGCAAGATCCGCCTCCCCACTTTCTGTGACCCAGTTTGACCCTGCTGTGGCTCCTTGTAGTGGAATTTCTGAGGCACTTTCATGCCCCACGAGACTAACCAGCAGAGCTGCTGCAGAGCACGGCTGGAGGAACAACAGTCCTCTTTTAAACAGATATACTAGAATATTCCACAGGTCACTTTCAGGCACACATGCCATGGAGAAAATCCCAAGGAGAAACTTTTAACCAAATAACTGAGGTTTCTTATCTACTTTGAACAGAGGCAACAAGTTCCTAATTTTCTGAAATTAACAATTGGTCATTTCTACAGCAATATTGCATTATTCTGGAGAACTTAAGTACGTTTTGCCTCACAAAACACAGGAGGTTGTTTTGTTCAACTAGATGGTTCAGAGGTTATGGATTGCTCAGAGTCATAAATGTGCATTGAACAGTTTCTTAATCCCAAACTTTATCAATATTTAATTTTCTTGAAAACATTTTGATCAGAACAAATTGCCGTAAATTTGGGGGAATGAAATATATGGTCCATTTTTTTGCAGGGAATTATTTAATTCCTTGTTCTGTCGATACTCAGGAGACAGAGGCAATTCAGAATTTGATTTATGTGATACTAAGAAACAAGTCCTTTTAGACGAGTCTCGTGAGGACACAGACGCTAGCAGTACTTGATGCAGATAAATTGACAGTAAAGGCTCCCTGAATTCATGAGAGCCCTAAAATGCAGTCCCCATTGCCCTAACATATAGATGCTGCTTGCTGAGGTGTGGGAAACTGATTTTGGAAGGACTTTGTAAACAAATGTTATCTCTATATATGAGAGCTTATTCCATCATTAAAGTAGAAATTCAGTTGCACATCTTACTAGTCCTCAGTATTCAATAGCATTGACGTCTATTGACATATAAATGTAGGTGCCCCTGAGCAGGGACCAAGGATCCAGTCCTGGATCTGAGTCTGTCCATTGGTAGCTATATGACACCACACAATGAAATTTTCTCATCTAAAAATGTGGAAAATAATTTATAGTGAGATGTTTTGCAGCTCAAGTTGGATAATGCATATGGTATGCAATATGTATATAAGTTCCTAATTCAGAAATACTGTACAGTAAAGAAAAACAGTATATGGAATGAAAATGGTATAGAATATCATTAAGAAATATATAGACAACTCAAAGTGATTATGGAAAGAAGAAAGCAGGATAAAAAATCACGAGTACATTAAAAAAGAAAATATGATCATGAAGAGTATTGATCAGTTGCATAAACCAATGAAAAAGTTATGAAGATTTATTTTCCTAAGTTACTTAGGGAGAGCAGGTGGCCCTGACTTCAGAGTCCAAGCAGGGATCATAATTTCATATTGAAGATGCACAAAGCTGGCACATGATCCACATACACAAAGAGGAAGAGAACTGGGGGAAGTTCTCTGCATTTCATCAAGCTGGTTCACAAGTCTTTCAACAGATAGATGAGTTACAGAAATGACGGTAGAGCATCCTGCTTGTCAGCAAAGCGTAGGAGTGAATTTGCCCCCAAAATGGCAAGTCAGCTAACAGAAGGCATTGTGTGCAGACGGTGGTTCTTTGGCAAGGTGATCAACAGCAACAAGGCTGGCAGCAGCTGGACTCACAGCAGGCTGGGCGGTAGCAAGGCTGGCAGCAGCTGGATCCGCAGCTCTGGGCTTGGCACCAAGGCAGACACAGGTGGGGTGGTAGCAGGTTCTCCAGCAGTACACGGGTCCAGAGCAAGCTGGCTGGCAGCAGGTGGTCTGACAGCAAGTTGAGGGGCAGCAAGGCTGGCAGCAGCTGGACCGACTGCAGGTTTGTCCACAGCAGCTGGACTCAGAGCAGGTGGGCTGGCAGAAGGGAGCGCTGCAGCAGGAAGGGCGGCAGCTAGTCACACAAGCTGTTGGTAGCAGGTGGTCCTGCAGCAGGTGTCTTGACAGCGAGTTTGGGGGCAGCAGGGCTGGCAGCAGCTGGACTCACAACAGCTGGACCCACTGCAGGTGGGCTGGCAGCAGGTGGTCCTGCAGCAGGTAGGCTGGCAGCAAGGGGAGCAGCAGGAGTGGGTCATGGTGTCAGAGGTGGAGGGTGGGCTCCTGTTCAGAGGTGAGTTTTTGAGAATGACTTCTGTTCTGGAGTTTTTATACGTGCAACCCCCAAAGTTGGCACCAAAGAGCAGGACTTTACTTATTCTTGTTTACATTGTTTTCCATGACCACTGGGGGAATTGTAAAGAGGAAGTTATTCTCTAAATGTTATGAATCTTTTCAAAATAATTGTTTAATCTGTTTCTTAATTGAAAGTAACTCACAGAAACTTTTTTTTCGGATAAAAAGAAATGGTCACATTCTCAGCTTTGTTCCTGCTTCAATCACAACCTGGTTGTGTGATATGATTCCTGCTGCCCTGGGGAGGTCAGAGCAGTTGGTCACTCTATGCCTAATCTGTTTACTACCAGAGTCATTCAGGTCACTGTACTTCCTTTTTCTTCTCTTTCTTCTTTTTTTTTGGTGAGGAAGATGGGCCCTGAGCTAAGATCTGTGTGAATCTTCCTCTATTTTGTATGTGGGATGCTGCCACAGCATGGCTTGATGAGCAGTGTATAGGTCCACAGCCAAGATCCAGACCCATGAACGCCAGCCTACCGAAGTGGAGCACACAAACTTGACCACCATGACCCTGGGCCAGCCCCTCTTTTTCTTTTATTAATGAAGTAATTAGATTAGATGAGGTGATAACTGAGGTATCTTTGCATTCTAACATGTTCAAAACTTTTTTGAGGTTTAACATTCATTTTAACAAGTGCTCAAATTTTTTATTTCCAACTTGATAAATTCTTATCAATGTCCAACTTGATCAATTACCTCAAAGCAAACACATCCATGTCACTGTTAACAAGTTACAAAATAGAACTTAAGCCTATCTCCTTCCAATTATACTCCCATTCCCAAAGGTAGGTAAGTTTAGACTGTTTCTAATCTTTATGTAAATTAAATAGTATAGAATTGGCCACTTCCTGTTTATATTATAATTGGGAGACTGATCCATGTGATTACGTGATTATCTGTGGTTCATTCATTCTCCTTGCTGTATAATCTTTTATTGCACTAATATGACACAATTTATTTGTTCACTCTACTGTGGATATACATGTGGATTGTTTGCAATTTTGAACTAATAAAAATAATGCTGCTATGAATGTTTTCGTACAGATCCTTTGGCAAAAATACATAAACATTTCTGTTGGATAAACATCTACAAGTAGAATTGCTCACAGAATAGCTTGGTCAAAGTGTTTATACTGTTTTCTGTAGAGGTCTTTCCCATATTTTATTGGATTTATTCCCAGGCATTTTCTTTTTCATGCTATTACAGGTTACAATTTGAAATTTTAATTTTTCACTGTTTCTGACATATAGAGAAATAACTCGTTTCTGTATGTTGATCTTGTGACCAAGCTCCCTTATTACTTCTAATAGTTCATCAATAGATTTTTTTTTTGTTTTTAAAATTTACCATGCACAAATCATATTAACTATAGTTGATAGGACTGCCCTTCTAAAGCTGGATTTAAAAGATACAAATAGGAGCAGAACCAATTTATGCAAAAAAGCACTTTAAAGCTAAAGAATGATGCCTAGACTAATCACAAACATAAAATGTGGGGTATGTGTAGTAAAAATGTAGGGCTTTTAGTAAGAGGGCAAACTTAAAGGACCATAAACTTAATGTAGATTGCTATTTATGTAGGTTACTATATATGAACCTCATGGTATCACAAACCAGAGAGCTATAATAAATACACAAAAAATAAAGAGAAAGGAACCCAAACATAATACTAGAGAAAGCCATCAAATCACAAGGGAAGAGAGTAAGAGAAAAAAGAAACAGAGAAGAACTAGTAAAACGCTATGTTAACATCCCTGCCGCCTTGGGTCTCCTGCATACTTTCCTCACTGGAATCACTGGTCAGTCAGAACGGCACTGCTGAGCAGTTCCTCCTCTCATCAGAACCCTTGATATTCTGTGCTGCAAAATCACTTTCATTTTACTCTAACCTCTGGTGTGTGCTTTCCCACCTCATGGGATGCACCTCCAACTATGGACAGCTTTCCGCTATTGACTGCATGAGTTTTAAGACGCTCATTTTTCCCCAAGGCCCCCGTCACCGACCTTGCCAAATAGATCTTTGTTGTTAAGATTAAGTTCAGAGCAGTTTCCCTAAATATTCTAGATGTTACCAGATTCTGGTTTAGTGGAATTAAATATCCTTGAAATATATGGATGTCTGTTACCATTCTTATCACTCGCATCTGTGCCAATTTTGTAAGATGCTTCTAGTTGCATTATCCATTCTCTCTTCTAAGCTCCCTCAAAGATTGTGAATCTATTCATCTCTGATTTTATCTTCCACCATACATTCTCTACTGCGGAAGTAGAAGACAAGAGATCTTGGTTATGGGAATTAAAATCATATGGAACAGTATTCAAATTCCTGTTCTGCCACTCACTAGCTGTATACCTGGGGGAAAATATAGAAAAATTCGTCACCTCATGAATTGTTTCTCATATATATTGTGCCATCATCCTTTAAATATTCCTTTCTTTTCGCACTATCATCTTGCATATTACGTCCACGCATGGATGAATCTGGAAGCATTTTCTTTCTCTTTTTTCCCCTCTTTTACTGGGTCAGCCAGTCTACAGGCAGATGCCTTCCTGAAGAGACCACGATTCTTGTATTTTCAAGGGATATCACAAAAACAAGTTTATTCATCACCCTTATTTTTTGTAGAGAATATTTTCTTTTCCTTTTCTTTTTCTTTGGTAATTTAAGATTTAGTCTCTTTTTTTTATCTCTGTAACCCCAACTTAACACAAACTAACTTCAATTTTATAAATTATAAACATCCAAACCAAGGTATTAATGAGAAGCTATAGCCTGTCCACGGAGAACGGCTGAGTTTAGTGCTGACCTCAGTGACTAAAGAATACGTGACAATTGCCAGCACAATTCCATTGGACTCCTGCAAAAACTAACTGACTGTAATATACGATTATGGAATACCTTAAGCCTCATTAGTTGATAGTCTTAATAGCAGCTTTTATGCCAGGTGGAGAATTTCTACTGCTACAGATCAACAGCTTCTGGTATCCGAAGCCAGTGGAAAGAGAAAATACTTCCCAAACCCCCCAGTACCTAGCTATGTACCTTTTAGTTGTGGGTCCTTATAGTTGTGGCATGTGGGACACCGCCTCAGCATGGCTTGATGAGCGGTGCCATGTCCGCGCCCAGGATCCAAACTGAGGAAACCCTGGGCCGCCGAAGCGGAGCGCACAAACTTAACCACTCAGCCACTGGGCCGGCCCCTAAAAGTAAGTGCTTTTGAGCAGGAATAGAGCCCATCCTGAATCTGAGTCTATTCATTATTGGCTATATGACATTACACAATGAAATATGTTTTTCTGAAGAATGGATACAATAATTGGGGGCTATTACAGTTCTCCGAGCAGATAATGCTTATGGTGTGCAATGTGTATTTAATCCCAGGATCAGGAATGCTGTACGATAAATCAACACAATATGGAGTGAATTATGGTGTAGAATTTATTAAGAAACACAAAGGTAAGATTCCTGCATCTAGGAAAACAACTCAAAGTGGTCATAAAAGAAGAAAGGAGAATACAAGAAACATGAGTACATTGATAAAGAAAATATGACTATGAAGAGTATTGATCAGTTGCAGAAACCTATGAAAAAGCTATGAGGGTTTGTTTTCCTAAGTTACTGAGAGGGAACAGGTGATCCTGACTTCAGAGGATGCACGAAGCTGTCACATGATCCACATACATAAGGAGGAAATGAATTGGGGGAAGCCCTCTGCACCCCATCAAGCTGATTCACAAGCTTTTAAACAGGCAAATGAGTAATAGAAATGATGGTAGAGCGTGCTGCTTGTCAGCAAATTCTAGGAAGTGAATTTGCCCAAAACATGGCAAGTTCAATTAACAAAAGGTGTTTTGTGCAGATGGTGGTTCTTTGGTGAGGTGATCAGCAGCAGGAAGGCTGGCAGCAGCTGGACTCACAGCAGGCTGGGCGGCAGCAAGGCTGGCAGCAGCTGGATCCGCAGCTCTGGGCTTGGCAACAAGGCAGGCAGACGCAGGTGGGGTGGTAGCAGGTTCTCCGGCAGTACACGGGTCCAGAGCAAGCTGGCTGGCAGCAGATGGTTTGACAGCAAGCTGGGGGGCAGCAAGGTTGGCAGCAGCTGGACCGACTGCAGGTTTGTCCACAGCAGCTGGACTCAGAGCAGGTGGGCTGGCAGCAGGGAGCGGGGCAGCAGCTGGTCACACAGGTTGGTTGGTAGCAGGTGGTCCTGCAGCAGGTGGTTTGACAGCGTGTCTGGGGACAGCAAGGTTGGCAGCAGCTGGACTGAGGGCAGGTTTGTCCACAGCAGCTGGACTCGGAGCAGGTGGGCTGGCAGCAGGGAGCGCTGCAGCAGGAAGGGCGACAGCTGGTCACACAAGTTGGCTGGTAGCAGGTGGTCCTACAGCAGGTGGTTTGACAGCGTGTCTGGGGACAGCAAGGTTGGCAGCAGCTGGACTGACTGCAGGTTTGTCCACAGCAGCTGGACTCAGAGCAGGTGGGCTGGCAGCAGGTAGGCTGGCAGCAAGGGGAGCAGCAAGAGTGGGTCATGGTCAAGGGTAGAAGGTGAACTCCTGTTCAGAGGTGAATTTCTCAGATTCTGATGACTCCTTCTGTTCTGGGGCTTTTATACACTGGACCCCCGATGTTGTGACCAACAAGCAGGACTTTCCTCGTTGTTGTTTACATCGTTTTTGTAGTCACTGGGGAATTGTCGGGAGGAAATTGTCCCCTAGTGTTTTGAGGCTTCTGTAAATTAGTGTTTGATCTTTTTCTTAATTGGGAGTACCAGTTAAGAACCTTTTTCAGAAATGAGAAAGAGAGGAAGCATCACCAGCATCATTTCTATCTGGTCCTGTGATAGTTCCTACTGGCCTGGTGAAGGTCAAAGGTCAGGATGCTGAGACATTCTGTGATGAATGGAGCCCTGCTTGGGTCCCAGTCTGAGCTCCCAGAAAGTCTTACTGAAGTCTACAACATCTCTATATCTGTGGCAACCTATTCGAAATTTGTTTCCCAGTTCGATCAGAGACACGGGTAGAGGATGGTTGGCACATTCTTTTTCATATGCAAACTAGTGCCAAAGAAAGAGGATAGAGGCAGAAGCAGTACGCTGGGTTTCAAACAGCATCAATCCATCACTATTTCCTAGCTGGGTCAGTGATCTCAGGTGAGACATCTCAACTTGCGCATACTCGCTTCTATAAATTGACGTAGATAGGTTAGATAAGATGATAGCAAAAGTATATTTGAAGTTGAAATTTATGTATTTCACCTGATGTGGAAAATTGTCAGCCACAAGTTCTTAAATTTTTTTCTCTCTTCTGGGTACATACGTAGGAGTGAAATTGCCAAGTCATAGGGAAAGCCTACAGCCAACATTAACAGAGAAATAAAACAGTTTTTCAACATTTCACTCCCTGCAGTGTCTCCTGTTGTCTGATATTGTGAGCCTACTGAATTATACTGGTATGTACTTATGTTTTAAATTTGCATTTCTTTGATGACTAATATATATCAGACGTTTGTTGTTCCTTTTCCATGAAGTTCCTGATCGAGTCTTTTACCATATTTCTTCTTGGTTGTCAGTTTCTTATTGATTTTATAGATTCTAGATATATGTTAAATATACATACTATTTAGATTATATATGTTACAAATATTTTCTCTCACTCTGCATTCTGTCTTACCTTTTCAATTTTTTAATGTTGTCTTTTGTTAGTAGAAGTTCTTACTTTTAATGTAGCCCAATGAATCTGCCTTTTTCTTAATTTTGCTGTGTTTAGAGTCTTTAAAAATCTTTTAGTAGCTCAAGATTAGGAAAATGTTCTCCCTTATTATTTTCTAAAAGCTTTATTATTTTACCTTTTACACTTATATCTACAATATAGCTGTAATTAATTGTTATATATTAAGAGATAGAAACAAGTTTCATTTATTCCCAGCTGGATATCTTACTGTCCCAGCATCATTTATTAAAAGACCATCCTTTCCCCATTAATCCGCCTTACTACATTTGCTGTAAATCAAGTCATGTTATTTGCATGGATCATTTTCTTGGATTCTTATTCTGCTCTGTAGGTCTGTTTGTTTGTTCTTGTGCCAATATCAATCACACCATCTAAAGGACAGCAAAGTTTTAATGTATTTTGATGTCTGGCTGTGTAAAACCTCCTACTTTGTTCTTATTCAAGATTGTCTTGGCCTTTTGCCTATTCAGATACATTTTAGAATCTCGTAAGTCCCACTCTTTCCACACAGCCCCCACACATACCCACAAAAGCTGCTTGCCTTTTAACTGTATCATATCGCGATCATCGATCTTTTCGGGGAGAATTGACATTTTTCATGCATTGAGTCTTCCAACTCATTAACATAATATATCCCTTCGTTTGTTTAAATCTTTTTTAACTCCTCATAATTGTGTCTTGTAGATGTCTGTGAAGAGTTCTTGCACATCTTTTATTACATTTATTGTTAGTTAAATAATGTTTATGATATTATAAGTAGAATTATTTTAATTTAGTTTTTTACTTGGCTATATCTGTCATATAAATAAAACTTTTTTTCCTCTTTTGATAGATACCTTTTAATATCTAGCAACCTTGCTAAACACCCCTGTTAATTCTAATAATGCAACCAAAGATTGCCTTGGATTTTCTATGTACACAGTAATTATATTTGTGAATACTGAGTATCATATTACTTCTTTGTAAATCCTCTTACCTGTTGCTCCTTCTTCTTGCCTTTGTACGTGAGATAAAACCTCCAGAACAATGTGAATGAAAGTAGTGATTACAAAGATCTTCATTTTGCTCCTGATTGATAAGGAAGATTTCCTAAAGTATGATGTTTTCTATTTTTAAAAAATAATAATATATAATTCATAAGCCATCAAATTCTCAACTTTGAAGTGTACGTTTCAGTGGTTTTTGGTATATTCAAAAGGTTGTGCACCACCACCACTACATTATTCCGGAATATTTTCACCACTGGAACAAAGAAACTCTATACTCATTACCAATCATGTCTTATTCCCCATTATCCCTCTTTCTTCAGTGCCTGGCAAGCACCAGTCAACTTGCTGTCTCTGTGGATTTGCCTGTTCTGGACCCTTCATACAAGGGGAACCATACAAGAGGTGGCCTCGTGTGTTTGCTTTTTTCACTAAGTATAATATTTTCAAGATTCACCTATGTTGTAGAATGTATCAGCACTTCCTTCTTTTTATGATGGAATAATATTCTCTTGCATGAATATACCACATTTTATTTATCCATTTATCAGATGGTGGACTTTTAGGTTTTGTCCATGTTTTGGTTATTATGAATTATGCTGCTATAAACATTCCTATACAAGGTTTTTAGTGTATATGTGAACATATGTTTTCATTTCTCTTGGGTAGATACCTATGAATAGGTCACATGTTAAATGTAGGTTTAACTTTTGCAGAAACTTCCAAAATGTTTCCCAAAGCAGCCTCACCATTTCACATTCCCACCAGCAATGTGTGAAGATTTTCTTTTCTCTATATCCTTGCCAATAGTTATTATTATTTATCCTTTTATCGAAGGCATTTTTGTGGGTAGTAAGTGGTATTATATTATGGCTGTGATTTGCGTTTACCTAACGACTGAAAATGTTGAACACCTTTTCAAGTGCCTGTTGGTGATTTGCATATTCTCTTTGGAGAAATGTGTAGTCAATACTTTGCCCAATTTTTAATTGGGTTGTCTTTTAATTGTTGAGTTGTAAGAGTTCTTCATATATATATATATATCTATAGAGAGAGAGAGAGAGAGAGATATCTCAGATAAATAATTTGCAAATATTTCCTCCCATTCTCTGGGCTGCTTTTAGGTTCTTGATAGCGTCCTCTGAAGCGTAAAGGTTTTTATTTCTGATGAAGATGAATTTATCTATTTTTCTTTAGTTGTTTACATTTTTGGTGTTATAGCTAACAAGTCATTGCATAATCCAAGATCAGTAAGATTTTTACCTGTGATTTCTTCTGATATTTTTTATAGTTTTAGCTCTTATATCTTTGTTGATGATCTATTTTGAGTTAATCTTTGCATATGGTGTGAGGTAAGGGATTAACTTCATTCTTTCGACTGTGGATATCCAGTTATCTCAGCACAATTTGTTGAAAAGACTATTCTTTCACCATTAAACTGCCTTGGTACCCTCGTCAAAAATCAAGTGAACATAAATATATAGGTTTATTTTTGGACTCTCACTTCTATTTCATTAATCCCTATGTCCTTCCTTATGCCAGGACCACATATTGAGTATTGTAGGTTTGTATTAAGTTTTGAAATTGGGGAATGTGAGTCCTCCAACTCGGTTCTTCATTTTCTAGATTGTTTTGGCTACTGCATTTCCATATGAATTTTAGAGTCACATTTCAATTCCCGCAAAAAAGCCAGCTGGGATTACGTTAGGGATTGCATTGAAAACATAGATCAATTTGGGAAGTATTGCCATCTTAAGAATATTAAGACTTCCAACCCATGAACAAGGGACTCTTTTCCATTTTTTTACATTTAATTTCTGTCGATGTTTTGTAGTTTTCAGTGTACAAGTCTTATACTTCTTTCGTTAAATCTATTTTTGCGTATTTTGTTCTTATCGATGCTAACACAAACAGAATTGTTTTCTTAATTCCACTTTTAGGTTGTTCATTGCTAGTCTATGGAAATACAACTGATTTTTTTAATGATCTTGCATCCTACAATCTTGCTAAACTCATTTATTAGTTCCAAAACTGTTTTGTAGATTCCATAGTGTTTTCTATGTCAAGATCACATCATCCAATTATAGACATATTTCCTATTCTTTCTTTCCAATCTGGATGGTCTTTATTTCATTTTATTTTTAACTTCCAGTACAATGTGAAGCAGAATGTCCAGTACAATATTGAAGAGAGGAGGTAAGAGCAGACATCCATGTCTTATTCCTAATACTTGGGGAAATTTTTCAGTTTTTCATCATTGAGTTAATGTTATCTGTGAGTTTTTGATAGATGCCATTATTCGGGTTGAGGAAATACTCTTCTGTTCTTAGTTTTTTGAGTTTTTTTTTTTATCATGAGCGGGCATTAGATATTGTCAAATGTTTCTTTCTGCAGCTATTGAGATGACAATGTGGAAACTACTCTATCATTGTTGTCTTTCATTCTATTAACATGGCTTATTGCATTCATTGAATTTTTTATATGTTGAACAAACTTTGCTTCTTTTTTTAGTTATAGTACTCTAGGCCTCCTACATTTTTCCTTCATTGACTCACTTGTGATTACACAGTCAGGATGACATTTTGCAGAGTTTCTATTCTTATTAACCATCTTCTCTCCCAGTGTCAATACACAGAAAATCACATTCATCTTCCTCTAAACTTAGGACCTATCCTCCCACTGTGTAGAATATACTTCTGCTCATGCCCAGCATGTCTCTGCCTGGCTGTTGTGAACTTTAACATAGTCATTTCCCCCCATTTCTTTTCACCGACTTTGCCAACCAATACTTTTTTCTTGTTAGAATCAAGTGAAGAGTAGTTTCCTAAATGTTTAAGCTCTTTGGAGAGGCTTCATGTTAACAGAATGAAGTCCCCATGGAACATCTAATCTTTCCTTTCCTATCCTCTCTCATTTCCATATGTATCTTTTTGTGAGCTGCTCTGAGATGACATCATCCATTTTCTGTGGTAACCTCCATCAATTACAGTCCTTCTGTTGTCTCTGTTTTAATTTCATTCATTTGTTCTCCACTGAAGATGTAACAAACAATAGTGTATATCTCTGGGAGCTGTGAATCAGAATTCGATTGTTGAATACTCACCTCCATAATCTGTCACTCACTGTCAGCAGTCCTTGGGCAAGTTATTTAACACATTTTTCTAGTTGAATCCTTTTACGAATTTTTGGTATTCTTCTGTTTATTTTATAGCAGCTGCTTTGTATAGTAAGCAGATCATTGGGGCTAATCTGGAAGTTTTTCTCTACTTTTTTCCTCTCTTCAGCATCATACCAGAAGCCCAAAGCTAGTTTGTCTTCTTCACTCCCCAAAGAATATAGTTTCTTTTTATGCTTGTCCTCAGCAAGTCTAAAAAGGGCCACAAACTTGGAATCTTGTTTACCTGTGTATCCCCTGCATGAATGCAGTGACTGGTGCCCAGTAGGTGCACAATACCTAATTGTTAAAGGAAAAGGTCTTTTGAAGCTACAGATTGCAAATCAGTTAGTTTTTATTGTTGTTGTTTGTTTCTAAACCCCAGTCATTGATAGTGAAATGAGATAAATGTGAAAACAGTAAGCCATTCATTTTCATGTGCAAGACTTTGTTTTGTTTTGTTTTTTCAATTATTTTATTGAGATCATAATGGTTTATAACATTGTGTAATTTCAGGTGCACATTATTATTTATCGGTTTCTGTATAGACTGTATCATGCTTACCACCAATAGTCTAATTTTCATCCATCACCATGTATATGTGCCCCTTTACCCCTTTTACCCACTCTCCAATCCCCTTTCCTTCTGGTAACCACTAATCTGTTCTGCTTATCCACGTGTTTGTTTATCCTCCACATATGAGTAAAATCATACTGTGTTTGTCTTTCTAGGTCTAGCTTATTTCACTTAACATCATACCCTTAAGTTCTATCCATGTTGTTGGAAATGGGATGATTTTGTCTTATTTATGGCTGAGTAGTATTCCAATGTGTATAGATATATATACCACATCTTCTTTATCCATTCATCAGTTGAAGGGCACTTGGGTTGCTTCTACATCTTGGCTATTGTGAATAATGCGGCCATGAACATAGGGGTGCATAAATCTCTTTGAATTGTTCATTTCAAGTTCTTTGGATAAATACCCAATAGTGGGATAGCTGGACTGTATGATATTTCTATTTTTAATTTTTTGAGAAATCTCCATACTGTTTTCCATAGTGGCTGCACCAGTCTGCATTCCCACCAGCAGTATGTGAGGGTTCCCTTTTCTCCACATCCTCTCAGCATTTATTATTTTTTGTCTTGGTGATTATAGCCATTCTGACAGGTGTAAAGGTGATATCTCATTGTAGTTTTGCTTTGCATTTCCCTAATGATTAGTGATGTTGAACATCTTTTCATGTGCCTATTGGCCATCTGTATATCTTCTTTGGAAAAATGTCTGTTCATATCCTCTACCCATTTTTTGATCAGGTTGTTTGTTTTTTTTATGGTTGAGTTGTATGACTTCCACATGCAAAAGAATGAAAGTAAACCGTTATCTTACACCATACACAAAAATTAACTCAAAATGGATTAAAGACTTGAAAGTAAGACCTGAAATCATAAAACCTCTAGAAGAAAATATAGGCAGTACACTCTTTAACATCGGTCTTAGCAGTGTCTTTTCAAATACCATGTCTACTCAGGCAAGGGAAACAAAAGAAAAAATAAACAAATGGGACTGCACCAGAATAAAAAGCTTCTTTAAGACAAAGGAAACCATGAACAAAATGAAAAGACAACCAACCAACTGGGAGAAAATATTTGCAAATCATATATCCAACACGGGGTTAATTTCCAAAATATAAAGAGAACTCATACAACTCAACAACGAAAAGACTTTCTTGATCACAGAGAAGCCACTTTGGTCTCCTCTGCTGCATCAGAGATAAAGCGGTGCAGTAGAAACAGAGTTGTTTTTCTAAGCCAACCAAGCTGTTGACAAGCTGTGCGGCTGTGTGAGTTGGTGCGTGTTCTATTGGCTCCTCGAGCTCCGTTTATTCCGCTTTAACGTGCGTGCAGTTCAGACCTCCCTTGAACACTGTTTGTTTCTGTTCTTGAGGTCCTTCTAAGTCCCTAAATGTTCTTTGATTGATTCAAAACCAGCTGTCTCCTGAGAGGCTATTGTTTTTGAAGTCCATAAGCAACTAAATATGTAAAAATTTTGAAAGAAACATGCAGTGCTATACACACGTCTTAGGCGTTCTCTTGGGAGTAACAGGAAAACCGTCTTCTGCAAAGCTTCCAGGGCAGTATTCGCTACCTTGACAAATTTACCAGGAACCGGCTTTCAGCCTGACAGACTCCGAAAACCGATCCTATTTACATTCCAAAAACTGATCTTATTTACATTCCAAGGGTGAAACCACCCCTTGGGGCAGACTCACTTTCACCAAGCCCATAAAATCAGTGTGCCAATTTATTAATTTACGTGAGAAATAACTTAGAGAGGAGCTGCAGGAGCTGGAGTTTTCAAAGGGCTTTTCTATTGGCATTTTCTTCCTGTAGCTATAACTGCATCAGAGTTAAATCATAACCCAAAGGTTATTTTCTGGGCAGAGATTTAGAATATTCTAACATTCCATGGGCACTTGAAATGAATGTGTATTCTGTTGTTTTGGGGTGGACTTTCTAGAAATGTTGATTAGATCCTGCTGATGGATGTTGTTGAATTCTTCTATATTTTTGTCGATTTTTCTGTCTACCTGCTCTATTAACTGTTGAGAGATGGATGTTGAAGTCTCCAACTTTAATTTGGATTTTTCTATTTCTCTTTTCAGTTCTATGGGTTTTTCTTCACTTATTTTGCAGCTCTAAGGCATACACATGATGGATTGCTATGTCTTCTTGATTGATTGGCCTTTTTACCGTCTTACAATGTCCCTCTCTGTCTCTGGTAATTTTCTTTGCTCTGAAATATATTTCATCTGATATTACTATAGCCTCTCCTGCTTTCCTGTGATTAATGTTTGCGTGATACCTCTTCTTCCGTCTCTTTACTTTCAACCTGTCTATATTATTATACTTAAGGCGAGCTCCTTGTAGATAGTCTATTGTTGGGCCATGTTTTTTTAATGCAATCTGCCAATCTCTTTTAAGTAGTTTATTTAAGCCATTTGCATTTTATGCTTCTCTGTTTTTACTGCCTTCTGTAGGTTGTTTGAAATACTCATTGTATTCTTCAGTTCCAAAAGTTACATATGGTTCTTCTTCATATCTTGTATTTCTTTGCTGAGGCTCTCTAGTTTTCATTTGTGTAAAGTGTATTCATAGCTGCTCATTGAAGTCTTTTTATCATGACAGCTTTAAAATCTATGTCAGATCATTCTAGATCTCTGTCATTTCAGTGTTAGCCTTTATTGATTGTCTTTTTTCATCTAGTTACAGATCTTCCTGGTTGTTGTATGTTGAATTCTGAGCTCATTTTTTGTTAATACCTGGATGACTTTTTTTTTTTATTGTGGTAACATTGGATTATGACATTATATAACTTTCAGGTGTACATCATAATATATTTCGAATTCTGTGTAGATTGCATCATGTTCACCACCCAAAGACTAAATACAGTCCATCACCACACACGTGTGCCTAATCACTCCTTTCACCCTCCTCATTCTCCCCTTTGCCTCTGGTAACCACTAATCCAGTCTCTGTTGCTATGTGTTTGTTTGTCGTTGTTGTTGTCTTCTACTTATGAGTGAGATCATACGGTATTTGACTTTCTTCCTCTGACTTATTTCACTCATCATAATACCCTCAAGGTCCATCCATGTTGTTACCAATGGCAGGATTTCATCCTTTTTTATGGCTGAGTAATATTCCGTTGTGTATATATACCACATCTTCTTTATCCACTCATCCCTTGATAGGCACTTAGGTTGTTTCCAAGTATTGGCTATCATGAATAATGCTGCAATGAACATAGGGGTGCGTGTATCGTTACGCATTCATGTTTTCATGTTCTTTGGATAAATACCCAGCAATGGAATAGCTGGATCATATGGTAGATCTATTCTTAATTTTCTGAGGAAACTTCATACTGTTTTCCATAGTGGCTGCACCAGCTTGCACTCCCACCAGCAGTGTATGAGACTTCCCTTCTCTCCACATCCTCTCCAACACTTGTTTCCTGTCTTGTTAATTATAGCCATTCTGACGGGAGTGAGGTGACATCTCATTGTAGTTTTGATTTGAGTTTCCTTGAGAGTTAATGATGCTGAACATCTTTTCATGTGTCTGTTGGCCATTGGTATATCTTCTTTGGAGAAATCTCTGTTCAGATCTTTTGCCCATTTTTTTATTAGTACCTGGACAATTTTGTACTATGTTATGAGATTCTGTATCTTATTTAAACCTGCAGTTTTAGGTGGCTCTCTCTGACATTGTTCCAGCAGGAGAATGTTGTGGGGTTTGCTGCCTGATTATTGTCACATAAGCTAGAAGTCCAGTTTCCCTGCTCAGTCTTTGTCGACACCAAAGCTGGGCTGACTCCTCATTACTGCTGAGCAGGGATGGGAGCTCTGGCTCCCTGCATGGTCCCCACTGACACTCTGTGTGTTGGGGAGCACTCATTGCTGGCAAGGGTGGAAGTTTCAGGTCTCTGCCTGGCCTTTTCTGATACCACCACAGTGAAGTATTAGGGCAACTCCTTTCAGCTTTTCAGGGATAGAAGTCCAGGCTCCCCACTCAACCTTTGCTGGCATGGTTGGGGGCCACAGTTTTCTCCAGAGTAAGGCAGTTATTGTCTAAAAGTTTTCCTTTTTGCTAAATGGCCCCTTTCCTGATCCTTTAGGATCGGGCTTCTTCAGCTCAAGTTTGAGATACATGAGGCAAAAAGGAACCCTAAGTAACTCGCCTCCTTGTCATTTCTCAGGTTCTGAGGTCCCTAGCCTGTCTGCCTTTTCCTCTCCACCTTTCAGTCTTTTTATGTTTGTTTTATACATAATGTTCAGGGTTTTTCATTATGCTTAGCAGGAAGTACATAGAAAAGAATATACATTCCATCTTTCTGTAAGATGTTTTCAATTGGATTTTTACTAAAAATAATAAATACATTAAAAACAATAAGGGAAGCTATTAGCAATATGGCCAGCCCTGATGTTCTAGTGATGAAGATTCAGCGCTGTCATCACCACAGCCAGGGTTCCTTTCCCGATCAGGGAACTAACCGCCCATCTGTCGGCTGTCATACTGTGGTGGTTGCATGTTGTTGTGATGCTGAAAGCTATGCCACTTGTATTTCACATACCGGCAAGGTCACCTGGGATGGAGAGATTTCAGCACAGCTTCCAGACTAGGACAGACTAGGAAGAAGGCCCGGGATACCCATTTCCAAAAACGTTGGCCATGAAAACCCTGTGAATAGCAGCAGAGCATTGTCTGATGTAGCGCCAGAAGGTGAGAGGATGCTGCAAAAAGACAGGGCAAGTTTTCACCTCTGCTGTACACAGAGTCGCTGGGAGTCAGAATCGACTGGAAAGCACTACCAACAAATTAGCAATATAAACAAATCCAAGAAAACACCAGTAAGAACCAAGCAGAGATAACAATATTGCATCAGTGGTAATGTCCTGTTTTTGGTGACTGGCCTGCATGATTAAAGGCATACGCTGAAGTACTTAGTGACAAGGGGGCATTTAGTGATAAAAGGAGATTATATCTGCAATTTCCTCTTAAATGGCTCAGGGAAAACCAACATGGTATTACACATACGTATAGAGATCATGTTAAAGAAAACGGTAAAATGTTAACATTTAGGGAATCTGAGTAAAGGCATATGGTAATCCTTTGTACTATTTTTGCAACTTTTCTATAAGTCTGAAATTATTTCAAAATGAAAAGTGAATAAAAGTTAAAAAATCTACCATGGAGAGAGGAGACAGAACCAAGCATAATATTAGGTACAAAACAAACACAAGAACACATATTAAATTAAATTAAATTAAAACATGTATTAAAGCACATAAATTGTTGTTGTTGTTACATGCCATCGTCGGCTCCGACTCCTGGTGACCCTATGAAAGAGTGATGTCCACAAGGTCCTGTCCTCAACAGCCTTACTCAGCTCCTGTAGACTATGCCTATGGCTTCCTTTATAGAGCGAATCTGTCTCGTATCTGGTCTTCCTCTTTCCCTGCTGCCTTCTACTTTTCCCAGCATTATTGTCTTTTCCAAAGAATCTTGCCTTCTCCTGGTGTGCCCAAAGTAGGACAGCCTCAGTTTTACTATTTTTTGCTTCCAGAAATAGTTCAGGCTTAATTTGCTCTAGGACCCAAGTACACAAGTGATGAGATAAATTGTAGAAGATACAATTTGGAAGTTTTGGAAGATCAAAACTGCAGAATCCATAATGCAAAGGAAGAGATTCATAACTGATTGACAACGACAATATTACATATCAAAACTTGTGGGATGCTTAAAAAATGGTGCTTTTACTTCAATTCATAGCTTTAACTATTTATAATAGACAAGAAGAAAATCTCAAAATTAGTGAACTAAGTGTCCATCTTAGTGAGTCAGAAAAAGAAAAATAGAATTAACCCAAAAAAGCATAAATTAACAAAAGAATAAAGATAGAATAGAGAAGATCAAAAAAGCCAAAATTTCTCTCATATAAAAAAATACATCTAACAAACTTGATAAGCCACTAGCAGGATTGATTGAGAACAAGAGAGAAGACATAAGTAAATTATATTCTGGACGAAAATAGGGACATATTTAGGAATAAAGCAGAGAATGTTCCATAACCAAAGCTGGAAAAATTATCCACATGGAAAATAACTTGGATGCTATGATAATTACATATAATATACAAAAAAATCAACTCCAGGAGTATTAATAACTTGAAAATCAAAAACAAAACTTTAAAACCCTTACTGGATAATTTATATCAATGACTTTGGATTTTGATGTAGGCAAACATCTCTTGGAAAAGACAAAAACCGTGTTAGTTTAAAAGAAATTATTGATAGCTTCAACTAGAAATTAAGAAACCTAAGAAAATTTGATCATTAAATTTCACATTTCAGACTGAGGAAATGTGTTTGTAATAAATCCATCCAATGCCTGTCTTCTCTACTTGGACTCTATTTCCTTGCATTGCCATTTGGAAAACACAGAAAGGATGAAACCCGAGGTGAATTGAGCCTCGCATCATGTGTTTCTCTTGTTCAAGGATCATGGCCCAGGGTTGATTATTGTCCAATGCCTGCAGACAGTAGTTTTAGATATTTTCCCAGCTTTCATTATTGTTTGCAGCAGGAGGATAAATCTTATACTAGCTTCTATGTTACGAGTGGGATCAGAAGCCTCCTGAAGCTTGGTTGTAACTCATCCCTGTGACTCATCAACACCATCCTCCCTTCAGAGGCGCTTCCCAGAGTCAGCAGCACTAAGAAAAAGCAGATGGAGACGGACAATGGTTCTGACCTCTCCCTAAGCTAACCTGGAACTGTGAGGAGACCAAACACTACACTCAGCTTTAAAAATGAGGATTGGTGCCAACTGATCTGGGCAATGGTGACTGCATTTCTCATTTCAGGAAAATAGTTCTACTGGTTATGTATCAATTAGAAAAGCAAACAAATCAATTACCCACCAAAAATTCATAGCACTGAAGGAACAACTTCCTCCTTGAGCATCTCCTCGTGGACTAGAGGAATTAGCGTAAACGGTAATAATAAGTTCCGCTCATTGGTCCAAATTTTGGAGTACCATGTATAAAAGGTATGGTAGAGAAGGAAATACCAGGCTCCGAGAAATTTATCTCTGCTCAGAAGCCCCCCTTCCACCCCTGACACCATGACCCACTTTTGCTGCTGCCCTTGCTGCCAGGTGCCTGCTGCAGGACCACCTGCTGCCAGCCCACCTACTGTGGCCAAACCTGCAGTGGGTCCAGCTGCTGCCAGCCTTCCTGCTGCTGACCCACTTACCACAGGCCTGTTACCTACATGGAATAACCTTCTATCCTCAGACTTGCCAGACACGCACTTCTGTGGCATCCTCCCTTCCCTTTCTCTGCTGATAACACACACACTGTCACCAGACTGTTGATCATCTTGTTAACAGATTCGTGATTTTGCTCAGCAAGGGCAATCTTCTTCACTGACTTTCTTCTCCCGTGAGCCAGCTGCTGGTCAGCTTCACCTGCTCTTGACCAGGAGTCATGGTCTCAGCCTTCACAAAGTGATTACTGCTCTCTTACTCTAAGGGGGTTAGAAAAAGAAAATGCTCATCACTGTTTTATCAGGTCTTTGCAATGATGCATCTCAGTCATTTTGCTTCAACGTATTTTTGCTACTCCTTCCATGATTCTTTCCTGATAACTTTGTATCATCTTCCCACCTGAAGGGAGCACTGACTATTTCTTTCCTAATAAAGCCTGTGCTATGTTGCCTCCTATATTATGTTTTGTTTCTGTGATTGCTTTGCATTTCACAAGTTACCTCATCTAAGTCATATAACAGCCCCAAAGGTGGGCAGAATCAAGACAAGCAAAGTGACCTGCATAATGCCATATAGCTAAGGGTTTTCTGATTCCAGCTGTGGTGCAGTCACATTTACAGCTTGCTACAAGAAGATAACACTGGGGACGGAGCACTGGGAAGACGTGCACTCTAAGTTGTTCTCTGGCAACAAAAACACCAATCCCTTGCATTTGCAGATCACTTTCTGTTAGCAAAGCTCTTCCCAAATCCATTCTCCACAGCCTTGGGGCCAGCAGGCACATTTTAAAAGCAGCAGCTGGTTTTAAGGGCCCCAGTAAATTATGTGAACCTTTTATTGTCTCAATCTCTGCTCGGCCACTAGTGTAAATCCTTTCCTTTCAAAACTTTTGAATATCTGTTGTGTTCCCAGACTGTCCTGGGACTTCGGTGTGAGAGGTTCATCTAGAAACACTTGTTTGTTGATGTCATGGAAATAGCATTCTTGTATGTCCTCATTCTTCTGGGAACCTACAGAAATAGCGATATGGGATTAAGTCGCATCCTGTGAAACACTGCCAAATTTCATTTGCACCCAAACTTTGAGAAAATCTGTTCCTAGGTCAGAACATTATTAAGTAAGTTAGGCAATGACACATGGGGATGAGGGTAGCAGTGCAGTGCGCATCTCAGCCTTGGATCCATTTACAATCTCTGGATCACCTGAGGGAGCAAAACAGCTCCCTGATTTTGGGGAGATAAAGACCAATCAGCAGAAGGAAATAGGAGCCTGAGTTTCCGGGGTAAATGAGAATGTGAGGAGGAAGAAACAGAGAAAGGAGTATGCACCACTAGGAGCCACGTAGGTATGAGGGTGGTGCCAAAAAAGGGAACACCAGATCTCCTGAGAAAGAAAATGAACAATAACAGGGAACTCAAGCTTTTGGTGATGCAAGGCCTGGTACTGCTACTGGAAAGAAGAAAAAAATAAGTCAATGACTGGGCCTTCTCATTGCGGAAGTCCTTCAGTGGACCTGACAGGGCAGAGGTGCAGCAGATGTGTGATCTTCCCAGATACAAACTCTACGGTTTCTCCGAAGAGACTTCCAACAATCCCGCTGTAACAAGAACTTGAGTTTTCATAAGGCAGACCTGCATCGAGAGACAAATGAAAACCCAGAAGTTCATTCTCTGTTTAAGATAGCGGAACAGGGAACTCAAGGGACTAATATTTAATGGCATCGAATGCATACAGTTTGCGGTAGATCCTGCCAGTGGAAATGAAAGGCTCAGAACACAATGAATCGTCCAGTGCAGCATCCGGCTAAACACTATGAGCATTTACTTTGCTGGTTTTTCTTACTCCGAGAGTTGGTCTTTTTTTGCTGGCTTTCCCCATTGAAAAGCTGCATATGCTTCTTAAAAATGTCTTCAATCGTGGCTGCCTGAGACCCCTGGTGAGAGGATAGGGTGAGACTCCAAGCTGGGGCTCCTCAGTGAGTACTCCTGTCCCAGGATTAATGTCAAGCCCAGACCATGGTACAGCTGGGTCCCACCCTAGCCACAAAGGAGGTCACCTTCAAAAGGACGCCGTGCTGTCAGATGTCCACTTCTACACCCGAACCACAGATACCTCATGCTACAGCTGAATGGCATGGGGCAGCTTGGTAAAGTACTTATGCCATTGCCTCGTGAAAATCCATAGTCAAATTTTATGTTTTAGTTTGGTTAATTTATGCTCTAATATATATTAGCCATTTATGATGTTCTAATTATACTTTGGGTGACTCAATTGTCCATCCTATATATCTTATCTCCAAAAACTAAATATAATATTTAGTGACGTAGATCTTTCTTCAGAAAGTTGCATTGACCCTTACTGATTTTGTCCATCAGGTGACAATCTGACATCACCAAGCTTGTTATGTGTGACCCACTTTGTTTTTCATCAGTTTCCATCAGTGAGTTGAGCAGGTCACTTCCTTCTGTAATTTGCGTTGAATGTAAAGCAATGCCTAAGAGAAAAATTCTGATAAAACATAATAACCTTGTGAGAAACACTTGGTATAATTTGGGATGATTGGTCTTATCTTGTTCAACTCTTTGCAAAGTAGAGAAAGCTCAGTTTTTTTCAAAAGAATAGCTCCTTGGAATTTTATCTACAACACAGATTCCAGAAACATCATTCTTAGATTTTTTTGTATGTGTTTTAAAAGAGGAGGGATATTGGACTCTCAGCCCAAAAGCTGCAAGAACAAAGACAGTTTACCTCAAGGAGCATAAGAGAGCCCTTAGAAAGGTCATTATGGGAAGTCACATTAATCTCAAATTCAGGCAAAAAAAATTGAAAGGAAGTATTAATTTCCTATTGCTGCCGTAACCAATTATCACAAACTTAGTGGCTGAAAACAACACAAATTTATTATCTTACAGCTCTGGAGCTCAGAAGTCCAAAATGAGTCTCACTGGGCTAAAATCAAGGTGTTAGGAGGGCTGCATTCCCCCCGGAGAGTCCGTTTCCTTGCTTTAGCCAGCTTCCAGAGGCTGCCACATTCCTTGGCTCATGGCCCCACACCTCTCCAAATTCTGCTTGTCATCACATCGCTGACTCCCCTGTCTCCCTCTTTTCCTTATAAGGACCCTTATGATTACATTGAGCTCATCCAGATAAACCGGGATAACCTACCTCTCTCAAGGTTCTTAATCACATCTGCGAAGGCCATTTGGCCATTTAAGGTAACGTCTTCACAGGTTCCTGGGACTAAGACACGGACATCTTTAAGGGGCCATTATTCTGCCTACAATAAGAACTTTGACATGTCCAGAGCTAAGTATTTGGGAATTGTGGGAGGAAATTAAGGAAAAAAGGGAAAAGTATGCTTATTCCTACTAAAATGAACACGTATAAGAATATTTCCAGGGGCCTGCCCGGTGGTGCAGCAGTTAAGTGCACACGTTCCGCTTTGGACGCCCGGGGTTCCCCGGTTCAGATCCCGGGTGCAGACACGGCACTGCTTGGCAAGTCACACTGTGGTAGGCGTCCCACATATAAAGTAGAGGAAGATGGGCATGGATGTTAGCTCAGGGCCAGTCTTCCTCAGCAAAAAAGAGGAGGATTGGCAGCAGTTAGCTCAGGGCTACTCTTCCTCAAAAAAAAAAAATTTCCAGACACATGAAGAACACTTTGAAATTACAGAAATTAGAATATTGAGATTCTGAGACTGTTTACGGAGAGGTCCATGTTCTTCATTTGCTGTGTTGGTATCTTCTCACAGCTCAGCTCAGGCTATTGGAGTATTTTGCAAATTGATGACAAGTTCCTAACATATCTCTGTAATTTGTAAAAATGCTTCAGAGTTGAAATCTGCAAAATCTCTCAAGCATGAATCACAGGAACCTAAAATTAACGTTATGCATCTAAAAGTTAGGTTTTTCATTTCAGAAACTGCTTATCTCCTTCTGACACCTTATCTTCACGGATATAGTGAAGCTGATGGTAATTAAATGGTTGGCCGAATTTCCAAACCTCATTTTTCTTCTGTGATATAAAATTGAAATGTTATTTAACTCTTCTTTTCTTGAAAAGATTTTAAAAGTCACTAAAAAGAACGAAATGAAATATTTGGTGTAACTAAGAATAAATCATAGACTGGATAGGGCTGAGGAAAAACATTACTGACCTGGAATACCAAAATGGAGGATTTTATAGTGGAAATTAAAATATCTAAGAAACTAAATGATAATGAAAACACTACATGTCAAAATTTGTGAAATACCTTAAAAGTGGTATTTTGAGGGAAACTTACAGTCCTTAAATACTTATGCCAGAAAAATAATGCAAAATTAGTGAACATGGCATTTATCCTGAGGAGTTAGAGAAAGAACATGAATTAAGAAAAAATTAGAAGGAAAGATATAAGATCTTTCTTAGAAGGAAAGATATAAGTGAGAATGGAAATTAGTGAAGTAGAAAATAAATATAAAATAAATATGATCAACAAAAGCAAAACTTTATGCCTTGGGAAATCTTTTTTTAAAAAAAGAGGATAAAACTCTCATGATACTGATCAGGAAAAAAGAAAAGAAATTTAAATAATGTTGTAAATGAAAAAAGTCGTATATTGATGGATTCACAGAGAATGTTCAATAAATTGAGCTAGAAATGATGAAATTGGACCCTACTAGACATCATATACAAAAATTAAATCTGGGTGGATTAAGGATTTAAAGTTCAATAAAAATCTTTCAAACTCTTGGAAGAAAATGCAGATGAATATGTTTAAACTTGTAGGTAGGGAAAGACTTGATGACCAAGAAAATTAGTTCTAACCGAAAAAATTGCCAAATTTGATAATGCTAAAATACAGAACTAGCATTCAGGAAAAGACATGTTAATAAAAAAGAAAAGAAATTGCAAACTTGGAGATGATTTTAATGATACATATACCAACAAAGGATTGATATCAAAGGGAGAAAATTCATACAGATCAGTTGTTTAGAAAGAGCATGAAACCCAATTAAATATGAGTTAAAAAAATCCAACCAACTAAAATTTCATATTGAGGTAAACATATTTGGCAAATAAATACCTGAAGAAATAATGTTCAACCTGATTAGTAACCAGGAAAATGCAAATCAAGACCACAGTGAGTTACCTTACACCCATTTGATTGGATAAAATTGTCTTGTTATATATTGGGGAAAATAGAATTGTTAAAATCACAAGGTTAGCAGCGACAGAACTAGGATATGGATCCTTGTCAGCTTCTCAAGCCTATGCTCTTAATTGCTGCAGTTTAGTCTTGAGAGAAATGTAACTTATTCCTGCATACTATTTCAGGGTTTTGTTGTTTTTTGTTATGCCTCATTTTAGACAATTCTTGGCACATTATGGTCTCTCAATAAATATTTGTTAAATAAATAAATGAATAAGTGAACTTGCACAAGTTGTGTGACAAGACTCACCAGCCTCATACCACTCCCGACACGCGCTTCGGTTTGGTCCAAGGCTTGTGAAATGATTTAGGGTTCAGAATTGAACGGAGGTGCTTGAAAAAAAAAAGGGTTTGGCTTTACTTTGTCAAGGTGCTTTCCTTTCAGTCCTCTGCTTTCTCCCTCGTTAGCAGTCTTCTCTCTCAGCTGCTCGATAGAGCAAAGTTAAATACCAGAGGATAGAGTACTAGATGGTTGGCTACAGTGATCCAATTGATAACTCCGAAATCTTTTTAAAAATTTCTGATCTTTTCAAAGTAATCGCAGTGCTACCAAAACCTAAGGAATTGTGGAGAAAGAACTGAGAAAGACATTAAAGGAGATGAGGTTGGTTTTTGATGCCTCTTTCCCCTCATGAGTTTAGTTGACCCAGAATAGAGAGGCCAGAAAGAGAGCCAGTCAGCTATGATCATTAATTTCCAGCAAAGCTGGCACCGCAGGTCAATGCAGGAAAGGCTGGCCTTTTTGATTAATTGTGCTGGGATGACCGGATATCCACCTAGGGCGAAAAAGTGAAACTTGATCCTTATCTCACCAGATACAAATCAATTCCGGGGATACTGTACGCACAAATATAAATAGTAAGGCAATAACATTTCTAGGGTATAACAGAGGATAATAGCTACATGACCTTAGAATCGTCACGAATTTGTTAAACAAGACACAGAAAGCAAAAGGATTGATGAGTTGTATTGCATTAAAGTTAAGAACTTGGGCCAGCCCCCGTGACCCACCGATTAAGTTCAGTGTGCTCTGCTGTGGTGGCCCGGGTTCAATTCCTGGGCGCAGACCTCTACCACTCGTCTGTCAGTGGCCATGCTGTCGCAGCGGCTCAAACATGGCATAAATGGGCAAAAGTCCAGATAGACATTTTTTCAAAGAAGATATACAGACGGCCAAAAGGTACATGAAAAGGTGTTCAACATCACTAATTTTCAGGAATATGCAAATCCAAATCACAGTGAGGTATCAGCGCACACCTGTGAGGATGGCTTTTATCCAAAAAACAAGAGATAGTAAATGCTGATGAGGATGTGGAAAAAATGGAATCTTGGTGTGCTGTTGGTAGGAATAGAAAGTGGTAACGCTACTAGGGAAAACAGCATGGCAGTTCTTCAAAAAATTAAAAACTAGTAAAATAGAATGACCGTATGATCCAGCAATCCCACTTCTGAGTGTATGTCCAAAGGAAGTGAAATCAGTGTCTTGAAGAGATATGTGCACGCGCATGTTCATGCAGCATTATTTACGATTCATCCAAACAACCTGAATGTCCCTCGACAGGTGAGCAGATAAAGAAGATGTGGATCTATATACACACACAATGGAATATTATTCAGCCATGAGAAAGAAGGAAATCTTGCCATTTGTGACACCATGGATGAACCTAGAGAACATTATGCTAGGTGAAATCAGCCAGACAGAGAAAGACAAACACTATATGATCTCATTCATATGTGGAATCTAAAAAAAAAAAATTTTATGTTGAAGTCATAGAAACAGAGAGGAGAATGATGGCTACCGGGGCCAGGCAAGTGGGGGAAATGAGGAGATGCTAGTCAAAGGGTACAAGCCTTCAGTTATAAGATGAATAAGTTCCGGGGATCTAAGATACAGCATATGACTATACAGCCATGTGTCACCTAACAACCAAGAAAGCTTCTGAGAAATGCGTCGTTAGATGATTTTGTTATTGTGTCAACAACACAGAGTGCACTTACGCAAACCTAGATGGTATAGCCTACTACACACCTGGGCTATAGGGTCCTACTGATCTTATAGGGCCACCATCGTGTACACAGTCCAAGATCAATAAACCTCACAGATATCATTTGGAGCAAAGGAGCTAAACAAAAAAATACCTGGTATATAATTTCATTTTATATGAAGTTCAAAACCGGTAAAACTACTCTATGGTGTTCTAAGTCAATATGCTAGTGATCTTGGGGAGGAGGGAAAAGACAGTAATTAGCAAAAAGCGTGAGGGCAGTTAGTAGAGGGCACACTGAGTTCTATCAGCTTCATAAATGATAGTGACACTATTTATTCTGTCTGTCACAGTCAGTCAAGCTGTACCTTAATAACTCATGCACTTCTCTGAAAGTACATTATACTTTAATTTTCTAAGAAATGAACACATCAGGTGTTATCCCATGGCATGTAATGACCTCATTTTATGAAATCAGACGATGTGCAGGTTTCAGTATCCCACCTGAAGTTACTGAGCCTGCTGGTAAACAGGGTTAGGATATAAGTTGACTAATGCTTTCTGAATCTCAGTGTCCTGATTCTGCCCCCATCCTCCTGCTTTGGTGCTGGTTTGCATATGAAAAAAAATGATGCCAACTACACTGTACCCAAGTACTCTTTGATAAAAATGGGATACATATATGCAATGGCTGCCACGGATAGAGATGCCCATTACAGTTTGAATAACTTGTAGTATTTTCTGGGGGAACAGACTTGAGTCCAGGAATGGATTCAAATCATCGCTATGAGTGTACCAGCATCATGCCCCTCCCCAGTGACACTTCTCAATCTATGTAAAGCCAAAGGTACAAAGCTTGGGAGGAACAACTGCTCTGACCCCCAGTCCAACAGGAACGATCACATGACCACGGGATTCTTCAGGCGGAACTGATGTTGATGATTTTTGGAAATATTCCCAATGAATTATCCACAATTAACTGCTTAAAGCACAATTTTCAGAAGATTTGTGATACTTAAGGAACAGCTTCCTCCTGGGCCTTTTCCCCATGTGCCATGGAAAAGAACATAAATAAGAACAAGGAAAAGTGCTGCTCATTGGTTCAAACTTTGGGGGTCAGAGTATAAAAGCCCCAGAAGAAGAAGTCATCATCAGATTCTAAGGAACCCATCTCTGCACGGGAGCCCACTCTCCACTCCTGACACCATGACTCATTCCTGCTGCTCCCCTTGCTGCCAGCCCACCTGCAGAGAGTCCAGCTGTTGTGGGTCCAGCTGCTGCCAGCCTTGCTGCCCCCAAACTCGCTGTCAAGTCACCTGCTGCAGGACCACCTGCTACCAACCAGCTTGTGTGACCAGCTGCTGCCGCCCTTCCTGCTGCAGCACTCCCTGCTGCCAGCCCACCTGCTCTGAGCCCAGCTGCTGTGGACAAACCTGCAGTGAGTCCAGCTGCTGCCAGCCCTGCTGCCCCCAGACCCGCTGTCAAACCACCTGCTCTAGGACCACCTGCTACCAACCAACCTGTGTGACCAGCTGCCGCCTTTCCTGCTGCCCCGCTCCCTGCTGCCAGCCCACCTGCTCTGAGTCCAGCTGCTGTGGACAAACCTGCAGTCAGTCCAGCTGCTGCCAACCTTGCTGCCCCCCAGCTTGCTGTCAGACCACCTGCTGCCAGCCAGCTTGCTCTGGACCCGTGTACTGCCGGAGAACCTGCTACCACCCCACCTGCGTCTGCCTGCCTTGTTGCCAAGCCCAGAGCTGCGGATCCAGCTGCTGCCAGCCTTGCTGCCGCCCAGCCTGCTGTGAGTCCAGCTGCTGCCGGCCCTCTTGCTGCTGATCCTCTTGCTGAAGACCAACCACACCCGTCACATTCCAACTTCCATCAACCAGCTCAGGTCCTGCAACAAAATCACCCTCCAGGCTTTGCCATCATTGAACTAGCTGTTGGTCGTCTTCTTGTGAAGGGTCTTGAGAGCCTGCTTGATGGAGGGCAGTCCTGTTCACTCTGATCTTCTTCTCCTGACTTGTCGGCCAGTGTTCCAGGTCCTGGTCTGCTTTCTCTGTGCTTGGCTTCGAGTCATGCTCTCATGAAAAAGTGATTTTTCACCCTTTTTCTGTAGGAAACCTAAAAAACAAGCCAACAACCAGAACCCCATAGATTTTTTCCTTGACTCTCTTCAGTGATTGTCCTCCTGGTTACATGGAGGCTTCCCTGTTTATTTCCTAATAAAACCTACTCTACCTTGCATCTTTCCTGCATTTTTTTATGTTTCTACAGCGTTTCCTTTATAAGAGGTTGCATTCAGCATACATTTCACTTCTATCACTTCTGCCTAATCTCACGATAACCTCACAAGGTCGTCAGAGCCAAGAGCATCTTTGGCAGCCTATAGATGAAAAGGATAACATGCGTAGTGTCTGGTCCAGTACGTAGGTGTTCTCATTTTGTCTCAGGGGGACCTTAACTTACATATGCAAGTAGGAATAACCTAGCACTGGGAAGACATACACTTTTCCTGGCTCTGACTTCTTTAGCAGGGGAAATCTTAATCCGTGACATGCTGGGCACTTTTCTATGCACAAGTAGAGGAATATGAAGAATGAGAAATGAGCAGGAGCTGAACACCACCAGAATCCGTGATAGATGTGAAAGTGACAGTAAAAGAGGTGGAAGCAGATATTTCAAAGACCTGAATGCTGGAGAGCACACGTAGGCACTTGTACTTTAGAGGGCTGTTGCTTCCTCAAAGAGAAAATAGGATTTCAGGACCAGGCAACGCTTGGTCAGGCTGACAGAGGTGAGGAGACAAGCCGTCTTCCTGGTCTGTGGCGCGGGTCTCTGAAGAGCCTGCCAAGTAATCCGACTTGCTCCTGTGAGCACTCCTGGTGCCTCACAACGGAGGAGTCCCTGAAATGATTTATTAATATTTGCTGAGCACCTAGTAGATGGAGTTCTATGCTATGCATGTAGTGTCTAATTCTCAAACAAGCCTGCAAGGGAGATCTTCCTGAATCCATGTTAAAGCAGAGTGGATGCAGCTCTAGGAGGTAACATAATGTGCACCAACGCACACCTGCACAGCTTGTAAACAGCTTGATTGGCTTCCAAAACCCAGTCTGTTTCCACTGCACTTTCATTTAGGATGCACCAGAAGCGATCAAAGAGGTCACTCTGTGATCAACAAAGTCTTGCACATGAAAATGAAACACTCAGCGTTATCCCGTTTATCTCATTTTGTTATCAACAATTGGGGTTTGGAGACGAAAACTGAGAAGTAAGAGGGGCTGGGCCAGTGGCATACTGGTTGGGTTCTCATGCTCCACTTCGGTGGCCCGGGGTTGGTTGGTGTGGATCCTGTGTGTGTGCCTATGCACCGCCCATCAAGCCATGCTGTGGCGCCCCACATAGAAAAACTAGAAGGTCTCACAACTAAGATGTATATCTACGTACTGGGGCTTTGGAGGGAAAAAAAAAAAAAAAAAAAAGGAAGGTTGACAACGGATGCTAGCTCACGGCCAATCTTCCTCACCAAAAGCACACCTTTAAAAAAAATAAGAAGTAAGAAGTTTATAATCTGTAGATTCAAAAGGACTTTTTCCTTCAACGGCTAGGTGTTGTGCACCTACTGTGCACCAGTCACTGTGCTCAAGCAGGGGATAGGCAGGGAAACGAAATGACCAGGACCCTGGCCCTTGTTAGATTTGCCAAGGACGAGCTTAGAGAGAAACTATACTCCTCTGAGAATGAAAAAGATAAGCCAGGTTTGTGCTTATGGTCCGATACTGAAGAGAGGAAAAATAATGGAGAAAAATCTTCCAGATTAACAACATAGATCCAATAACTGCATAAAACAGCCGGTATAAAATAACAGAAGGAAGACAAAAATGTATAAAAGAAATCAACTAGGAAAAAGGCTTGACTATATTAAGTAACTTGCCCGTGAGTGGAAGAACATGGAGGGGAAAACTCAAAAATCAGACGAATTCCCAAGTCCCGTGTACTATTGCCTGTTGCATCCACAGTGGAGAACAAATGAATGAAAATGAAAATAGAGACAGATAGAAAAGCTGTGATTGATAGAGGTTACTGCAGAAAATGGATGCTGTGCTCCCAGAGAAGCTCATAAAATGATACAAACAGAAATGAGAGGCAACAGGAATGAAAACACCAGATATTTCATTCTATTAAAATAGCATCTAGGAAGATCTTAAACATTTAGGAAAGCATTCTGAACTTGACTATAACAAGAAAGAAGAGTTCCCTGGCAAAGTCAGTGGAAAGGAACTTGAAGAAATTGACCATGCTAAAGTTCACCACAGCCAGGGAGAGACATGCTCTGCAGGAGCAGAAGTCGATCCCACACCATGGGAAGACGAGGACCTAAGTTTGGAGGAAGATGGATGACATTTCCTATAAATGAGAACTGGGAAGGAAGATGGCTAATGAGGACAGGAACTTTCAATAATGCCGTTTGGACAATATAATCACAAGTGAACACCAGAGAAAGCAATGAAATGTACTTATATGTAAGGAAATACTCTTTAATATACCTACATAGAATAGGCTACTGCAGGGTACAAATTGACAGTCACTGAAGGAGACTGGACAACTGCTTTGGCAGGATGTTGTAGCAAAAATCTACAGCTTTAAGTGAATGATTTATATTCTGGATGTATAGTTTCCCTTCTGTTGAGACATCTCCACCAGTCTCTCACACTTCTGCGTTTCTTTCGAACAGACTTGGTTCTATGAAAAAGCAAGAAAATTAGTAAGCCATGGCAACATCATTCAAGAAAAATAGAGAGTAGGATCTGTAAATAATACCACAAATGAAAAGGGGACGTGACTACAGATTCTGAAGTATTAAAAGTATAATGAAATATAACAACTTTCTGTCAAAATTTTAAATCTTCCATAAAAAGGGCAAATTCCTAAGAAAGAACTTACCAGAACTGACATGAGAAGCAGCAAATCTAAAGATTCTTACATGAATTCAAGAAATTTAATCAATGATTATAAATGCTAATCTCCTCCTTTCACTTACCCTACCCTTCTCCCACACATACACACACACACACCCCTACAGACGCTAAAGGTTTCCACCAGTGTAATTTATCAATGAAAACATATTCAAGGAAGAAATCATAGTGTCTTAAATTCTTTTAGACATTATGAAAGGGAATATCTACCCACCTCCTTTGGTTCTGCTTTGTCTTTTTTTTCTTTTACTTTTTATTTTTTTCGGATGTACATCATATTTCAAATTCTGGATACATTACATCATGTTCACCACCCGAACACTAATTATAGTGCATCCCCTCACATGTGACCCTAATCACCCCTTTTGCCCTCCCCCCTCCCCCTTCCCCAATGGTAACCACCAGTCCAATCTCCAATGCTATGTGTTTTTTTTTTTGTCGTCTTTATCTTCTGCTTATGAGTGAGATCATATGGTATTTGACTTTCTCCCTCTGACTTATTTCACTCAGCATAATACCCTCAAGGTCCATCCATGTTGTCACAAATGGCCAGATTTCATCATTTCTTATGGCTGAGTAATAGTCCATCGTGTATAAATACCACATCTTCTTTATCCATTCGTCCCTTGATGGGCACCTAGGTTGCTTCCAAGTCTTGGCTATTGTCTATAATGCTGCAATGAACATAGGGGTGCAAGTATCTTTATGCCTTTGTGTTTTCAAGTTCTTTGGATAAATACCCAGCAGTGAAATAGCTGGATCATATGGTAGATCTATCCTTAATTTTCTGAGGAAACTCCATACTGCTTTCCATAGTAGCTGCACCAGTTTGCACTGCCACCAGCAGTGAACAAGGGTTCCCTTCTCTCCACACCCTCTCCAACATTTGTTGCTTCCTGTCTTGTTAATTATAGCCATTCTGACCGGAGTGAGGTGATACCTCATTGTAGTTTTGATTTGCATTTCCCTGATAGCTAACGATGTTGAGCATCTTTTCATGTGCCTGTTGGCCATCTGTCTATCTTCTTTGGAGAAATCTCTGTTCAGATCTTTGGCCCATTTTATAATTGGATTGCTGGCTTCTTTGTAGTTGAGCTGTATGAGTTCTTCGTATATTTTGGCTGTTAACCCCTTATCTGATATGTGGTTTGCAAATATCTTCTCCCAATTGTTAGGTTGTCTTTTTGTTTTGTTGATGGTTTCCTTTGCTGTGCAGAAGTTTTTAGTTTGATGTAGTCCCATTTGTTCATTTGCTTTGTCTTGTGGAAGAGATTGTGCCAACATCCTCCACCCAAGTGTCTTCGATAGCACTGGGATACACAGGTGGGTAGGGTGCTACAGAGAGAAATGCCTGTGGTTGTCTTGATTCAGGCTTTCTGGGTCAACTGACTGAGACCCAGCATGGACTCAGTTCTTCCGTGTGCACATATTAGCATCACGTCCCTCCCCAGGGACACTTCCCAATCTGCATAAAACCCAAGGAAGAAAGCTAGGGAAGGACAACTGATCTGAACCTCCCCAAGTCAGTGGGAAATAGATCACATGACCAGACTGTGATGGAAGCAGGAACGATGCTGATGATGCGACTACCTTCCTTGGATCCGAATAAAGTTTCAATGAGTTATTCTCAATTAGAAAATAGGTTAAACACTTACTTTATAAAGATTCATAACATTTAGGGAACAACTTCCTCCAGGACAACTCCTCCAGTGACAATGTAAAAAAAGGTAAACAACAATATGAGTCCTGCTCATTGGTGCCAACTTTGGGTGTCAGTGTATAAAAGCCCCAGAACAGAAGGAGTCATCAGATTCTTGAAAACTCACCTCTGAACAGAAGCTCACCCTCCACCTCTGACACCATGACCCACTCCTGCTGCTCCCCTTGCTGTCAGCCTACCTGCTGCAGGACCACCTGCTGCCAGCCCACCCGCAGTGGGTCCAGCTGTTGTGAGTCCAGCTGCTGCCAGCCTTGCTGCCCCCAAACTCGCTGTCAAGTCACCTGCTGCAGGACCACCTGCTACCAACCAGCTTGTGTGACCAGCTGCCGCCCTTCCTGCGGCAGCGCTCCCTGCTGCCAGCCCACCTGCTCTGAGCCCAGCTGCTGTGGACAAACCTGCAGTGAGTCCAGCTGCTGCCAGCCCTGCTGTCCCCAGACTTGCTGTCAAACCACCTGCTCTAGGACCACCTGCTACCAACCAACCTGTGTGACCAGCTGCCGCCTTTCCTGCTGCCCCGCTCCCTGCTGCCAGCCCACCTGCTCTGAGTCCAGCTGCTGTGGACAAACCTGCAGTCAGTCCAGCTGCTGCCAGCCTAGCTGCCCCCCAGCTTGCTGTCAGACCACCTGCTGCCAGCCAGCTTGCTCTGGACCCGTGTACTGCCAGAGAACCTGCTACCACCCCACCTGCGTCTGCCTGCCTTGTTGCCAAGCCCAGAGCTGCGGATCCAGCTGTTGCCAGCCTTGCTGCGGCCCAGCCTGCTGTGAGTCCAGCTGCTGCCGGCCTTCCTGCTGCTGATCACCCGACCAAAGAACCACCGTCTGCACAAACCAATCTTTTTCTCACCTTGCCGTTCCTACAACAAATTCACTTCCAGACATTGCTAAAAGCCAGCATGCTATCACTAAACTTTTGTTACTCATCTGCCTGTTGAAAAGCTTGTGAACAAGCTCGATGCAGTGCAGAGGACTTCCCCCAATTCTCCTCCTCCTTGTGTCTGTGGATCACGTGCCAGCTTCATGCATCCTCCATCCGGAGTCATGATCTCTCCTTTAACTCTGAAGTCAGCATCTTCACCCTCTACCTCTGAGTAACTTAGAAAAAGAAATCCTCCTCACTTTTACGTAGATTTCTGGAGCTGTTGATTAAGCTTCACAATCATGTTTTCCTTTTCAATATACTCATGTTTCTTGTACCCTGCTCTCTTCTTTTCATGATCACTTTGACTTGTCTCCCTGGATGCATGGAGTCTTCCCTATATTTCTTAATAAATCCTGTACCAATATTCATCCTATATTGTGTTTTGTTTAATAGTGCAGCATTTCTGATGTACAGATTTATCCACATTTTGCATAGCACATGCACTGTCCATTCTGAACCTCATACAATCCCCCACAAATGATCTCCGTTTTTCATATGAGAAAAATCATTGTGGAATGTTATGGTGCTGATATGGACAGACTCAAACCCAAGACTAGAGCCACTCCTGCTCAATGGTACTTACAAGTAGGAAAAAGCCCTGAGACTGAGCACTAGGAAGACGTTCACGTGGGTTTCTTCTTTGACAAAGAAAGACTATTCTCTTGTACGTGCAGATAACATCTGTGTCCGGAGTTCTTCCCAATCAGTGTCCTGGACCTCAGGGAACAGCGGCTACATGTGAGGGCCCCAGGGCTGCATCTCAGAGCTCCTGTGAAGGCAGGGAGCCTTCCTCACTTCAAGGACCCTCCAGCCCTTCAGTAATTCATCTACATCAAACATTTTTGAGCCTCTAGTGTGTCCTCACAAGATAGAAGCTCATCTAAAGAGACTTGCCCTTTGGTATTGCACATGGAAAAACCTTCAGCTTTTCCTCTCTGTCTAGGGAACATCCAGCTCTTCCCTACTATGTCTTTCTTCCCTGTGCGTCTCCTCTACTACTCACAAAATTTCACTCCTGGTCAGCAAACATGTGGAGGGTTTTCCCCACACCAAGCAATTCTCTGCGACACCGGCTGAGTATCCTACAATGCAACTCAGTTCTGGGCTCAGTCCCACAAGACTGTCCCCTGCTCCCACTTCAGATGCCAGGCACAAGCCTAAGTTACCTGTGCTTCTGGCCAACCAGTTATAGATTGGAGGTTCCCACGCCCCTCTCCTTGGACTTCAGACACCAGTCACAAGCCCAGGTTGTTACCTAGACTTCTGAGCAACTGCCTATAAATCAGATTCCCTTGACCCTCTCCTTCCTTGGGTTCCATTAACTTGCTAGAGCGGCTCACAGAACTCAGGAAACATTCTGCTTGCTAGATCGCTAGTTTATTATAAAAGAATGTGACTCAGGAACAGCCAGACAGAAGAGATGCGTAGGGCGAAGTATGTGGGAAGGGATGTGGAGCTTCCATGACATCTCCAGGCACACCATTCTCCCCGCATCTCCACACGTTCACCAACCTGGAAGCTCTTAAACACCATCCTTTTGGATTTTTTATGGAGGCTTCGTTACACAGGCATGATGGATTAAATCACTGACCACTGGTGATAGAACTCCATCTCCAGAACCTCGACCCTCTCCCCCCACCAGAGGTTGGCCTGAGGATGGGACCAAAAGCTCCAAGGCTCTAATCACATGGTTGGCTCCACTGGCAAACAGCCCTCCATATTTAGGTGCTTTCCAAAAGTCGCCTCATTAACATAACAAAAGACCTTTATCACTCTCAGCATTTAAGAAATTCCAAGGGTTTTGGGAGCTGTGAGCCAGGAACCCTGAAGGATGACCAAATATATATATTCCTTATTATACATCACAAGTATCATGTAATCAAATTCTTGTGTGGGCTACTTGTCCAGAGTACTTATTGACAGAGTAAAAAAGGAATTAATTAATTCCTGCAAAACATATTATGGTCCCCAACTATAAGAAAATTTGTCCTCCTGATCAAAATGTTAAGAAAATTAAGTAAGGAGAAAGGTGGGGATTGGGAAACTATGCAATAGGCATGTATGACTTTGAGGAATTCATAACCTCTGAACCATCGAAGGGAACAAAACAACCTCCTGTGTTTTGTGAAGCAAATACAAAGCATTTAAGGGAAATAAAAACTCGTGTTTCAGGGGAATCAAAAGAACGACGTATGAGGGAGCTGGAGTCTTTACAAACCAACTCTCTAGAAGCATTGGTTGAATGTTTCCTCAGTTAGCATGTAAAGGCAGCAGGACTTTCGGTCGTTGCATGAAGAGAGCCCGTAGACAGAGGTGCAGACCCGGCAGGGGGAAATTGGCCCGAACACACTGAGATGCAAGATATATGGGTGGGATATTAAAAAACATAATCTACAATCTACCATTTGTTCCACTCAGATCAGTGTGGTAGACAGTCACAATTTCTAAAACAAGAAGTGGGAGGGGGCAAATGGGAGAGAGAAGAAAGAAAGAGGAAGGAGAAAAGTAAGGACAGAAGGAAAGGAGGGAGGGAAGGGAGAGAGAGAAAGGTGAAAAGGAAGAGAGAAAGAGAGAAAGGAAGGAAGAAAGGGAGAAAGAAAGAAAGAAAGAAAGGGAGAGAGGGAGGGAGGAAGGAAGTAAAGAAGGAAGGAAGGAAGGAAAAAAGAAAAGAAAGAAAGAAAGAGAAAAAATGTGTAGCCAGTGAATTGACAACAATTGGCCACTCAGGATGTAAACTGACTGATGCTTCCTTAGTCCCAGGGAAGTGCCTCTGCTTCAGCCCTCCTGCTTTGGTCCTGCTTTGTCATATGGAAGAGATTGTGCCAACACCCTCCACCCAAGTGTCTTTGATAGCACTGGGATACACAGGTGGGTAGGGTGCTACAGAGAGAGATGCCTCTATTGTCATGATTCAGGCTTTGTGGGGAAACAGACCAGGACTCAGCATGGATTCAGTTCCTCACTGTGAACATATCAGCATCATGCCCCTCCCCAGGGACACTTCCCAATCTGCATACACCAAAGGGACAAAGCTGGGGAGGGACAACTGCTCTGACTTCCCCAGGTCAGCAGGAAATATATCACATGATCAGATTGTGATGGAAGCAGGAACGATGCTGATGATGTGACTGCCTTCCTTGGATCTGAAAAAGGCTTCTATGAGTTATTTTCAATTAGGAAACAGATTAAACACTTAATTTCTAAAGATTCGTAACATTTAGGGTACAGCTTCCTCTATGACAACTCCGCCAGCGACTCTGGAAGCCAACGTAAACAACAAGCAAAGCCCTGCTCATTGGCCCAAATTTGGGGGGTCAGTGTATAAAAGCCCCAGAACAGAAGGAGTCATCAGATTCTTGAAAACTCACCTCTGAACAGGAGCCCACCCTCCACCCCTGACACCATGACCCACTCCTGCTGCTCCCCTTGCTGCCAGCCTACCTGCTGCAGGACCACCTGCTGCCAGCCCACCTGCAGTGGGTCCAGCTGTTGTGAGTCCAGCTGCTGCCAGCCTTGCTGTCCCCCAACTCGCTGTCAAGTCACCTGCTGCAGAACCACCTGTTACCAACCAGCTTGTGTGACCAGCTGCCGCCCTTCCTGCTGCCCCACTCCCTGCTGCCAGCCCACCTGCTCTGAGTCCAGCTGCTGTGGACAAACCTGCAGTCAGTCCAGCTGCTGCCAGCCTTGCTGCCCCCCAGCTTGCTGTCAGACCATCTGCTGCCAGCCAGCTTGTTCTGGACCCGTGTACTGCCGGAGAACCTGCTACCACCCCACCTGCGTCTGCCTGCCTTGTTGCCAAGCCCAGAGCTGCGGATCCAGCTGTTGCCAGCCTTGCTGCCGCCCAGCCTGCTGTGAGTCCAGCTGCTGCCGGCCTTCCTGCTGCTGATCACCCGACCAAAGAACCACCGTCTGCACAAACCAATCTTTTTCTCACCTTGCCGTTCCTACGACAAATTCACTTCCAGACATTGCTAAAAGCCAGCATGCTATCACTAAATTTCTGTTACTTATCTGCCTGTTGAAAAGCTTGTGAACAAGCTCGATGCAGTGCAGAGGACTTCCCCCAATTCTCCTCCTCCTTGTGTCTGTGGATCACGTGCCAGCTTCATGCATCCTCCATCCGGAGTCATGATCTCTCCTTTAACTCTGAAGTCAGCATCTTCACCCTCTACCTCTGAGTAACTTAGAAAACGAAATCCTCCTCACTTTTACGTAGGTTTCTGCAGCTGTTGATTAAGCTTCACAATCATGTTTTCCTTTTCAATATACTCATGTTTCTTGTACCCTGCTCTCTTCTTTTCATGATCACTTTGACTTGTCTCCCTGGATGCATGGAGTCTTCCCTATATTTCTTAATAAATCCTGTACCAATATTCATCCTATATTGTGTTTTGTTTAATAGTGCAGCATTTCTGATGTACAGATTTATCCACATTTTGCATAGCACATGCACTATCCATTCTGAACCTCATACAATCCCCCACAAATGATCTCCGTTTTTCATATGAGAAAAATCATTGTGGAATGTTATGGTGCTGATATGGACAGACTCAAACCCAAGACTAGAGCCACTCCTGCTCAATGGTACTTACAAGTAGGAAAAAGCCCTGAGACTGAGCACTAGGAAGACGTTCACGTGGGCTTCTTCTTTGACAAAGAAAGACTATTCTCTTGTACGTGCAGATAACATCTGTGTCCGGAGTTCTTCCCAATCAGTGTCCTGGACCTCAGGGAACAGCGGCTACATGTGAGGGCCCCAGGGCTGCATCTCAGAGCTCCTGTGAAGGCAGGGAGCCTTCCTCACTTCAAGGACCCTCCAGCCCTTCAGTAATTCATCTACATCAAACATTTTTGAGCCTCTAGTGTGTCCTCACAAGATAGAAGCTCATCTAAAGAGACTTGCCCTTTGGTATTGCACATGGAAAAACCTTCAGCTTTTCCTCTCTGTCTAGGGAACATCCAGCTCTTCCCTACTATGTCTTTCTTCCCTGTGCGTCTCCTCTACGACTCACACAAAATTTCACTCCTGGTCAGCAAACATGTGGAGGGTTTTCCCCACACCAAGCAATTCTCTGCGACACCGGCTGGGTATCCTACAATTCAACTCAGTTCTGGGCTCAGTCCCACAAAACTGTCCCCTGCTCCCACTTCAGATGCCAGGCACAAGCCTAAGTTACCTGTGCTTCTGGCCAACCAGTTATAGATTGGAGGTTCCCACGCCCCTCTCCTTGGACTTCAGACACCAGTCACAAGCCCAGGTTGTTACCTAGACTTCTGAGCAACTGCCTATAAATCAGATTCCCTTGACCCTCTCCTTCCTTGGGTTCCATTAACTTGCTAGAGCGGCTCACAGAACTCAGGAAACATTCTGCTTGCTAGATCGCTAGTTTATTATAAAAGAATGTGACTCAGGAACAGCCAGACAGAAGAGATGCGTAGGGCGAAGTATGTGGGAAGGGATGTGGAGCTTCCATGACGTCTCCAGGCACACCATTCTCCCCGCATCTCCACACGTTCACCAACCTGGAAGCTCTTAAACACCATCCTTTTGGATTTTTTATGGAGGCTTCGTTACACAGGCATGATGGATTAAATCACTGACCACTGGTGATAGAACTCCATCTCCAGAACCTCGACCCTCTCCCCCCACCAGAGGTTGGCCTGAGGATGGGACCAAAAGCTCCAAGGCTCTAATCACATGGTTGGCTCCACTGGCAAACAGCCTTCCATATTTAGGTGCTTTCCAAAAGTCGCCTCATTAACATAACAAAAGACCTTTATCACTCTCAGCATTTAAGAAATTCCAAGGGTTTTGGGAGCTGTGAGCCAGGAACCCTGAAGGATGACCAAATATATATATTCCTTATTATACATCACAAGTATCATGTAATCAAATTCTTGTGTGGGCTACTTGTCCAGAGTACTTATTGACAGAGTAAAAAAGGAATTAATTAATTCCTGCAAAACATATTATGGTCCCCAACTATAAGAAAATTTGTCCTCCTGATCAAAATGTTAAGAAAATTAAGTGAGGAGAAAGGTGGGGATTGGGAAACTATGCAATAGGCATGTATGACTTTGAGGAATTCATAACCTCTGAACCATCGAAGGGAACAAAACAACCTCCTGTGTTTTGTGAAGCAAATACAAAGCATTTAAGGGAAATAAAAACTCGTGTTTCAGGGGAATCAAAAGAACGACGTATGAGGGAGCTGGAGTCTTTACAAACCAACTCTCTAGAAGCATTGGTTGAATGTTTCCTCAGTTAGCATGTAAAGGCAGCAGGACTTTCGGTCGTTGCATGAAGAGAGCCCGTAGACAGAGGTGCAGACCCGGCAGGGGGAAATTGGCCCGAACACACTGAGATGCAAGATATATGGGTGGGATATTAAAAAACATAATCTACAATCTACCATTTGTTCCACTCAGATCAGTGTGGTAGACAGTCACAATTTCTAAAACAAGAAGTGGGAGGGGGCAAATGGGAGAGAGAAGAAAGAAAGAGGAAGGAGAAAAGTAAGGACAGAAGGAAAGGAGGGAGGGAAGGGAGAGAGAGAAAGGTGAAAAGGAAGAGAGAAAGAGAGAAAGGAAGGAAGAAAGGGAGAAAGAAAGAAAGAAAGAAAGGGAGAGAGGGAGGGAGGAAGGAAGTAAAGAAGGAAGGAAGGAAGGAAAAAAGAAAAGAAAGAAAGAAAGAGAAAAAATGTGTAGCCAGTGAATTGACAACAATTGGCCACTCAGGATGTAAACTGACTGATGCTTCCTTAGTCCCAGGGAAGTGCCTCTGCTTCAGCCCTCCTGCTTTGGTCCTGCTTTGTCATATGGAAGAGATTGTGCCAACACCCTCCACCCAAGTGTCTTTGATAGCACTGGGATACACAGGTGGGTAGGGTGCTACAGAGAGAGATGCCTCTATTGTCATGATTCAGGCTTTGTGGGGAAACAGACCAGGACTCAGCATGGATTCAGTTCCTCACTGTGAACATATCAGCATCATGCCCCTCCCCAGGGACACTTCCCAATCTGCATACACCAAAGGGACAAAGCTGGGGAGGGACAACTGCTCTGACTTCCCCAGGTCAGCAGGAAATATATCACATGATCAGATTGTGATGGAAGCAGGAACGATGCTGATGATGTGACTGCCTTCCTTTTATCTGAAAAAGGTTTCTATGAGTTATTTTCAACTAGGAAACAGATTAAACAGTTAATTTCTAAAGATTCATAACATTTAGGGTACAGCTTCCTCTATGACAACTCCGCCAGCGACTCTGGAAGACAACGTAAACAACAACAAGCAAAGTCCTGCTCATTGGCCCAAATTTGGGGGGTCAGTGTATAAAAGCCCCAGAACAGAAGGAGTCATCAGATTCTTGAAAACTCACCTCTGAACAGGAGCCCACCCTCCACCCCTGACACCATGACCCACTCCTGCTGCTCCCCTTGCTGCCAGCCTACCTGCTGCAGGACCACCTGCTGCCAGCCCACCCGCAGCGGGTCCAGCTGTTGTGAGTCCACCTGCTGCCAGCCCTGCTGTCCCCAGACTCGCTGTCAAACCACCTGCTCTAGGACCACCTGCTACCAACCAACCTGTGTGACCAGCTGCCGCCTTTCTTGCTGCCCCACTCCCTGCTGCCAGCCCACCTGCTCTGAGTCCAGCTGCTGTGGACAAACCTGCAGTCAGTCCAGCTGCTGCCAACCTTGCTGCCCCCCAGCTTCCTGTCAAACCATCTGCTGCCAGCCAGCTTGCTCTGGACCCGTGTACTGCCGGAGAACCTGCTACCACCCTACCTGCGTCTGCCTGCCTTGTTGCCAAGCCCAGAGCTGCGGATCCAGCTGTTGCCAGCCTTGCTGCCGCCCAGCCTGCTGTGAGTCCAGCTGCTGCCAGCCTTCCTGCTGCTGATCACCCCACCATAGAATCATGTGACACAGATCAACCTTCTGACAACCAACCTGTCAGCTCTCCATTACTGCCACTGCCTCTGTCCAGCATGCTGCCGCCATCTTTCTATTAGTCATATTCTTGATTAAAAGGCTCTGTGAATAGGTGTAGTAAGACGCAGTCAACTTCAGTCTAATTTTCTTCATCTTTATTTGCTGTTGATCTCTGTGCCAGCTGCAGGTCTTAGGTCTCCCTGACCTATGGTAACTGTGTCAGCCTTGCAAAAATGATCACCATTTTCCCTCTAAGTAACCTACAGCACAAATTCCTGTGACAGTTTTCTTAGGTTTTTCCATGTTTACTATTTCTCCATAATCATTTCTTCTAGTGGACGCATGGTTCTTCTCACTTCTTCTTCTTCCTGGTTACTTTGCATTGCCTTCCCAGCCTTGGGGAAGCTTCTCTGCTTCTTTCCCAATAAAGTCTTTGCTATCTTCCAGCCTATAGTGTGATTTTATTTTTTGTACAGCATTTACTTTCAAATCCTTACATTATATTTCATTTCACAAGTATGATTTATTCTGAGCCTCAAAATGACCTCTGAACTGACAGAACCAAGATGATCACCTTCCTCTTACAAATGAGTAAAAACCACTTGCTAGTTGTGGACAGAATTTACTCAAGGGCTAGGGCCTCTGATTCTAGCTCCAGGTCTTGTACTCACTAGAAGCACAAAGAAAACAGTGGTCAGAGGACTGGGAAGGTGGTTGCCTTGGATCACCCGTGTACAATTGAAAATAAACTTTTCCAAATGGAGAGAATTTTTCTGTTTACAAATGTAGTCTCCCACCCAGTTGCAAAGACTATTTGCACCTCAAAGACTGTTTGCACATATGAGGCCAGTAGGCTGGATTTAAGAGCCATCCTCTCTATTTAAGCGTCCACTGTATTCCTGGCACTGTGCTGGTATATTTAACCCAGAGGCTCATCTAAAGACACTTGCTCTTCCATGTCAAGGGATGGCATCCCAGAATGGTCTCGTTCATCTGGCCACATTTAGTGTGAAATATAAAAACGGGATCAAGTAAAACACATACTCTCAGCCATGTTTTATGTACCTCTAAACTTTCAGTCCATTTTTTCTCTTAACCAGAACATCAGCGAGGGAATAAGGAAAGACATAGTACTGGGAACTGATCTAATCACATCATGGAAATTTTACCTTTGAGCCATTCACAACCTCTACGAAACACCATCGTGAGCTTTATGAGATGAAGCTGAAGCACGGATCAAACCCAGATATATCTGAGATTCTCTGAAAAGACTGCCTAGCTCATAACAGGGAAGGAGATAAGTTGAGATAATAATATTTGTTCATTTTATTTAGATGTTGGTCTAAATCAGGGTTCCTCAACCTTGGCGCCGTTGACCTTTTGGTCCAGATAACTCTTTGTTGGTGGGGATGAGGGGCGTTGTTGCGAACATCGAAGAATGTTTAGCAGCATCCTGGCCTCTACCTGCTACATGCCCGTAGCACCCCTTCCTAGTTGTGACACACAGAGCTAAGATGGGTGGCGAAAGTGGATAAACGGCAAAAACACAGAGTGGAATGTGTAGAGGAATTGTCTAAATGTACAGAATTCGATAATAATCAAACGTGACACCAAATTCACGGGATGCAACAAAAGCAGTGTTTTGAGGGTAATTTATGTGTTTAAATCTTTATATTAGAAGAGAGGAAAACCTCAAAACTAATGAGTGAAATGCCTCATCTTAAGAAACTAAAGGACAAGCAAAAGCATTGCCCCCAACTGCGTAGAAGAAAACAAATACTTAAGAGTGGAAATGAGTACAACAGAAAATAAAGGAAAAACAGTGAAGTTCAACAAAGCCAAAAGTTTTGTCTTTTTTAAAAAGTGAACAAAATCGATAAAATGCTGGGAAGATTGATGAGCTAAAAAGGTACAAGACAAAATTAAATAATTTTGTGGAAAAAAAAGTTGGGCATAAAATATGGATAAGATAGATCTTTAAAGTAATAACAAAATAAAATTATTTTATCTCTTGTCGTGTTGCAAACTATGTGTTACTAAAGAACAACTATTTACTCTTTCTCACAATTTCACAGGCAGACAGAGCTCAGCTCTTTTGTCCCACATGGTATTGACTGAGAGAAGAGAGTCACAGTTCGCACATGGAGCAAAGGATCTGTCTCAAGAACATATAAATAACTCCCACAAACCAGTAAGCATAAACGACTCAATAGAAAATTGGGCAAAAGATGTGGATAGGAATTTTACACATATAGCCAATAAACATGGAAAAACCCTCAAAATTGTAAGTAATTGAGAAAACAAATCAAAACCTCAAGAAGGTTCCAATTGACACCGCCATATTGGGAAACAATTTAAAATTCTGACAAGACCAAGAATCAGGGAGGCTGTGAAGCCCCAGAACCTCTTGCATGTTGGAGGAGGGGTAGAGAGAGGTACAAATTTGTACAGCCACTTTAGGAAACAAATTGGCATTTTCTCCTAAATGAGAGGCCTGTCAATCAAACTTGCGGATAAACTCAGTCCCCAGGCTTTGTTGACGATCAAACATTCTGTTAATTACCTTGCTAAATTGTGAGGTTTCTTCGTGGAGTGGAGCCTGTTTCACTTTTATTTGTTTCTTTGCTGCTTCCTGTAGATCGACATGCCAGGTGCTGGTCTGCTTGGTCTATCTTGACATCAAATCATGATCTCAGCCTGGGAACAGTGCTCATCCCCGTTTCCCTCGAAGCATCTTAAAAAGCAAATTCTCAGGGCTGTTCTCTTAAGTCCCTGCAACTGATCAATATCAATGTCTCATTGGCACAGGCGCTTAACACCAGCCCTGATATCAGTTCCCCCACATTGAACCCAGCATATATGGGGTTAAAACTAAAACCCACCACCCCCTTTCCTGCTTCTCTAGCTCCACTCATATGTAAATACCTGTTTCTTTAACCTTTGACTCCTTGAGCTTTACAACTAAATAGGAGTTATAAATTGCTAAAAAGCCCAGGAGGCCTGGAGTTGGAGGCACACTGAAGTTTAGCTAATCATGTGTCCTTGAAGTTTGCCAGGAAAGCTGCTGACTCAAGAATATCAAGGAACGGAGGCTTCCCAGACCTCAGCTCCTCAACCCGCCTCAAGCAGGAAGAGGAGACAGCGGCAAAGGACGCCCACCTGCCCTCCTCCTGTCTCATCATCCCTCCCGCCTCGCTGCAAGCAGCCTCTCAAAGCCAAGCGCAGGCTGGAGGAAAAGCGCCGACCTGCACAAGCTACATGTTCCCCATCCCCTACCCAAAAGCCCAAATAAAAATCCCTACCCGTTCCTCATCAGAGAGCTGGCAATTTTTGAGTCATGAGCCCTTGCTTTGCTCCCTGTGTCTGGAATAGTAAAAACTTTCCTCTTCCACTCAAGACTCTGTTCTCGTTATTTGGATTGGCATCGGGTTCAGGGACCGAACTTTCGGTTACATTATCAATGTATTCCGCATTCCTGAGTCCTACTCCTTGCTTTCGAGATCACTGAGAATGATCTCCCAGTCTTTACTATTGTGGACCACACATTGGGATTTGGTTTTGCACAGCTATTCCTTTAAAAGTCCTTGCATGTGTATTGCATTTCTTGTTATCTCTTCAGTGTCATGGTAACCCCCACATGCTGGGCAGAGCAAGGACGACCATCTCCACTTTACAAACGGGAAACGTCACTTGCCTCATGTCCTACAGCGAGTAATTGGGTCCAATAGGATTGGGTCCAATACCCAGATGGTCTTGATGCGGGGTCGGTGAGCCGAGTCGTCGAAAGAAAGATTTCTTAGACTCTCAAGATCTGGCAGGAGTGCTCTTTTATTTAGAGAATAGTGTGGAATAGCATGGGGACAGGACCCATGGGCAGTCAGAGCTTCTGCTGCTGCTGCTTCTGCTGCCCCCGCTGGCATGGGGACAGGACCCATGGGCAGGCAGAGCTGGTGCGTGGGGACAGGACCCACGGGCAGTCAGAGCTCCTGCTGCTGCCCCGAGTTGAGGGTTAGGGCTAAATTTAAGGCATAGGTATGTGAGTTATCTCTTTACAAGACAAAGAATATGTAAAAAAGTTAAAATGGTATCGGTGCCCGTTTGGTCTGGCCATTTGGCAGTCCCACAACTTTTAGATAAGAATCAAACCGGATTGAGTAAATGGCAGAAGTCACCACTTGAATTTTATCCTCGGCTAAAGACAAAGGAGGATTTGTTGGGGGGGAGGGTGAGTTACATGAGGTTGCCAGACAGTAACCAACTTAAGTTCTTGCCTCTGGCATTGATTAAGAGCTTCTAGAGATAAGACCATCCCCCCTTCTTCCTGGCACAGAGAGGGAGGCATCTTCACAGATAGAGGTTTCCCTTAGAAATGTAAATGTTTCCCAACAAAGGGGCAAACAAATTCCACTCCTTGGAGCCTGAATCTCATCTGTAGTTTTAAAACTAACCAGCCTAAAAATCCTCATCATAAGCCATTTTAAAATTAAGCAGCCTAAAAATCCTCATCAGTCTGACTCCTGATCCAGGACATTTTTATTCAGATTTTACTGCAAGTAGAAATAACTTTGGTGACTGAGTTTTGAGAATGTGTACAATTTGAGTTGCTTGTCTACCAAAGGAAACAATGATGCCTTTCACATGCAAATCACTTTTCTTCCTAGGATAACAGCTCCCAACACCATTTTCCACATGCTTACAAACAATAGCAGCTGGTGTTAAGGTCTCAAGTAAATGAAGTAAGATCCTCGTTGTTTTAGGGCTCTGGTCTGCAACTGAGCAATTCATCTCCATGAAATATTTCCTGGCACTATCCTAGAACATTGAGAAGGAGGCTCACCTAAAAGTACTTTTTTCCTCTATCTGTGTCGTGAAAATGGCAGTCTTGCTTGGTCTCATTCACCTGGTGTCCCAGATTGTATTTTCCAAAAATAGCCACAGAAGTAGCTAGAGTCCTGCTTACTCAACAGACAGTTACCAGGTTAATTTCTCTCCCTTCAAATATCAGTGAGGGTTTATGACTGTTCTGACAAAGAGCACAGCAGAAGAGATGATCTGTGACTTCCTGGCCAGGTCATTAGAAGGCTGTAACTTCTTTTTGGCTCTCTGGCTCTTTGAGGATGCTCACTCTGGGGTTAGCCAGTCACCATGCTGTGAGGTCTACGCCAAGAGGCCACGTGGAGAGAAACTCAGTTCCCTCCTCCCTCAGCTGATAGCCCTCAGGAACTAACAGAGAGATGAGTGAACAAGTCTTCAGATGATTCTAACTCCAAGCCTTTGAGTATTCCAGCTGATGCTTGAGGCACCAGAGCATCGTTGTCTGAATTCCTGACCCACAGAATCTACAAAGACAATAAGCAGCTGTTTTACATCATTAGGTTTTGGGGTAATTAGTTATGCAACTTTAGCAGTTAGAATATGGACCAAAAAAAGACTGAAAAACACTCTGCAAAGCACACAAGGTGTGGGTGCCTTCAAACTCTGCATCTATTTAGTTCCTGATCAGAGCATTACAAGGAAATTATATACTTACAGAATCCTAGGAATTGAAGTAAGAGCAATGGGTATATAACCCTCTGATACAACCAGTTTCTGGATTTTGTGGGGCAAAGATGAAGCCAAAGACACTCAACATCAGAATCAGAAAACAGAAGGATTTGAGGAAAAACAAGAAAAGAAACCGAGCGCTCCTAGAAGCCCCAGCGGATGTAACAGACACAAGGGTAGGCCTCCAAAGTGGGAGCCAGATTTTCTGAAGAAGAACTGAACAATAAAGAGGATATCCACATATTTCCTGGGGAAAAAACCCTGATGCTGGCTCTGGAAGGAAAAGAATATTTTGTGGCCAGAGCCCTCTCCTTGTGGTTAGGTTCTAGAAGTTTCAACAGGTAGGAGGAATTCTGTGAAGAGGATACCAGCTTATTGGACTTGCTAAGTGCTCTTTCCCCTGACGCATGACGTGACAGGGCAGGGATGAGCTGAGGGACTGTCACGTATCATGTATCATGAGTGACTACAAATATGAGGTGTGATATTTTCTTATCATTTCTAATTCATAATCCAGCAAGGTTTTATTATTCCCATTTTGCAGATGAGGAAACAGAGACTAAGGGGGATGAAGTAACTTGCTCAAAGTTGCACCACTAGCCAACAGTTTATCGCTTCAAACACTGGGCTGTTTATGCCACACTCACTGCGTGTGCTGTGCTCCGCAACCCAGGCTGGGGAGGGAACACGGGTCTATGAAGCCCTGAACATGAAAGTGCTTTACTTGATGCTTTCACATTTTTTCATCTCTCTTTCCTATCAACAATTGGGACTTTCTGGGGGAGAATGAGAACTAACAGTTACATCCGGATGTTAAGCTGGTCCTTTATTTCAACAAGATGTATTGGGTACTTGCTGTATGTTAAGCACTGTGCCAGGTGCTGGGACTATAGAAGAGAACAAGACATTCACGGTCGCTACTCTTATGGTGCTTCTAGTGGAAAACAAACAGGAGATGAAACTAGACGCTGGAAATGGGGATGATGAGCCTATATCACTAATGATAGAGGAAGAGTAGTTCGAGAGAGCTGCGTCTATGCGGGATCATGTCTGGCCTACCCAACCAGGGAGGGAAGGAAAGACAAAATTCCATGTTGATTCCATGAATCAACTTAATATGTAGTACAGCAGGCACGATACTGAAAGAAGAATTCAGGTACAAAGTTCCCCAATGATATATATGCAAAAACAATGAAAACTCATTGGAATGCATTGAGTTATTTTCCCGAAAGCCTGCAGCTGTTAGGTAGCAGAACATGACTCAAGTGACGACTCATCTATCTGATTTCCATCTCCGTGGTCCAGCCTCTGCTGTCTTCTTCTACAGTGGAGAACACACGGATGAATACAGAGGAGAGATGCAGAGATGAGACTCTGTGTGGGCATGCTATACTTGTTCCTGACCAGACACAGAAAATTGATGATGCATTGAACATGCACGTCACAAAATAGGCACATATGCAAGGAAAAGGGGTAAAGGGGCATCCACATCTCTAGGTATTGCATGGGGGACCTCGGTGCAAGTAAAACAGGAGAAAGTTCTTAGGCACTCGGGAAAACCACTCTGAGCTTAATTTTAACAATGAGGAGGACCCGGTGAGCAAAGTTAATGATGATAGATTTGCCTCAGAAAGACTATCTTAAAATTCGTGATAACCAGTCAGGAGCTGCATTACAGAGCAGGAAGATAATTGCCATCATTAGAGGAAAAAGAATGTGATTTCCTGGCAGAGGCTCTGAAATAGAGGGTAGAGCTCATAAGGGTAGGGAAATGTTCAGAAATGCCATACTGACTGTACGGTCACGGACGCTTCTAGTGGAGAAAAAGTTCAGGGGGCCTAGAGTGAATGTAACCTGAAATGTGGAGAAACTTTTAAAATGCTGCCCAAGGTTGGAGCAGACCACCCTGGGTGTATGAATTTTTGATTACTAGACATTCAAGCATTGGAACTGGCCACCGCTTGGCAGGAGGTTTATCAGGATTCCTTCCATGCCTGAGATTCTTTGAGGCCCCTAAGCACTCCCTGCCTGGCCCCATCATTATTTAGTTGATTGCTTACTAACATGTTATCATTCTCTGACATCCATAAGCGTTCAAATGCATAACGCTTTAAAGAAAACATACACACCGTTGTGATCACTGGCATTCCCTTGGAGAGAAAAATGAAAGATTGTCTTCCAAAAGGCTTTCAGTGCAAACTTCACAGCCTTGATAAAGTTATTGGGAACTGGCCTTGAGCTTTCATACTCGGGGAGACCTGACCGTGTTTATATACCAAAGGTGAAGCCACGTCTTGGAGCAGACTCATGGCCAACCCACAAAGCAAGGACACCCATTTGTGAACTTTCAGGAGAATTAAACTGTGACAGGAACTTCTCAACCACCACATGAGCAAGGGATCAGTATGGAAGTTAAAGGAAGCAAACTTTGGATGGCATGTGATGCATCCATTTCACAATAGGTCTCACCAATGGATCTTGAAAACTCACAGTCCCGTGACTAACTCTCCCTCTCCCCTGAGCGGTGCTCGTCTGGGCACTGCCCACATTTATCTCAGCGCTCATCTTAACTATGAGCTTCCACGGTTTCCAACACCCTCGTTTAAGTTTTACATTTTTTATATCTTCACTAAGATCTGAATCAATTCTTCAGACTTTAAAGACATCCTGCCTTTTAAGGTGACTTTACATAATTTGATTTTGGTCCCTTTTAGTGTAGATTTTGAGTCTTGAGTGATATCTCCCGGTGGTCCTCACTTGTCATGCCTCCTCACTCGTACCACTGCATTGTGAGAAACCATGATGGTATTTATGTTTTGGCTCATTTCTACCGTATCTATTGGCTATTTATGATATTTCTAATTGTATTTTGGGATGACTTGGGGTTTATTCACCTTTCTCTTCTGTTCCAAAATATTTTAAAAAAAGAATCCTCAGTGATGTAGCGTTATCATCAGAACGTTGTATTGATCTCACTTCTTGTGTCTTTGTTCACTCTCATAATCTAACGTTACTAACTTGTGATGAGTGACACAGCCATCATGCTCCTTCTCTCCCTCCCATGAGTTACACTAGTGATTATATTATAGTCAATTTACTCTTCTTATGATTTGGATCCAACATGAAAGTGAATCCCTAGATTAGGGCTGTAGCGCAATGTAACACTGTTATGGGAAGAACAGATTAATGTCAGAAAACCAGTCTCAATCTTTGTTTCCTCCATTCAAAGTGGGAACGCTCAGCTCTTTCACCACTGGAAACGTTCTTTTTGGAGTCTCTCCCACAGTACATGATTCAGAAAGTGCACCTTGGGATTTTTCTTGTGTATGTGCTTGAAACAAGAATGAACGTTAGATTCCAAGCCCAAACTCTGGCACAGATTTCATTTAATTTAGGGAGAATGGGAAAACTTTCAGAAATAACAACAAAAGAGGTCACAAAATTAGTCACAAATTAGTCACCAAAGAAATAGGAATCTTACAGGCTTGGCGGTAACACATAGAAAATATAGGATCAATTATCAGAAGTAAAATTATAATGATTCCCACTTAAACTAAAAAAATCTAGACCTTCTTCTAGGAAAATAAAGGGTATTCTGCAAATAGAGAAATTTAGAATATTAAGAATTGTCAGTTTTAGTTGATCAGAGAGTTGATTACAACATTTCAGCCTCTTTGTGTAGCCTTAGCGCTGGTGGTTGGAGAGCTTTTGTAAATGATGACAAGATCTTCTTTCCTACTGAGATTCCAGCTCAGTCCCATAATATTGCTTTAAAAATCATATCCTCAAGGCTGAATGTTCAGGTCCTGGTAACTGTAATTTCTCGATATTTCTACATAATAATGTTTTCCCCCAATTGCTTCGTTATTCCTGTTTCCTTTTACCTACCTTTTATGATAACTTTGAATGGTCTTTCTAGCTATAACAGGGCCTTTCTGGTTAATTTCCTAATAATCCCTACTCATCTTAAAAACTCAGAAGGATATGAGCCCTGAGTCCTTTAAATACTTCCCTTAGGAAAGCATTTTACACACTTACAAAGTACTTCCAATCTCTTCCCAGGTCCTGTGACCAGAAGCCACATTGATAATTTTATTTGGATATAGAAGATCATCTGAGGGTGTCCACGGTTTAGGACAGAATAACTGAGCCGGGTTTTATAAGATTAATCACAGATCTTCATTGAAATTGTCCTTTCATTCCCATTTACTAGTTCCCCACACACCCACACCATTGCATTCAGGCTTCATGGGGGGTGGGGGGCACCTTATGGTTAGAAGGCTGATCTTAGGTTCTTGATTCCTTTTGTTATGAGGCTGAGTTCCTAATAATTCATTCATAAGTAGGGACTAAATTAAGTGGAATAAAAGAGGCTCAATTTATAAATCTGACATAGTTGCAAACATGGGCATGTTTCATAATGGATGGTGTGTTCAAACACAGGTCTTTTGCCTTTGCTCCTCAAATCCCTTCAGCATTTTGGTATCTGTGCCTGCAGTCCACTGCTCTCCCTCTTCCCGGTCCTTTGATGCCTCAGATCTCCAGTCCCTCATCTGAGATGCCCAGGGAGGCTCCGCGGCTCCTTAGCTTCTGCCAGACCAGTGAATCAAACCCAAAATTTTAGGTTGCCCTCCTCGTTTTCCCTCTAGCCACTCTGCTGCCTAGAACTTATGGGAAGATCTGAAAGAGTCTACAAAACGTGTGTCCGTTTACAAATGTTAGTGGAAACTAGGCCCTAGAGGGCCCTAGAGACCCTGTCTAACCTCAAAACTGACGCAACAATCTCTTCCCAGTCCCATTCTGTCCTGATACCACGAAGATCTCTCAAGGAGAGGCCTTTCCCAGGAGTAGAATCCTGCGTTAGCTCTCCCCAGGCCTTCTCCTTTGAGGATCCTTGATTTACAGCACCAGAAAGGACCGTTATCAGTTTCTTCCTTCATGCCCAAGATACACTTCAAAAAAGCCATGAGAGTGCAGATAGTGTAATTCGATAGGGAAAGAATGCATGTTTCATTTATCCCTTATTACCCCTGTGTTCACGGGGGTCGTAACCCGTCCCCGGCCAGAAAGCCTGCAGACCCTCTTTCTAAACAGAAGCATTCCTCATCCAAGATAAGGGCATGATAAAAACCAAGTTCTTCAGCCTCATTCGGATTCTTGCTTAGACCAAAGATTAAGACGGAAAAGGGCAAATTTCTGTGATCTTCTAGCTCTTAAGGATGCTTCTTAGCAGTCAGCCCAGTTCTTCCTAAGCATCCCCTCTAGGTGCCCCATAGTAACAAATATAACAAAGCACAAGCATACTTAACGTCTAGAACAAACAACGAAGTAAGGCCAAAAAAAAAGAGTATTTTTTTCTCACACAAATAAGTGATTATAAGAAGAAATAAGATTTCATTTCAGATCCACTGGGAAAATTATGCTTGTGACATAAAAAGGAGGACTTCTCAATATTGCTTATGTATGCAAAGGTAATATTTGAACAGAATTGCGTAGAAAGAAAATTGGAAAGAGGAATTAATGGTCCCAAATGGGTGCTATGTTAACAGTGTAGGAGAAAATTTAGTTTCTCTAAATGCGTTCTAGTTTTCTGACCTCAGACAAATTACTTCCCAAACACTGAAACACCTGCCAAGGGAGGACACTGAACGCTTGCTGGCAATATTTGAAAATCATGGGGAATCTAAGACATAAAGAGACTGGATGAGTATGAGCATCAGAGATATTTTTCATACCATCTGAGTTGACTGGAACAAGGAAGAGACTCTCTCAGGAAGTAGTGAGCGGCCCGATATTTGCAGTATGTGTACCAGGATTTCAAGTACAAGAGCTGTTTGGCATGCTGACCCTCCAAATAACTTCCAATGTTCATGAAGACTTTTAACAATCTATTTCTCAGCTATTGCACCAGTAGGTAGTATACAGTAGAGAATTTATTATTGTTGTTGTTGTTTGTAATCACATTTATACAGTTTTCTGTTTTTCAGAATATAAAATCTTCATTCTGTTTAGTTCCCAAATCACTGCTTTCTCCTCTTTGTCTTTGCTCTAAACTGGTAAATATTAACTTTCTTCATACAAGTCTGTCCTCAGAGAAGCACACCTGGTGCATCCATGGCAGTTGGCCACCCTTGCATTAAGTGACTTACTCTCCCTTCCCCCTCTTTCCTGGTAGTTCAGGTCAATGGAGTTAACTCCTTTCCTGAGGGTTTGAGATATGTGTAAAACAGGCTACTTATATATCCCTCTGGTGGAATAATAGGTTATCAGGAAATAACAGAACTTACTTTGAAAAAACGTATCCTAGTCTTCATTGCCCTTGTTGAAAAGTTAGGCTTCCTGGCCACTAGTGATAGTTTGGGATTAGCTAATGAGTGTCATTAGAAATTGGATAAGCATCCGATTCTGCATCCCCATCTTCCACCCCTGCTGACTGTCTGAATAATTGGTTAATTTTTTCACCTCTAAAAATGTCTTCCTTTTACACTTCTTCATTGTGTTCATAATTTGTTTTCTACATCTATGGTCATTTGAATTGTCTTCTTTGCAACCATGTCATTTGCCAGTTTATCACCTAATAAACTCTACTTGTCTTGTATCTCCTTTTGTGACCTAGATTATGTGTACACAGTGTCCTCCATAAGCCCTTAGATTTAGAGATCTTTTATATTTTACAAAATTCTTCCACGTCTATTCCCACACCACAAAGGCAAGAGGCCAGACTGTAAGGCGTTGGGCTCAGATTATGGACCCCATCCAGGGCTGCCTTTGACTGTAAGTTAGGAGCCTGGCTACAGTGCAACACCCTGATTTTGTTTGCAACAGCTCTGGACTATTCTTCATAAAATCACTATCATCAAATATTTCTCCAGCTCCAGCTAGGTTCAGGGCATTGCCAAGAAGCTCCTGAGAAAGTGAGTTATCAGAGAAACTTACTTCCTGATGTCATGAGACTGTTATTATAAGATGAACCTATTTACATGGGAAGACTGATGAAATAGACAAAAATAACACCAAATATCATATACCACAAACATATCCACATGTTATGTCTGGGATTTATAGGCTTTTAATACACATTTTTTGGGCCATTGGTATGTCTCAAACGTTGCCTTTCATTCTATTTTCCTAATTCGTAGACGCTGGGATGGCTCCCTACTGATCTTTGGTTTCAAAATTGACCTTTATGAGGTTACTCAGTCATCACACAGATTCTCTTGCCCCTAATTTTCTTTATCAAAGTCCATTATGCCACTCTCACACTTGGGATCACCAAAATAAAACAAACAATGTGTAGTTTTTGCTCTTTGGGAATAGAATTTCTCAGGACAAGTCTGACGAATACCCTAGTTAAATAGATATCAAGACGATCAGAAAAATGACAGGCAAAATTTCATTCTAAAAGACACTAGGAGAAAGAATGGCTCAAGTTGTCTTAATTCCTTTTTAAAATATTTCTTGTGTGTGATTGTCGTCTTAATGCCTTTTAAATACTTTCCAGTATATAAAAATACCAGAGAGAGTTATAAGGAGCTGTCTATTAGGATGGGATTGAAAAAGGCCAAGCAGGGAATATGTTAGTTTGAAGCATATGAAATTTTCATTTTTATAAATCAAAAATACTTGAATATCTGAGAAGTGACAGAAGTGACTCATACAGGAGAACAGATGCCAACACATTCAAATCCCAACAAATTTCCTGGTGAGGGCTCAGATATCTAACTTAAAGAATGATTATATTAGAAAGTACTTATTAATCAGGAAGAAGGTTTCGTGGACTGGACATTCAACAGGGATGGTACAAATCCATGAGAAAAGTAAAAGAAGCTCCAGACGCTCTGAGGCTGGCAAAAAAAACAAAAACAAAAACAAAGACAAAAACCCACAAAGGAAAAAGACAAAAAAACACAATGAGAGGTATGTTTTTTATAAAATGATTGTAGGCAACGTAGGAGGCCATCAGATGGGACAGAGGTCTATTACTTTGTGTTGATAATCTTGCATTTGTGCTTGAGATACGGAAATCAATGTTCCTTTTTCTTTCTCTTCCACTTTTCAGATGGGGAAAACAACCAACCATCTGTAAAGGGAAAGAGAAACCCAAGACGAGGGCACAACATACAGAAACCAGCAGTTTGCCCCACGGGAGAGGGATTCATGTGGTTCTGGGGGACCAGGGCTTTCCATTTTTGTTGATACATTGTTTTCCCCCTGAAGCACAAATTATTTTTATAATAAAAGAAAAGTGAAGATTGTAATGTTTCCTTCTGAACCAAATGAGAAAACCTGCAACAGTGAGAGGGAGAGAGATTTTAATTTCTTTTGATCTGAATAAGGAGATCAAGCTTATTTCAAAATAACACCAAGAAATTTAATATGACATAAGCTCCTCAGTGTGATGCTGCTAAATTTTCTTTCTTTTTTTTTTTTTTTTTTTGTTTGCATGATGCACTTGCATCCACCCCTCACCCAAGTCAAGATCCATGAGCTGTCAACATGTCAGTATCTGGCAAGGAAAATCCAGGCTTGAAAGGGGATCTGCTCTCTTTAGTTCACGCTGAAACCTAGGAATGAGATAAGATCTGAAATCTCCCTGTGGAATGTAGCAGAAAGAATGTGAAGGCTATGCTAGAAAGACTCTTACTTGGTGTCCGTCTTTTTAGACAACAGGGGATAATCAAATTGGAAAAATGACTAAACATTTATAAGGACAAATAGATTTTACAAACACCTAGATTTTCTAAATAAGTTCACATATGCATGCTGTGCACATTATGTCTCAGAGTACTTAGAAACTAAAAGTAAACCACACACTGATATTTGAGGAATCTTAGACAGAAGAGATAGTGAATGTGTTGAGACAAGCAAACACCATTCTATTTTCAAGTTTCTGCAAACCATACACCTATAAGTTTGATCTCATCTCAGAAAGATTCTAGAATGAACTGTTCAAAAGATCCTTTGTGAACCCCTAGAAAGAGGTGGAATAGTAGACCACTCAGACCAAGTCATGTCAAATAATTTAATTTTTTATTTTTGCTAGATTAGTTGATCAATGAAATTCAGTAGAAAATGAATCTGGATTTCAACAGGGCTATTGATAAAGGATCTCGTCTTGTTTAAGAGAGTGCAGAAATATGGGCTGAATTCAATGGCAACTGCCAAGTCATGTTTCATTTCCAGTGACAGCATCCACTTCATACAATAATAATAAGCACTTGACCCCAAACTCCAGCTGAGACCCTAGATAAGAGATGTCCTAGAGGGACATTTGGCAGACAGCTCGGGGCAGATCCACTGGATAGTCTTTTCTGCAGATACTCGAAGCATCTGGAGGTTACTAGGGAGGAAGCACTATGGTTAACATAAACTCAAATTAAAGAGCCATATATCTGAAGTTGATATTAAACCTGAACCTGAAGAACTCTGTCTTCCGTGCAAAGACAATAAGGACATCAATATGACGAGGGGAGGAGTATGAACTCAGCAACAGGCATGCAAAGGCGGGAGCAGGGGATATCAACAAGAGGGAACAGAAAACCATTTGAGGTGTGACAGAAGTAGCCCCTACAGGGGGACAGATGTCACCTCACTAAATAGAGACTAAGTCATTCAAATCCCAGTGAATTTCCTGATGGGGGCTGAGATATCTAACTTAAAGAATAGTACTTAATTATATCATCATGCAGACGTGACCTAGGGAAAATATGGGCTATGCTCAAAAGAGGAGAGGACTCTCCACATCCTGGGCCAGTTAGAAAACAGCTAGATCTTGAGTTAGGCTCTGATCATGTCCCTTTTAAAGGAATATTGAATAATTGGAAAGCGCTTTGAGGAGGGCAACTATCCTGAGAATGGAACTGAAATTCAAATCATGTGATGAAGAATGGAGATATCTGGTGATAATTATCCTAGAGAAAAGAAGACCTTTGGGAGAAAGGGATGCCCCAGTGGTCTCTGAATAAGGAAACATCTGTCTGCAGATGTATCTTCTGTGTGGCCTTATGGAGTCAAGAAACAAGACCAATCATGAGAGTTGTAAATGTTAATTTAGGCAAAAATAAGTCAAAACTCACTCTTGGAGCTGCCCAGAGAAGCAGTGTTTCCTCGGGAGGTGGAGTGTCCCATTCTCTGGAGATGGTCAAGCATAAACTCAAATAAAAGTAATAGGAATGTCACAGAATGATCGTGTAAATAAGTTGGCAATTTGGCTAACTGATTTGCAAGGTCCCTTAAACCATTATGATTTTATGATATCAATGATCATCCAGGCTTCGTTGTCCTGAATTTTGCCCAAGACGCTCATCAGAGTAGGAAATCTACTTCTCAAGGTGGTTTTGCCACTAACAAAATCACTCTCCTATTTCATCCTTCAAAAACATTAGTTGCTTTGAAGTTCACACCATCAACTTGTACTGCAATTACCTTTCCTTTGGGCTGTTTTCTATCAGTTTCCAGGCATTTCCACTCATTCACTTGTGGATCACTGTCTTTCTCACCTCCTCTAGACCTGTCTTTATGTTTAGTGAATTCAACTTCCCTAAGGATAATTCGTGTAACATCTTGACCTCTCAGTTGCTTGACTTCTTCGTCGGCCATGAGCTTTTCTCTCATCCCATTCCAGACACTCACTACGAGGATAATTTTCTGACCCTCATAAGCACAAAGATGGAATCAATTTGATGATCCAAATGAGAGATCAATCAGTCTATTTCTTTTAATAATATTTAACACATTTAGTCAACAGCTTCCTACAAACCATCCTTCAGAGTCTTAGAGAACATCATATATAGTAATAGCGAAAGGATCTTTCTTTCTCAATTATACTCATTTTTGCAAAACCAAAGTACTACAAGCCCCAGGGAAGAATACATCCTCAGATTTTGGGAAACTTGGCTGCACATAAAAGCCCACTCTCCACACCTGACACCATGACGCATTTGGGCTGCAATCATTGCTGCCAGCCCACCTGCTGCAAGAGACCACCTGTTCCGGGGCCACCTGCTGCCAGCCCACTTGATGTGGGCCCAGCTGCTGTGGCCAAACATGCAGTGGGTCCGCTCTCTACCAGCCTCGCTGCAGACCTAGATGTGTCCTCCCTCTTGGGATGATCCCTCTCCAAAACCAGTCATCATGCTGTGACGAGCCCAAGTCACACAGAAATGCCACATCTAGGCACTCTGGTTGACCGCCCCAGCTAAGCCCAGCCTTCAAGTCATTCCGGCGCAGGTACCTTACATGTGAGTGAAGAAGCCTCTAGATGATTCTAGCTCCTAGTCATTTGAATATTTCCAACTGATGTCCGAGACATCATAGATTACAGACAAGCTATCACTGCTGGGTAATGTCTGAATTCCTGATCCAGAGATTCCATGAGCATACTGGAAACTGGAGAAAGGAGAATCCTTGTTAGGCAGTGACAGAAGGTTCAACGACACTGTCACCTGCAGTTTTGTGGAAAGTAGAAAAGCGCCTGCTGAACTGAGTGACCTAACTAAGGAAATCTCCAAGTAAAATATTGAAAGTATTCCTTGGTTTCCTCTTGCTGCTTATAATGAAATGTGAGAGGAGAGAGATAAATTGACCTGAAGACTCATAAACAGAAAGGATTCTGAACTTGATTGTTTTGAAAATTCTCAGCCTCTTTAGATGGCAAATGATGGTAAAGTTAAGAAATGACTTCCAGGAATATAGGAAATCCAAGGCACTGACAGAGAGCACGGGACAAAGGTGAAGCCCAGGTGTGACTATACAATCTTTTAAGATCTGAGAAAGTCAAAGGTTAGGAAATAAGAATTTTCATTCCAGAAATGAAAAAAATTAGAAACAATTGGATACAAAAGCCCCTCTAAAGATGTTAAAGGAGCGCTTCACAGATCTCTCACATAAAACAATGGAGCTCCCAGAACCTCAAGGGCGTTGTCCTCACCTATCGCAGCAGGGACTTGAGGTCGAGAAGGGTTTATCTCAAAGTGATTTGTGGGAGTGACGTTTGTCTAATGAAGTAAACCCCAAGGTGATTTGCAAGAGAACCACAACTCTCTTATAAGAATTATTTATGCAAAAACATATCCACCATGAACAGAGGGGTGCAGAGACAGTGCAGAATGAGAAGTCTTTGGACCCCCAGAAGTGTACAGGCAGAAAATAGGCTAAGATTGCTGCTCAGCCACAAACTCATCCTATTTTTCATGAAAAAGGATGGATGATTCAGAGGTCAGAACCAAGAGTCTAAAGGGCTGAGCCAACAGCCATGGAGAAGTATTCCCAGACACTGAAACCTCATCAAGGAACTTCCAACATTTGCCCAACAAGATTTCAGAATTGAACCAAAGACTTCTTTCTTCCTCTCATTTTCCCCTTCTAGAAAAGGAATGTCTACAGAAGTTATCCAATGCTTGTCCCATCATTGTATGTTGGGTGTACGAGAGCCAGATAACTTGCGTCTAGCTTCACAGGTCCACAGATCTAGAAGAATCACACCTGAGGAGATTCATCCACACTTGGACCTGATTTCACTGGTGAGATTCTGGACTTTGAGCCTATGCTGTTGTGAGACGAGATTTGGGGGGACTTTAGTGGGGAGGGAGTGCATTTAGCATGTGAATTACTGTGGGGGCCAATAGGCAGATGAGTAGGCAGCCTCTAAGATGCCTTCCCATTATCCTACCTCCTGGTGTTCACGCCTTTGTGTAGTCTCCCCTTGTGTGTGGGCTGGATTTACTGACTTGCTTCTAACGAATAGAGTACAATGAATGGGGTGGGATGTCACTTCCAAGATTAGAATGTAAAGGGACTGTGACTTCCATATCTGCTGCTCATTCTCTCTCTGGCCACTTGCTCTGGGAGAATCCAGCTGCTACGCCATGAGGACAATTAGTCAGTGTATGGAGAAGTCCATGCGGCGAGGAGATGATCTCTCTAGCCAACAGCTGGTGAGAACCTGTGGCGTGTCAACAGCACAGGAGTGAGCTCAGAAGTAAATCCTTACCTGGCCAAGCCAGGAAATGATCGCAGCCCCAGCCAACACTCAGCACCTGCCTCCTAAGAGACCCTGAGCTAGAGGGACCCAACTCAGCCACACCTGGATTTCCAACCTGCAGAAACAGTGAGATAATAATTGATGGTTGTTTTCAGCCACTAAGTTTTGGCGACATTTGTTAAGCAACAATAGATTACTAATATAATGAAACAGATCCATATATCAAAGTGCAATTAAAAATCTTTTACTCCTAATAGTTAATAAATTATCATATTATTAATTATAAATTGTAATTAATAGTGAATAAATAATTATATTATCAATATAAATCTTTATTCTTAATAAAAATTCTATTCTTAAAAGTGATAATGGAGGAAAAAAGTATATTACGTAATTTTACAATCTGTATGTAAATTCTTAAATTTCTAAACCCTAATACTATATGTTGTTCAAACACTTCAGAAATATTATACATTGTTTATATTTTTATATAAACAAACAATGACTAGAAGGGTGTACAAGGTTGTATCTGAGAAAAGAAGAAGGTAAATGAGACTGGAGAAGAGTACCCAGAGATTTCAACTTTATCAATAATGTTTTATTTCAATTATATTTTCTAAATCTCCAAAGCAGATGTAAGAAAATATCAATTCTGGTGGTCAGGGCTTGTAATATTTTTCTCAAAACTTCCCTGAATTGTTAAATTTGCTCCCCTACCCTGGACATAAGTGTAAATAAAGATTTAGTGATAAGCATGTTCAGGCTCGGCAGAACATGGTTCATAAGACAAGGTTCAGATGTTTTCCGGACAAGTTCTAGCAAACCTAAGAGGAGCTCGTAAATGCTCTCATTTAAGCTGCTGCCAAGCACAGGAAGAGGTACAAGCTTCCTGGCACAGCTTTTACCCCCGACGTAGCTAAAACGTGCAGTTTCATGTTGGCAGATGGCCAGTGAAAAAACATTTGCCAGTACAACAGAGAAAACCATAATTGGGACCATAAAGAGAATGAGATAGACTTAGATGGGTCAAAAAACTATTGCAAAATGAAATTTGGAATTCTTGTTATTTTGAGAATTCTAATATTAACAAGCAAATTACTTAAGGAGATGTAACTCCTTGAACTTATAAAGTAAGGAACATTTTTGAAAATTCTGTTCAGGAGTGAGATAAGATGCATCCCACTTCCCAAAGCCTCATCTTCCCTCCAGCATGACGGAACTCTCCATGAAAAATGTGAGAGAGAGAATTTAAACATGGCATCCATCAAAATGTCACTTCTGGAAGACTTTCTGTTTGTAGTAATTCTTTTGCAATGTCAACGTCCCTCTCTCTTTTTCTTCCTCGTTTTAATTTTCTTTTTAGACTTCTATTGCAAATAATTGAGCCAATCATATTTCTTATGTGGCACATTATTATTTTTGGTCCATGCAAAGTCCTTCTCATTTATTTCTTTCTTTGCGTATTTATATATCAATTAATTTAGTTCCTGCTCTCCTTGTGCCCCATTCTCTTCCTATACACAGCTATTTTATTCTGTTTAATGTGTATTCTCCAGCAGGCACCTTTGGACCTCATCTTCACCATCAACTCTCCTGGGTCTCCAGCCTACTGGCCCACACCACTGATCTGGACTTCCCAGCCTCCGTAATCACGTGAGCCAATTCATTGTAATAAATCTCTCTCTCTCTTTTTCCTTCTCTTCCTCTCTCCCTCTATACACATGAGCGCGTGCACGCGCGCGCACACACACACACACACACCCATTGGTTCTTTTTCTCTAGAGAGACAAGCTAATACAATACTCCATGGAAGGAATTACTGTTTATAGCCTACCCACTCTCCTAGTGGTGGACAACAGATTGCCTTTAAGATCTATGTCACCACAAAAATACCACAGTGACCATCCTCATGTGTATCTCCCAAGGACTTGTGTGAGAAGTGTTTGGATTTCGGATCTAAATCATTTCAAGACCCAGAGCCCCCGATTGAAGGGGGCAGAGCCCCTTGAGGGAGGACTCTGCGCCATTGCTCCAAGTGTGCATTGGAAATCTTCCTCTAAGCTTTCCCCAAAAGTTGGATGGTTTTCTTTCAGGGATTCAATAATTACACACTATTAATACAATTCCCTTAGACTAATTGCTTTAAAAATTATCTCTCAAAATGTCAAAAACATAGCAAACAAACAACTTCCAAGGATTTCTAAAGAGTTTTTAATTTTATTTAAATTGGCCATTAGGCGAATTGATCATTAAAACCAGCTTTAAGTGAATTAACCCTTAGCTATTCTCCAAAGCTGGAACCTCATATTTATTTCAATCTGTGGCTTCCCTGGACCGTTTCTGTCTTTGTTTTCCCGTCTATTCCCTGTGGGGAAACTGAGGCCACTCAACTCAAAGGAGCTCTTGGTGGTGTAAAGATTGGAAGCCAAGGAATTGTTTGTCCTTATTCCCTTCCAGCTTGAGCATCCATAATTCCAGACCCGAGTTAGCCTTGCAGACCAGTGCAGACCACTGACTTAGAAGACCCAATGTCATTGTGTTCAAATGTAACCTGAAGGAAATCTATGTAGGAGTGTATTGAAAGGAACGAAAGCACTCAGAGTCTTATTCATCATGCCTAACCAGTCACATTTTTATTAGCAGTTGGTAGCAAAGGAGTCTTTTTAAAGACTGGGCAGCATCAAAAGAAACGAAAACTGGAGAAGGCTTTGCTGAAGCGAAGAGAATTGAAATGTCAGGAAATGCAAGCCACGGTGTGGACCATGCTTGCTGAAAGGCTCTCCTTGGTTAAGGAGGGTCTCTTAGCAGCTGGACAAGTTCCCTCGTCAGCACCTGGAGAGAACGTGGGGCTGGAGTCAGAGTAAAGTTAGCAAGCAGGCAGCATCTAGGCTCGGCCAGAGGCAGGCACCACGGGGTGGCCGTGAGCTTGTAGACAGCAGCAGCACTCAGAGGAGGTGTGCAGAGTGCTCCCTCCAAGAAGTGCTGCCTTACCGAAGCTGGACTCGTGGCTGGGCTGTCAGGAAGTTGGCAAGCAGGGGCTGGCTTTGCAGAGACTTGAGGGAGCTGGTCGGAAGCAATTGGAGCCACCACTGGAGGACTTGCCAAAACCCGTCACACAGCAAGCTGGTTGGCAGGAAGGGGATCTGCAGCCACTTGGGTTGCAGGAGGGGGACCCACCACAAGTTGGTTGGCCAGAAAGCACGGTGCTGCAGGAAGCTCGTTTGCAAGGGTTCTTTACAGAACAAGGGGCCTGGCAGGTAGCCAGTGGCTGGCAGAAGAAGGATATGGAGGGAGCTGGTACGCAGTACAGTGGCTGCCACGAGGAAGACACACAGCAAGTAGGATTGCAAGAACAGAACCCACAAGTCGACTGCTGGCAGGGAAATGATTGGCAAGACTTGAAAATGTAGCAGATGGGTTGGTAACAAGTTGATTTGCAGGGCTGATCTTCACCACTAATGGGTTGACACGAACCTGCTTGGCAGCAAGTTGGCTGGCATGAACTAGCTGCACAGACGGTTGGTGGGCAAGATGTTTCAGGACAGGATGTCACCTCAGCAGAGCAGGATGGCTGGTAGGACTTACCGTCACAGCAGACTGATTGGCCACCAGCTGCCTGGCACAGTCCAGACATGTAGCCAGGTTCCTGGTGGGATCTTTGTTGGCAGGAGCTGGCCTCACGGCACTTTGGCTGACAACTGGTGGACTCCGAGCAGGAGGGCCGGCTTGAGGGAAGCAGACAAGGAGACTGACCGGTGCCGGATTCACAGGAGGCCGGGCAGGAGCAAATGGGTTGGCAAACAAAACCCACACAAGAAGCTGCTGGAAGGCAGGCAGGTTGGCAAGAAGCAGGTTCACAGCCACTTGGGGCACTGCTGGATGGCTGACAGCTTTTTTGGCACGTGACCAGTTGCCACGTTCTGCTCCTGCAGGAACTAGGCAAACAGATACCATTTTGGAAGCTGCCATCATTTGAGCATAGGGAGATGGTGGACACAGCTGGAATGGCCGTGACATTTCCAGAACAACAGCTGCCCGCCATGCTGCTGGTGCTAACCTTGCTGGGACGTTGCAAACTCAGGATACCTGAGTGAGAAGGACACCTAATGCTTAGGGGCTTTTATAATCCTTCGCTAGGGGTGTTGGCTCCGCGTAGGGCATCTTTCCTTGTTGTTGTTTCCATTCATTTGCATACAAACATCTGATTAGCAGGCTTCAGGAGCCTGGGAGATGCTGTCCCCACTTTAAAAACTCGTCTGTTGGGTTGGGAGTTTTCTGTGCTGAGTTTGGATTCCTTGGTGCTTCTGCTCTGGGAGGAGCTGTCTCTTTTACAGGTTGTTCTCCAGCCTCCTTGAAGCAGGCCTGCCCCCACACTAACCTCTCATCAGGAGGCTGCAGCCCAGCCAAAGCAACCCGCTCTTCCGCCAGGAATGCAGTTGTGTACCATTCAGACAATCAGGAAATGAAGCTCTGACGCAACTGAGGGAGGAGGATGTCAGAGATGGCAAACAGAAAATCAAGCATTGCATCCCAAGCACACTTCAGTGTGTCCATCTCTTTCTAGAACCTTCTTACTTGGCTTTCCTGAAACTCAACTTTACTAGTACCACTAACAATAACAACAGCAAACGCTTCCCTTTATAGCATACTTGTTATGTATCAAGTCCTTGACTACATTTTTCATTGAATCTTTGAAATGACCCTAGCTGGTAGGTGTAATTGTCAACACTATGTTAGAGGTAGCAAAACTAGCTCAGAGAGTTTAAATTATGCAAGTAATAAGGGGTAGAAAGAAGATTCAAACCTAGGTTGGGCAGACCCCAAAATCTCTCATCTTAGCTACCTAAGACGTCCTTAGCTACCTTAGACGTCCTGACTTTGGAGGGGGAAAGAGACTCTAATATAGCAATTGAAGGCTGACCTTTGTCCAACAGCCAGCGTGCTGGCTTGGTGACCCAAGTCCCATGCTGGGGATCATCTGCCCACTCCAGTGACCGCGACCAGCAGCTAGATCAAGCTGATATGAGTACTTCCCCCTACTTATCAATACACCCAAAAGCTTTTAATTTGGAAATTAAAAACTGAAAAATGTTTCATCGAGAAATATTAAGCTCATACTAATGGATTCAACTGCATATGAACTCTGAAAATATAAAAATGCAACAACCAGAAGTGGTATAAGGACATTGCTGCAAAGTGGTTTTTGTGTTAAATCAGCCTCTTCCAAGAGATATTTGTGAGGGGCTTTCTGATTCTTCCCGCCTCCTCGGGGCTTGTCCTTGCTCTGTGTCACCAACTGACTTCAGCATCCCACACCAGTCCACGTCCTGGCCTGAGTCATACCGGAGGGGCCTGATGGAATGGAAAGATCGTGGCTATGGGAGCCAGACACGGCTGGTCCTGATTTCTGCCTCTGCTACTGACTCACTCTGTGGGATGTGTTAGCTCCTTACCCAGGTGTTCAAAGTACACAGGGTTCATCAATTGCATTGCTGTTGCTCAGGTTACTTTTGTTCTTATTGGCTGCCTCACAATTATTGAAAATTCTGGGAATTCTGAAAGACATTTTTCAAAATACCAGCTACAAAATGTCTTCTCGCTTCCTCCTCTTGGCACTTTCTTCACCCTCATCTTAAAAGGAAGAGAAGTTTTTCTGATCAGAATGATGCCTGGAAAACTCCCACCCTGTCATTAAAATGCCTTTCCTCTACCATTGCTTTTTTTTTTTTTTTTTAAAGATTTTATTTTTTCCTTTTTCTCCCCAAAGCCCCCCGGTACATAGTTGTGTATTCTTCGTTGTGGGTTCTTCTAGTTGTGGCATGTGGGACGCCGCCTCAGCGTGGTCTGATGAGCAGTGCCATGTCCGCGCCCAGGACTCGAACCAACGAAACACTGGGCCGCCTGCAGCGGAGCGCGCGAACTTAACCACTCGGCCACGGGTCCAGCCCCCCTCTACCATTGCTTTTTATGTCTCAGCATCGATCACTTCTTTTGCCTTCCATTTCATTGCTATTCATTTTGGCATCTTGCAAACTGCAGGGATCCTTGCCCTATCTTTTATTCCTGAATGTCTACATCCCAAAACTCTTATCTCCCAAGAGGAAATATTTTTGTTCTTACTCAACAGGTCAGTCAAAATGAGAACATGAATATATTTGAGAAAACATGTCAACTCAATCTGAAAAAGGTGCCAATATCCTATACCCATGCATACCACTTCTGTTGTTTCAAAGCAATCCATTTTTACATCCACTTTTCTCTGATTCTGCTCTTGCCTCCCCTACTCTTCAAAAAACTTCTCAATAGGTTGGTAAAAAGGTACAAATTTCAGCTATAAGATGAATAAGATCTGAGGATCTAATGTATAACCTGGTGACTATAGTTGATAATGCTGTATTGTACAATTGAAACTTGCTAAGAGAGTAGAACTTAAAGGTTCTCACACACACAAAAAAAGATAAATGTGTGAGGTGATGGATGTGTTAATGAACTAGATGAGAGGAATATGAGATATATATATATAAGTACCGCATGCTATATATATCAAATTGTCACTTACACTTCAATAGAGCTGAAAAGAAAAGAAACCCCTCAATAGAGAGAACTTTCATTTTGCTATGGTTCAAGGCACTAAAGACATCTAGCGTATTAGCAAAGACTGTTGTGATCACACCAAGAAATATGGTGATACACAAAAAACACAGGCTTTGTACAGAAGGGGGTCTTAGTCATTTGTGTGTAACTTACTAGCTGTGTACCTATCCTGAATTTTGTGTTTATCATTCCCTTGTGAACATATATATTATATACACATGTATATGGTACATAATGTATATATGTATACATGTGTATATGCACACATGTATGTATTCTCATACATATGTGTATGTGTGTGTATTTTTGAATTTCAAAAATATATGTGGTCTCTGAGGCTTGTTTACATCAATCAACATTACATTGCTAAGATTCACCCATGTTGCTGCATGCCGTCATTGCCCAGTCATTTTCACTGCAGCATAATAGTCTATTGTGTGAATACACTAGAATATTATTGTCTCTGTTGATGGTCACTTGGATTGTTTGTCCTTCATATTCTTCATGTATAAAATAGGAGAAAGAAATCTTACATCACAGAATTGTTGTGATTTACATGAATCACTGAGTCTGTGCTTCACACAGAGATTCAAAACCCTGGCCAACCCCTCTCTTGACTTGAGAAGGAGATAGAGATAAATCCCAATGGCCTGATGAGACAGTAACTCCAACGCCAATGAGCAGGGTAAGTTTCACTTAGACTTTCCCTCCGGCATTGTCTAACCCAGTGGTTCTGAAACAGGAGTAATTTTTGGCCACACCTCACCCCAAGGATGTTTGCCAATGTCTGGATACATTTTTGATCATCGATCATCTCCACACTCAGGGGTTGCTACTAGCATCTAGTTGGTAGAAGCCAGGGATGCTGCTTAGCATCCTACAATGCACAGGGTAGCTCCCACAGCAAAGAATTATCCAGCCCAAAATGTCAACCATGCCAATGTTGAGAAGGCCTGGTTTACACCCTCCCGTGCTTAGGATAGCCCAAGCTGCACCTTGAGGACAAGGGATAACCCTTCATTCTGTGCACTAAGTGTAAAGGGTTACTACTTTGCAGAGACTCTGTCCTTAGAGATTGTAGGAGGCTATGTATGGAGTTTACACAAGGAGTATGTCTTACAGGAACTAGGAGAACATAAGCAAAGCGTTTGCGCAAGAAATCCAGGTGAGCTTCCTCATTGTAAGTATGACCCCCCAACTTGTTTTTACCATACCATGGACCCCAAAGCCATTGGCTTCCTCCACAGTCTCCTTACATCCAAGACCATGCTCCTCCATTCAGTTCTCCACACCAAGGCCAGAGGGACATCCTAAACCCAGGGCTGTTCATATCACTGCCCTGCATATGGCTTCTCAATGCCTTCATGTCAAACCTGCACCAAACCCAAACACCTCTGCCTTTTGTACATGGTCCAACAAGGGGAAGGCACTATCTACTTATCTGACCTCAGAGCTCACCACTCCTCTAAGTACACCTCTGCCCAAGCCTTGCCTAATGAATAGTACGCTCACAAGCCCCATCCATTTGTATGTGTTTTCTCTGCCTGGAAAGCTCTTCCTTCCTGGTTTCTAACTGGCTAACTCCTACTTGTGCTGAAAGACTCAGCTTCAGTATCACATTCCCCAAGAATCCTTCCCTGGCTGCCCCCATGCCCTGTTGAGATCGCAGTGCCCTGTGCTCTATTCCAGTCCTTCGCATAATGGAATGTAACAATTGTCTCTCTTCCCATCTCCCCAACGGAGAGTGAACTCCCTGAGAGTGGGGACTGAGACTTTTGTCTTCTCGTTCCTAGAGCTAACACAATCCCTGGCACCTAACAGCTGTCTCATAATGCTTGTTGGATGAATGAATGAATAAATGAATGAATGAATCTGCTCTCAAAGATGAAGCAAGTGAGCTGATGAAAATACAGCATTAACATGAGAACAGTGCATCATTTCAACTTAGCCAGGTTTATTGGACAGTTAAATATCTTTATTACATTGAAGAGGACATGCCCAAGAAACGGGAGCCCATCCAGCAAGAGGACACGCATGAGGACAGAAACAAATTTATAGCAGGACAGACATGTAGGATGATGTGGTGAAGTAGCTCTTCTCAGCTTGATGGCAGCAGCAGACGGGAACCAGAGCGTCCCCCCCCCAGTGCCCAGGAGGTCTTCGTTTGGACCATTAGGGTACTGCCATTTCTGATGAGTTCTTTGAAGCGTAAGCAAATGGCGAGTGACGGTGCAGAAATAAAAAGATTCTACCTAAGTCATAGAATTGGGGAAGGTAATCAAGTTTTCTCTCTGGCAGGTGACTTGCTTTGCAAAAATTGGTGAGCTGAGACCAGTTCCTCAGTTGGCAGGCCTGGTGGCAGCAGGCTGGCTGGCTGCAGCCTCACGGGTGGTTGGGCTGGTGGGTTTGGCCTCGGTGGGCTGGTAGGGACTCTCCTCTGAGACCTCTCCTTTGCAGGATGTTGAGTCAGCACAATCCGGTTGGCTGGAAGTGGAGTTTTTGCAATCCCGTTTACAGGAGTCAGCACAAGGCAGGCGGGAGCAGACTGGGCGGTAAGAGACAGAAGTGACACAGGCCGGGCGGCGCAGGATGGAGTAACATGGGCGGTAGCAGGCAGGGCGGTAGGAAATAGATGTCACATATGGATGCCTATAGGTGATGGGTCCAGAGCAGATTGGGCGGCAAATTGGACGGTAGGAAACTGAAGTAGTGCATGGCTGTTTGCTGGAGCTGGGTATGTAGAAAGTCCGAGGGCAAGTTGGTTGGCAGACGGCAGATGCAGAAGACCCTGGGCGACAGCAGAGAGGTTGGCAGGAAGTAGATGGGCAGGAAACGGGCTCACAGCAGATGGATTGACAGCGCTTGACTACGTAGCAGGTAGGTTGACATGGACTGGGCACACAGAGACTTGATGAGCAGGGGCTGGGCTCAGAGCAGATGGGTTGGCAGATGCTGGAGACGCAACAAGAGGGCTCTTGGCAAGTGCTGGAGACACAAGGTGGCTCACAAGGGCTTGGAACACAGCATACAGGGCGGAGGCAGACAGGCTTACAGACCAGAGCCACACAGGTAGCCGGCTGGCAGATGCTGGCCTCCGAGCAAGATGGTTCACAAGGACTGGGGTCACAGCAGACAGCCTGGCACCTATTGGCCACAGAGCAGACAGAGGGACAGCAGCTAGGGGTGGGGCACACCGGCTGACAGCAAGTGGGCTCACAGCGGCTGGGTTTGCACACGATGGGCTGGCAGGGAGTGGGTACACAGAGGACCGGTTGGCAGGAAGGGGCCTCACAACACACAGGTTGACAGCAACTGCTCACGGAACAGGAGGGTTCACAGATGGTGGCCTCGCAGGACACAGGTTGGGCACAGCTGCTCACGGAGCAGGAGGGTTCACAGATGGTGGCCTCGCAGGACACAGGTTGGGCACAGCTGCTCACGGAGCAGGAGGGTTCACAGATGGTGGCCTCGCAGCACACAGGTTGAGCACAGCTGCTCACGGAGCAGGAGGGCTCACAGATGGTGGCCTCACAGCACACAGGTTGGGCACAGCTGCTCACAGGGCAGGAGGGCTCACAGATGTTGGTCTCATAGCACACAGGTTGGGCACAGCTGCTCACAGGACAGGAGGGCTCACAGATGGTGGCCTCGCAGCACACAGGTTGGGCACAGCTGCTCACAGGACAGGAGGGCTCACAGATGGTGGCCTCGTAGCACACAGGTTGGGCACAGCTGCTCACAGGACAGGAGGGCTCACAGATGGTGGCCTCAAGGCACACAGGTTGGGCACAGCTGCTCACGAGACAGCCTTGAGAGCCACAGCTAGATGATCCACAGCTATCTTGACAAGTCACCAGTTGCCACGTCTGGCTCCGGCAGGAACTGGGCAAGCAGACAGGCCCTCCACAGCTCAACCCAGTGGAGCAGAGAGAGATGGCTGGCACAGAGGGGCATTTCCTAGAACAGCTCTTTCCAGACATGGTGGAGGTGCCTCTGCTCCCTTGTGAGTGCTGAGAGGTTACAGCCTGACTGAGACAGCTCTCCGAGGCCCTCACTTTTATACCCCGTCACTGGCATGTGCTGTTTTGAGCCCATGCGTCTTTTCCTCATTGCTGTTTGGGCCGGTTTTCAGAGGAACATCTTATTATGGCAATGTTTGTTGATCTGGAAGTTGTTGGCCTACCCATAAAGAAGCCTGTTTGTTTATTGACTTACTAAATTTGGAATCCTCAGAGCTACAGGTCATCTTGGAATAAGCATCATCACCTCCAAGCTGAAGGATCTATGTTTCTGAGCATGGTGAACAGGGGAAGAAGAAAGAAACTTATCATTTATCTGTCTTCTAGTCCTCTGTACCAGGCCCTGGGCTGGACACAGGGAATGCCCACATGAATAAGATCTAGTCATCCATTCTCCTGGATCTCACTCTCTGGTGGGCAGACCAGCACGCAGGCAAACTCACTGCGGTGCAATGATAAACTCAACAATTGACATATAAGGATTGGAGAGAAGAGCAGCAATGAGCTCTGTGGGAGAGGGGATATCTGGGCTGGATTTTAAATGACTGTACTTTGCAGTAATGATGTAAAAAAAAATGTAAAAAAATCTTATTTGAAACCATCATCAATCCCATGGGACAGGGATTCATCTCCCCTTATTACAGGTGAAGAAAAGGAAGGGAGATTGGAATCAGACAGTTTCGGTTACTTGCTAAAGATCCCACACCTCTCATCTAGGGCTGCTCTCCTTCCTACTCACCATCCTGACTGGACAGACCTTTCTCAGGAGACTTTGTCAAAGCCACGTGTCACAAGCTCAGTCAACAATGTTGTCCTTCATCCTGTTCTGTGAGCAGCCCTGCCCCAGACCTCTGGTTTACCTGTCCCTTGAAAGCACTTGACCTAGCCTCTCTGTGCTTCTCCTGCCTCCTTTCCTTCCGTCCGCCCCCACCTCAAGCATTCTGGAGTCCTTCTTGCCTTTTGATTTTAACAGCTCCTGAAAGAAAGACACCTTTGAGACCCAAAGAGGAGAGACAAGAGGTCTTTTGCAAAGACATTTGAACAAAAGCAAAGAACACAAATGCTTTCTCGAAGGATTGCATCAATGCTACTGCTTGGGACAGACATGAGATGAGAAACAAACCCTAGGTCTCTAAACACCAAGATCTGACAGTTCCTTACTCAGTGAAGGAACTACCTCTCCTCATCATGGCTTTCAACCTCAATCCAAAGGGCAGGCCCCCCCTTGGAAAAGCTAAACCATTGTGCTATCCATTCATGTGTCTTTTCATTCATTAATTTATGCACCATTTACTCAATTTCTCTTTCATTCACCCACTCAACTCAGTCATCTTTGAGTTCTGTGTGAGAGCTACAAATAGAACAAGTTGCAATTCCTGCCACAAGGAGCCAGAGTTTAGAAGAGAGACAGATACACCCATAAGCAAGTATAGTACAATATACGTACAAGTGCTACAACAGATGGATGCATGGGATGCTATGGGGGCACCCAGGAGAAACACCAACATGGTTTTGGGGAAGTTAGGGAAGGCTTCTCAAGTAATAAGATGGCTAAGTTGAATTCTCAAGGAAGGAGGATGAAAAAGAGTAGTGAGCGCAGAGAAAGAATCAGCTGTGGAAACCAAAGACACAAGAGTGTGATACGTTTGGAGAGCAACAAATGATTCCATAGCCAGAATGAAAAGTGCAAGGAGTCAGGGAGGGTCAGTGATGGGACTAGAGGGGTTACTAGCCTCTCAATCATGAAAGGCCTTGTGGACCATGATCAGAAGTTGGATTTTATACTGACACCTGGGAGTTTTAAGCAGGGGAGTAACTTGATCAGGTTTGACCTTTGGAAAGGTCTTTCTGGCTGTGAAGAAGGGATTGGAGAAGGAGGGCAAGTCTGGAGGTGGGGAGATCATTATGGGTCTGGGGCAATTACCCAAAAGCTTCATGGTGACAACCTGAAGTGGGCGGTATCTTGGGACTAGAACCATATGAGACAGATTCTATAGGACTTAGTGGTTGAAAGTGAAAGATTAGGAACAGGGTGTGGCCATCTTTTAGGATGCGACTTTAAGGCAGTGGGGAAAGAGGACTTTTGGACGGCTTTGCAGAAGGAAAGGCAAAGGAGGAGACTCCAAGACCCTAATCCCCACCCTTCCAACTCCTCTCCTCTCCATCTACCTTCTCTTCCTCAGCAATGAAGTTCCAGATGAAGACGTCCCTCCTTTCCAACAAATCCCTCAGAAGCTCTCTCAGCTGACAAACTTACATAGCATCATCTGTTACGGTGGAATGTCATCTCCCCAAAGAATCCTTCCCTGCTAAACAAAATAAGACACTCTTGTAACTATCTAGCCCTTTCCCACTTTATTCTTTTTTGTAGCTCTTGTTCCCCTTGACATTACCTGAGCACCAGGAGGGCAAGGATTTTGTTTATTCACTGAGGTATATCCAGCACCCAGAGCAGTGTTTGATAATAGGAGAGTTACAATAAATATTTATTGAATGAATGGATGAGGAGCTCTATGGACAGCTAAGAGGGGCAATCTCTGTCAGTAATTCAAAGAAATTACTACTCTCTACTCACTGCCATGTGCAAGGGAAGAATCAGCTGCCTTGAATCACAATCACTCAATGCAGATCCATTGGTCTTTTGCCAACTCTGTCCAATCAACACATTCCTGTCTGGTTGTAGCTTTGTCTTGGAGATTAAAGAGCCAGTTCTTCGGATGCTAATTCCAGCTAGAGCAAAAGTGACCTGAATAGTAGAATCTGGAACTCAACCAGGGCAGACTCAAATCTCAAATTCTCTCCACAAACAAGACATTACTAGTACTGCCGGGTTTTTTTAATGAAACGAAAAAAAAATGAAAACACAATGAGCTTCCATTACACACTTGCTGGAATGGCTGAAAATAAAAAGACTGACAGTATCAAGTGTGAGCAAAGACATAGAGCAACTGGAACTCCCAGACGTTGCTGGTGGGAACACAAAATGGTACCGCCACTTTGCAACACGGTTTGGTAGTTTCTTATAAAGCTAAACATTCATTTACCATTCACCCAGCAATCTAATTCCTTGGTATTCATCCAAAATAAATGAAAACATGTGTCTACACAAAAATTTGTACATGGATGTTCATTGCAGCTTTATTCATTATTGCAAAAAACTGGAGACAACCCAAATGCCCATAGTAGATGAGTATTTTTTAATGTAGTTTCTTTATACAGTGTGATACCATTCAATAAAAAGGAATGAACTATTGATAGCTGCAACAACGTGACGAATTTTTTAAAAGTTATTCTAAGTGAAAAAGATTTCACATTGTATGATTTCGTTTCTATGAAATTCTAGAATTGGAGAAATTTGTAGTGACATAAAGCAGATCGATGGTTGCCTCAGGCTGGGGTCCAGGGTGGGAAAGATTGCCTGCAAAGGGGTCCTGGGGAATTTGGAGCATGATGGGGAGTTCCATATCTTGAGCACAGTGATGGTTACTTAAGTATATTCGATTGTCAAATCTCATCAAACCGTGTACTGAAAATGAGAACACTTTACCATATGTAAATTATATCTCAATAAAGTTGGCTTATAAAAAGTGAAACACAATTCTTAAAAGGCAAAAAAGTAAAAGCAACATAATTCCAGTTTTATTTGTATGTATACTTAGAAAAGAGTATGGAAAAATAGTATAAACTCTGAGTGGAGAGAATTCAGGTAATTATTATTTCTTCTTTATATTTTTCTGTATTTTTTCATATTTTTAGGGATCAGTCTATGCTTATAATCAGAAAAGATATTTTTGTTTGTTGAATGAAACATTGCCTTGTAGGAATAAAAATAAATATTGTTCTGCCAGGGCAAGAGCAGAATTAGTTTTATTCCACATGCAGCTCAAGATCAGGTTCAGCAAGAGACTGAATCAACTATCTTTTGAATCTTAACCTTCCAGAGGGATCCACACACACCTGGGGCCAGGCCCCACCTAACAGATGTACACTCGCTTCTCTCATTGCTGGAACTCAACCAGAAGAAATACAGCTGGTATTTCTACCAGGACAAGAAAACCTAACCCAGAAACAGGAGACTTCGCCGAAGCATGAGGCTGGAGGAAGGAACCGAATTTCCCAGAACCTTCTTAGAAGCTGTGTGTTCTCCAAGTTTTGAAACAGGAATCCCTTCCATTCAGAACCAAGCTTGTTTTATCAAAGCCTCTTCCCCTGGGCTTTGCCAGAAAGTTCTCCTCCAACCTGAAGCCCTCCTGCAGGACCGTCCTAGGAGAATGCAGAAGGAAGCCACGCCCCTCGCTAAAGGTTAGACTCGGCCAGCATCAGCATTAACCCGAGAGCTTTCAAAAATGCAGGTCCCAGGGCCCCACTCCAGAGCTAATGGGTAAAATCTCCAGCAGCCAAGCCCAGGGATCTGGATTTTTAAAAGCCTCTCCAGGTGAATCTCATGGCAGCACGTGGAAGATTTGGTCCACATCTATGGTCTTCAAACTTCAGTGCATAAGAATTACCTGAGCTTCTTGAAGGCACAGGTTGCCAGGCCACACCTGTGTGGATTCCGATTCTGCGTGTCTCAGGGAGGGCTCCAGAATCTCCACTTTAACCAGCCCCCAGGTGATTCTGATGCACGTGATCCACAAATCACATTTCCAAAGCCCTATTGTAGATGCCAGAGTAAGTGTTCCTGGCCCAGTGCCCAAGAGGGAGCTGAAGGAAGAGGCCGGAGAACTAATTTGGTTAGGCAGCATGCTCGAATTTATTAGGAAGTGAATAAAGAGGAATTTTGCATCTCAAAAGCAGCAGACAGCTGGAGGGGAGGGCTCAGTCCCAAAGACATCTTGAATAAGAGGATGCCTTATAGTGACCAGACATCCAGCTTCATGAAAATAAAGTCACGGGGATTCACCCTTTGAGCTGCTGGGATCACTTTGGCTGAGACTCAGTTCTAATTCCTCACCAGCATGGTTCTTGTTCTCAGTGCCTCGACACACCAGGGCAGACACTGGAGAACAAGGCCTCCTCTACAAATAACACCCAAGGCTGGACACTGTCTTGGGGGCGTGGAAGGTGCTGGAGACAAGTGGTCTCCACCTGGAGCAGACGGAGGCTTTCACCCGGACTGCCTCAGTGGTGGGGGGAAAGGACTTCATTTCGTGTCGCAGACAGGTGTGGGCTGGCAGCAAACAGGGCCGCAGCACCCAGAGGAGCCGCAGCAACCGGAGCCGCAGCAGCCCCCGCAGCAGCCCCCGCAGCCTGAGCCGCAGCCGGAGCCCGAGCCGCAGCAGGAAGATCCACAGCAGCCGTTCCCGCAGCCCGAGCCGCCGCAGCCGCAACAGGACCCGCAGCAGGACCCGCAGCAGCCACAGCAGGCGGGCTGGCAGCAGCACACTTCACAGCAGTCTTGTTCTTGAGGGCAGCAGCCGAAGCACTCGCCTGGGCAGCACCCCATGGTCCCGGCCAGTCAGGCTGCAGGTCAGGAACGCGGCCAGAGGTCCCCAAGTCTGGTGGTGGCCAGCCGACAGCAGCATTTATATCCCCTCCCAGAAGGTGTTGGCACGAGGGGCAGGATGTTTTCTTTGTTGATATTTATGCCAGGTTTCATAGGAACATCTCATTAGCCGCCTGTTTATTTTCCAGCCCTAACCACCTCAACTCATAAAAAAGCCCCACTCGTCCCAACTGCTGTTTGTCCAGAGGGTAAAAATATGTCTTCCAAAAGACCTGTCATCATGGCCAAACCCGAGCCAGCCGTCATTAGCCCAGGTTGGAGAGAGGAAGGGGAAGCCGGCCCCAGACTCTGGCCCTGGAATGGGTGCTCTTCTTCCATGTCTCTGGTGGCAAGTTGGCAGCAGACCCCTTTGTCATGGATGCTAGACCTGGAAAACCAGAATGGCATAGATGGATGCCCTGTGCCCTCTGCCACAGGCAGAGGCTGCTGTCGGAGGCTTGATCATGTGGCTCCTCCCAGGTACGAAGGGCATCCTTATCCCAGCCCATGTGAGCAGAGCAAATATTTGTGTCTGTGTGTGGAATGTGGAGTGTGCCGCACGTTTGTTTGGGCTTAGGCAGTGAGCATCAGTCAGGAGTAATAACTGCTCTGTAGGATGGAGAGAGACTCATCATAAAACTGCAAGAGGCTGGGAGCCACGTTCTGCCTGGGCTGCAAGGTGAACTGAACACTCACACTTCTCTCTAAAAGGGCTGGAAGAGCGGTGGTCAGGGCCTGCAACAGCCCGGCCCCAGGGCTCTTCTCAGCAGAAGAAGGAGGAGGTGGAGATGGAGGAGGAGGAGGAGGAGAAAAGGGAGGAAGGAAGGAAGGGAAGGAGGGTGGGAGGAAGGAAGGAAGGGAGGAAGGAAGGGAAGGAGGAAGGAAGGAAGAGAAGAAGGAAAGGAGGAAGAAAAGAGAAGGAAGGAAGAAGATCATTGAATACCCAAAACATGGCATTAAAATGGGAATGTTGTGCACTTTTTTAAGAGCTCCAACTTTATAGACCATCTGGCAGTATGAGGGATTAATGTACAAAATACCCAGAGTATCATGCCAGGGAATAAAATGCCTCTGAAAGAAGACTGGAATCTGTAGAGGATTCTGTAATGTAAAATAATGTAATGCAATGTAAATTCTAACATGGGTCAAAATCCATCTCCACTTGAGCCCTTGGTACCTTGTCATCCTCTTGGAATGATCATGGCAGCTCTGGAGCCTACAGGTTCGGCCCTTGGAAGGCAGCACCCAGAGAAAGGGGGGTGGAGTGGGAGGTGGGGATGGAAGGTGGCAGTGGGCTGGAGATCTGGGTCAAAGGACACTGCCCCTCCTTCGTATTTCCCTCACCTTTGTAGATGGGCCTGGAGGTAAGGCAACAATAAGATGAGTTAGAAGGACTGAGGATGAGGGGGAGGGAAACGGAGGCGGGTAGGACATGTTACTTGCATCTGATACAATGCTCAGGACCTCACGGGGTATGGAATTTTAGGACTGGCAGGAATCCCAAAAGGTCATGCGGTCCAGGGTTTCTAAACCAGATTTTACATCAGAATTGCCTAGGGTGGGGGCTTTTGAAAAATACCAGTTCCCAACCTACACCCCAGTCCTGTTAAATCAGAATATGTGCTCGTGGGAGCTTGAGAAGCTAGCATATTTTAAAGTTCCCCAGACGACTCCAGTTATCAACTAGGTTAGGAAACACTGACGTAATTTAACACCGCCACGACCGTCACCCCCAAGCACTTTTTTTCTACAGAAGATGATACCGAGGCCCCCAGAGGACACATTAATGATAGATTGGACCCATAACCCAGATATGCTGTCTCCTGGTGCAGAGTTCCTTCCACCACCCCATGTCCACAGATGGACACCTCAGGGTAAGTACAATACAGTGATGTTGACTACGAGCACGCCTCTTCATTCTTTTCTAATAATAGGTGATGCATTCACGGGGGAAAGTTGCAAAAGGGCATGCACTGGAAAGTCTCCCCCTCCTCCTCTGTCCCGCCAGGCAGCTCTCTTGTCTCTCCCCCACCGTCCCCTCAGTGCCTGAACTTCCTCACCTAGAAAACGGAAAAGACGATAATAGTAGTGTCAACGTCATAGGGCGGTTGTCAAGATTAAATGAGTTATTATATATTTGTGTGAAGCACTTAGAATAGTGATTGGCCACATATTGTGTGATAAACGTTAGCTATTATGTTATTTATAAACAAGAAAGTAAAGTGATAGACAGATGTATAGATGTACAGATACCGATATGGTTTTGTTCATTACACTAATGGTAGCATAATGCACACACTGTTCTTAACTGTTTTTTTCCTCTTAACAACGTCCCCTAGAGATGGTTCCATTTCGGTAGATAAAGAAGTTCTTCATAGCATTCTATATCGATAATTTATTTAACCAATTCTCTACTGAAAGATATTTGTTTCTAATATTTGAAACTTTAATTTTTATTTCTATTTTACTCTATTTGAAACTTTAATTTTGAAAATATTTTGCTATTATATAGCTGTTTCCTTACATCCTTTTGCACATATCTGTATATCCCTCCTAGAAACTCCGGGTCAAGAGAAACTGCTGAATCAGTGAGCTTTGGCATCTGTAATTTTGACAGATGTTGCCAAATCACCCTTCACCCATCTACACTCCCGTCAGCAATGTGTGAGAGGACCTGTCTCTTTATACTTCACCAACACAACGTGATCGAAGTCTGCGACCTCGCCAATCTGATAGGAGAAAGACGGGATCTCGGAAGAGCTTTAATTTGCATTTCTGTTATTGTGCAGGAAATGAAGAAATATTTAGCTTAAATTTTATCTTCCTTTATCTTCTATTTATCTTCCCTCTTCTGTGAATTATCATTTCATATCTATTGTCCATTTTTCTAGTGCATTGTTGGTCCTTTGATTGATAGGGATCCTTTATGAAATAAAAAATAAAAGCTTTGTCTGTATTATGAGTTATAAGTATTTTTCCTAGGCTGTCATTAGCGATTGATGCTGTATTTAAATAATAATAATAATATTTACATTATAAATTTCATACCTGCTTACTGTGGAATTTCTGAAAAATACAAAAAATTAAAGACAAGAAAATAAAAATCATCCATAGCCCGTAACCCCACAACAAAGATATTAATTGCTGATATTTTAGTTTCCCTTTTAGTGTTTTTTCTAAGGATTTGCATATACATATTGATATGAATGTAGATAGCTACACATGTAAGTGTATATATATGTATATATATATATAGGTATGAATTTCTAAGTCCATGTTCCAAGACATGTTAAAAATATGTAACTTTTTCCTCTAAAACTGCTTAAACCTATTTCAAACCTTCATTCCAGCTTATGGGATGAGAAAAGTCAGTCTGTACAAACTCAGAAATCATTCAGAATTTCTCCCTCCCCATGCTTCCTCTGGAGACGGTATCTGACTTTTAGGGGGCTCGAACAGTATCATAGCATTAAAGAGGGTGGTAACTGGTTCATGGTGGGCATCTGCTGAAACGTACGTGGTCCTCTCTTATTCTTGGCCACCATCCTCCCTCCGATGGCACCAGCTGAGATATCCGAGTTCTTCTTGCTCACCATGAATTCTGTGTCCTTCCCTCACCCCATCCAGGAGGCACCAGGGTCTTCTCTGTCTGGACACTCTCCTCTTCCACAAAGGTCTATTTTGAGTTGGGTAAGCTAAGCATTGACTTGAATCATTCTCTCTGCTTTTCTACGATAATAACCCCACCCTGGGGGCAGTGAATATAGAAAGACCCCACTGATGCCCAAGTGGTGAGGAAAGAGCAGCAGTGTAAGAAATTGCGGAAGAAAGATAAGGCCAGTGAATACTTCAAGGTTTCATCCTGACACATACTTTTACAAAATCAAAATCATACCGTGAAAATTGATTTGTATACTGAATATTGTGCTTAACCTGAGAAAATGCTCATGAATATGTTGATTATTAAATATTCTTAAAATTTGAGAATTTATATTTTCAAGTTGATGTAAACCTGCCCTATTGCTGGATATCCAAATTGTTTCCAATTTTCCAATATTAAAAGCAAAACATGAGATGAACTTCCTTAAATGTGAATCTTGGGGCCGGCCCCGTGGCGTAGTGGTTGAGTTCACGCACTCCGCTTCAGCAACCTGGGTTTGAGGGTTCAAGGGTTCGAATCCCTAGCAAGGACATACATCACTCATCGGCCACGCTGAGATGGCAACCCAGATGCAAAATAGAGGAAGACTGGCATGGATGTTAGCTCAGGGCTAGTCTTCCTCAAGCAAAAAGAGGAACACTGGCAACAGATGTTAGCTCAGGGCGAATCTTCCTCACCAAAAAAAAAAAAGTGAATCTTTATACATCTTTCTTATCTCCCTAAATTCCTAGAAATGGAATTACTGAATCTTCAGCATGTTAATATTCTTAAGGCTATTAATAAATATTGAAAAATCATCCTCCAGAAAAATTATCCTGATCTGCACCTATTTCACAGTGCTTCACCAATACTAGTTATTATTTTTTATTTTTTTTTATTTTTTGAATCTCTTTGTCAAGAGATTTGTCATGATTATAGTCCACTCATGAAATCTCATTGTAACATTTATTTGTACTTAAAGCTACTCATCTTTCTTAATTTATTTATAAGAGCTTATTTTATGCCAAGTATATTAACTTCCCTTTCTGTCACTCACATGTTGCAAAATTTGTCCCAGGGTATCATTTCCTATGAATTATGTCTATGGTATTTTTATGCATAGAATTTCCTTTTTATATAGACAGACCTACCTGTGTTTTCCTTTTTGCTGCTTTTATGACTGAAACTTCTTCGCCACTCCCAAATGAGACAACTTTTAGCTTTATTTTCTTTTAGTTTTTATAGTTGTGTATTTTACAGGAATTCATTTTGATGTGTGGCAGATACTGCTTTACAAAAATGCCCTGGTTCTCCTAAGTGGGGAACTTGAATGCCTATTAAATGAGTGCTCAGCGTTACCACAAGAACAGGTTAGGGAGGTACGGCAGGAGTCATTGAAAACCTAGGCATGGCATCTGTTCTGTCGGCCTCTAGTGTTTGTCAAGTGACATTACACATACTGCTGCTCATATTTCTTATACAAATGATCATAAGAGAGGCTCTGATGCTGTCTTTACCAGAAGGAACTCAAAAAGTTGATTTGATGTGAGAAGCTTATTGTATTTACATGGCACTGATTTAATGGTCCAATTAACCATCTCTTGGCAAACGAGGCACATTATCAGCCCCTCCCACGTGCTGGGCACTGCACTAGGCACTTTATATGTGTTTTCTTGGTTAATACTCTAGATAACTATACACAATAAGTATTATTATCTGTATTTCCTACATGAGGAAGCTGAGGCTCACAGAGAGCAATTGCTTTCATTAGAAGATGCAGAGCTTGGATTTGAACCCAGATCTGTCTGTTTCTGAAGCCCATCCCCCTTCCTCTAGGTCAGGCTTTCTGGAGGGAACCATAGAAAACTGCCCCTTTGTCTTAAGGTAAGTTTTAGAGTGAGAGTATCTTCAAGTGAGTTGGAAGTCTCACAGCCGCAGAGACTATGGCTGTTTTATTCACTGACTTACATCCAGTGGCTACTGTATGGTGGGCACTCAATAAATATTTGTTAAAGAAATGAATAAGTAAAATCACAAATGAATGTGAGATGACCCCCTATAATGCAATGCAGTCAACTAGAAGGGAGTGGAGTCTCTGCCGCCATTGCTCACTCACCTTTCTTTGTTGTCAATTATGCTTCCCTCAGTCTCGGGTCTGGAAGAGATGCCGTCCAATAGGACATTCTGTGATAATAGAAATGTTCTATATCTGCTCTCTTCAGGATGGACTCCACTGGACACACATGGTCATTAAGCACTTGAAATGTGGCTAATATAATGGAGAAATTGGATTTTTAATTTTATTTAATGTTAATAGATTTATATCAAAACAGTCACATGTGGTCAGGGACTTCTATATTGGACAGTACAGCTCCAGAGGCTCTGTGTCAGATGGCGTGGCAGGCTGGGTTATTTGAATTAACCCGCATCACAAAAACAACTAAATACGCTGTATTTTTTTTTTTTAAGTTTGAATCTTCTTAAAAGCATCAAAGAGCTGACAAGATAGTATGAATTGCCAAGTAATTATCAAAGAACTAAGTGAGGGTAGGTACTCAGAGAGGCGGACTGAGCACTGAATCCGCTTCTCCCTTAAGGGCATTTGCTGAACTTGGCAAACTTAAACTGCAGTTTTCACGACCTCTCAGGGAGCTGGAAACAGAAGACAAAGCCCAGGACCCACCTAAGGTAGGGACTCATCCAGGGGATCCTCCCCTCCATAAAGCTGGGACCCCAAAGGGCCACAGCCTTGGTGTAATGGTGAACCAGACATACACTCAGCCCACCCACCCCTACCACCAGGGCACTCTGAGGAAAGTTGTGTTGCGCAGTACCTGGATGAGCCACAAAACTCAGACCAGGAATTTGAGAGGCCTCTGACTGGTAGTGTCCCGTGCACCGGCAGAAAGAAATGCAAATCCTTTCTGGAGGAACACACCATCATCCTACCTCAACAAAGTCCCACAAATAATATTCCGAGGAAAATGAGTGTGGTAATCATTCATGCTATCCACCCAGCATTTCTGTCTCTCTGCCATTGAGAAACATGGCAGGAATGCACTTCTCTAACTCCTTTGAAGTTAGGCATGACCAAGTGACTAACTGTGGCTGATAACCTGTGAATGGGAGCGAGTGTGTCACACGTCACTTCCAGACCAAAGCTTCATGAGCCACTGCACAGATTGCCACTTTTTCTTCACCCTCCAAAGCAGATTTGTGGAACTGCATCTACAGTTGGAGCTCCTTTCAGCCCGGGCTCTTGAGGAAGTGTGATGAGCAGATCTTCTTAATGGCTTATACTGGACATAGACCGTGAGAAAGAAAGAAACTCTTGTCCCGATGAGATCTGGCAAATTGGGGAGTTATTTGCTACTGCAGTAACTAACTTAGCCTGCCCTGACTGACCCAATGAACAACTCACCATTATACGTAACCAATCACACGAGGAGACAAGGCACCATGAGTGAGAACCAGTAGCAACAACAGAGCATAGACAGACCACAATTCTGATACTTGAATTATCAAATACAGAGTGTAATAAAGTATGTTGCTAACTTTAAAGAAATGAAAAACAAGCTAGAAAATATCTACAGGTGTGAGCTTTGGAAATATAACTGATAAAAGCAAGTCAGCCCTGTTTAGATCCCCTTAGAATTTTACGGATGCCGGGAAGTCAAGATGTAACTCTGTGATGCTTTCTTTTGGTCCCCACTGAAGGTGAGGAGAAACCAGAGGCCCCAGAGAAAGTCCTTGTTCCAGTCCCTACTGCTGCATGACAAACCCCAAATAGAGTGATATAAATCAACAAACATTTTATTGTGGTCTTGGGTTCTCTGGGTCAGGAGTTCTGAAAAGTCACAGCAGGATGGCTTGGCTCTGCTCTGTGATGTCTGGTGCATCATCAGGAAAGACTTGAAGGCGGGGGTTACTTGAAGGCCACTTGGGCTTCATCATGGCCCAGTGTCTGGGTTCCAGGCAGCCCAGGAGAACCAGGCAGAAGCTGCTTTGCCTTTTATGAACTACCCTCAGAAGTCACAGGATTTCCTCTGCAGTCACATATTCGCCCAGGTTTGAGAGGAGGGCCTATGTCAAACAGAGGACTGGCAAAGTCCTATTGTAAGAAGAGTGTGGGATAAGAGACATTGTTGCACAGTCCTCTTTTCATGCAGTCTCTGTCTTCTCCCAGGTAGTCATTTCCCGAACCTGTGGGATGCTAATGGCCTGCAGTCATTCCTGTCTTCCTCTTCCCTCTCCTTTCCCCCCACGACAAAACCCAAAATCAAGAGGTATGTGGTATCAGTCATTTCCTCGTGTTGCTAATAACCCTTTGACCGAACCACACACACATTGCATGCTCGTACTATTTCCTACTCTCTTCTTGCTCTCTCTCCCAATTCTTTTCCCTCTCTTTCTCTCTTTCTCTTTCTCTAATTTCCCATAAGCAAGAAACTAGGGGAATTATTAGAAGGGAGTTGAAGGGAGAAGGATAGAAGCCCTCTCAGTTGACCCTGAAGGCAAATTTAATTCAATATCTCTGGGTTAATTGAAGTCGTGGAAGTGTGAGGACCAGGAAAGATGGTCCATGTTGAATGCACGCTCATCTCCATTCTCCAGTCTCCTATTCCCAGGCCTGTATTTTTTGTTTGGGACACACATGCCACCACAAACTCCATTACCTGCCATGTTGGAACTCTCCCTCTCTGAATTAGTCAGGGTTCTCCAGAGAAACAAAACCAATAGGGTATTTGTAAACGTACATATAAGAGGAGATTTTCTATAGGAATTGGCTCATTTGATTATGGAGACTAAGAAGCCCCAGGATCTGCCATCCACCATCTGGTGTAATTCACTTTGCGGCTGAAGGCCTGAGAAATAGCAGAGCCGATGTCCCAGGACAGGAGAGGATGGATGTCCCAACTCAAGCAAAAGGAGCAACCCTTCCTCTGCCTTTTTGTCTATTCAGGCCCTCAAATTGGATGATGCAACCCCCACCCACCCCCTCACCCCATCACCCCACCCCCACATGGGTGAGGGCAATAGATCTTCTTTACTCAGTCTACTGATTCAAATGGTCATCTCTTCCAGAAACATCCTCACAGACACACCCAGAAAGAATGTTTACCGGCTACCTGGGCATCCCTTTAACCAAGTCAAGTTGACACATAAAATTAATCATCACCCTCCACAATCCCCATTTTTCTGTCTACTTCTCTTGTAAAATTTCTGACAAAGAAGGATGCCCTGGAAAATATTCTTAATAATAAAAAATAATAATAAGGATTTGTATTTGAAAAAGAAAACTCCCTTCTGAGCAGGAATGTTTCCTAAGACCATGAGTCCACCAGACAGATACCTTAGAGAAACTTCCACGCCCACATGCAGTCACCCTTGGTAACCACACGCTTGCTTGACTGATGCTGCCCTGGTTGAGAGCGTTTCTGGATTTGTCTTTGGACACGACACTTCCCAGTCCATCTCAGAGAGGGAAACATTCATTTTGTGTAAACCTCATCCAGTGCTTCCGGGAGGACCCCAGACTTCTTGTAACAAAACAGATTTTTTATAAAGTGGCTTTTGAGTCACTTGTCCTCCTTTCTCTTATCAGAATAAGTATGAAAACCACAAATATCTTTACACAGTTACCTTATTGCAAGGATCTGGACAAATGTCATTTGCCATCACTTTGTGGCTGCGGATATGGGTGTCAGGCCCAAACACAAGAGTGTGTACCCCCTGGTTACTCAGCCAATTCCAAGCGCCACAGTTTCCATCAGGCAAACAGCAACGCCTTAAGACTCCAGGGTCTAATTCCCAGAATTACCGCAGCCACAACCGGCTGAAATCAAGAGATTAGCTTGCTTTTCCACCCAATTCTTTTGTGTTCTGTTTTGTTTTGTTTTGATAGCATAAAATATTTCTGAAAAAAAAAAGCAACTAGGCATTGAAACAAAACAGAAGAAAGAACAGAGAAAATATATGTTCAAACCTGTGCTTCTGTACTCAGGATTAGCGGCTGTTAATATTTTTTCATATTTGCTCTATGTGTGTTAAAAAATCAAGTAAACACAGCATTAAAGATAACACAGAACTGCAAAAGCTCTTGGCGTGAATTCAACCTTTGTGTGGTCCCACCACTTTAGTTCTTTACTTAATTTCTATTTAATATTGGGCTCAAGCCAAACGTTGTGCTCCGCACTCCTGTTCTTGTCACCAAAATTCTTTCACAATGAAGTTTTGTGTCTAATCCTGTAAGTGTCATGGTTGTCAATGTAGGCATCACAGACTGCCTTCCAAGAACACAGCGCCAAGGTTAAGAGAAGGGGGAATTATTCTCTTCTCATTAGAAAGAGACCGTCATGTGCCTACATGTTTCCTATTCTCGTAGTCACCCAAGTGCATCTCCTCCTCATAAGTAAAAAATGTTTCCTGCTGTGTGACACTATTCAAGCAACCTTTCTGTGCTTCATTTTTTCATGTGCCCTAAATAGGTTATTAATTTCAGACAAATAGATTATTATTGTTTGAAGACCTACCCTGTGCCTCCTATACGTCTGCCATAAAAGGCAGCACAAGGATCAATTAAGAAATGTGAAAATTCTTCTGACCTGAGGGTCAATCTAGCAGAGACAATGGCCTGGATGGAGTCCAGGGCCCCGGCTTTGGACAGGCTTCATGCTTGTCTCAAGGTTGCCATATGCAGGCGCAGAATCGTGCCAGGCCCAAGAGCACCCAGCTGCGGGGCTGCAGAGAAGCTGAAGACCAGCTTATGTACTGCTTGCCAGACCAGGCACCTGCCAAGTGTGTCCTCCCAGAAAGGGAACCTTTCTCTAATTCACCAAGGGCACGCGTGGGTTGCCATAGACCTGGCTGGGGAGGACAAGGGCAGGAGGAGCTGGAGAATGGGGGCAAATGGTGTTCGGGAGGCACCAAAGGTCAGACCAGAAAGGTTGGATCTGCTGTTAAATCTAAGGGGCAAACGTGGGACTAGAATTGGGAGATGAAGGTAGTGGCAGAAACAGGGCCCCAAAGACCAAGTGATAATGCACTCTGAGAGGGTCTAAGACAGTTGTAATAGACAGGGTCAGGTTGCCTGACCTTTCTCTCTCTTTCTTTCTTTTTCTTTCCCCCTCCCCCCCTCTCCCTCTCTTCCTTTCTTTCTCATTTTCTTTCTTTCTTTTGGTACCAACCTTAGAGCAGGAACCCTCAGTTAAACACACAGCAATAAGGCAGACATCCTTTTCTAAAATCCTTGACATCCAAATGTCAAACTCTGGAAGCAAGTCATGCTAGCACAGACCTCACCATATCTCAGCTGCAAGATTCTGGACACTTCCCCACCTGGCCTGCCATCAGCCCCCCTGTGTTTCTGCATTTCGGTTCAAGATATGCTGCCTTGGAGAACCGACCCAATTGAGAACTGATCAAGAACAGACTTGAAACCCTCCCATCCACGCCCTCTGCCCTGCCCTCAGAGCATACCCTCCTCAGAGGGACTTGCTCTGTCTGTGTTGGTGTGTACTTATGCGTCACTACACACAGCCTGAGCGTGCATTTACCGAGGAGACCCCCTTCCCCGCCTGGTTGTGCAGTGGCGCACCACACACAGCTCTGTTCCCCAGTGTCCAGGTCACTGATAATCAACATTCCTGCACACTTTTCCCTGTGGTCAGCAGCCAGCCAGGCTCCACAAACAACCCACCACAAGTCAGCATGTGCAGGTATGAAATTATTGTTAAAATGAAATACAAATACATTCAGTTTGATCCAGGTCTTCAGTGATAAACTTAATTGTTGCTTTCCTGTGTAGAAAATAGATCTAAGTGCAAACCAGTTCCCGTAAGTGACTAAAATTACCGTGACTTTGACACTACCAGAACTACGCTTTACTTCGACCTTCCCGTCGGAAAATTCTGATTGCTACAGTCAGTGAAAATGCCATTAGCTTAATATTTCTTTTTAAAGATTTTATTTTTTTCCTTTTTCTCCCCAAAGCCCCCCGGTACATAGTTGTATGTTCTTCGTTGTGGGTCCTTCTAGTTGTGGCAGGTGGGACGCTGCCTCAGCATGGTTTGATGAGCGGTGCCATGTCCGCGCCCAGAATTCGAACCAACGAAACACTGGGCCGCCTGCAGCGGAGCGCGCAAACTTAACCACTTGGCCACAGGGCTAGCCCCTAGCTTAATATTTTTAACTGTCCATCTTCCTCCTAACACAGCACACACACACACATGCACATAGGCATGTGCACCCCCGCACACACACTGCTGAATTCATTTATCTCTGATTCTCAGCCCTCAGGCACAGATTCCTCAGCCTCTTGCCCCCGTCCAGCCTTTCGTCTGAAGCCCTGAACTTGCGGGAACTCAAAACCGAGTTCCAAAGGCCTTGTGTGCCGAAGGCCTTGAGTGAGCAAAAGCTTTGACTCTTGAGGCTGTAGATGCCCTGTCCTGATCAACAGGAAAGGGGGCCAGAGCACCGGGGTATAATGTCTTCAGGGTTCCTGAGGACGTGAAGAGAAACTGTGTTTACTGAGCATTCACTACGTGTTGAGTTAAGTACCTTTACCAACTAATCTCATTCTGCCTTTGTAAGAAGAACTATGAGGTGGTCATTATTCTCCCCATTTTACAGATTAAGAAACTGAGGCTCAGACCAGGTAACACACTGAGGGCTGAGATTCAGATAAAGGTTACAATTCAGATTGAAAACTAAAGCAACCCTTTCCAAACCCAAGATTTTTCTGGGGCTTGGTTTACATTCTTTTTCTTTTCATCTTTTACCATTTTTTAAACTTTAAACACACACACTCCAATGTGTCACACTCCAAGCTTTAGCTCCTCAGGGCCACCACCACCTTCATTTGTGCTGCCACACGAAGTCATCTCATGTAGACACCAACATTTCCCAGCTGCTGAGCATGGTTTAATTTCTTATAAGTCTGTCTTTGACCGGGAAGGCAGTAATCTTCCCTGGTCTTTATATTTCAGGCCCGAGCTTGTCCCCACATGTGAAAAGCAAGCGTGAGAGAGAACTACCCCGCACACCTGCCGTGGGCTCAGATAAGAGCCTGGCCGGGCCGGGCCCACCCGCCTGGCACGCACCCCCATCAAGGTGTCAGCACTGTGAGTTTCGTAATAACAAGGGATAGGCCACATCATGATCTTTTCTCCTTATGGCTTTAGCAATTCTCGTAACTTCTGGCACTTCTTGTCTGACTTTCCTGTTTTTGAGAGGCGTGTGAGCAGTTGTTAGATATCAATGACTCTTTGAACCAAAACAAAACAGAACAAAGCCTTTGACTGTCACTGTCATGGACTACCCACCCACTTCAAATGTTAGTGCTCAGCACATCTCTTTCCCACTTGCTGCCAAAGTGCTCCTTTTAGTAAAGGTGCCAATCAAATCCATCCTTTTAACTTTCATAAGGCTTCCCTCTTCCCTTAAAATAAAGTCAGATCCTCCTCAAAGCTGGGAGACCCCCACATTCCCTGGCCGCTCTTCCCAGCTCGTCCGTCACTCCATCACTCCCTCCCTGGCCTTCCTTCCTCCTTCGGAGGCACCAGCCTCATTCTCTCCCTTGACCTGCTGGTCCCTGTGTCTAGAATGCTCTTTCCCTCCGATCTGTTTCTTCTCATTTTCCAGGTCTCAGCTCCAGTGTTACCTCCTAGAGAGACCAGCCCTGACCATGGCAACCACTATTGCTCAGACCCATATCAACCATCCTGCTGTCTCTTCTTCTTAATGTTCACCGCTATCTAAAATCCTCTTCTTGCTGTGCATCTTTGCTTATTGACTCGATCCTTCTTCTTTCCTGCCTGTGAACTCCAGGGGAGCCTGATCTTGTTTGTCTTCTCCCTGGAGACATCCCTGGTGCTGAGAACAAGACCTGGCCCAGAGTAAGTGCTTAATACTATTCGTTAAGCAAACAAATGAAGCCAAACAACCTCATTGCTCCCATTGACTGAATTTCAAAGTAAGTATTATAAATATATCTTAAAATTAAAGATATACCAGTAAAACATTGCTCTTTTATGTACTGTGTTGCCTTTAAACTTTCATTTGGAAAAAGAATCCTGTTGCTTTTTTAAAAATTGTTTCTGAAAACCACCATTATCTAGCATCCTCTTTGGAGCGTTTCAAGGTAAAGGGAAGAGAGGAGGGCCAGGAAGCAGAAGCAGAAGCAGGCCCTGCTGCCTCTTCCCTGACTACACCAGGGATTCGAAAGGAAAATCACCTTCTGGGCCAGCCACAGGCACATAGCTTCCTGGCCTCGAAGAAACCTCTTCGCCACTCCATCCATCCCCAAACCCCAAAGTCTCCCTTCCATCTCCAAGGTGTTATCTGGCATTCCAGCCCAAGGGGAGGAAGACTCTTGTTCCAGGGGACTTTGAATGCATGTATCTGGGAGGCCTGGCCTGGTGGGACAGGCAAGTGCCGGTCCAGTGAAACCACGACATCAGCCCCCCTGTGACCGGAGGGAGAATGTCAAAGAGCTGGAAGCCTTTGGGTGTTAAGACATCAAAACCAAGCTCCATATGGGCCAGAGGAGAAGAGCCAGCTATCGCGGGTGGGAGGCTGACAACCTGGCTCCATCCCTGACCCACAGGTTCTTGCCAACTGTCTTTAACTCATCTGCTCTGAGTTTCCCCATCTGCGGAATGGTCGTAATTCCTACCCTCCCAGGCTTAAAGCACAGAGTAGGTATTAAATAGATGTTGGCTTCTCTTTTATCAAGCATTCGGAGCCCCAAGCTGCTGTCATTGGCCCTTGCTTCCCTCTGCCACTTTGGGGCCTTCTAATGAGCCAATGCCGTGGGCAAAGAAGGGAAGAGTCAGGCCATCTGTATTCTTGCTCCAGCTGCCCAGAAAACTCGGTTTGCTCTTTCATAAAATGCAGAAGGGGCCAGCGCAGGGAAAGGTGGGATTATAAAGGACAGGAGGAGACTTTGAGGGATGGTGGATATGTTCATGTGGGAATGGTGCACAGGTGTATACACATGTCCAAACTTATCAAACTGCATGCTTTAAACATGTGTGGTTTACTGCATGTCAATTATACCTCAATCAAGCTTTCTTTAAATGGAGATAGTGATACTTGTCCACATCTAGTACATAGAACAAGGCCAAATATGGTAGTGGATGCGATGTAAGGAAGTACAAATGCCCAAATATAGCAGCGGTTCCCTGGGCTCTCAGAGACACGTGACCCACAGGCTGAGGTCAAGGCTGGGAGCATGCACTCTTGAGCCAGACCACCCCGATCTCAGAGCAGGCTCCTCTTCCATAATCTGGTGATCGAGGGCCACCAACCCTTCACAGGCATGGCCATGGGATCAGCCCCTGAAACATGGGGAGGTGAGGAGCAGACAGTGGGCTGAGGAAGATGTTAGGATTGGATGTCGCTTGTCAAACAGTGCTTTGTGTTCAAGGACCTCACAGAGTGGCCTCACCTCTGGTGCACCCAAAACCACTAATATGGCCGTCTAGAAATAGTCAAGGACCTGGGTGAGGAAAAGAAAGCTCATGAGAGGAATTCCGATTATATTCCCGAGATGATGAAGGAGCCGGATTTCTGGGGTTTAGTAGCTTTGTTCCCAAAGTGAGCAACAATTCCCACAGGACAGATCTTCCACGTCTTCTTGCCCATACGTATGTCCTGGGTGTTTTCAAGATGCTTCTGCTCTAGGTCCTTCCTTGGGCCTCCGTAATTCTTTCTGAGAGTGATTCACCAGGCCACATTTTGTCTCCTTCTCAGAGCCACCCACATAAAGCTACCCTCAAAAAGGAGCCTTTGCAGGTGCCTGTGAGAAACAAGAAGTTAAAACATGCAACCAGGAGGAGAAAGGGGCAGCCCAGGCGGGCAGGCTCACATCCCTTTCCCCATCGCCCCACATTTCCCACAGACAATACTCCTTTCATTGCTCACCCCAAGGCTTCCTGTCACATTCCACTCCCTATGTGTCCCCTCTCATGTCATCTCCATGCTGCTTTGGGGCCTGGAATTCCATGGGCAAGCTGGGAAGAGGGGTACGTGGAATAACGGAAAAGATTCATCACCTTTCCAGAAGAGAATGTTGGTCCTGCACTACCCCAGGGCCTTTGAGGAGAGCTCCAAGCTCCAGGAGAGCCTTTCAGGAAAGCTCCAGGAGAGCTTTCTCCAAGAGAAAATGGGTATCTGGTTTACCTCGGTGAAAGGCAGAAACAAAAAGACGTTGTAGGAGGCTGAGTAGAATGTTTTATTTGGAATAGACAACCTCAAAATTAGCCTCTCAGAGCCCAGGAGTTAGTATTCAAGGTCGCAGGGTCAGTGACAATAATGCAATGGTCTATGCCTGTACAGCACTGTGCCATTTACAAAGTACCTCCACCCACAGTGACCATCACAACAACCCCGTGAAGCCGGTTGGCTGGGTGCTCCTTCAAAGGAAGAGTCTGAAAGTGAGGGAAGTTAACAACTATCCAAAGTCAAGACCCAAAAGTTCCACCTCCCAAACAACCCAGAATTCTTCCACTATGCGTCACGCCGTCACCTAGGGGGTGAGACCCGTTGCCCAGCCAGTGTTGCTTATTTCACATGGAAGACAAAGCAGGTTAGGAGGTGGGTCCCAGGTTCTGAAGCCCTTGCTTCCTTGCTATGAGAGCACTGTTTCTGAGAAGGCCTGGTGCTAGGAACTGATGACTTCAGTGACAGTGGTGTTAATGTTATTTGCAAGGTCACACTACTATTAAATAGCAGAGCTGGGATCCAACCCAAAACTCTGGTTCCAGAGTCACGTTCTTCAAGGGCACTGGATCAGTAGTCCAAATCAACACAGTCGCATGCACTGAAGAAGAACACTTGCCTCCATATAGCAAGATGGGTTTGCGCTTACTCTCAGAGGTCACATTTTCTGAATTGCATCTCAGAACACTGTGAGGAGGCACGAAGCCCAAAGAAGGAAAGGTACATGCCCAAGGGCCAGAGCTGGTAAAGAGTAGAGTCAGATCTGAGTATAGCCTATACTAAAAACCATTATTTTTTCTCCTTTTCACAAAGAAGAGGAGGAACCGGAGGCCATGAGAGTCATGTGAGTTGTAGCTCCTCCGCCAGTGGGTGGGGCTAAACCTGCGTGAAGTCCAAGCCCCTCCTTGTCTCTCAGACCCCATGGAGCATGGAGTCTCCGCTGCCACTCCTACCACCCTGGACAGGCCATTGGTCCAGGACCCAGGCAGCCGCTGCAGGGAGATGAGTGAGTTAGAGGGAGGAGGGAGACACAGAGTGAGCTGGGCACAGAGTCTCTGTGAATCCAGGGCTCCAATGGGGTGACTTGCAGGCACTTGCTCCATCTTGATGGCCCAGAACAAGCTTGAAAGAGAGGCCCACGGCACCCACTCAGTGCTTCGGACAGACAGTTTCACACACTGCGGATGTCTTGGGTGAATTTATATGTCAAAAAAATTTTATGTGTGTAAATCTCATGCTATTCCCTCATTGTGAAAAGGAAGGACCTTTCGACCAAAACAAAACTCTTACTTTCAACTCTTTAACATAGGTGTGGCATTCCAAAGAATTTCTACCCACAACTTCATGTCAGGTTGAAATGACATATCCCAGTCCAGAGAAAGCACAGGTGATGGAGGCACAGGGTTCACCAATCCGCTGGGTTTCACAGTATTTCTTCTTAGAACCCTATCGGAAGAGTTTTGAGCAGACACCTGCAATATGTTTACTTATTTTTATGCATTTTATAATATGTATATTATATTACGACTATAAGATAATATGCATATCATAAAATGTACACTATACTAATAAAAATTTTTAAAGGGATAAGTAATCTGTGATGAAACTTTTTAAATTACACTTGTTTTTGTTATTAAATGGGCATAAACATTTGCCCTCCCAAAATACCACGATTAAATAATATGAAAGAAAATATCAACGTTAATAACATTTTGGCAAGAGCAATGTGATTGAAAATATCTCTTTTTTTAACATTTTAGTTTGATGATTTGTAAGACGTTGGCTTGAAAGTCTGACTCTGAGTAAAACATATTTCTGCATATTTTAATAATTATTATGAGCTTTTTAGGCACCGAAACAGTCATTACCTGATTTTGGTGGCTATGAGAAAAAACTCTCCAATATGCAAAGGTTGATTTGGAGGAAGATCCTTGTTGGCTGAGTATATTTTTCCCAGTTCTTTCTCTGTTTCAATATTTTCATGTTGCCAAGGGGCACATGATTCATTTCTTCTCTCCAGATTCATGTCCTCCTGGTGTTGTCCCATTTCTGTGAGTCTCTCACGTACTCCCTCTGAAGAGATTGACAGAAAATGTTTGCAGATACTCTTGTGCGCATTTGCCACTCCCTTTCTCCCCAGCTTGTTCCCAAAATGAAAACCACGTCAATAGGATGACAATGTCTGCTGGAGACTTTTCTCTAAGGGAAGTCACGGACCATATGTTGGGGTGAATGACTCCTTCATCTGATAGAAGAACGTTGGTTAATTTTTTTTTTTTTGAGGAAGATTAGCCCTGAGCTAACATCTGCCACCCATCCTCCTCCTTTTTGCTGAGGAAGACTGGCCCTGAGCTAACATCCGTGCCCATCTTTCTCTACTTTATATGTGGGACACCTGCCACAGCATGGCCTGACAAGCAGTGTGTAGGTCCGCACCCAGGATCCAAACCAGTGAACCCCAGGCTGCCGAAGCAGAACGTGTGAACTTAACCACTGTGGCACCAAGCTGGCCTCCTGGTTAATTTTTATGTATACAAGACAACCAATTTTGAAATTAATGAATGAAAAGGACAATTATCACTTTTGTGCTAGAATAAGAGTTTATTAGGAGGTTAACAAGGGATCTTTACTGCATCTCCAAAGACCAAAACAGTGACAAGGGAGATTTTTCCCAATTATGTTCTGCTTCATAGCACGCGCATCAGCACTTAATATAATTATATGTACATCACATTTAGATAAGCATTTGTTAAAGCATAGCATGGTATGCAAATGTGTCATTGTGATAATAAATATTACGTGATCCTGTTGTAGATTTCTCTGTGTGACTCAGAAGACAGACTGAGTCCGTAAGGAGACTTTGCAGTCTGTTGTACTAGAGGATCAAGCCAGGGAATTCAGTGGGGATAGAGTTGACACTTAGAAGCTGGTGCTGGTAGAAGTTTCTTCCTTTGGCCAAAGTGTTGTCACTGTAGGAGACGTTTGGATGTCGTAGGGCTGAGATGCGACTTTGGAGCCCTTCTCTTCCTCCTGGCACTGGGACCTCTAGCGCACAAAAGTGTTGCAAGGCCCACACCGAGTACGTGGGACACAAGGATTAGAGACACAGGACCCAATGGATGTGTCACATGCATTGGTTGTGGCACATGGGTTGCAGGGGAGCCTGGAGATAGAAAACCATTGGGGCAAGTTAGGGTAAAATGAGATGAAGAGATAGGAAGATACTAAACACACTTGCTGTAAGAACATCGTTCTTCCTCAGAGTGCCTCCAAGAAAAGCTTGAAATTATAAATTTATTTCTATCAAGACTTTTCATCCCCACGGAAACATCATACGCCCCCCCAAGGGAAATATTACTAATGTCATACTCACTTGCAGTCCTCGCTCTCCAGCAGGCCCCGGTACGTGTTGATCTCGCTCTCCAGCCGGGCCCGCACGTCCAGCAGCACCTGGTACTCCTGGTTCTGACGCTCAAGGTCGCTCCTGATCTCGGCCAGCTGGGACTCCACGTTGGTGATCAGGCCCTGCACCTGGGACAGCTGGGAGCTGTAGCGCGCCTCTGTCTCCGTCAGCGTGTTCTCCAGAGAGTCTCTCTGTGGGGGAGACAAAGAACATCTCAGAGCTGCTCCCTCAACGGGCTTCTCCACAGGGTTCCCAAGAAGTCACAAGCTTCGAGAGTTAGGGAGAGTGTGGCCCAAAGGGCATCCCTCTGACTCCCATTCCCCAACATGGGATCCCACATTTCTCACCAGGACGGCCGAACAGTACCCACCAGGTTGTGCTGGGCCTGCAGCTCGATCTCCAGGGCGTTGACCGTGCGTCTCAGCTCAATGATCTCTGCCTGGTAGGACTGCAGCTGCTCTGAGCTGGACACCACCTGCCTGTTCAGCTCCTCGGTCTGAAACACCAGAGGGGACAAGACAGGCTCAGACCCTGCCTGAAAGGCTCTGAGGGGCCTCAGGTTCTGAGTGGCCACGTGCTGAGATGCCCACCTGGGTGGTGAACCATTCCTCCACGTCCCTGCGGTTGGTCTCCACCAGGGCCTCATACTGACTCCTGGTCTCGTTGAGCACGCGGTTCAGGTCCACGGTGGGGGCTGCATCCACCTCCACGTTGAGGCGGTCTCCAAGCTGGCTACGCAGGGAGTTGACTTCCTGATGGAGGACGGCAAAATTTAAGGTATCACAGAGGATCCTGGTGCTCTCCTCTAAGAGAACGCTGTTTACCTTGTGGTCATTCTTAAGCTTTCAGCAGCTCCATTCCCTGTGGTCCTCTCATTAACTGGGTTCTGCATTCAATGACTGACCTGTGTATCCCACTTCACAAAGTGCTTTCAAGTCCACAACCTCTTTCCACCTTCACATCCTTGCACTAGTCCTCACTTAGAGAAGCGCAGTGGTCAACCTCAGAGCTGACATTTAAACCATGGGCGCCAAACGCCCAGTTCAGTGTTTCTGCTAGTATACCACCTAGCCTCTTATGTCTGATGCTTCACCATGGGTGACAAAAAGGATAGAGTCTGGCTAAAGAGGAAATAAAGAATGCTTGCTTCAAAATCTGCCCTCCTGGGATGGCAGACATCACTGGAGATTCCAATAGCATAGATTTTGCTGAAGGAAATAAGTATCTGTCATTTCACTGCTCATCTCTTCACAGAGCCAGCATAACTTGGTAGTTGGGCTTAGGTGGATGTCAGACAGATTTGAATTGGGTCTCATCTATATCACTCACTACATGGCTTCTAGAAGCTTCTAGAAGCCTCAATTTCTTCATCTGTAAAGTGAGAACTACCTCTGGAGTTCTAAAGCACTCAGCAAGCACTTGATTAATATTAACTATCACTATTTACATTATTCTTGGATTTAAGGCCCAAAATATCCGTCTTCTTTATCATGCAACTGACCAAGCAATGATGGTGAGCGTTTTTTCAGTGTTTCCAATCCAGACAACACTGAATGGCAGAAAGAGCTCTGGATGAGAAAGAGGAGAGTGAGTTCTGTTTCTAGATCAGCCCTGTCTGCTGGGTGGCCGTCCTGGCCTCTCCAGTCACTAAGTGGAGAATTGGGATAAGACATCTCTGCAGCCCCATCTGCTCCATCCTGGGAGTGGAAGAGGCAATGGGCACTGCCTGGTTGCTGACTTTTCCTCCTTTCAGGGCTTGCCCACTTCCTTCACTCTTATTTCTGCCTCTGGCAGAAAAACCCTAATCTCATATCGTGCATGTTTAGATTACTCATTCTCTGTAAATCCCCTTTTGTCTGGAGAGTAGATTCCTCAGTGAGTCGAGCCTCTCCCATACCCCGGGATGGTTGGAAACAGGCCTTGGCAAGTTTGAAGCTGTTGCTCTGTGGTGAACCTCACCTGCTCATGGTTCTGCTTGAGGCAGAGCAACTCCTCCTTCAGGGACTCCACCTGGGCCTCCAGGTCGGCCTTGCACAGGGTCAGCTCGTCCAGGATCCTGCGCAGCCCGTTGATGTCCGACTCCACCAGCTGCCGCAAGCCCAGCTCTGTCTCGTACCTGTGACACAGGAGAGTTAGGGACAGGCCAGGCAGGAATAGGTCTGGCCTTGACTCTGGTTTGGTTTTTCAGACAACTGGAAGTTGGGGCTTGTGGTTTTTACAGCCATCTCGTTCATTTAGCTTTTCAACACGGAGCGCTAGCTCCTACAGGAAAATGCACTGGTGATTGTATTTTAATAAATAAACAGCCAGTGGATTTAAGGGGATAAAAGCCCAACAACTGTGAGATTTCCAAAAGTGATACACTTCCCACATTCTCCTGATTGAAGTCTGTGCATGGCAGAGCATCAGGGGACTGTGGCTTCTATACTGGATTGCGGACATCACCTTACAGAGAAGAAGGAGGAGGAGACGGAATCTAGAGAAGGGATCTCTGAGCTCTTGTGAGCAATGGCTCTGTGGATCTTGTGGAAACATCTAGGGAAAAGCTTTGTCAATGTTTGTCAGTGTTGAAGACAGGCTATGGGAAAGACAGAAGAGAAGGCAGACCCCACTTGCCCACTCACTTGGTCCTGAAGTCATCTGCGGCCAGCTTGGCGTTGTCAATCTGCACTACCAACCTGGCGTTCTCAGACTTGCTGACCAGGATCTAGAAGATCCAAAACATTATAGAATAAGCTTGGTTATGTTTAGCCAACAGGAATCCCTACTAATTCACGTACGTGGAAGGAATCGAATGAGAAATCACAGTAGATCTTATATAAGATTATTATATGCTGTCCATGCACAATAGATGCTCAATAAATATTTGAGAAATCAAATTTGAAAAAAAAACACTGAAATATGCAAGAAAAATATCAGTAGATAAATCATCTTTCCTAATAAGCAGTACTGAGAAATTGATAATAATAAAAACTAACATTTATTTTTTACAAAACTTACAACATGTCTGGCATGGTTCAAGAAACTAACGATACAAAAATGAGTAAGCACTGGATCCTGCCTTCAAGAAATTTCCGGTCCAGTGGGGAAGATAAAATACATAAACCAGCAGTTGGAGGGGGCTGGGTCAAGGAAGCAGCCACGCCCTCCCGGTCATCCTGGATGGCTTGGCACTGTGTCCTCCTAGCTGGTTTCCACTCTTTCTGGTTTTAGCCAACCACTTGATGCCCTCACTGGACACTGCACACCAGGAGAAGCCCAGAGGCATCAAGGTCAGGACAACAAGCCAGGATAATTAAGTACCCAGAAGGGCATGGCAGCAAAAGGTCGGAACAGTCAAAAGCCCAGATGAGGGAGAGAGACAATGGTCCAATCCTTACAAAGGTTTCTGCTTCCTCAGCCTCCTTCTTGGGCTCCGTCTTTTCTCTCACCTCGGGGTAATAATTCTGGAGCTTGGCAAATGCATGGAAGCATTTGGAGGCAGCTTTTAATTATGGCTTATTTAAGCAAAGTGCTGCTACCTCCACATAGACTAACACTATGCAAATATTCAGACCTGGCAGTCCTGGGCCTAGAATAGGATGGATCCTCAAGAAAATAACAGGGAAAAGCCAGACTTCAACCTATGCGTTTCAATCATACTGAGAGCTCACAGTGTTTCTTAACCATATCTCAGATTCCCTCCCTGAAACTTCCTGCTGGAGGCAGTGTGATGGCCACCCCCTCACCTTCTGCTGGAGCTCCTCGATGGTGCGGAAGTAGGACTGGTAGTTGGGGCACACTTCGGGCTCCTGCTGCTGGCACCGCTCCCGGATGCGGCTCTCCAGCTCCGCGTTCTCCCGCTCCAGCTGGCGCACCTTCTCCAGGTAGCTGGCCAGGCGGTCGTTCAGGAACTGCATGGTCTCCTTCTCGTTGCCATTGAAGGAGCCCTCGCAGAACAAGCCACAGCTGCCCACGTTGGCGGGGATGTTGCAGGCCCCAGGCAGGGTGCAGCCATGGCAGCTGGGGGGCACGCAGGGCCGGGAGGAGCAGGTGGAGCGGCAGCTCAGGCTGGGCAGGAAGCAGCTGTAAGACATGGCGCTGGAGGGAGTGAGGCTCTCAACTGAAGACAGAGTCCAAGTCCTCCCAGGAGCTTGTGGGTCTCCTGCCTCTGGGGAGCATTTATACCCCCTCCACAGAGGGTGTGGACATGCAAGGCAGCCCTTTTTTTCTTACTCATTTGGGATTGTCAAAAGCCCTTCCCCTCAGTTTGTTATGTTTCCTCAGAAGAGTCCCTCACCTCATAAAAGACTTTACTCAGGCTTCTTGCTAAGGCAGGACTTCTCTTCCATGCTGGGCCTCAGTGAAGTAAGAGCTTCGTAGGGTGGCTTCAAAGAGCTGGACTCATGAACGCCCTGGACTTCATTAGTGGGGCGTGGCAGGTCCAGGGACACTCTTGCTACTTTGTCTCCTGGCTTGCTGGCCCTGACTCCTTAGCAAACCTTTGGCTCTTCTTGCTGAGATAGAAAAGCATAGCTCTTGCCCATCTATCTTTTGCTAGGTCAAATTTCCAAATGCCAAATTCTGAATTCATGGTTCTCAGAAAGAGAAATTGATTCTTTCTGGGACAGTGAAAACAGCCTGGTTCCCATTGGTCCTGTTTCCTGATATAGTGGGCATCATCCATATCTATGATAATGTCAATCAACCAAATAACAGATATTCACCAGGGTCATAGTTTGTACACTGTGTGTGAATGGAAGATATGACCAGGGCTATGGTCAGAAGGAGCTCACACTTGCTGAGCACCTGCACAGGCCTAAGGTGGTGTCAGACACTTTTCGCAAACATGATCTCATTCATTCCTCACCATGACCCTTCAAGGCAAATGACACTGTTCCCATTTTACAGATGGGCAAAGCAAGGCATACAGAGTAGGGGTTAATAAGTTGTGAAGCCAGGATTCCAACACGGATCTCTATTCTTTGCGTCATACCATGCTACTTGTTACAAATGAACTACCTCCTTCCTTAACTTCTTGTGGCAAATCATCTCTTCCTCCTCTCTGAACTCTTATCTCACCTTGAGCATGGCATTGTCATGACTTATATGCATATCTCTCCCCGTACTTGAGTTCTCTAAAGGCATGGAAGGACCTTTACATGAAGGATCATGTACATCTCCTTGAGGAGCTTAGGCTTTATCTTAAGGGCAAAGGGGAATCATTGAAGGTTCTAAGGAAAGGAGTGATGTAATTTCATTCTTGACAAGCTGCATTTGAAGAAATGGTGGAATCCCACAAGGAAGTGTTCAGTAGGTCTTGGAGTTGCAATACCAGAATTCATGACAGGGATGATAACGACAGATATGATCTTAATACAGATGTAAGAGTTGGATAAATGAGCCAAGGGAGAGTGTACAAAAAGAAGAGCAACAAGAGACTGAGGACCAAACTCTGGGAAATTCCTCAACCAGAGATCAGGATAAGGAAAGAGAGTCAGGGAGAAATGGCAAGGGAAAATGAAGAAAGCCAGTTCACGGCATCATAGAAGGCCAGGGAGGAGCGAGCTTCAAGGTGGAGATGAAGGTCGAAACTGTCAAGTGCAGCAAAGGGCCCCGTAAGATCAGAACCACGGAGAGGGTCTTGGATACCTTGACCAGCAAGCTACCAGGACACTTCCAGGGTCAAATGGGGGTTCCTACTGTATACAGCACCTGTGTTCTTAAGGTAACACCCACACTGAACTTTGGTAAACCGAGACTTTAAACACCCTGAGTGGAAGTGTTCATTATTTAGAGAAGTCCTGCCACAGTCAGTTTGTACACCTGATTATAAAGCTTGCAAGCTTCGGTCTTACCAATACAGACTTTCTACAATAATTAGAGTGTGTGTCAAGCAGTTTAAAGATGTCAAGCTTGTTTGGATTTGATGATTCATAATAGTTGGTGATTTAGGAAAAATTATCCAAGAAGCATAAGCAGTTGGAACTGTCCATGCATGTAACTCTACTTCTGTTTTGTCGCAAGGCCTAAGGTGAGACTTATTTGATATCCTAAAGCGAGACGATGAGGAAAGAATTCAGTGTTGTGTCTAGATACATTGTCCATGGAGAGGAAGGGCTCCTTACTGTCATCCTAGCAGAAGACAGAGCAGAACTCAGAGAAGGGCGCTCACAGCAGAGCCCACGCCCCTCATCTACAGCTGAGATCAAAACCCAGGCTGCTGTGCGTTTCACTCTTCCTTTCCTCCCTTCCACGGCCTAAAGCAGATCCCAAATGCCAAAATAGTCAAAAGAGAGAGGGAAAATCTTGGAACCAGAGTGATTTCATGGATCTTAATAATCATCTCACCCAACTCTCTCATTTTACATGAGGAAACGGAGGCTCAGAATGGAGAAATGGCTTGTTTCAGATTACGTAGCTAGAACCCACACCTACTGATCCCCACTGCTTTCCTAGCCCCCGTCACCGTGCTGCAGAAACGGTGAGTAATGTCACAACCAATCTGATCTGTTATTACCTAGGGGCAGAAATCAAAGGTAGTGAGAAAAAAAGAAAAACAAAATCTTGTTATCCATATATTTGCTCTGTTGAAGAAGAATGAAGGGTGAATGTGGAAATAAGGATAAAATTCAGCAACCCTGAAGTTCCTTGTTGCCTCCCTGATTTCAATTGTTCTTTCTACGTTGATGATACAATTACACCCCAACAGTTTGGAGGAATTTATACAGTTATATCCCATCAGATATAGAGTTATACCCCATCAGTTCGAGATGCTTAGAACCACAACTGTTCAGATGGTGGGGGCTCTACTCAAGAGCTACACAGTTACCCAAGATAAGGTACTCAAATATAGTCAAAACAAAATTAAAACTAATGTGATTTTTTTTTTAATTGGCACCTGGGCTAACAACTGTTGCCAATCTTTTTTGTTTTTTCTGCTTTATCTCCCCAAACCCCCACCCCCGTACACAGCTGTACACCTCAGTTGCACGTCCTTCTAGTTGGGGGATGTGGGACGCCGCCTCAACGTGGCTTGATGAGCGGTGCCATGTCCGCACCCAGGACCCGAACCCTGGGCCGCCGCAGTGGAGCACGCGAACTTAACCACTCAGCCACAGAGCCGGCCCCAGAACTAATGTGATTTTAACAGTGAGGACAACTGAGAGATAAAAAGAACCATTCTCCAATGATGATCCTGGATGCTTTGAAATGATAGGATTATGAATGCTTGTTTATTCTTTATATACTTTTTCTTTTCTCCAAATTTTTTGAAAATGTGTATATTCCTTCTGCACAAGAAAAAGACATAGAATTTACATTAAAAATTCCAAAAGGAAATTCTTACAAGTCTTTTAAAGAAGTAAAGAGATATAAAAGGATCCAGTAAGGCTCCTATTGCAATATAATCACTAAATTGCACTTGAGCTTGTTATTCCAGAAATAAAGCCTTTGTCATGATTGGCATTCACACCCTTGTGATAACTGCTGATTTTGCCAATTCCAAAGAGGAGCTATTAAGAGGTGATGAAGGGAAACCAAGCTTCCTGTGAGATCAAACAGACTGTAGCTCATGAATTGACTGATGTGTGGTCTGAGCTACAGGTGAAGAGAATGCCAAAAGGCATAACTCTTGGAAAAAGGTTCTGAATTGACTGCCACCCACAGTGCAAGAAGATGGAGTTTTAGGATCCACTCACTGAGCTACATCCTTAGACTGGACTTCCCACACACTCATAGGATGATGACATTTCTTTCCTGGAGATAGTGTCTAAGTCAGGTGAAGACTAGAATCTTAGAATGTTGAGCTACCAAGGACCTAAGGGGCCATCTCACCCAACTCTTTCATTTTACAAATGGGAAAATGTTCACCCCAAAGGGAAAGTGACTTGCTCAAGCTCCCACGGAGAGTTTGTGAAAGGGTCTCAATTGGAAAAAGGTGAATTAGAAATGAGGGACAGGGAACAAGGCCCTTGGTCTTCATGAGAGGACTGGAACTCAGACCATTGAAAAAAGCCACATCTCTCAAAAGACAGCATCTCTAGTGAAAAGGTAAACTAGAAAACAAAAGGTACACTCATTGTTACAGGAAAATGGAGGGGTGGGGCGGAAAGCTGAACGATCTCTTACTGGGCTCTAAATTGAAAACCTTATGCTATGTAAAAGAAGCTAGTCACAAAATACCACATATTGCATGATTCTAGTCATATGCAAGGTGTAGAGTAGACAAATCCATAGAGAAAACTATGGTTGCCTAAGCCTGGAGGGTTGAGGAGAATGGGGACTGATTAGAAATGGGGACAAGATTTCTTTGGAGGATGATAAAGTGTTCTAAAATTGTGGTAATGGTTACACAACTCTACCAATATATTAAAAACCATTGAATGGTATACTTTATATGGGAGAATTTTATGGTATGTGAATAATATATATACAGTATGAATTATACCTCAATAAAGCTATTTTTAAAAAAAGACTTCAGAAGGAGAAGATGGAAGAGGACAGAATATTCAAAAATCATAATGGCTGGGAATTTTCCACAAGTGTTGAGAAACATGGATCAACTCAAGAAACACAGCAGACCTAAGCAGGAAAACAAAACTAGCGCCACCCCTGGCCAGAGCGCAGTGGAGCTACCCAGCAGGAAGACGAAGCGGTGACCTTGGAAACAGCCAGAGAGAGAAAAAAATAAAAGGATTACCAACAATGCAACCACAGTTTGATTGGCAATAGGCATTTCCTTCAAAATGCTGAAGGAAAATAGCCATCAATCTGGAATTCTGTACCAATAAAACCATCATTTAGGAGTGACCACTAAGAAAAGACGTCTTCCAACAGTGACTGAGGGAATTTGTCACTTATAGATTCTGTAAGAACTACACAAGAATGTATTTCAGAAAACAAGAAAGTGAAACCCAAAAGGAGGAAGAAAATACAAGCAGCACTGGAAGCAAGTAAACGTAAACCCCTTAGCAACGTTTGCTAAGTCTGAGCACACGTCTCAAGTTTGAAAGTGAAAACAGATATCTGGGTATACAACTTGATGCTTTTATATATATGCATATATTGGGAAAAGATCTCCACAATCAAGCTAAATGACTTATCCATCACCTCGACATGATTACTCTGTGTGTCTGTGTGTGTGTTAAGAAAATTCAATTCAAGTTCTATCCCCTTTGAAAATTGCAAGTATACAATATACTATTATTAACTATCGTCACCACGCTGTACATTAGGTCGCCAGGACTTATTCATCCCATATAACGACCCTTTGTAGCCTTTGACCAACATCTCCTCATTTACCCCAGAGAGTATTCTACTTTCTGCTTTTATGAGTTGAACTTTTTTAGATTTCACATATAAGTGAGATCGTGCAGTATTTGTCTTTCTGTGTCTCTTATTTTGCTTAGCATAATGTCCTCCATGTTCACCTGCATTGTCCCAAATGGCAGGATTTCCTTCATACATATGTGTGTGTGTGTGTGTGTGTATATATATGATATACATGTCACATTTCCCTTACCCAGTCATTCATCAACAGACACTGCAATCGTCTCCATGTCTTGGCTGTAACAATGCTGTAATGAACATGGGAGCACAGATATCTCTTTGAGATTTTATTTCCTTTGTAAAGAAGTGATATTTCAATAAAGATTAGAAAACAAAACAAAACAGATTGCTGGGCGCCATCCTCGGAGTTCTGAGTTAGTAGGTCTCGGGTGGGAGTGAAGAATTTGCATTTCTACCAGCTCCCCAGGTTCCCAGGGAGCCACACTTTGAGAACCGCTGCTCTGGAGAAACTCACACAGGTGCGTTAGGAGACATTGGCAGGGACGTTCCTGCAGCTCTGTTTATAATGATAAAGCAAGAAAGAAACATCCTAACCATCCCTCAGTAGCGGAATAGGGAAATGAAAACATGACTTGTTTTCATTAGGGAATGCTACATAGGAGTTAAAATAAATGAAAAGAACATGTGTTAACGTAGATAAATCTCAGAAACATAATGTTGAATGGGGAAAATTAATGGCAAAATTTATACCATTTGTATTTTCGAACTTAAACTGCTAAGTTGAAACACACACACACAAACGCACATGTATACATCCACGTACAGTTCTTAGAAATGTTTTAATTGGAGGATAATACACCACCAAGTTAGCACAGTGGTTACCTCTAGGGAGGCAGAGGGAAACAAGGATGGATAAAGGTAGGGTTTTATCTCAACCTGTAACATTTTATTTCTGAAAAACAAAGCAAACAAAAAAACCCCCACAGCAATGACAAAAATACAGCACAAGATTAATGTCACTTAAATCTTGGTGTTGGATCTATAGATGTCTTATTATTGTTTTGCACTTTCATATGTTTGAAATGTTTCCTAATTTAAAATAAGAAATAGGAGCATTGCCTTGTTACTCTAGGTAGTAAATCACAGATCATCAGCAGTGGACATCAGAGCCCTGTGACTTGCCCGGCTTGTGAGGTAACAGTAACGCTGGACCCTACCAGATGTCTCAGAACCCAGTTTGGCTTTGTCCCAAGAAAAAGTGACTTCACTGACACCCCTTTCTCTTCTCCACCAAAAAAAACACCATGACAGAGACAAGAACTCAGGACGGCCTCCCCTGGACCCAGTTCTCGCACTGACACAGCCCCATCAAACACAGAGACAGGGGCCAGCCCAGTGGCATAGTGGTTAAGTTCACGTGCTCCACTTCGGTGGTCCAGGGTTCAGGGGTTCAAATCCTTGGTATGGACCTACATACTGCTCATCAAGCCATGCTGTTGCAGCATCTCACACACAAAGTAGGGGAAGACTGGCACAGATGTTGGCTCAGGGACAGTCTTCCTCAAGCAAGGGGAGGAAGCTTGGCAACAGATGTTAGCTTAGGGCCAATCTTCCTCAGCAAAAAAAAAAACCTGAAAGCATAGAGACAAAGTTTTGTTGAATGTTTTCCACAGTGAACAATGAGAACAAAATATATTTGCTGTGTTGAGAAATTTGAGCTCTCACTCACAAGGCACAGAACACAGGGTTTGTGAGGTACCTGTCCCTCACAAAAAGGCAGGTAACCATTGGCGGACAGTGGTCCCTGCATGTTGGAGAACTGATGGGATAGATTGAACAAGAGTATTTGTACAAGGCATGGAGGTGGCTCCTGGGAACGAACTTGCCCTGAATGAAGAGAGGCTGGAAGGCACTAACTGGGTTTGGGACATTCCGAGCATAACATAGTGTCACTCGATTATCTTCCAAGGTCTCCTGCCTGAGGTCTGGATAAGGGAGCTCCAACGACATCAACAACAACGGACTAAACATTGAAAGAACTAGAGTGTGAGAGAACAACAATGTTTTTTGTTGAATATATTTGAGAGAACAAGAATTTAAGACACTGGAGAGGGCATGGACACAGCAGGGGGAGATAGCGTCAGCTCCATCTCAAGGAGAGAAGACATAACTAGCAGTTTGGCTAAAGACTGGGACAGTGGCCTTGCACAGCCATAGGAGCCATTAACCTTGGCAGACATCAGTGGGTACCCGTAGGAGTGGGCACCAGCAGAGCTGGCACTTTTAGTCCCGGCAGAGACCAGAGACTGAATATCCTAGTTTGGTTCTAAAGAACTTTCACAGGAGGGGCGTCTCAAAATCCAAATTTAGACCTAGCGTTACAATATTCAAAAGGGAAGAGAGACACTTCAAAAATCTGTTGGTTATTACTCAAATACAAGATAGTGCTTTCTACCCCTATGTGTTCTCCAGTATTTCCCAAAGGAGGGTTGCAGAGATATTTGGGGTACCAATAGCATCCCCTCTCGCCGGGTGACAATTCTGAAGGGTGTGTAAGCTCTGGGTGCTTGTTTGAAGTCAGTTTTAGTCTCTCATATTCACACCTTACATGTAACTGACATTCTGAGAGTGAGCTCTGGGTTCGGTCCCGCCGTTGTCACTTACTGTGTAAGAGAAAAAATTAGTCGTGCAGTTCCTGGTTCTTGGTTGGCGTTCAATAAGTGTTAACTCCTGTCCCTCTTCTTGTAGGCACTTGGAAAAGAAAAAAGTGGAACTTTCTAGAAATGTTAACTGTTGTATTTTACTGAGTAAGGCCCCATAATGAATGCTCATCATATTCAGATGAGGCCTCTTGCCTTAGTGGTCCCACTGGTTCCCTGCTGGCTGAGTGGATGCTGGGGCTCGTTGCACTCAATGAATGTTAATTAATGGTGACGGAGACCTTTCAGGAGAGCATTGAACTACACAGTCCTTCTGGGCTTTCAAGTGGCTTTATAAGAAGCACGTACACATGGAGGGAACACTTTGAAAAGAATGAATACAAATGAGAATCATCACTGCTTTGCAAGAGGAAAGTTTATTAGAAGACTTACAAAGGGATTTATGGAACTAGAAGAAAGCAGCAGAGAGAACCACAAAACACCTCATATGACACCTTCACAGCCCAAACCTGTCAGACCATCAGGTCGCAGAATAACTACAAGAGAGTGGCCCTGAATGAAGAGGAGCAGGCGGGCCTAGGCTCAGAGCCGGGCCACACCCTGGGCATTTGTTCTCCTTCCAGACTATCATTTATGGTGATGCCTGGGGTGGGTCCTGCGGCTGATGGTTGTCAGAGAAGCAGAGCTGGTCCATCGACGTCCCTTCTGTCTTCACGCAACCCTCCTGCTGGCCCCAGGATATCTAGCACCCAAAGGTGTTGCAGGGCCCACAGCGGGGGCGTGGGACACAAGGGGTGCAGGGATTGGTGATGCAGGACCTGTCACCGGCGTTGGTCGTGGCGCAGGGGTTGGAGGGCAGCCTGGGAGACAGAATCATTAAGTCCTCAGCATGGAAAGGACAATAAAAAATTAAGAGAAGGAGCTCAACCCAAGGAGACACAGGAACAAGTGGAAACCATTCGGACATCTTGGGAAGCCAAGCCTGCTTCGGATGACTCCTTCGGCAAAGCTCAGAGACAGTGATGGAAAAGAGCAAAGAAGCCTTGAGGTGGAATCCCAGCCCTCGCTCTACAACCCCAGAGTCGTGGGGAAGGAAGTCACTTCATGCCCTTATGCCTCAGCCTCCGCACCTGTAAGATGGGATTGGTAATCCCTACCACACAGAATTTGTTCATAAAAATACTGTGTTGGGTGACAAGTGCTGGACCCTATGAGTTCCTGAGTCATCTTCCCTATCAATATTCAAAGGCTCATCTGTATGATGGTTACACTGATCCCCACTCTGCCTGCCTCAGATGATTCCAACAAGGATCAAAGACACAAGGGAGTGGGGTTAAATCCAAAAGCACTGTTCAAATTTGCATGATAGTTGCTACAGTTTTGTTTTCCCTTTTGCTGTGACAGCCAAGCCTGAAGGTACAAAGCTTCATTTACCCCTCAGCATCCAAAGGATCACCAGTAGGGAAAACGGTCAAATCTCACTAGCATCTTTTGGAACAGAAAATACCTTTAGGCCAGGTAATGATAGCAACAGATACACCCTAGTTCTCGCTGCTGTAATATAAAACACTAGTCTTTACACACATATTGGCGTCTGGAAGTTGATCTGCAAAGTCCCTTTTTCAGCCTTTAGTAGAACCGTGCATGTGCCTTGTAGGGGTGCCCGGTACTCACTTGCAGTCCTCGCTCTCCAGCAGGCCCCGGTACGTGTTGATCTCGCTCTCCAGCCGGGCCCGCACGTCCAGCAGCACCTGGTACTCCTGGTTCTGACGCTCAAGGTCGCTCCTGATCTCGGCCAGCTGGGACTCCACGTTGGTGATCAGGCCCTGCACCTGGGACAGCTGGGAGCTGTAGCGCGCCTCTGTCTCCGTCAGCGTGTTCTCCAGAGAGTCTCTCTGTGGGGGAGACAAAGAACATCTCAGAGCTGCTCCCTCAACGGGCTTCTCCACAGGGTTCCCAAGAAGTCACAAGCTTCGAGAGTTAGGGAGAGTGTGGCCCAAAGGGCATCCCACTGACTCCCATTCCCCGACATGGGATCCCACATTTCTCACCAGGACGGCTGAACACTACCCACCAGGTTGTGCTGGGCCTGCAGCTCGATCTCCAGGGCGTTGACCGTGCGTCTCAGCTCGATGATCTCCGCCTGGTAGGACTGCAGCTGCTCCGAGCTAGACACCACCTGCCTGTTCAGCTCCTCGGTCTGAAACACCGGAGGGGACAAGACAGGCTCAGACCCTGCCTGAGAGGCTCTGAGGGGCCTCAGGTCCTGAGTGGCCACGTGCTGGGATGCCCACCTGCTTGATGAACCATTCCTCCACGTCCCTGCGGTTGGTCTCCACCAGGGCCTCATACTGACTCCTGGTCTCATTGAGCACGCGGTTCAGGTCCACGGTGGGGGCCGCGTCCACCTCCACGTTGAGGCGGTCTCCAAGCTGGCTACGCAGGGAGTTGACTTCCTGTTGGAGGAAGAGGTAGGCATGAACCCACAGAAAGAAGTCTATAAATAAACTCTCTTTGAGGGAGTCCAGTGAGGTGGGAAGAGGATTGCACTGGAGTTTAGGAATCATGAGCCGAAGTCCAGGTGATGTAACCTGTCACTTCTTGTGATTCAGGCCTCCTGAGTCACTCATTTGTATAATGAGGCTGCTTGATTAAATGACTGCTAATGTTTCTTCTCACTCCAAGATTCGAGCTGAAGTCCAGGTGATGTAACCTGTCACTTCTTGTGATTCAGGCCTCCTGAGTCACTCATTTGTATAATGAGGCTACTTGATTAAATGGTTGCTAATGTTTCTTCTCACTCCAAGATTTTATCATTTCTTCCTTATTTTCTCCTTGCTCAGTGACAAACCTGGCATGATAACTGGCTTATAATTGTTGCTATTTAAATACAGAGGAACCAGGTTGAAGTCCTCCCATTTATTTCATGTCTTCTGCCATCATACACTATCTGTTAGAGGTTGTTTCCTCTTCATCAAAACATGTAATGTTTGAAGCATGCATCTGATTTCATTACATTCAACCAGGGGCTCTGAATCAACCATTATTTGAGTTCCTTAATTTCTCCCATTTTTCCCACCCTTTCCACGATCCATCCATCCATTTATCCAGCTTGGATTCTACTATCTAGGCGACACATAATCTAAGGAAGTTTCCTTCCGGTCTTAGTCATTAATTTGGCATCTATTCAGAAGATAACAGATCTTATCAAACTGTAGAAAGTATTTTAAAGATCTTTGTGTGGACTTTGGCCCCAAGTGGAAATATGTCAGCTGACCATACTCTTTTTGGTAAAAAAGAGAGGCTTGTAACTCAGTCCCCAAAAGTCCCCCAAGTATGTTTTGAGCAACCAGCAGCATGTGGTGCTTGCCCTATGGTACTTTGCAAAGACCTAGCTTATCCTGCTCAGGGGAGCTACGGAACTCTCAATAGTGGGAGCTTGGGAGCTGGGAATCCCTTACCTGCTCATGGTTCTGCTTGAGGGAGATGAGCTCCTCCTTCAGGGACTCCACCTGGGTCTCCAGGTCAGACCTGCACAGGGTCAGCTCGTCCAGGATCCTGCGCAGGCCGTTGATGTCCGACTCCACCAGCTGCCGCAGGCCCAGCTCCGTCTGATACCTTCACACACACAGCAAAGGTCAAGGGAGGTCAAAGAGGAAGATTTCTTCCTGGGCTTTACTTAGCTGACCTAGTCAAATTCATTATATTTTGAAATATTTTCTTTTTTTTTTTTAAAGTTTTTTGAAAGGAAAAAAATACCACTGTGCTGAGTAAAAAGACCTATTTCCTCCCTGAGACAGACCCACAGAGAAGGTATTGGTGGGGGGCCAATGCACAGTTCTACTCTCATATTAACTGTTGGTTCTAAGAATCTTATTCACGGGTTGCTGTCAGCTAAGCCCCGCCATCTTGCCTGCTTAAGTGAGCCGGTAAACTTCTTAAGCCAGCTATAGATTGTCTTGCCTTCCTTTCCAACCACGCTGAGAAGCAATCAGTTGCTGTTAAGGAAGCGCTAAATCAGAAGTCAGTTAGATTCAGCCTTGCCTGTGGATAAGCCCCTTCGTCTCCCTAAGTGTTGATTTCCTCCTCTGTAAAATGAGAACCAAACTAACACTTCATCCAGTTGGCCTGAAGATGAGGAAAGGCCGTAGGTATAATTACATCGTAAACCGTAAAATCCTATGAAAATGCAAAGGACTCTTATGATTGTAATGGTCACACCTAGAAAAATTGACTGATTCTCTGAAATGGATTTTGCCTCGTATTTTTGTGGTTTAATAACTTTTTTCTCATGGGCTGATATTGACTAACCTATACCAAGAAACCAATGTGAAATTCACTTTTACACTTGGTCCAGACGTTAAGTTGAAAAAGAGAAAGAATGGGTGGTTTCTTGCACTCCTTCCTAAACTTAAAATATAGATTCTTGGCATTCAGTGAGGTGACTCTAACTGACATTTAACCTAATCAAGTCAGTGCAGGAATCGTCCCGTTATCAACCCAGACAGCTTCTGCCTGCACGCTCCCGGGACAGAGACCACCACCCTGCGCTTCAGCCTGTCCATTACCAGGCTGCTCTGATCATTAGAAAAATCTTACTTGGTTCTGAAGTCATCTGCGGCCAGCTTGGCGTTGTCAACCTGCACCACCAGCCTGGCGTTCTCAGACTTGCTGACCAGGATCTGGAGACAGCATTAATTGTGAGATGAGTTGGACGAAGAAGGAATGCGCTGTGCCTTAAAGTGAAAAGCTCTTTTCTTTCAGCCCCACTCCTTCCAAATAGCTTTGAATCTTTTCAGATTTTCAGTTCTTGGGTAAAGGGAAGACTAATTAACAGAACTGATCATTTCAAAGCTAAAACAGTCAAGGAGAAATGTGCCCTTTGTCACTGACTCTTCCTGGTCTGCCTCTGGCTTCCTGCAGGAATTAAGCATACCGGGTACCAAGCCTCACATAGGGTGACCAGGACCCATTTGCTTGGAACTGGAGGCTTCCTGGGATGCTAAACCCAGAAAAACCCCAGGCAAACCAGGACAAGTTGGTTATCCTACCCTCATACCCTCCTTTTCCAGCCCTGCTGACCTCTCTCCACTCTCCCCTCATACTGCCTTGGACAAGGCTTTTGCACGAAGCTTCCGCCTCTACCTGGAGTGCCCTGGGATGTCCTTACCACCTTCAAGACCCCTCACATAACCCCCATCCCCGTCCTCCCCAGCTCCTGCAGGGGGTCGCTTCCTCCACGCCCTCCCACAGGACTTTGCTCTCAACCAGTTACACTTCCCGTCACCTTCCCTCTGGTCATTGGTTTCCACTCTCCACTTTTCTCCCCTAGCCCGCGAGCTCTGAAGGCAAGAGACTGTCTTACCCAGTACTTTATCCCTCGCTCCAGCACTGTGCCTAGTCATCACTAAACGTGAGTAAATGAATGCATGATCTTCAACTCACATAGCCCCTTACCAGCCTTCACTTTACCAGAACTACTGAAGAGGGGACAGTCCATGCCCTCTGAGAATCAAGGGCTTGTGCAGTTGGACATCAACTCCTGCTCATCCTTCAATCCCTGCTCTGACCTTGCCTCTCCTGGGAATCCATCCCTGACCTCCACCGAGTCCCACCTCTGTGCTGACTCTTTCCTTATCCTCACTTCCACTCCTGCACTACGGGTCCTGAGTTCTCACTTGTATATGTGTCGGCTCTGGTGGATGGCATGCTGTCTATATATTAGAGAGGCTTCTGGAGTCAATGGCTCTTTGCTTTGCTACAGACACAGTCTCTTTCTGCAGCTTTGAAAGGCTTTACGTATTTGAGGATTCTCTCAGGAAATTCCTGGCTCCAAGAAATAATTCAGTGCATACTTTTTTAAAAAGCTATAGGCTCTGAAAACAAGACCAGGATATCCCACTAGAACTAGGGTCGGATAATCTGGTTTTAGGGAAGAAGCAATGTAAAATTGCTGTAACTGATTTGGTCTAACGCCTTACCCTCTCCCCAGCCTGCATCCTTCCCTTGTGGGGCCTCCCGAAGAGATTTTCTAAGACAATTTGATGTATTGTAGCTAAACCAACGAAGTCTATGTCTTTATCCTTCTCAACGTTAGCTTCGAACAGTCTTCGATCCGTTCAGAAGTGAGTATGCTAAATTTGGATAGATAGCTTTACTAAATTGGCAGTGTGGTGCCACCCCCTCACCTTCTGCTGGAGCTCCTCGATGGTGCGGAAGTAGGACTGGTAGTTGGGGCACACTTCGGGCTCCTGCTGCTGGCACCGCTCCCGGATGCGGCTCTCCAGCTCCGCGTTCTCCCGCTCCAGCTGGCGCACCTTCTCCAGGTAGCTGGCCAGGCGGTCGTTCAGGAACTGCATGGTCTCCTTCTCGTTGCCATTGAAGGAGCCCTCACAGAACCAGCTACAGCTGCCCACATTGGCAGGGATGTTGCAGGCCCCGGGCAGGGTGCAGCCGTGACAGCTGGGGGGCACGCAGGGCCGGGAGGAGCAGGTGGATCGGCAGCTCAGGCTGGGCAGGAAGCAGCTGTAAGACATGGTGCTGGAGAGAGTGGAGCTCTGAAGGTCAGTTCCAAAGCCTGATTCCTCTTCTCTGGTGTGGCCCTGGTCCTCTCCAGGGCTTTATATTCTGTCAGTGTTGGGTGTGCCAAACATGTCCAGCGTTACCTCTTTTTACCTTCCTGACCAATTTTTCCATTTGCCGTTTAGCCACCTCACACGAGTCCTTTACCTCATAAAATATGTTACTTTGGCTTCTTGCTAAGTCAGGACTCCTCGCCAATCATGCTGGTTGGTTAAGTAAGAGCTTCATGGTTTGTCTTCAAAGTGATCAGCCCATTCCCTTGCTGCTTATTCACAGGGTGTTGAGTTAGAGTGACAGCTGTACACTGTCCCCCAGAGTTGGGGGCTCTTCTGTGCCTCTTCCCCTTAAACGAGGAAAGGTCCGTGCCTCATCCATCATCCAACTCCTCACCCAGCTCAGTAAGGACTTTGAGAAAAGCCATCTAAGGAAGGCCACCTGGAAACCAGACTGATGGGTGGGGAATCCTGGAAGCTGAGATCAGAGAGGACTTAGGAGGCCACCCCGTTCAACGTCCCTTTGCCATTCTACCCAGGCCAGATGGAGGCAATTCTATTCTCTTCCAAGGGGGCTGCGGGAAACCCCCACACTCCATTTCTGCTATTATTCCACATTCACAGAATGTTGAGAAAACTCACATCTTGAGAGCACCTACTCTGCATGAAGACTTACTATGTGCTTACACACAGTGTGACTGTTACTAGAATGGCTCCTGTTCACTGAGCACCCACTGTGCTAAGCACCTCATGTGCATTATCTCCTTCAGTACTCACAAAACCCTGCAGGGATTGTAGATGAGGACAGCAAGCCTCTGAGAGGTTGCCCAAGGTCGCAGAGCTCCTACACAGTGGAGCCGGAGTTCAAACCCGATCTCTCTGATTCCAACAGCCACACTCTCTTATCTTCTCACCACTGAGATTCAATAATGCACAAATCATTATGAGTTCAATGGGACCCAACGACTACTAGACAATATCCCCTCCTAAATTAGCGTCGGCCAAGAAATAAAAGCCTGTTTTCTATCCAAGAACCAAAGGTCATTTCTACTCTAATGGAAGGAAATCTACTAAGTGAGAAAGTACAATACCTACTAGAAACTTTAAAAACGGAAACTGAGTTATCTGATGTAAAAACACTTCAGCCCAGCTTTCCAAAGGATACGATTCTAAAAAGCCACTCAATTATTGTGTGGTTAATGGCATCTCGTGACCATCAATACATTTTGACAAACAGATGTTCTGCCCTCACTGTGTTTCAGGTGGAGATTTGAACTATGAGGATTTTATATTTAATCTATCAGTCCTCAAAATATGAAAGATACTCCTTAAAGTAGTTCCTTTTGGAAGCTGTATACTCATTCCTCCCATACAGTCATTACTCAGATTACGCCGTCTTCAAACTTGCCCTCGCAGCCTAGGATACTTTCTTTTGGTTATCTTCATTGATGGTAAATCTTCATCTTCTGAGGGTATGTTTAGTTTTGCAACCAACCAGATATCATTTGGAACCAAGCCTAGTGAGTAGAATAAACAACCAACCTGAGTAGTATCTTTAATGGGTCAGAAACACATTGAGACTATAAAATAATAATGTAGGATTCTAAAAGTTGTTCCTGAGAGCAAGCTTCATATACGCTTTCATAAAGGACGGCAGCTTTGGAGTAACATGTGGTCTCCTAGAGCGTGTGCTTTGAAGGCGCTGACATCTCATCCGTGGTCACAATCCACAGCTCTCTGCCCCTCCTGTCTGAATCTCTACCTTTAGAGAAATGTGGAATGAGTGTGCTTGTTTAAAATCAATACCAAACCACTTGAAGCCCTATTGGATGAGATCAAATAATATTAGGTATATAGCTAGATTCATTAGCTTTTCTCTGTCTTCCTCCCTTTCTCTCTACTCAAAGCTTCAAATGAGAAAAATCTAGACAATGGCAGTTTTTAAAGAATAGCAAAGGAATATGGTGTTGTAGACTGGTAAATATGTTCATGAGGGTCCCTATAACCATTACTGTAGCTTCTACCTCAGTCTGAACATAGAAGTCCAGAGGTAAGTATGCTTTTATCTTTGAAAGTGGAGGGTATTCCCATACCTTGAGTAGAAGTAACTATGGTTGCCGCATAGCTACGTGGTCTTTAGATAATGATGGTTGAGACCACTTGGGTCTATTGAGAAGAGAGCCAAGTTTCAATTAGCTTCCCAGGAATTCTGCAAGACAACCGCTTTTATTTATTCCACTTACTGTATGCTGTGAATTCTTACCTTTGCATAAGCGATGACATTGTCTCTAGTCAATGACCCTTCAATAAACATGATGAGCAAATCAAATCCTAACAAACAGAAAGGTTTTACACCTGCCCAGGTAATTGTGGTAGACGCCTTGGTAAGGCTTCTGGTCTTACCATGTGAGCAAATTGCTGTTGAGGTTTAAGGACACTATTTATGATGGAAGCCAAGGCTGTTTCTGGGGGAAGATCACACCCAAACTCACCATGGTGGTTAACCATGGAGTGGAGTCAGGGCAGATCTGCTGAGGCCATCCTCCCTGTGGCAGGACTTTAAAGGCATTAGGAGGCCTCCTTCCTCCTTCCCAAACCATCTTCCCTGATGGCCAGGTACTGGCATTTCAAATTCTCATCATGAGAAACATACAATGTATTCTTTGGGAAATGCAAAGTAACGTATCAGGCCACTTATTGATTAATTATATGTTCATGTGTACTAATGGCAAGGAGAGGCCAGGAGTAGTGTCATCGGGCACACTCAGACCAGGAGCACTGACTTATGCCTAAGAGAGATGAAGACTTACCCACTGGAGAATCAGAAAATCAGAAACACTGTTCAATACCAACACCAGCCAGGCAAGCTGGGCCAGCCCCAGTTAGAGCTGCTTATAAGAACAGGACACAGGGTTTCCACAGGCCATTCCATAAAGTCAGCCATTACGAATTTATCAATCACCCAGCCTCACTACACTGAGGGGAGAATGTGTGATGGTAATCCAGGAACTAAGCTAACAGGTTTGGCTCTGAGGAGATGCTCAAACAGGATTCCAAGGAGGACAAGCGGGACAAGACCTGGAGAATGAGCTAGCTCAGTAGTAAGATGGGCTGAGCAAAGAGAGGTACAGGCACCTCGAAATGGGATTCATGGCCCATTCCACAAAATCTCTCAGAGCCACCATTGTTTCTCTTACGTTGGCCTCAGACTCCCAAAGGGAAAGGAGTTTGAGGGTCTCAAGGGACCAAGCCAAGTCAGAAAAATGCAAATCTCCTCAGTATATTTTTCACTCTACCCAGTCGAGAATAGAGGAGTTGAGAAGAACATGAAACAATCCAGGACAATGTAACTTAATGGTCCTAGTCTTCTGGGAAAGCTGGATTCAGGGACCACTCAGAGGAGTGAAAATCTGTTTATGTGACTGCTCTGCAGGTCAAAAGGGAAGAGCAGATGTTAAAACATTTTTAGTAGTACAGAGAGGATAAAGCAAAGTGAGCTTCATGTTTACTGTGAATGTGTAGTGTTGAACTTTCGCATTAAATTCACTATTAACTTGGTGATTTGAGACAGATGTGAAAGCCACCGAAATATGGCTTCTTCCCCCAGCATTTCACAGACCCCGGTCTCTTGATAGTAACCAGCAACCTGCCCATTGCTATGACCAGTGATGTGTCTGAATCCTCATCTTCCTTGCCCTGGATGCTGTTGACCATCCCCTCATTGAGCTCTGACTTCTTTTGATTTGTCTGTCACTTCAGCTGCTTTCCCACTTCCTTCTCCAACTGCTTATAATCAGATATCTCTATCCTCAGAGACCCAGCTAAACCAAGGCAGAACCTCATGTCAGGGACTTTGGAGAAGCCCAGGCCTGCTCTGTCATAACTGTCAGTGGTTCCCAAGGTTCTTCCACCTTCTCTAACATCTTTCCTTGACACTCTTAAGAACTCCTACACCTTTAACTATTATCATCTTTGTGTAAGTATCTCTCCAACATCTCTCCCAAATCTAGTCATTCTTTTCCAGCTCTCTCCACTGGAGACCCACTATTGTTTCATTTTCTCAGGCTCGAAAACTTCACTCATGTTGACCTATAGTAGGTATTCAATCAATGCTAGTTTCCGTCCTTCTCTCTCCATGGTTCCTCCACTTCCAATCAGCTTCCGCATCCCAGGCTGTGCCTCTGGAATCTGCTCTTCCCTTGCCCCGCCCACTCCCCCTTCCCCCCGCTCCCCCCACCCGTCCTCCCCCCAACCCCCCCACCTCCACTCATCTCAGTCCTTGTTGTCTCTCATCAGCCTCCTAATTGATGGTCCTCCTTTCCCACCCAACCCCACCCACCTGTAGCACTCATCACAACCCAGCCTTCACATAGCTGCCTGATACGTCATATGCCACCCTTCCTCACAAGCAAATCTCACAGCACTGCCAGCTATGGGCCTCCCTAACTCCTTTCTAGTTTCCTATTCCACTACCGCGTTTATCCTCTGCTCCAGGCTAGGAATTGGTCTGTCAGGCCTTTACCACACCCCCTGCTTCCTCATCTCCTTACGAGGCAGAGTTCATCCTTGGAAAAATTTGCGCTCTTCTCAGACCTGCACACACTCACCTGTCCAAACATATCCATCAACATTTATTTCAGAATTATGCTAATATCATACAGTAATAGTTGATTGAAGTTGGAACTCTGGGAAGTATATAAAGTTTTAATAACCTCATGGATCCTCATTAGTGTTACTGTTCCTTATTTATTCCACTTAAAGTGTTCTATGGTTTGTACTAGGCTTTAATTTGGTAGAGATTCTGTCTCTGTTGAAGGACCTATAGTCAACAAAAGAGGCAGACAAAATTTGTATGAATAGAATATTTGGGTTTTCAAAGTCCTGCTCAAGTGCTCCTTCCTTCTTGGAGCCTCTTATCACTCTCTCACACCTGGGAAACTCATCATTCTTTACTGACAGCTTTCTGGAGCCACACTGACGTTTGCGTGTATGCGATTGTCTCTTTGTCTTATCCACGCTAGACTGTAAACATGCTGAGGGCCAGGATTGGTGCTTATGTATTCGTGTGTTCTCAGCATCCCACAAAGTACTGCCACATGCTATAGACGATCGATTGTAGTATGTCAGTCAGATAGCATCAAATTGAATGGGTAATTGAGATAGTGGCCGGTAGAATTGAGAGCTTTAAAAATTCAGAGATGAGGCAAGAGCGGGGGGGATTAATGTTTGATTGGGGGGGACAGTGAACATTGACCTTTCTTCAAATTATAGAAAATGAAATGATAAGGAGGTTATGGAAGAATATTGTGCGTAGGAGCAAATACCTAGAGAAAAGGACAAACTTGAAGAGGAGGAGGTAAGGAGAGATGCCTGCCTGCATTTAAAGGTCTTTAGATAACCACGTGTTGGGTGTGATGGCCGGGTACAAGATGAGCCACTTCGGCAAACGTAAGCTTTAGTTCAATTAAATGTGATGCGATAGCCTGATACCAAGTGAAAGTATCCTATGGGCAAATGAAGACCTGGAACTTGAGCTCAGGTGAGAGCAAGATTGGGGAGTCGTCGGCAGAGAGACGCTGGCTCTCCATGAACATGGATGTAGAAAGAGAAAAACAGAGAGCCGAGGATCTAGGCATTTCCTCCGTTTTGGACAGAAAGGGGAAGACAAGCCAATCAGGAGACAGAGAACAGGCAGTCGGACATAGAATGAGAGGAGCCAGAGCGTGCAGAGTTATGGAAATCAATGAAAGTTCATATCGATGGAGGGGCTGGTATCTATATTGGCGATGCAGGTACAGCAGAGAGGTTGAGAGGAGAGCCAGCTCCTCCTCGAGCAGTTTCTACAGAAGCTTGTCTCCATAGGTTAGGGGCAAGGGGAAGCAGAGAATTCCAGAGTGATGAGGCTGAGAGACAGCAGTGGAGACAGCAGTGAGGTTTGGGGAGGACACTCAGAACTGCCAAGAGCCCTGCAGACACAGCAAGACGGGTGTGGGTGTTAAAGGCCAGGCTTTCTGCATGTTGGGAGCCTCCCAGGAGGACATCCCTCCCCCTCCGTCAGAATTTACCAGTGGAACATGATGACTGGAGTCAGTCATTTACCCATTTCATCCTCCTAATGAAGGGATATTTTTATGAAACTGCCACGATGAGTACTTTACAATGTATGAATATGAATGAGAAACACATTTACTATGCCAGAGAAGTAAAGTTTATTGGGAAGTAAATGAACTAGCCTCCTTGCATTCCAGAGAACACTGAAGAAGCAAGGAAAGCAGGAAACACAATAAGTACAGGAAACAGCCTAAAGGAAACCCTGGAGCTCAGATTGCAGGGAGCTGGACATCTGCAGAAACAAAGAAACTCAACCTTCAACAGGAAGGAGTTTGCCAGACATTGGGAGTTGATGATGCGTGTCTTTGCTTGTTGGGTCTGGAAGCATTTCCATGTCTAGAAATATCACAGTTGGCACGACAATGTTTCTAAATGGCAACTGAGCTTAACAAAGGCAGGACCTGGGGACCTTTCCTATCCTTGATCTAAACGGCTTCATTGTCATCTTCAAAGAGGGTGCAAGTTTTTAAATTAACAGAGACGCTTTTGAGAGCTGCCACAGGGCCCGCAGTAGCTGCTACTAGCATTGGTGGTGGCACACGGGTTGCCGGGAAGCCTGCAAAGACACAGAGATTTAGAATGGGTTACGGAGAGGAGTGGAGAGAGTCCCAGGGTGCCTAATCAGACAACCTGTGAATTCTCAATGGTTGAGTTTAATTGGCATCTATTTGTTACCAAATCCTTCTCCCTGTCCCAGAATACCTTGTGCAGAGGGGGAAATTGACCTTCTGAAAAATATTATCTCATGCTCTTGGGCTCTCGTCTGCCTTACTCGATAGTTATTGTTGTGAGTAACCACCTCTCTCTCATCACCTCTCCATTGTTAGTTCCTTGAGGCAGGGGACGTATGCCCTTCACTGTTGACCTTCCCCATTTGTTTAATTGTCAGATAGTAGATGCTTGATTAAGGTGTGCTGTTGGGTGAATTGAGAATATGGCCAACATGTGTGTGGCCACAATGTCTTATAGGCCCACCACACACGCTTTCCCAGAAATCCTTCGCCTCATACTCACTTGCAGTCCTCGCTCTCCAGCAGGCCCCGGTACGTGTTGATCTCGCTCTCCAGCCGGGCCCGCACATCCAGCAGCACCTGGTACTCCTGGTTCTGACGCTCAAGGTCGCTCCTGATCTCGGCCAGCTGGGACTCCACGTTGGTGATCAGGCCCTGCACCTGGGACAGCTGGGAGCTGTAGCGCGCCTCTGTCTCCGTCAGCGTGTTCTCCAGAGAGTCTCTCTGTGGGGGAGACAAAGAACATCTCAGAGCTGCTCCCTCAACGGGCTTCTCCACAGGGTTCCCAAGAAGTCACAAGCTTCGAGAGTTAGGGAGAGTGTGGCCCAAAGGGCATCCCACTGACTCCCATTCCCTGACTTCACATTTCTCACCAGGACGGCCGAACACTACCCACCAGGTTGTGCTGGGCCTGCAGCTCTATCTCCAGGGCGTTGACCGTGCGTCTCAGCTCGATGATCTCCGCCTGGTAGGACTGCAGCTGCTCCGAGCTGGACACCACCTGCCTGTTCAGCTCCTCGGTCTGAAACACCGGAGGGGACAAGACAGGCTCAGACCCTGCCTGAAAGGCTCTGAGGGGCCTCAGTTCCTGAGTGGCCACGTGCTGGGATGCCCACCTGCTTGATGAACCATTCCTCCACGTCCCTGCGGTTGGTCTCCACCAGGGCCTCATACTGACTCCTGGTCTCATTGAGCACGCGGTTCAGGTCCACGGTGGGGGCTGCGTCCACCTCCACGTTGAGGCGGTCTCCAAGCTGGCTACGCAGGGAGTTGACTTCCTGTTGGAGGAAGGGGAAGGAATGAACCCACAGAAATGGATCTGCTATCTTGGTGCTGTACGAAAGTCAGCACAATGCTACTGAAAATGCCCTGAAAGTAGAATCCTGACACAGGTATTGCAGGAATAAACCCAAGTAGGGATCACATCGATTCCTCTCCCACAAAACTGAAACAAGCTCCCATTTCCTATAAGACTAAGTCCAAACTTTCTGGCACGTGTAGCTCCCACCCCATTTCCCATCACCTCCCTGTGGGTACTGCACACCCAGCCATACCAGCCCATAGGCCACACTCAAATATACCCTGCTTCACCACTTCTCTGTCTTTACTCAGCCTCTTCCCTCCGATCACAAGACCCCAGTATTAAAATCCTCCTCCTCCCCATGACTTGCCTCTGAGAAGAGTCCCCTATCTCCTTTCCGGCAGACTGGATTGTTCCAGAGCATGCCACTCGTGTATCTCATGCAGTACTTAGTTCACTCTGCCTGTATTACACACTACGCTTTACATGTCCATCTGCCAAAACTACAGACTGACTGTGAGCTCTTTGAATAGGAAGCCATGTCTTCTTTCTTTTTTTTCCCCCATCTCTACCACCAAATTCAGGACCTAACAGTGACCAGCAGAGAGCAGGGCTCAATAAATGGATGTCCTTCCTTAGCATCTCTACCACCTGCCCAATGCTCACAGTTCACCTCACTCCTTGATTTGGGAATAGCATCCTTATTCCCTGAGCTGACCTTCTTCAGAGAAGGGTCCCAGCCCAAGGATCCTGACAGCAATTGCCTCCTGATTCCCAGTGCTAAAGGCTTAGCTCTGAAGCCTTTTTTTTTTTTTTTTTCTTTTCCTCTCACCTCCTCGTGGTTCTTCTTGAGGCAGAGCAGCTCCTCCCTCAGGGACTCCACCTGGGCCTCCAGGTCGGCCTTGCACAAGGTCAGCTCATCCAGGATCCTGCGCAGGCTGTTTATGTCCGCTTCTACCAGCTGCCGCGAGGAACGCTCCGTCTCATACCTGCACACACAGATTGGAGTGGGAGGATGAGCTGGGAAAGAAGCCGATCTCCCTGTCCGGCATCTTGTGTGCATGGGCCGGTCCTGGCTCTCTGTGAACTTATCCAGTTTTCCACCTCTTCCCTTCCATGTTTCCCTCAAGCTCTGCATGGATAGGCTGGAGAGGCCCCTCACTCACCCTAACCCCAGAAGGCACCCATGGGGCCTCGTGAAGTGGAAGCTCTCATTCTCCTCTCAATTTTATTGGTTAATATTCCATCAAATCAATCCATTCCCCAAGAACAATTAATTTCAGTTTCTGAATTTGAGGGTTTAAGAAGGCCTTCCGGAAAGACCAATATAGATGGAAGAGCAGACAGTGCATGAGTCTGGATCTCTGTTTGAAATTGGTTTTACATAACCAGCCTTAAGAGGAGAAATAAAAAGGGAGAAATGGCTTTCTCTTCCCTTCAAGGCAATGTTAGGCCCATAGGGCCACGAAAGAGCCCTGGGGGCCTTGGAGGTCACCTGGCCCAAAAGTCTCAACGTACTTGGTTCTGAAGTCATCAGAGGCCAACTTGGCATTGTCGATCTGCACCACCAGCCTGGCATTCTCAGACTTGGCACACAGAATCTGAAAACAAGATTCTACTGTGAGGACCACTTGAACTTGAGAATGTCTTGCTGTTCAAAGACAGCCAGCTCCTGCTGTGCCCGTACATGGGCACCACCCTCTCACCTTCTGCTGGAGCTCCTCGATGGTGCGGAAGTAGGACTGGTAGTTGGAGCACAGTTCGGGCTCCTGTTGCTGGCACCGCTCTTGGATGCGGCTCTCCAGCTCCGCGTTCTCCCGCTCCAGCTGGCGCACCTTCTCCAGGTAGCTGGCCAGGCGGTCGTTCAGGAACTGCATGGTCTCCTTCTCGTTGCCATTGAAGGAGCCCTCGCAGAACAAGCCACAGCTGCCCACGCTGGCGGGGATGTTGCAGGCCCCGGGCAGGGTGCAGCCGTGACAGCTGGGGGGCACGCAGGGCCGGGAGGAGCAGGTGGAGCGGCAGCTCAGGTTGGACAGGAAGCAGCTGTAAGGCATGGTGCTGTGAGAGTTGATGGAAGAGCAGGTGAGCTGATGGAGGTGGACGTGGATGAGGTTTGAGTCTCTCCTTCCTCCGTGGTCCTTTTATACTCTTAATGGTGGGTGGGGACTAGGCATACAGCATAGTTTCCTTTCCTAATTTTCCAGCTAATTCCTTTCAGCTAATTTTTTCCCCAAAATATGATAGTTAGATGCCGCCAAAGAGTCCCCTCTCATCCCATAAAATTATTCCACTCAGCTTGTGTCATACCAGGGTCTTCCTGGGTGCTAGTGGTTGGTGAAATCAGGGTGTCATCAGATGGCTTCAAAGAAGGCAGGATCAGCCCAGCTCCAAATGGCTCTCCCCATTACTCAGAAGGGACGACAGCCAGGGACACGGGTGGAGTTGTTTGGGACTCGTCACTCGTGAGGTTCTGCCGCTAGACTCCCTGGAAAGAGAGTTTGGAGTGAACAATCTTCTGGGTGGCCCTCTTCTCTCCAGTCCACCCACGTTTCAGTGTTCGGTTCAACTTGTCTTTATAGCAGAAACTTGTTGTGTGTTAGCTGCAGGCATCCTGAGCGTTACTCAGTGAGAGAATTGGTTGGGGCTTAGGGCATTTGTCAATACATGGAGAGATTGAATTAAGTGTTGCTGGTTGGGAAAGGAAACCAGCTGGATGGATGAGACTAACGTTAAAGCAGAGATCAGCAAACTATGGCCCCCAGGCCAAGTTCAGCCTGCTGCCTTTTTTTGTAAATAAAGTTTTGTTGGGCCACAGCTATGCTCCTTCATTCAGGTACTGTCCACGGCTCCTTTTGTGCTACCATGGCAGAGCTGAGTAGTTGCAACAGAGACAACATGACCTGCAAAGCCTACAATATTTCCTATCTGGCCCTTTACAGAAAATGTTTACTTACACTGAAGCAACAATCTCCCTAAAGATGAGAAAGGGAAGAAACATCTAGAAGGAAAATTATGCTGGGAATAATCCACAGAGTGAGAGATCCAGTGGCAGTGTTGAAACATAAATCTGAAGCATAATACTTCAGACTCAACAAGAAAGGAAAACCAGAAGGAGATGCTCAGAGCTATCCACGGTGACCATATCTCAAAGTCTCTGGAAATTTCTCTCACCTTATTCTTAGACTTATTCTTCTTTCTGAGAGCACTGAATACCCCTCGAGGTATGAATCTGCCAGCCTGAGAAGCTCTCGGAACAAGGCACAGTGCCCATGAGAGACTGTCACCCCTAAGAAGCGAACACCATCTCTGATGAGTGATCACCTCTCTGTCACCTCTGAGATGAGAGACCGTTTGACTCTTCCAAACCTTTGGAAATCTCCCTATTGCCCAACAATGCGTCTTATCAAAGTAGCCCTCCCATCTCAACTTCTGTTCTCTGTCACTCTACCTGTCCTTCGTTCCGCACAGAAGCAAAATCAGAGTTCAGAAAGATGTCCCAAAAGATTATTTGTAGGAGACGGTGTAAGCCATTTAAGACGGATGTGTCCAGATTTCAAACGCAGTGTGGGAGGAACAGAAAAGCTCACATTTGAAACTAAATAACCTAGGTTCACATCCTTACTGACAATATGAGCTTAGAGAAGTCCCCTTTATTGACTCTCATTTTTTCATCTCTTAAACTGAAGTACTAATAATGCTATCCAACTTATGGTTTTGTTGTGAAAGTTAAGTAAGATATTTTGTGTAAAAATGGTTAGAGGTGGGGGTGATGATGATTATTTATGTAACCTTCCTCCTACTATTGTTGGCTCAGATGAAGAATTTTGTGAATATTCAGTTTTCTTGAGCAGACACTGGGCACGTTGTCCGCGCCAACCCAATGGTGATCAAACCTCATTCACTTATCTTGCAAGCACTAGGGGCACAGAACTATATTAATGGATTAATCAACACAAATGCAAATTTTACACTTGGTGACTGGAATAGGAAATTGGCAGATGGCCCGTTGTCCCAAACTTCTCTGCTAAGTTCCTGATCTTGTGGGTTTGGCTATCTTATTTGGGGTGGTTCTTGAGGAGGACAAGTTCTCTACATGGGGTTGTATTGCCACCAAAGCCTCCTTTCTTGTACTGGCATTGAAGTGGGTTCTACTCATCCTCTGTGAATCCTCCAGCCTTATGTTTCCATACAAGCATTCATAGTAATGATGGTGGTGGTGATGTTGATGATGATGATGATGATGATGGTACCATTTCACGAATACTTACTATGTGCCAAACAAGGTGCTAAGTGCTATGGCACATTTGTCGTTTGATTCTCCCAACCACCTGTAAGATTGGCCTATAAAATTATTCCCATTTTACAGATAAATTAACAGATTGAGAAAGGCTCAGAATTTTCCGAAGACACAGCCAATTAAGTGGCAGAGCTAGGACTTGAACAATTCAGATGCCTAACTCCTGAGCCTGAATACCTAAACACAGTGCAAACATTTGGCATAGAAGCTTCTCTGGTTTTACGAGGAGAAGGAAATCTTAGATTCATTTCTGCCCATTGCCATTCTCTTTATAGGTTTTGCTTCTGGTTCTCAGTGGGGCCCTGTTCCCCAAACCCTCCCTACCCCATTAGTCCTCCAAAGGCCTCTCTGCCCAAGCAGTCATCTCACCTCGCTACTTTCTATGGCGCCTTCCTAACTAAGACCAAGTTATATTCATTAACTTTTCTCTACAGAGAAATGGTCATCCTTTTCATAATTGGTTGATGTGTCCAGATTAGAAATTAGATTGCCTTTGTTTATCATCTAAGCAAATGAAAAGGCACAATGGCATGACCTAAGGTCATTTAGAATCTGGGAGAAAGACTACCTGCCTTGCCCTAAACTTTTAGCCCTGTAAAAGTTTACCTCAGAAGTAAATTCTGTTTCCTAAGGTCAAAGAATTCTATAGCTAGAAGGATCTGAATTTACAAAGGAGAAAATTGAGGCCCAAACAGTGAGGTAGGAAGGAAATGAATATCAATAGATCACTTTCCAGTCTGGTAGTCTACTGTGACCCTCCACACACAGTGTTCCATCCTCACCCATAACTCTGGGTGTCTGGATTCCATTATTGTCACTGTGCATCAGAGACAAAGAATCTGAGACATTGGGAAGAAATTTAACCTGTCCAAATGACACAAGCAAGTAGACTCAAATCTGCCTGGCCCATCACATCTCATTGTGAATTAGAGAGATGAGACACTGCCTAGTCAGACTGCGTCAAAACATAAGAACTGGGAGAAAACATGGAAACGAGATCGTGAATTCTGATGTCAGCTCTGAGGACAAACTGGAAGACACACCTAGGCTTCCTATGTATTGCTTTGCTCTTCAATAAAATGGGGGCTAAAGAGTGACAAATCTCACAAGCTTGTGATGAGGCGTGGCTCCCGGAAGTAATGGGATGGGCTTTTATAGAGGAAAATGATGAGCGCTCCTGGATAGCCCTGCTCTTCCTGTAGACGCTGACAGCCTCAGGCCTCAAAGAACACAAATGATGACTTTGACCCCAGATATAAGGATGAAAAAAAATGCCTTAGCTCTACTCCATAGCAAATATAAAATTTTCAGGGAAATTGAAAGGAAAAGAATCAGCAAAAATATTTAGGATATAACGCTGGGGAAAAGCCAAGCATCTGAGAATGACATGCCCAGTGGGCTTGAGAGTTCAGACCAGGACAGCCCAGGAGCCAATAAAACAGGTTACCAAAGAGCACTGGACGTGCCAACTGGAAAGGGACCTAGGACCCTGAACAGAAGATGGGCCTGGGATGAAACAGTACCAAACAATGCTGAGTAGAGGATATACTGTTGGTGCAGAGCTGGGTGGGGGACTTGAGAAAGAAGTGGTGGTGTGAAAGACAAGAGGACAGTGTATAAATTCCACTGTTAGACGTGAAACCAAAAAAAGATAAGCATACATTTCTATCCTTAAGAAGCTTAGCTTGGCTTCTGCAAGGCAAAGGAAACAAGGAACAAAACAAAAAGCCCACCAACTGGGAGAAAATATTTGCAAATCGTATATCTGACAAGGGGTTAATCTCCAAAATATATGAAGAACCCACACAACTCAACAACAAAAAAACAAGCAATCTGATCAAAAAATGGGTAGAAGATATGAACAGACATTTTTCCAAAGAAGATATACAGATGGCCAATAGGCACATGAAAAGATGTTCAACATCACTAATCATCAGGGAAATGCAAATCAAAATTACATTGAGATATCACCTTACGCCCAAGACAATGGCTGTAATCACCAATATAAAAAACAACAAATGTTGGCAAGGATGTGGAGAAAAGGGAACCCTCATATACTGCTGGTGGGAATGCAAACTGTGCAGCCATTATGGAAAACACTATGGAGATTTCTCAAGAATTTAAAAATAGAAATACCGTATGACCCAGCTATCCCATTACTGGGTTATTTATCCAAAGAACTTGAAATCAACAATTCAAAGAGACTTATGCACCCCTATATTCATTGCAGCATTATTCACAACAGCCAAGATGTGGAAGCAACCCAAGTACCCATCAACTGATGATTGGATAAAGAAGATGCAGTATGTACATACACTGGAATACTACTCAGCCGTAAAAAAGACAAAATCGTCCCATTCACAACAACATAGACGGACCCTGAGGGTATTATGTTAAGCAAAATAATCCAGACAGAGAAAGACAAACACTGTATGATTTCACTCATATGTGGAAGATAAACTAACACATGGACAAAGAGAACAGATTAGTGGTTACCAGAGGGGAAGGGGGTCGAGGGGTGTGCATAAGGGGTAAAGGGGCACATTTATACGGTGACTGACAAATAATAATATACAACTGAAATTTCACAATTTTATAAACTATTATGACCTCGATTTAAAAAAACAAGCAGCAGCAGCTTAGCTTAGTGTTGGGTCAGCAACAATCAAAATGATTAATAATCCTAATAAGAATATCTGGTTTACAAAGTGTCCATAAACTTAATCTTCCGTGATCCTCTTGGCAGCTGTATAAAGCAGGGAGAGAAGAGATTGTTACTCCACTTTACCTTTGGGGAAACTGAGGTTCAGACAAACCACACATATTGTCCAAAGACACAGAGCTGATGAGAGGATAAGTGAGAACTAGAACCCAGGTCCGGGTCAGTGGGCTGCAACCTGGCTCCTTAGGATCAGCCGTGGAGCTTCTCAAAGTCCCAGTGACCAGGCTGCACCCCAAGGGCACAAAATCAGACTCTGGGGGCAGACTCAGGCGCAGTGATTTTTTAAATTTCCAGGGTGATTCCAAAGCACAACCAAGGTCAAGAGGCACTGTCCTCGTGTGTGTATTTGGCGATGATGAAAGAGCACCTGGAAACAGTTCAAAAGCCACGCGGAGATGTTTAAGGGAATGTAGGACACATTTATTTACAAAATTAAGGTGGAGCCATGAAGAATGAGATTTTTGTCTTTTAAAAAACATGGCAGAATTTACAAATCAAAAAAAAGATTAGCTTCTGGAAAGAATTTCCATTTATTTCAGTGCTGCTATCTCTGTTCAAAACATGTTCGGAACTTTCTGTTTTGACAATATCTGTATGTTTTTCATATCCAGTTTTTTGATAGCAACCTTTTGTCCTTTAAGGATGGATTTCTTTTACAGAAGCCATTCAAAGAGAAACCTTGTGAATAAACAGTCAAATTAGATAATTTTTTTTAAAAGGAACAAAACCTCGGGGCTGGCCCCTTGGCCGAGTGGTTACGTTCGCGCGCTCCGCTGCAGGCGGCCCAGTGTTTCGTCGGTTCGAGTCCTGGGCGCGGACGTGGCGCTGCTCGTCAGACCACGCTGAGGCGGCGTCCCACGTGCCACAGCTAGAGGAACCCACAAAGAAGAATACACAACTATGTACCGGGGGGCTTTGGGGAGAAAAAGGAAAAAATAAAATCTTTAAAAAAAAAAAAAAAGAACAAAACCTCCATATATGCGGCTCATAATGACTCTAAAGTCAGTTCCTAAAAAGATTTGCCAAAAATTGGTTGAAATCTATATGTAGGGGCCAACTCTGAAGAATGTCATTGACCTGGATGTATTTGTTCTGCTCTGGTTTTTTTAATCATTCTCCATAGTTTACAGAGTTGTCTTATGTACAACTATAGATAGAAGCTGCTTCAAATCCCATAGTTACTAATCACCAACTGTGACTTCAAGCAAGTTTCCAAGGCTCAGTTTCCTAATCTTTAAAATGGGTTTAATTTGCAGCCTTGTTATAAAGATTAAGTAAGACAAGCACCTAGTATCTTGCCTAGCCCGTAGATGATGTTCAACAGATGGGAGCTGTGTTAGTTTCCTCCTGCCGCTGTCATAAATTACCACAAATTTAGTGGCTTAAAATAACATAAATGTATTATCTTCAAGTTCTTCTGACATGGGTCTAAAATCAAAGTTTTACTCTCACTGGGTTAAAATCGAGGTTTCAAGTTGCATTTCTATACACTAGCAATGAACAATCAAAAAAGGAAATTAAGAAAAAAATACATTTACAATAATATCAAAAAGAATGAAATACTTAGGACCCAACAGTCACAAGAGTCGAAAGATGGGAACAACCCAAATTATCCATCAATGGCTGAATGGACAAACAAAATGTGTTGTATACGTACAATGCAGTATTATTCAATCTTTAAAGGAAAAAATTCTGATAGAGGTTACAACATGGATGAAAATTGACAACACTATATACCGAGTGAAGTAAACCAGACACAAAAGGACAAATGTTGTATGATTTCGCTTCTATGAGGCACCTAGAATAGTCAAATTCATTGAGACAGAAAGTGGAACAGAGGTTGGCAGTGGCTGGGGGCAGAGGGGATTGGGAAGTGAGGGAATAGAGAGTCTCAGTTTGGGCTGTTGAAGAAGTTCTGGAGATGGCTGGTGGTGATGATGGCCCAACAATGAAAATGTCCTTAGTGCCCCTGAATTCAACACTAAAAGCTGTTAAAATGGTAACCTTTATGTCGTCCATATTTTACCACCATAAAAAAAGAAACCAAGAGGCTGGCAGGGCTGTGTTCCTCCTGGAGGCTTCAGGGAAGAATCCTTTCTGTGCCTTTACCAGCGTCTAGAGGCCATCTCCATTCCTTGGCTCACGGCCTCCTTCCCTCATCTTCAAATGCTGCAATCATACGTCATGTCCTTCTCATATCTCACCGCTCTGACCTGTGTCCACAGTCCTAGCTCCCTCTCACTCTCTTCTGCCTCCTTCTTCTACTTTTGAGAACCCTCGCGACTACATTGGGCCCACTGGATAAGCCAAAATAATCTCCCGTCTTAAGGTCGGCTGATGAGCAACTTTAATTCCATCCACAACCTTAATTTCCCTTTGTGTGTAACCTAAAGTATTTCCATTTTCTACGAATTAGAATGTGGACATCTTTGGTCAGGGAGGGGAGCAATTATTCTGCCTATCACAAGAGCTATCAGTATTACTTTTGTACTATTATAAAATAACACACGTAAGCAGGGTGTGGAATAAAGGAAGAAGCAAAATTAGGGAGGGCCTCTCAACTGAGCTTGACCTTGCATTTGGAGGAACTCACAGACACGGTGGTAAATCACACCAGAGAAGGAATTCGGGGTACAGGCTTCTCATGAGCCAAGTAGCAAGCTGTGTAAATCTGAATCTGTCTTGGAACTTGAGCTTTAAAAATAAGAATCAAGGCAATAATTATAGAAAGGATAAATAATTGCTTTATTTAAAAAATATATAATTTCAATCCATTTGGTTACTTCAGTACGCAAGACTGTGTTTCTCCAAAGAGGGGTCTGATACCAGCCTCAGAAAGCCTGGTGAGATGGGCTAGGTTAGTGGAAAAAGGTAGAGACCTGGGTGCCCTCTGATCACTTCATGTCAAAATGCTCCTCTGCGGTTTTAGCAAGCCCATGCTTATTACTGTTGTGGCTCCTCATTCGAGTTAAAGAAAGACACCCTTTCTTGTGGACGCTCATGTCACTTTCAGTATTCCTCGCGGCACCAGCCTGACTGTTCACAGTGCCGGGGACTATGCCTTATAATAGCACTACTTGGGGACCAGGTTTATCCCTTTTAACAAATTATAACTAATTTGCAGCCAGGACCGTGTCATTTTTATGTGTCTCTCGCCTCCCCACCATCCAGGAGGAGTTCAACAGGTACAGGTCAGATTGAATTGAGACAGGTGGAAGCATCAAAGGAAAAGTCGATGGGATCTCTGAGCCCCCAGCTGGGAGGGGAAGCGAGCAGCTAGAGTCCAGGCTGGTAATGATCCACCTACACAGGGGGAAGGAGGATGTCCTGGGCACGGCCGGCAAGCCACAGGGTCCTTTCACTGAGTGGTCCTGAGGCTGCCTAGACCACCAGTAACCCAAAACTACAGCCCCTGGACCTCAAACTTCCTGCTGACAAAAGATGAGCTTTCCAGAGCCTCCTTCCAGCCCCCAGCCCATGCCCCCTCACTTCAGATTTGGATCCAGTTAGCTTGAGGAGATGTCCAGGTCAAGAGTGGAGAGTGAGAAGACGCAGGAATGATCAAGAGAAGAGAGGGGCCACAGCATGGCAGCCACCCTGTCCTCCCTCCTGGCGCCTTGCCTCACCCTTGGGTTCAGGGCAACAGGCCAGCCATCTGCCCACCAGGCATGGAACAGCTCCTGTATCCAAGAGTCAGGCCATTATATGGCCTGACTTTCAAGTGGCTTTTTATGGAGTGCTCAAGTGATGGGCGCAGTGAAACAAATGAATACCAATGAGAAAGACATCTGCTTTGCCAGGGAAATCAAGTTTATTAGGAGCTTACAAGGGAAGGCCACTAGCCCTTGGGAGGATTCTCTGGGCAAGCAAATAAGGAATGAACCCCAGTGAAGGAAAAGGAAGGCAGGGAACTGTCTGGAGTAGCTGGGTGAGTTTCTTGGCTGCCTTCCTGGGGCAGCTCCAGCCATGCAAATTGTGTTTTCAGGCCCTTTTTGTCAAAAGAACCTGTGCCAGGTCAAAGCCCTGGACCCTCAGGCCCTGCCTCCTTGCTCCTCTGGCAGCCCCGGGCTCTAGCGCACGAAGGTGTTGCAGGGCCCACAGCGGGGGCGGGGGGCACAGGGTGGGCAGGGGACAGGGGCCACACAGGGGGTGCAGGGAGTGGAGACACAGGACCCAAGGGACTTGCCGCACGCGTTGGTTGTGGCGCAGGGGTTGACGGGCAGCCTGGAGAAAAAGAATGATGTAGAAAGGTGAATGGAGGGAGGCTTGTAATATGCACCAAAGAGACCCCAGGAGTGGAATGCCTGTCAGGGCTTGGCCTAACCTACAACAGAGAAAGCCACAGGCTCGCCCACTGCAAAGCTCACTATCAAATGGCTAACGGTCTCCTATCACAGAGTGCCAACATGCTGGTCAGAAACCCTAAACCTCTGGCTTTGACTCCCAACACTGTCCACTCCTAGCTGATGACCTTGGGCAAGTCGCTTAAGGTCTCCAAGCCCCAGTGTCTTCACCTATAGAATGGGGAGAATCGTGGTCCAGCCTGCCTGGTAGGAACTGTGAAGTCAGATAAGGTACTGCATGGAAATGTTCCCTCTACACAATACATTATTATAAAATGTAAGAGAGAGCATTGACCTCATGTCAATATGATCATGGGAGAATCAAAGAATTGGCTGTACAATTTCAGTTTGGACATCAAACAATTCTTGCCATTTCATGTTTTAACGACAGCTATATTGTGTTTTCTGAGTCTTGTTTGAGCTTGTCTGGAGTGAAGGTGTAATTTCCTTTCCAAGGCATGCACTCTTTGCCTGGAGTCCAACTGAGAGTGCGCGTCTATGTGCCTGGCTTCATCAGCTACCTCCAGCTGCATACTCACTTGCAGTCCTCGCTCTCCAGCAGGCCCCGGTACGTGTTGATCTCACACTCCAGCCGGGCCCGCACATCCAGCAGCACCTGGTACTCCTGGTTCTGACGCTCAAGGTCACTCCTGATCTCGGCCAGCTGGGACTCCACGTTGGTGATCAGGCCCTGCACCTGGGACAGCTGGGAGCTGTAGCGCGCCTCTGTCTCCGTCAGCGTGTTCTCCAGAGAGTCTCTCTGTGGGGGAGACAAAGAACATCTCAGAGCTGCTCCCTCAACGGGCTTCTCCACAGGGTTCCCAAGAAGTCACAAGCTTCGAGAGTTAGGGAGAGTGTGGCCCAAAGGGCATCCCACTGACTCCATTCCCCCACATGGGATCCCACATTTCTCACCAGGACGGCCGAACACTACCCACCAGGTTGTGCTGGGCCTGCAGCTCGATCTCCAGGGCGTTGACCGTGCGTCTCAGCTCGATGATCTCCGCCTGGTAGGACTGCAGCTGCTCTGAGCTGGACACCACCTGCCTGTTCAGCTCCTCGGTCTGAAACACCAGAGGGGACAAGACAGGCTCAGACCCTGCCTGAAGGGCCCTGAGGTGTGTTGGGTCCTGAGTGGCCACGTGCTGAGATGCCCACCTGAGTGGTGAACCATTCCTCCACGTCCCTGCGGTTGGTCTCCACCAGGGCCTCATACTGACTCCTGGTCTCATTGAGCACGCGGTTCAGGTCCACGGTGGGGGCTGCGTCCACCTCCACGTTGAGGCGGTCTCCAAGCTGGCTACGCAGGGTATTGACTTCCTGTGGATGCAGCAAGTGCAAGAGTGACTATCCTCAATGAAGAATGGACTCTAAGAAATGGCGTTGCTTGTTGAAGCCCTGTTAGTCTATTTCCCCAGAAAAGAAACTTGTAGTGGAGCCATCTGTGACAGCTCAAGGCTAAGTGGTCTGCACTCCATGTGGCCCAGCTCCCTCCTCACCATGACTATGCCGTGGCACTTGGATTCAGAAAGAATTCCCAAGGATTTGCATGGATGCCACTGAAGGATGGACTAATGCCCAGCTTCCCCAGTTTGCAGACCAGCTGCAGATGACCTCATAATACAAAGAATTGGCTGTACAATTTCATATTGTATATCAAACAATTCTTGCCATCAAGGAAGAAGATCATGCCATGGTCCCTCCCAGGAGAGAGAAGAAGGAGCCCCAGATCACTCTTCACCAAGACTCAGATTTACCAGGCTTGACTTTTTTGGTCTTTGAGGGACAGAAATTACTTTGCACAGCCTGATTAGAGTGATGTGATGCTGAGACTCATTCTACAACTCAGTGTCCAAAGCAAGTTGATGGAGGTCCCCTGGGAAACTCAAATGATGCACCAGTTTTGAGTGAAAGATACATCTTATCTGGGAGCAAGGATAGTTTTCATCTCTCAATACTTTTCTTTCATCATGAAGTTTTGGTGTTTTTCAAGGAAATTTATAAAGTCATCCTCAGCATGGTACTCCTGATTCAGCCACTCCAAAGCACTAAAGCCACCCTCAGCCTGAGACTGAATCTGGTTTCTTCATTTCTCATTTCTGGTCTCACCTCCTCATGGTTCCTCTTGAGACAGAGCAGCTCCTCCTTCAGGGACTCCACCTGGGCCTCCAGGTCAGACTTGCACAGGGTCAGCTCATCCAGGATCCTGCGCAGCCCGTTGATGTCCGACTCCACCAGCTGGCGCAAGCCCAGCTCCGTCTCATACCTGCACAAGGGTGGGGTCAGAGAGGTGACTGGCAGACCTTCGAGACTCGCAGGAATGATCTTTAATAACCTGGTTCACCTTGTCTTCCCACTTCCCACTGCAATGAATAGACCCAGGGGACAGAGGGCTCTGGGGACTCAATCAAGACAAAATATTGACCCAAAAGTACAGATGGATTTGAGTCCTCGTCTATTATTGATTCATCTTCTTGGTTCCCCTCAATCTCTGCAGAATCTGCCAAACCAATGGATTGAACTGTTGTTCAGTAAAGCTATGGAAACCCCTTTTCCTTAACTAGAGATTGAACAACAACAACAATTTAACAACAATTCACATTGTTGATGTGAATTCTGAACAACTCACTTGGTTCTAAAGTCATCCGCAGCCAGCTTGGCATTGTCAATCTGCACCACCAGCCTGGCGTTCTCAGACTTGGTGCACAGGATCTGGGGAATGAGAGGTTGCTTAGTGAGGACTGAAAATAAATATGAAACCATCAACTTCTTTAAAAAGGTAAAAAGGAAAAGCAATAATCGTGATGGCATGGAAGCAAGAAACACGGTTCTCTACCACAGATTGAAAATCACAGCAAACTCCCCTTGCTTAGAAAGGACAGCAAGGCTCGTCACCTTCTGCTGGAGCTCCTCGATGGTGCGGAAGTAGGACTGGTAGTTGGGGCACACTTCGGGCTCCTGCTGCTGGCACCGCTCCCGGATGCGGCTCTCCAGCTCCGCGTTCTCCCGCTCCAGCTGGCGCACCTTCTCCAGGTAGCTGGCCAGGCGGTCGTTCAGGAACTGCATGGTCTCCTTCTCATTGCCATTGAAGGAGCCCTCGCAGAACAAGCCACAGCTGCCCACGTTGGCGGGGATGTTGCAGGCCCCAGGCAGGGTGCAGCCGTGACAGCTGGGGGGCACGCAGGGCCGGGAGGAGAAGCTGGAGCGGCAGCTCAGGTTGGGCAGGAAGCAGCTGTAAGACATGGTGCTGAAGGGAGTGAGGCTTTCAACTGAAGACAGAGTGCAAGTCCTCCCAGGAGCTTGTGGGTCTCCTGCCTCTGGGGAGCATTTATACCCCTTCCGCAGAGGGTGTGGACATGATATTTAATGTCTTTTTCTTTTTACTTCTTCACTGGCTTTCAAACGCCCTTCCCTTCAGTCTGTTGTATGCCTTCCTCAGAAGAGTTCCCTGTCCCGTAAAATTCTTTAGTTGGGCTTCTTGCTAAGTCGGGACTCCCCTTCAGGCTGTACACCCATGAAATCAGAGCTTTGTGGTAGAGCTTCAAAGAGCCCACACAGTCTAGCCCAAGGATCTCCCCTTGTAAATTGGGAGTTGGTCCATCCAATGCCATTCCTTTGGGTCAGGTGATCCTGTAAAGCCGCAATCAGACTCATCTCCTGGCCCACCTGGCATTTCTAGGGAGGGCCTGGGATTGAGTCAAGGAAGAAGGTGCCTGAAGTGGCAGCAGTGGACTCCCTTCCCCTCTGCTTTGAGAGAAGGATCCTCCAGTGATGCAGCATGCCGCTCCTTGGAGGCCTTGAGGTGGATAAGGATGCACTGGGGCCAGCTGAGAAGGATGGGCAGCTGTTCGTGTAACGCCTCCTGTACATCACTTAAAAGGATTGCAGAGAAATTTTAAAGGTAGAGGTTTTGACAAACAGTTTGAGAACAGGGAAGGTTCTGGAGGAAGAGATCATTTTGAAAGAGGGCTGAAAAAATGCAGGCTGAGAGAGCCATATAAATGCTCTTATCTACGTAGGAAAAGTATCTGGAGGCAGGTGTGAGAGGAAGGAATAAAGAAGTCAAACTTTTTCACTGAAGTGTCCACAGCATTAGGACAGAGGGGTTGGGTCATTGGGAGAGTCAGGAGGTAGCCCCAAGGGGCCTCCTGAAGTGAGAACTTTGACACTGATCTTAAAACTTCATGTGAATTGACCTTATATTCCATGATACACTCATGTTAGCTTTAACATAAAAAATCATTTTAAGGTTTCCAGTTAAATTTTCTAAGATTTCACCCGATTCTCAAAGTGAAATTGACACGTAGGAAGATGAACTCTATCCTGTCCTGGGCTTCCCATCCTCAGCCTTACTGGGTTACATGCAACTGGCTTAAGAACCAAAGGTCAAAAGGCGCCAAGGAGGTCTCTGTGGTCATGTAGTTGAATCCAAGGACCTGGGCACCAGGAGAGAAAATGCTGAAACACAACATAAACAGGGGATTTTGCAAGGCAAGCTTGGAGTCATTTGGGATTGATTTTGGGGATGAAGAAAGGAGTGGCCAAAGTTCTGAATATATAAAAGTTGCATAATTATAGGCACCACCAGCTCCCACCTGCATCTCATGCAGCAGCGCCCCAACCTCCACTGTGGCTTTGGCCACCAGCCAGAGTGGCAGTTTTATTGACAACTTATTGGAGTGCTTCTCCGCGTTGAGCTTTCATGATAGTATTCATGCGGCGCTCTGCTTGACTCTCAGATAAAAGGTCCTTCATCTACCCTCTCCAAAGCCATTATCACCACTTAGTGTAATGCCATCCAGATGAAAAGCCACACTGTGCTACAAAGAAGCCCCAGACTTATAATAAAATCAAAATTTCTTTGTTTGCCTCCAAGGCAATTAAAGGGGGAGAAATAGGTGCGTCCTGTGGCGGGCATCACCAAGACTCAGGAGGAAGGGCGCAAGGTTAGGCGGTGGCAGTCAGTAGGGAGCTTCAGTCTCGCTTCATCTGGGCTGGGGACAAATGGAAAACCTGTGAATCGGACTGAGGAGCATTCACTCGTAGGCAACAGCATGGGCCTCCTGCCCCCAAGTCTTGTCAGCCTGCTCCAAAACACTGGTCTTCCAGCAAGGAGCTGTTTCCTGAATCCTGCCTTCCTCCCAACCCAGGAGGGTTTTCCCTTGACCACAGGCTAAATGCCAGCGGCACTCTCCAAGCTCTTTGGTCTCATCGAACGATTGGCCAGCGGAGCCTCGTGGGGCCTTCAGCCAACGGAGGATGTTTAGCTTCTCAGTATGAGAAGATTCAAAGATTGGGTCTGAGTCCATGAAAAACCAAAAGTCGAATTTGCAAACAATGCAGAGAGATCAGAGCAATAGGGAGAGATGGAAATAGGGATAGGTATGTTTAATAAGAGAGATAAGAACATCAAGAAGAGGCAAGGAGGGAATTCTAAGAACCACGCAAGGCCACGCTGATCAGCCAAAGGAGCCCGTCTTCAAATGAGTGAACCTGGAGAACGCAAGGCTGAGAAGCAGCCAAGACAACCTGAATTGATGGACAGAAGAGTGGGCCAGCGGCTGAGTGCCCTGCAAGATGTAAATGGAGATGACACGGGAAAGATCTACAGACATGGGACCACAGCTGCTGAGGCCTCTGAAAGAAGTGACATTGTTCCAAGGTGTCCAGACCAGAGTATCACCTCTACATCCAGTCTGGGATTTGTTTGTGGCTGAGAAATGCACTGTGGCCCACACCCAGGCAGCGTAAAGCCAAGGGGGCAAGGCTGCCTGTTCCTGAATGAATAAGGAGTGTGCAGAGGAGAGAGAGGAGCAGAGGGACTCAGACCTGCACTGGGTTCAGGTCATCGCCCACCACAGCCACGAAGAAGATGAGAAAGAACAGGTCACCCCTGTGACCTGCTGGTTTTTCCTGGAGATTCCTTTTTTCCCTGCAGAAGGTGAAATGGCACAAGAATTCAGGAGGGGACAGCAGACGAACTGGCCGGTGAGTAAATATAATGCTGCCGTCCCTTGTAAATCTAGCCTCTTTCTTACAGTGTTTTCAAAATATCAATAGGCTTGAGTGAATTTGCTTCTTGAATTAAGGGGGAAAGTGCGACTCCGGCATTCTAAGGTCTCCATAACCTCACACAGGTTAGGAGCAGACTTCACCTACTCTCTTGATCTCCTAATTGAAATATCTGCAAATTTTATTCATTCAGAGAGAAATTGAGCAGTCAAGGGATGATCAAACCCACTTTCTTTATTTAGCTCAACTTTATCCAGAACACATTTATTGAGCAGCTTCTCCACGCTGAGCATGGGACTAAATTGAAACATAGTTCTGACAGCGGATTATGTTTTTATGAGTAATTCAGGTTAATGTGGGTCCCCAAAATACATGAAAAATAACAGTAACATAAAGAGGTGAGATATTTAAAAGATGTGAGGTGGACATTTGGAAATATGTTTATGTTTAAGGTAACTAGAAGATTGCATGCATGACATTACGGGCAGCGGTCACTGGTTGAACATTACCAGGCACTTGGCATAGTCCCAGGGCTGGGCCCGGGGGGTCAGTGGGACAGTGGGACGGTGGGGAGATGACATGCCCCTGCCCTCCGCCAACTCTCAGTCCTGCTGAGCAGCCAGGTCCACAGCTAACTAACATAAGATAATCTAATTGGGACCTTACCCCCAGAAAGTTTCTTCCTTGGCCCCTCCCACTTCTTCCCATGCCTATTCCTGCCGCTAACTCCAGTCAGGCTATTTCAACTCAATTCATGATTCCCAGCCAGGAGATGAGGGATGAGACCATTTGAGATTATTTAATTCTATCCCGAAGGAGATGTATTGGTGACTGCACTCTCCAGGTGACTCAGAGGTAGGATTCAAACAGCTGATCTCATTAGAATCCTGATCCCTTTAAGAATCTCTTCTTCAACCTGACCTGGTAATCAGATACTTGGATATTTGGTTCTTGTTGCTTTGGAGACCACAGGAGGCATGGTGGCGACCGCTGGTTGTTGCAGCCCTGTGGCATCCCCAAAGGACCCGCGGGCATTGAGATGAGTGTCAAAGCGGGTGAAAGAGGCTTCCAGGGATGAGGTATGGGACAGAAGGAAGAAAACAGGCGATAAAAGAAATCAGGCAGATGAAAGAGGAAAATAGAGATAAAAACAGAAATTGAGACAGAGACCAGTGGAGAGAAGAGGAGGTGACAGTGAAGATGCTGGTGAGCAGATGCCGTTCTGACACCCTGCGGATCAGCGAGATCTGCTGCGGGGCAGAGCACTTGGGTGGTGGCCCCGGAGGCCCATGTGAACGAGGGAAGCATGCGTTTCAGATGTCTGAGAACCAGGGAGGGGGAAGGGAGGCAAGGGAGATTTGGGTACCCAAACCAGCGTAAAGGGGGAGCCTCTGCTGACGGAGGCCAGGAGACGGCCAAAGGCGGAAGCTGGGTCTGAAATGTGGTCGGGGCGGAGAGGCCTTTGCAAGGTGGGAGCAGCACCAGGAAGATTTCCCTTGGAGAGATTCTCAGACCCCGGAAGCCTTTGCCCTGTAAAATCCGTCTCAGCCACCTCACCCCAGCATTTGAGAGTGGGTCTGAACGAGAAGTTTCATCTGGATGTACCTCCAGCAAAGCCCTCAGCAGTTCAGTGCAGGGAAAGAGCAAAGGACCAGGAATGAGAAGACTTGGGTGTGAGTGAGACCAGCTGTGAGACCTTGGGGGTTGGGGGGGAGTCACTCACCTCCCTAACCCTCAACTTGTCTCGCTGCAAAATGAGGATCAAGAAACCTGTTCTGCCTCTCTCTGGGTTTTGGCGGGGTCATATTGGATAAGACATAAGAAAGTGCTTTGTAAATGGTAAAACGATGCACACATCATTGACTATTTCTCTTCTCCTCCTCTTCCCCAGTGGACAAAGGGGATTTAGTAATGGCAGGGGGTGGGTTGACCTTCTTTGGTGATTCCCAGCCATTAAAATTGCTAGGGTCCTCAAGCCATTTTCGATACTATAGAACTTTCATTCTTTACTTTACCCTTTGTGGCATAAATTCTAAGAAATTGTTCCTCTAGTATAAACACTCTCTCATTTCCTTCAAGGAAAGAGAATCAAAACATTGGGGTAATTATGGTCCTGTCTTCCTGCTGACACAATCTGAGATGTGGCTTCTGTAAAGCATAGTAGTGAAGAGCGCAGTTACTGGAAGCAGACTGCCTGGCTCTGAATCCTGGCTTCACCACCTAGTAGCTGTGTGACCTTGCGCATGTTACTTAACCTCTCTTAGCCTTAGTTCCTCATCTGCAAAATGAGGATAACAATAGCATTGGCTTTGTAGGATTACTGTAAGGATTAAGTGGGTTTATGTAAATAAACTTATCTACTACCTAGATCAGTGCCTGGTCACAGTTAGAGCTTGATGAATGTGAGCTTCGATGACAATGATGACGATCATGATAAAGATGGTGATGATGAAGAAAAGTGATGATTGTGGTGGTGGTGCTGGTAGTGATGATGGTAATGATGGACTGTTTGGTTTCCAGGAAAGCTCTTCACACCTCCCCAAGTATAATGATCCCCTCTACCCAGTATTTCTTCCCAGAAACCCAAACCACTTCACACGCGCACACACACACACACACAAACAATGTCTCATCAAAGCTCATATTTTAATTACAAATGACAGTCAGGACATTGAATGTAAACTTAAGAAACACAGGTCAATCACCCTGGGGCCCCATTGACTCATTTCATGTCACCAGAAGAATCCCTCAACCATTGAATGACTCACCTTCTCTGCTCCTTAAATGGGAAGAACAATGCTTGCCTGCTCTGTCATGGTGCAAGAAGAAGTGGGTTTATTTGTTGTACAGCTTTGAACTTGTTGGACGAAAGGAGCTACTTAAGTACAAAGGAAGAGTCAAAGGTGTTTGGGCCAGGTGCTAAATTAAAACTAATCAAGATTGCTCTTTCTTATTGGGACCCACTCTTGGGTGAGTGCCTCAGGGATGTGTCACCCCCACTACCTCTATGCTTCTACACTTGGGGAGAAGAGCTGAGGCTCGGTGGAGGGGAAGGGAGGGAAGGCGTGACAGCCTCTGACCCCTCCAGAGCTTCTTATGATGGAAGTCCTGCTGCCTCCCAAGCAAATCAGTCCTGTCTTCACAGACAGCGGCCACCAGGGAGGACTCTGGGCTTGAGAGCAGCTGGAGGCACAGCAACCAGGCCCCAACTTAAGTTCTGTCCGTCCTTGGGGCTTGGGACTGTGGTCACTCCGGCTCCGGGATGGGCTGGACTCAACAACCATCAGCTGGACTTCGCAAACTTCTCAGCAGCTACTCTGAATCAGAGAGTTCACGGAGCAGAGAGCGAAGACAAGAACCAGCTCCTAGAGTTGGTCTTTTGGCTCCACTTTAACACTTGTAGTTTCACTGACAAATAAGACCTGGAAAGAAGGGAGTCATGGAACTTGGGGGCTAGAAGACCCTCTACCACCATCTCATCCAGCCCCATCATATGCCTGAGTAACCGCCCCAACATCACCCCGAGGCGGTTATAAAGGGCCTGCTTGAACGTCTTCAATGATGGGGAACTCACTGCCTCCCATCTTTGGCCAGCTCTCATGCTGCTTTCTGGAGACACGCTGTTCTCGCCCATGGCTGCCTAAATATGGAGCCTCTGGTTCATGTGTCTATTGTCTGCCAGGCAAGTTCCAAGTGAGGCAGCTGCCAGAAGGACTTGCGAGTGGAGCCTGTGCGGGAGCTTGAGTGGGTCAGTTAGATTGGCCTTTTCTAGACTGACAGTCTGACAGGCTCAGCAATTACCATCATCAGAGCTTTGCAGTTTGCAGGGGAAAGGCTCTATCTCAAAGGGACGAGGGATTCCTCACCCAGGGGATCTATCGGGAGAGTAAGGCCAATCCCTTCTGCAGAGTGTCTGGCCAGTCAGGGGCTCACTCCCCAGATAAACTCCCTTACCCGTGGTTCTCAAACTTGAGTGTGCGTAGAATCACCTGGAAGGCTCCATAAACCACACTGCTTATTCAGAAAGTCTGAGGTGTGGCCCAAGAATTTGCATTTCCAACAAGTTCCCAGGTGATGCTGGTCCTCCTGATTGGAGGACCACATTTATAGAACCACCGCCCCAAAGCTTCTCATGTTGAAATTTTTCCCCTTCAAAGCTTCCAAAATATGGGCTTTGGATCTGGTTCAAAGAGGCCGGGCTTCAAGCCTTGATTCAGCCACCAGCTGAGAATAGTAACAGCCACACTCTCTTTGCAGGGTTTTTGTGGGACCCTGTGTCAACAAGGTCGGTAAGGCCCCAGCACGGTCCTTGTTCGTGATGAGCACGTGATCACAAAAGCTTACCTCAAATAGAATAGTCTAGGGGGGCCCGGTAGAACCTCTGACCTGAGTTTTCCCTTTGCACAAGGACCAGAGGGCTTCATCCAGATAAAAGGGGGTTTTATTTAGTGTCCGTACTTTCAAAGTTCTGTGAGTCTGCCTCTAAGTAGGCTTGGTCGGCTCAAGAGTTGGGTGTGGCTCGTCTGTGCCATTTTGCTGCTGTCTCATTTGTAACCACGGTCCTCACTGGCTTTGCCGTCTTCCGGAACCACTCTGGTCAGTAAGCCACAAGCCCAGCTGCTCAGGGAACAACCGGCTCAAGGAGCTCCCAGCAATGCTCTCAGCGTGGGCTGGAGAAACTCAGACCACCAGGCACCGTGCTCCTTATGCTGCAGAAGTGACGTTTATTAGCGAAATGAAAACAAGGTTACCAGCCGCATCTCAGAGAGACCAGGAGGCAATAGAAGAGAGAAAAATGGAACACTCCAGACACTGCGAAGAGAGGAAGCACAAATCCAGGGGCCAGGAATGAGCCGCTGGACTGGAAAGCCCATCGACGGAGAAGCGCTGCCGGCTGGCTGAGGCAGAAAGGCCTCGGGGGCGGGCCTGGAGCCCGGAGCCTGGAGCCAAAGGGGCTGCAACAGTGCCCGTGTCTCAGCACCTCACACTGAGGAGGAGGTCAGCGTCGAGGCAATGAGCAGGGCCCACAGGTGGCCCGAGGAGGCCTGGAAAGGCAGGGAGAGCAGCAGGGAGAGGCTGCAGGGGCTGGGCAGGGCGTGCTGGAGACCGGGGTCGTGCACGGGTTGCAGGGGAGCCTGCAGAGAGAACAAAGGTGTCTGAAACATTCACATGAGAAGTGCATGAAAGACAAAAGTATGTAGACACTTTAGAATTGGAAGAGCAAAAGGGGATTTTAGACCTTAGAGGTTCCTCTAGGCCTAGAAAGGGACAGTGACTTGCCCAGAGTCCACTGTGGAGCTGGGACCAGAGCTCAGGGTGCCCGTGTGCAAAACCAGTGTTATCTGCCACGTGGAAAGGAATGGGGCAGAGAGAAAGGCTGGCAGAGCGAAAGCATGAGCCACTCTCTTATTTTAAACACAGCCCCTAATCTTGCTCCTTATTACTTAAAGGGGTGTGCTATCCATCTTACTTTTTTCACAGCACTACTGAGGAACTAAAATGAGAGAACGGGGGAAATGCCCCTAGCAATATTTTTAAATGCTGAGTAGGAAGAATTCCTGGTACTAGAATATTTCTTCCAGAGAGAATTTAGCAAAACCTAAGTGCACTGGGCTTGCAAGTATTTTAGCCCCTGTGGGAGTGACTAGTATCCAGGAGCGTGAAGTCATCGGCCAGATGGACGGCATGAGTTGAAAAGCCCCTGCACACCTCCTCTATGTCCAGGCAGCCCACCAGGCTTACTAGGTAGCAAGTTTGTCCCCAAAGATGGAGTCTGCCAGGCCACCCCCTCCTTATAGGTCATTCCCAATAAGAGGTTTCTGCTTTTACACACGATGTTGACACAAACAACATCAGGGTACGTACTTGCAGTCCTCACTCTCCAGAAGGTTCATATAGGTGGCGATCTCGCCCTCCAGCTGGGCCTTGACGTCCAGCAGCACCTGGTACTCCTGGTTCTGCCGCTCCAGGTCCGCCCGGATCTTGGACCGCTGCTCCTCCACGTTGCTGATCAGGCCCTGCATCTGGGCCAGCTCGGTGCTGTAGCGGGTCTCGGGCTCAGGCAGGAAGTTCTGCAGACAGTCTTTCTGTGATACCGGAGAAAGGGGGAAGCAGGTTAAAAATCATGGATCCCTGCCCTCAGCCTCTTCAGTAAGACCATGACACCCCAAGACATTGCCAGGGCCAGAGAACAGTCCAGCTCCCATTAGCAGTGTCCAGCAGGAAGAAGTAACAACGTGCTACGGCTCTTCATCGTAAACCTTGGAATAAGTTTGCAGAACCTCCCTCATCAGGGATAATGTTCATCCCCTCAGCATCCACATCTATGAGAAAGTTCTTGCAAAAGCAGGGAAGTCAAGGATTAAGCTGTGTCCCTTGTCTGTATTTAAGAGAGGCGCGTCCTGAACCCGGGGACGCTCATGGGAGTGGGAGCCAAGCTGAGGCTTCCATGAGCACAAAGGAACTCACCAGTGTGTGCTGAGCCTGAAGCTCCACCTCCAGGGCGTTCACGGTGCATCTCAGCTCCAGGATCTCCGACTGGCAGCACCGAAGCTCCTCAGAGCAGGATGTGGCCTGCAGGCTGATGCCTTCAGACTGCAGCACAGGGGCACAGGGACACGGGATCACCTCCCTGCCCGTGCGGTGGCCGGGCTCCCTCCCTGCTCTGCAACATCGCCCTCACCTGAGCTGGGAACCACTGTTCCACGTCGCGGCGGTTGGTCTCCACCATGGCCTCGTACTGGCACCGCACCTCCCCCAGCACCCTGCCCAGGTCCACGGGGGGCTCAGTGTCCAGCTCAATCCGGAGCTTGTCCCCCAGCTGGCACTTCAGAGTGTAGACTTCCTGTGGGCATAGGAGGAGGGCGTCCCATTCATGGGGCCCCTGCTGCCCTCCATCCAGAGCCTCATCTCCCACTTCCCATCCTCCACAGCGATTTCCCTGAGCTCCTGAGGACGAGGCACTGCCTGCCCCAGCCCAGCATCTTCCAGAGGCTATGGAAGAAGAGCAAGCTCCCGCTGAAAGCCAGAGCTCACCTTTACGGCTTGTGAGGCTCAACCATGAAGAAGGGCAGCTCATCCCATGCAGAAGGAAGAGTCTCATTTCTTACCCCAAATGAGCCTGAATTCACCCCTAGAAAGTCTTCAGGTCTCACACAAAGGGCCGCATACGTGCTCATGGTTCTTCTTGAGGCAGAGCAGCTCCTCCTTCAGGGACTCGAGCTGGGCTTCCAGGTCACACTTGGCGAGTGTGAGGTCGTCCAGCGCCCTGTGCAGGCTGCAGACGTCGGCCTCCACCAGCTGGCGGAGCGAGTGCTCCGTCTGGAACCTTTACCAGGGCAGGTACAGGAATGGTGTTAGAGAGCAGAGGGGGCCCCAGGACACAGTTTACAGCGTAACTCCGCTGGCCTTCCCTCCACAGTCTAATTGTGAGTTGCCATTTCCTGCGTAGTGCGCTCACAGCCCACAAAGCAACAGGGTGTTCCCACTCACTCAACACTAAGCACTTCAGACAAACGAGGCAGAGGGCCAGTGCCCTCATGGGCTGATGGCCTAAAGGAAGACAGTAGAGTGACCAGGCCAAAGTGTGATCACTCCAGACCCTCCTCTTGCCACCCGCTACTGAGCCGGACGCTGGACTCTCTCTCGAATTAGAAGTCAAACTGCCAGAATGGGAGGAAGGAAGGGCTTTCTTTTGCTTAGAGGAGTGAGGCTTCCACGGTGCCCTGAAGAAAGACGATAAAATTTAATGCCCCTTCCTGCTCCCAGGTTGCGCCTTCTCAGCCAGTGTAAACCCTGCGACCTTCACCTGCCTCCATCGCGGGCAGTGGAGCGTGATTTCCGTCATGAATTATTAGTGCTCAGAGATTGGTCGAGCTGCAGTGTGGAAACGTGTCCTCACTGAGGCAGCAGAGTTTTGTAGGAAATGACCTTGGGGTAGGAAATGTGGCCCAGGTTCCAGTGTGGCCACTCAATAGCCATGTGACTTCTGGCAAGTCACCTCAATGCTCTGAGTGAGAGATGCCATCGCTGCCCTGCCTGCCTCACCAGGTTCTTCTTACAACAGAATCAAGTGGACGGTGCATTCTAAATCATGTTATAAACTACAAAAGCTAAAAATGGCAGAGGGGTTGTTTTTTTAAGATCTTGGGCATAATGCCCTCTGGCTTCCCCTGCTGTCACTGTTGGTTTGGGATCTTGATCAATGAGATCTCTGATGCTAACTGCATCACAAGACAGAAGTCAGGGCAGGTATGTGGCTGCTCCCCCTGCCTGTCCTACCCCAACTCACTTGGTCCTGAAGTCATCTGCAGCCAGCTTGGTATTGTCTATTTGCACGACCAGCTTGTTGTTCTCAGATTTGATGCACAGGATCTGAAGAGAGAGAGAGGGTCAGTGATTCACTGTTCCCAGAGCCATCTATGGCCTCGAGTCAAAGGAAGTTCCATTGCCTGGGATTCAAACGACAGCATCCCCATGGACAACACAAACTCCCAAACATATAAGAGGTGCTGGTGTGGTGCAGGAGGGACAATGTGCAAGAGGATTTCCCCGCAAAGGCTGAAGGCGTAGAGGCAAAGGACCTGGGAGATGAAAGTGGTAGCAAATTGAACATACAACAAAGACTTAATTTTATTTTGCCAGCCATGATGCTTAGCCTGATATAAACAAGAATATCTGGAATCTAGGCCACAGAACAGTGGGCTGGTTATTCAGATAAGGTGGGACCCATTCTTAATAAGAAGTCCCTTACGCTAGCTGGTCAGCCTCCCCAAAGGAGTTCTCTGAATCTAGTCAGATTTCTGTGGCCCCTGTTCTGACATTCTTTGTCTTCCCATCTCTAGAACTAAGATGTAGGCTCTTAAGAAGCATTGCTTTGGTAATCAAAGGGGACAGCAGATATGCATGAGAGACCAATGCTACTGATTGGATCTACACTGGCTCATAAAGGACATTAGCACTTGCTCCCTGTACTGCACCAGAAGTGCGGTTGCATGTTTTTGCAACTACAATTTAAGAATTGTAAGTACTGAAACCAAACAGACGCAAACTCAGAATCCTGGAGAGTCGAGTCCTGCACCTCATCCTTTGCACAGCCCCATTCACCTCCACTGAAGAGATTCTCTTCCCGCAATCCAAAAGACATTGCAGCCCTGGCTGTTTCTACTGCCAATCCAGTCCCTGAAAATTCAGTGCAAGTGTCAGTAATCATTTTTCCTAAAGGACCAGACAGTAAATATTTTAGGCTTTGCGCACCATGAGTCTCGGTCACAATTACTCCATTCTGCCATTGCAGCACAAAAGCAGCCATAGACAATACATCAATGAATGAGCGCAGCTGTGTGCCGATAAAACTTTGTTTATAAAATCAGGCAGTAGGTCGGGTTTGGCCCTCAGGCTGTAGTTTGCCAACCCCTGATCAGGAGCACCAAAAACCTCACCTTTCTGCTGGGGCTCCTCCATGGTCCGGAAATAGTTCTGGTAGTCCGGGCACACGCTGGACTCATCGCATTTGCTCGACTCTAGGATCTTGGTCTCCAGCTCCACGTTGTCCCGCTCCAGCTGGCGCACCTTCTCCAGGTAGTTGGCCAGGCGGTTGTTCAGGAACTGCATGGTCACCTTCTCATGGCTGTTCAGGGTGCCTTCGCCGTAGGTCCCACAGATGCCAATGTTGCCAGGAATGTCGCAGGTCCCTGGCAAGGGGCAAGCAGCGTTGCAGCTGTGGGGCAGACAGAGGCTGGGTCGGCCCAGAGGGGTCGTCCCCACGCGGACTCGGTTAGCATGTGCCAGGGTGGCTGAGAGGCACAGGGAGGCAGCCTTGGCCTCTGGCACGTGCCCACTGAGGAGAGACCTGCAGCAGTTGGAAGACATGGTGCTAAGAGGCCAGACCCCTGCCTTGCCCACGGCCGGATTTGCCTGAAGCTGAAACCTTGCCTCTCCTCTAGACCTTATATAGGCCTGTAGTGGGTGGTGGTGCAAGAAAACTGGCATTTTCCTCATTAATATTTATGTTGATTCTTGTACAATCACTCTATTAGTCAGTGATTTCGTCTCCTATAAAGAGTTAATGAGCTCATGAAAGAGGCCTTGACCCACATGGGAGGCTTCCATCACTGCAGGGTCCTTGAAAAAGAGAAAACAAGGTCTTCTTTGAGCTGCCCACATTCTGCGGCTATGAATTCTTTCCCCTCTGTCAGCTTATGTCTGTGAAATAATCAAGAACAGAGACTCCTAAAACTTCCTTAAAGTCTCTCTTGCTCCAGTATCCTTTCCTACCTTGGAATGTTCCCGTCCTGACAAAGTCTAAAATATTAATCAATCAGGCATCCAGGAAAGGGAGAGACCACAATTCGTTTGTTTCAGCAGACATGCACGGGAGGGCCCAGGGTGGGCCGCTGCCTGCCTGGAGGGAAGGACTTAGATTCCAACAAGAGGGATAAGAAAGTGAATGACCTTGATGTTACAAAGGCAATAAGAGACAGTATTTAAAAATTTTAAAAATAAAAGAGCTGTGAAGATTTTCAGTAAAAGAAAGCACATTGAGAGACCAGAAAAAATCTTCACGGAATAGGCAACATTTAAAATGTGTTGAATGGTGGTTTCCAGGAGGGGTTGGGGAAGAGAGGATCTCTCATAGAGAACAAAACGAACAGAATCAAATGTTTTTGGGAAATGGAAAATTTTCTAGCTGCGTTGACACTTATAATGAAGACACATAGGCCAGCACTGGAAAGTTACGTTTAGTCCAGGTTGTGGGAAGCCTTGAATGCTAGGACCATCCCATATATAATCTTCAGTTAGAGGCAAGTCAAAGATAGAGATCTGGCCCGGGAAGCTGACTCTCCTCAATATGAAGGAAAATAAATATCCAGGTTCTGTTTGAAGGAAAGTAACAGAAAGAGGATGGAATTTTCCTGTATAAATATTAGGGGGAAACACAAGGCTAGAACAATGAAAGAGAAACCTAAATTCCAAATTGATGTCGGTGTTTGAAAACTGAATAACACACTTTTCAACAACTCATGGGTCAAAGAAGAAATCAAATCAGAAATTAAAGTATTTTGGACTGAATTAAAATGAAAATAAACATATCAATGTGGTTTTGGTAATTAAGACCTTTTCTGTGCAAATGTGAAACAGATAAGCAGTTTTGCAAGTTGGGAAAAAACTTGTGAATGAAACTGGATTATTTGTGATTCCCAAGAAATAAAATTGTGTTCCCTGCTGTTGGAGTCTATAGGCTAATTAAGGCGGGCAGTGATTAATACTTTATGGTGTCTGTTCTCAGGGCCTCCCCCTCCTTTCCAGCATCTTCCCTTCTTACACATCAGTCCTCTCACTGACTGAGTCCTTCTTGGCTTGTTTAAGAAGATGCACCCTTAAGAACTTTGATTTTTCATCTTTTGAAACTTCTTGCGTTTCTTTGAAATGCACCTACTTTGATTGTCCATTACTTAGGGGACTCTAGAACAAAATTTAAATTTCCTTAATCTTCAGACACACTCAGAGGATCAGAAGCTTTATGGCCTCCTCAGTTCCTAAAACAAACAAGCCAGTGGCTAGTCATTCCAAAAACCCTGGAAAAGAGCAGCCAACCAGCTTCCAGGCTGTGCTAAGGAAGACGCTACTTTGACCCCATTCCTAAGATGAATGAATTCACCAGGAGGGCCTAGAGACACCAGTGCATTTTTTGGCTGGCTCTAAAACATGGAATCTCCAAGCCAAAGGGATCTCGAAGTCCTATAGTCTAGGACCCTCTGGCATTAAACCTCTTCTGATGACCTTCCTCCAACTCGTTATCTAGTCCACCACTTTCCAGAATGGCCCATTCCATCATTGGCCAACTTGGAGTCTGTGGCTCAGTTTCCCAGGCTTTGTACAAGACACTGGAATCAAGAGATAAAGAACAGCTAGCTCTGCCTTAAGGGGCCTGCCACATAGGGGATTGTTAGAAAGTTCTTTAGGCAAAGACAAGTCCACCTCCACGTTATTCCTGCCTATTGATTTCTTTTGCTCTTTCATTTATTCTGTAAATATTTATTGAGCACCTACTCTGTGCCAGACAGGCACCAAGGCTGGACACTGAGGGTATGTTAGCAAGTTTAAGTCAGAGAGATTGTCCTTTACTTTCTAGTTCTACCCATGGGGTCCCACAGAGGATAAATCCAATCCTTCTGCCACCTGGCAGACCATCAGCTCCTTGTGACTGATGCGCAGTTTCTCTTCTCGGTTCTTTATTTAGCATGGTTCTAAACCCTCTCGCCATCCTCAGTGTAATCCTCTGACTACACTCCTCGTAGCTTGTATCACTCTTAGGAGGGTGCCCTAGAATGGAATTTCTGATAAGTTCGGATCAAGAGGCTGCCACGAGATAGCCCGGCAAAGCTTCTTGCTCTTGTGTCAACTCTGTTGGTACAACGACTCTATGTACAGATGTGGGCAGTTTTCACCAAGGTATGGTTCACCACCGTCAGTGACCTTGTCCCAGTGACTACTCCAAATGACCCAATATTCATGAGCTCCTGTCACAGAAGAGCCCTCTCAAGGCACCAAGGGGCAGGGGGGCATGCAGAGATGAGTCAGAGAAATTCTCACCTCTCAAAAAGCTCAGAACAGGAGAAATAGGTCATGTAACCCAGAGGAAGGAGAGGTCATGGAGAGTCAGAGATGTGGAAGGGCATCAAAGAGACTTGATCTGGAGCTTGGAAGATACGTAAGACTTGGACAGGCAGAGAGACAGAGAGAGGGTTTTCTAGACAGAGATGAGCACAAACAGTAGGAAGCAGAAATGTGCCTGGTGGGCTCAGGAGGAGCAGGGCAGCAACCTCAGGAATACAAGATGCAGCCAACAGAGGCCGGCCGGCCCTGAGGGGCGGGCCCCAAAAGAAACAAATTTCAATGACTCAGAAATGTAGACCTAAAGAGTCAAAGAGTCAAAGAATTAAAGCATGTTAAACTGAAATTATGCTAATTTATGCTTGATTTATGCAATTTATGCTAGATTAATGCTCCTTATATTTTCATTACATCTACACTGGTGATTCTCAAACTTTAGCCTGTTTCAGAATCAACTGGATGGCTGGCAAAAATGCAGATTGCCAGGCCCAGGGCCAGAGTTTCTGATTCAGTAGGCCTGCAGTCAGCCCGAGAGTCTACATTTCTAGTAAGTTCCCAGGTGACACTGAGGCTGCTGGTCTGAGGACCACACTGTGAGAACAGAGCCGTCGCTCTACAGAAATAGACGAGCTTTGACTGTCACGCCATGTAGGTGAAGCGCGATGTAACAAAACAGTATTTAGTTCAGGAGGAGCCGGTGTTTGAATGACCGCATTTCAAATCTGTTGTTTTCATTTTCTTCAACATAAAAAGAAGGTTTTGTTTGTTTTCCTGGTTTGCTCTTCTTCGCGGAGGTTTGTTTCATGAGAACATCTAAGACAGAAGGAGAAGGGAGGGACAGCAGGGGAAACCTGTGCCGTGTTTGTCAAGCCTGTGGTAAGAAGCCAGTCCACATGAAGACAACATTTGCAGAGGACGGAGAAAGGTCAAGAGAGTGAGATGCACTAACATTTACCATATGCTTGGAATCTCGCATGGCGCTCAACATGCAGGATTTCATTTAATTCTGCCTCTCTCTCTCTCATACACACACACACACACACACACACACACACACTCACTCACGTCTATATATTCAAAGTCCTTATACCCCACCATATTTGACTACCTACTATGTGCCTCCGGGTATTGTGCCACATGTTTTATATATAATCACCTTTTAATCCTTACACTGCAAAGGAGTTTCAAGTATCATGTTGAAGAATAAGAAAAACAAAGCTCAGAGCAGTTAAATAACTTGTCTGAGCTCACAGAGCTAGAAAGCACAGTCTTTGAAACATCAGCTCAGGGCTGCCAGACCCTTAAGCCCAAGTTCTTTTTGCTCTACCAGGCCACCCACGCGCCAAGCCCAGGCCCCCAGGCAGCAGCCACAGACATCCAGTCCATCCATTAGATTCATTCAACAAGTGGGTGCCAAGGTCTTGCTCTGGGCCCCACATTTGTCTAAAGAGCTGGTGAAATACAGCAGAAGGCAGATCAGAGTCCTCTGGAGGCTTTCGAGCAGACAAGAGAGATGATCAAAGTAGCAGTTTAGGAAAATGAGTTTAGTGTGCAGGATGCACCCTGGGGTGGGAATGCCGGATCTCCACTTTGCAGGCTCTCTAGTACGAATGCACTGCGTAGTGTGTAATATATAGCCCAGACATGTTCAACTACAGAGCGAAGCGCTGGCGGTGTATGCAGGGTGAACTCGGCACAGGAGAGACAGGGCAGGAGGGGGCTCTTACACGAACCCTGACAGCATGTGATGGAAACCAAATCCAGCCCCCAGCAGTGCTGCCAGGAGGGAAGGGACAGAGGGCAGAGATGTTACAAAACGACTCTACCGAAACTCTGCAAGGCTGAGCAGATTGTTGTATTTGGGGTCAAAGGAGGGAGGGACAGCAAAAGTGTCCTTGAGGTCACCCCGAGGTTCCTAGGACAATAACGTGGTGGGAAGGGAAGTCAAGGCAAAAAGCTGGCTCAGGGGGAGAAGCTGAGTTCAAGCTTGCAGAGTGTGAGTGTAGCTGAGTGGGACTGCCCCCCCGGTGGTCAGAGGTCAAGGCTGGGAGCCAGGAGAGAGCAGCCCGGGCTCTTTGGACGCGCTGAGAAATTCTCCCGAGCTGCTGAGATTTCTTCCACCTGGCAGGCAGGCAGGGCGGTTGAGTTAGCTCAGGGACTCATACCTGACAGGAGTGGGAGAGTCCCCTCCCCCTTGGCACAGGGGAGGTGGCATTGGCAACCTCCAAAACAGGTGACAGGGAAGATATTTTCGTTGGAGCAAGTGTCCTATGAAAACAAACACAACCTGTATTCTACATGAGCTGGCTTTTAGTCATGAGATGAGTTTGTGAAAGTTAAAACAACATTAAGCGAGGAGGTGAGGGGTTTTTCTGTGTTTATTAAACGGCAAGGCATGGTTGAGAAAAAGGTTGAGAACAGAATTAGATGAAAAACAGACAAAGGAAAATGGTTGAGTAAGATGAGCTCGTGGAGGTTACTACCAGCGGCCATCAGAAGGGAGGGATTTGATTTTGTTCTTAGTCAGGAAGATGCAGCGAAGATGATGAGGGGAAGGTGACGCACGACCTTAGGTATCACACCTCATGGACCGCAAAAAAAACAGTGTCTAAATTAAAAGTGCGCATGTTCTGGAAAGTCAGGAATTCCATCTTGATTTTCTTGGCTTCTCGGTATAGACAGTGGTGGGGACAGAAATGTGGGTCCTTTCCCAGAACACTCTCAGTGACTGCCAGCATCTGCCCCCAGGAGCCTGCACTAGCCATCCTACTCCTTAACACTTTGCTGGGATTGGGGGGAAATAGAATTTGGAGTTGAAAAACAGGCGATAAGAGGAGGGGCCTAGAGAGACCCATGTTACTATGTGAAGCCTGGAAAGAAACACTATAAATCAGCACGTAGGGAGTGCAGCGCTGGGAACCAGGGCTAATGGGCTTAGAGCTTTCCAGGGGGCTCAAAACTGGATCTGGTCCCAAGCCAAGGGAGCAAAAGCCTCAGGGGCAGGAAAATGATCAGTCAATCCGGCTGAACTTGTTATGGGCAAAGCAAAACCAGATACAGCATCTAGGGCCCACAGCAGTCCAAGCCGTGAGGGTAACGTGACGCAGGGAGGGAAGAGAGGAACATAACCTGCAGACGGGAGACTCACCCTGTAAGAAGAGAAGTCCTTGGATTTGGTGCCAGAGGGAATCCTGAGCCCTCAGATAGTAACAATGGATGTGAGTAAAACCACAACATCCAGATGCCTGGGCCGGGCTGGTTAGCCACCTGCCAGCCTCCCTAGCCTGCAGTCCCCTTGTGTCTGAATAGCGTTTCCTGCCACAACTGGTAGCCATGGGGGTCCCATAATTAGGGTTCATTCAGGGAGTGACCTGGCCAGGTAAGCAGAGGACAGGTCAGATTTTCATGGCCCCATCACATGAAGGGGTCATGGCCACTCCTTAAAACATATGACTTTTAGGGGTTACTTTTTAGAAGGAAGCCCACAAGAGTCCACTGGGCACTCTTGTCCTATGACAGCCCAGAGAATGCTTTTTGGATTTTTGTTAGGCCACTTGGAGTGAGAAACAGCTCCGGTAACAACAGTGGGTAGTTTTCATTATTGCTTATAAGCGGACAGGAGTCTGGCCAAACTTCCAGGCCACCAACCTGGGAATATTTGGCCCCTGATGCTGCTGATGGTTCTGCTCCCTCCTCTTTAGCTCCTCTTTCCCTGCAGGAGAAGACTGTCCCTGCTGGTTCCCAGGGAGCCCCATAAACCGATATCCATTGAGCATCTTCTATGTGCCAGGAATATTTTATAGATTGTCCCTCAACAACAGTGAGAGGGAAATACAGGTATTCTAATTTTACAGCTGAGGAATAGATCTTAAGAGAGCGTCTTCACTCAGCTCGTGTCACAGAGGTGGGATTTGAGCCCAGGTCTGCCTGAGTCCGGTGCACATGCTCTTTCCACCATACTATGCTCCACAAAGAAGGACCGGCTTTGCATTGGTCTATGGACCAGGGTACATGGGCAAGCTGAGATCTGAGAGCTTCACTCTTCTAGACACACTCAGCACTTGCCAAAAGCCACATTGTGCATTGACCAGCACAGCATGGAAGGAACACAGCCCGGGTGTTGTTCCCCTTCCACTCTTCCACCAGGTCTGGCTGTGAACCATCTTGGCCTGTGTCAGAGCCACGTCCAAGAGGCAGGGAGGCACCCAGAGCTCTCATGACAACTGCAGTCCCCTCTACCAGCACTTGGAAGGCAGCAGCAGAGGAGACAAGCATGCACATCAGTGGCAGTGTCTCTCTAGAGAAAATTCCATCCCGGAAGAGGGCCAGGACCAAGACAACTGTCCCCAGGGCCCAATCTGAGCCTCCATCTCTAAAAGCAGGTGGGAATACTGTGCCTCCATGAAGGGGCCAATCTGAATAAGAGAAAAAACTTGGTTACTTGGCCAAGGCGGTTCTCAACACAACCTCCCTCTGACTAGATTGGAACTCTGAGTTGTGCGATTTTGCTGTTGGACAAAATACCAGGAGGCTGAAGACGCCAAAAGCACGGTAGGGGCATGTTGGTTCCGAGGTGTTCTGAAGGAATTCAAACTTGGCAACCAGCGTGGTTTCCTTTCCTAGTCTCTAGGGATCGCTGGGCAAGGCAAGGACACATCATCCAGAGGCTAAGACCCCAGTGCCCCAGAGAGATCCCGGCAGCAACACGTCAGGGCCAATGACCACCTGAGGGCTTGAGGGCCAGGCACCCCACAGACACTGCCACACACAGGAAGGATAGCACTTGATACAGGAAGGAGATTTATTGACCATTTAATACAGGAGCCCAATTACATTTTAGGAGATTTTGAAGCACTGGAATAGAACCAAAATCCCAGAAGAGACACTGGGGAAAAAATAGCAGCTTAAGTGGAAGATAATTGTAACATTGCAAAAAAAAATCAGCTTAAGGCACAAACAGGAAGCCACTGCTTGGAGGGTCTGCTACCCTTTGATTCAGTGGAAATGGCTTCCTGGGAAGAAGACCAAGTAAGGCGAGGGCAATCCCAGCCCCGCTGCAACCAGCGCCAACCTCCCGCACAGGACTCAGACTTGCAGAATCAGCTCTCAGCACTGGCTCCACCGGTGGAGGGCGGCCCGCACCGTGGGCGAAGGGCGCAGGAGGCAGGTGTAGAGCAGGGGTTGCAGGGGAGTCTGCAGGGAGAGAGAGAAGGAAGAGTTAGACACAACCAATGGAAAGATGTCTCAGTTATGGGCGGAAAGGGCGAGACCCAACGGGTAAAGAACAGGTCTGCCACCGACAAGTCCCCCTGCCCAATGGAATCCACATGAGCAGTCCCACATCCACTCTCGTCTGTGTCTTTGCTCATCCAGGAATCCTCTGGAGGGACTTGGCTCAGGGACCCGGTTACTATTTATGTAACATCTGTCAACAGTGCAGTCTGCACACCCAGGAGGCCTGAATGAGTCACTAAGCGAGCGTGCACGGAGAGGCTTGCTCTTTACGGTGAGATCTCCTCCCACAAGCACTGCACTTTATCTCTGAGGCGTCGCCTGACAGTCTGGTATGTTGCTTGGCCAGGAACTGCCTAGATCGCACGTACTTGCAGTCCTCGCTCTCCAGAAGGTTCCGGTACATGGCGATCTCGCCCTCCAGCCGGGCCTTGACGTCCAGCAGCACCTGGTACTCCTGGTTCTGCCGCTCCAGGTCCGCCCGGATCTCGGACAGCTGCTCCTCCACGTTGCTGATCAGGCTCTGAATCTGGGCCAGCTCCGTGCCGTAGCGGGCCTCGGCCTCACACAGGGAGTTCTGCAGACCGTCCTTCTATAAGGGGAAATGATGGGGTAAGAGACACAGGTGACCTAAAATTCAGCAGTGAAAATCACGGCCACACTCACCAGGTGTGGGGCAAATTCTAAGAATTCGTAGGACATTCCCAGAGCTCTGGAGAACTCGCTGTCAATATGACCATCACTTTTCCCAAAAATATCTGACTTGAGGAACTGTGTCATGTTCATCTCTGTATCCCTAATACCTGACATAAAGTAGACACCCACTAAAATCTTATGGAATGAGAGCCTGAACCACCACATCTTATTCTAAAAGAAGTGGAGTTGACTTTTAACAGGAACAATTTTTCTGGGTCAAACTAACCTTGACAGCAAGGCATCGCCCCCGGGGAGAGAGGGACTCAGATCCTGAGCTCTAAATTACTGTTAACAGAACTGACTAGTGAAGTTTCTAAAATGTTGCTCCCAGGCCGTGGCCTGCGGCGTTCACAGCGCGGTGAGGGTGAAGGAGGACCCTACCAGGTTGTGCTGGGCTTGGCGCTCCACCTCCAGGGCGTTCACGGTGCGTCTCAGCTCCAGGATCTCCGACTGGCAGCACCGAAGCTCCTCGGAGCAGGACGTGGCCTGCAGGCTGATGCCTTCAGACTGCAGCACAGGGGCACAGGGACACGGGATCACCTCCCTGCCCGCGCGGCGGCCGGGCTCCCTCCCTGCTCGGCAGCATCGCCCTCACCTGAGCTTGGAACCACTGCTCCACGTCGCGGCGGTTGGTCTCCACCATGGCCTCGTACTGGCACCGCACCTCCCCCAGCACCCTGCCCAGGTCCACGGGGGGCTCAGTGTCCAGCTCAATCCGGAGCTTGTCCACCAGCTGACTCTTCAGACTGCTCACTTCCTGCAGGGACAGAAGGACGGACGCCCTAATGAGAAAAGGGCTTTGACAGAGCAGGTGGCACCTGAAGCCCTCCCCTGACAAGCAGCATGAGGGGCGACCCCACACACACGCTCTGACAGGTCTTGCCCAGGATCCAATGGGAAGAGCCCACCTGGAGACCTTCCTAAACTCACAGGGCAAAACTCTGGGGGACAAACTCCCACTCTGCCACATCCCACAGAGTCAGCCTGACTCTCAGACCCAGATCAACCCTTACCCTGAGGCCAAGTGAGCCTGGGTTCTAATCCTACAGCCACTGGGTAGGAGGGGCTCCCTTTTCTGCCCAAGGCCCTCCCTCGTGAGTCTGCAGCCCACAGAACCAGACCTGCTCGTGATTGCTCTTCAGGCAGAGCAGCTCCTCCTTCAGGGACTCCTGCTGGGCCTCCAGGTCGGCCTTGGCCAGGCTCAGGTCGTCCAGCAGCTTGTGCATCCCGCACATGTCCGACTCCACCAGCTGGCGCAGGGCGCGCTCACTCTCGTGCCTTCCATCACAGGAGGTGCAACACTAACAAGATGCCAAGGAGAGCCCCTCTCGGCTGCCCCCGGTTCCCACCTCCTTCACCAACTTGAATCCTCACGTGTTCACTGAGCTCGGAGATGAATTAGACACAGCTGGGCTCAGAGGTGCGCTAGACACAGCCCCTCCTCTCAAACGGCCTATGATAGTGAGCATCCACAGCAGTTCTCGTTTTTACCATTGTGCACTGAGGCAACTTTGGTTCAGAAAGATGAACTGACTTGCCTGAGGTCATGTATCTTAGGACCCAGTGCGGGATTCGTGCCATTGCACGAGCTATGGGTTGACTAAGATAAGCAATCGCAGGTGCCTGGCCATTGATTGGCTATGCCTTGTGTTGGGCTATTTTTCCATCTCTCACCTTTGTTTAATGGAAACACCTAGGACCCGAGGGCTCCATACATAAATCGGGACCCTGACCCATGTGTAAGCCGCTCCCCTGACTTACACAGGAAATTCAGTGGCCATCCTTGCTCACTTATTGTTGAAATCCCCTTATTTTGCTCCTGGTTAATGAACTCCGGCTGCCTCATTACAACCATTTTTGAGAAATAAATGAAGGAGACTTTACCCTGGGCTCTGCCACACATTTCATTTAATGGTGTCTTTTCTCACCCGCCTTCTATTAGTTTGGGTTGTAATAAAAATGTTTTAATTTGGGGAATTTAGGAAGGAGGAGATAGCTCAGTACTTCGCTCGTTCAGCAAGCTTTTAGGCATTGGGACAGGGTGGAGGAAGGAGTCGCTCTGAGCCCTCTTTCGACCTGACTTACTTGATTCTAAAGTGGTCGGCAGCCAGTTTGGCATTGTCAATTTGGATAATCAGCCTGGCGTTCTCAGCCTTGCTGCACAGGATCTGAGGGAGACAGTTCACACACAAAACATCATACTCCGGACTCCAGCTCTACGAGTGACGGCTACATTCATGCTCAAGAGAATCCAAGAACCCAAAGCCCCTTGAGCCTTCAGTGGTCTTTTGCCTGCCGTGCCTTTCCGCCTTCCTCAGACCCAGCATACCCCAGGCTGCTCCAAGCCTCACCTTCTGCTGGAGCTCCTCCATGGTCCGGAAATAGTTCTGGTAGTCCGGGCACACGCTGGACTCATGGCATTTGCTCGACTCTAGGATCTTGGTCTCCAGCTCCTCGTTGTCCCGTTCCAGCTGGCGCACCTTCTCCAGGTAGTTGGCCAGGCGGTTGTTCAGGAACTGCATGGTCACCTTCTCATGGCTATTCAGGGTGCTTTCGCCGTAGGTCCCACCGGTACCAATGTTGCCAGGAATGTCACAGGTCCCTGGCAAGGGGCAAGCAGCGTTGCAGCTGTGGGGCAGACAGAGGCTGGGTCGGCCCAGAGGGGTCGTCCCCACGCAGACTCGGTTGGTATGTGCCTGGGTGGCCGAGAGGCACAGGGAGGCAGCCTTGGCCTCAGCCCCAGGCTGGTCCCCAACATCACTGGAGCACACGGAGACATTTCTGGCTCCAAAAGTCCTGGTGCTGCCCAGACAGTGGGATGAGCTGATGCAGGAGGAAGTCATGGTGTTGGGCTGAGGCTGCAGCTGGGAAGGCCAAGCCACTGAGTGTGGTAACCCCCTTCCCTCCTGGCCCTTTTACATCCAGCCCAGGTGGGTGTTGCTTCAATTCTTGCACCTCACCTCCCTGGTTCTCTACCTATTGCTGTGCTGTCATCCTGTTACGCAGATGTTGAGTTTGCCATTAGGAGCTCCTCACCTCATGAAAGGAATGTCTCGGCTCTTTGATATCAGCTTGGCTGTTGGTGGGAGGACAGAAGCTTTTTATTACTTTTTTAAAAACAGAAGTCCTTTTAGCCATCAGATGTTTGTACCTTGACACGGTTTGGCCTCCTTGTTGACGTACCCACACTGAGGGCATGACTATTCCTGTTGGTCTTTGAAGCAGCAGGAGAGACAAACCCCTGTGACTAGCGGGGCTTACCTGAGTTAAGACTAAACGAGCGTCCCCTATACAGGGAAGAAACTGGGTCTTGGTTGGTAGATGTTATGGGTTTTGGTTATGAAGAAGTTCTACGTTTCTTTTTTCTTCATCTGTTCGTCTTTCAGACTCACTTTGAGGGGCAATAAGACTTCGATAGGTCCCTTCATTCAATGCCTATCTCCTGGCACATCCTGTGTGCCAGGCTCTGACCCACACACCTGATGTACAACTGGTCAAGCATGATATAGTTCCTGACCATCAGGAAGCAGCCACAACTTGGATAGCCGAAGGGGTTCTATATCAGGGGTCTGAGAAGTTCAGCAGTATGAGAGTGGCCTTAAAGACCGTGCCTGATCTGGACCAGGAAACGTGAACTCAAGAAGCCAGAAACAAGAAAAATGAACAACAATCTTTTTGAATCCCAAATAAGAACTTGGCCATGAAACTCAAAGGGCATTGAGTTATCAGAGTCACTGTGGGTCCTCCTCCTGCCTTACTTCCTTGATTCTAAAGCCTGTTATCAAGCACCTACCATCTGTGTTAGGAGATTGATCAATGATCTTATTTAATCCTTACTACCTTCCTGTGAGATGGATACTCTTATCTTATTTCTTACCAAATAAAGAAATAAATAAGGCATTGAGGACCGGAGATGTGAAGTCATTTTTCTAAGATCAGCCCTATTATAAAGAGGCAAAGCCTGTTCTCAGTATCACTTTCTTTCCATTCCAGAGCCTATTACTGTCCTCTTCACCTTGACCACCACATCCCTCACCCCACCCCCCGGCAGGAGGACAACTCTGTCATTGTCAGAACTAAGAAGGATTATAAGGCCTAGAAACTGGGCTAGAAGTTGAAATTAAGAGATAGAACAAAAATCTGACATTCTGCATTCTTCTTTGTGTCTCAGAAAATACAGGTGTTGTGGCACCTAAGCAATAAGGCAGGGTTTCTCCAAGGACCACGCAGGACGATGGCCAGGGGAGAGCTGTCTCCAAAATGTAATACTGCATCGCAGACCCTACTAGCTCTTCATACTGGGGAACCAAAACAGCTGACTCCTAAGGTCCCAGAGGTTTTTTCTCAAAATTTGTGACAGGAGATAGAACTGAGAAAGGCCTGATGTAGAGCGAGATCCCCAAGGATGATCACTAGATCTTTGAGAAAATGAAGATTTGCCAGTTCTCTGAGCATCAAGCAAAAGCTGAACAGATATCTCTACAGAAACCAGACACATACATGTGAAACATAGGCTATTGGAGTTCTATCAAGAAGAAATACAGAAGTCGAGAATTCTGTCCAGTTGGGTATCCCGGGAAAGGTAACCAGTGGTCACCTCTGGCCTAAGAGCTCCTCAGAGCTCATCTGTGAAAAACCCTTTACAGGCACCATAATTAGAAGACGTTACCTGGCCAGGCCATCTGTCCTTCAGAGGCCTCTGGGTGTGACCTGCATAGTTCACATCTTCAAACACTCCTTTGTTACTCTCCTCTGCCTCATCACATAGCGACAAGCTTCTCTATAAACCAGGGAACTGGACTTTTAAAGCCATTTGATTTGCTAAATAGAATCCATTTTTGACCTTATTCTCTGGCAGAATTCATTCCATTGGCTAAAACCCATGATTTCTTCCATCTCAAAATACACACTTCTTACTTCAGAACATCCTTGCTCAAGCGTTACATGTTTGGAGGATGCTCCTCTCTACTAAAGCCTGATCATGGTCCTGGCCTGGGCTTCTACTGAGTATGCTGTTTTGCATAATGGCATTGATGTTGTGTGTCCCTTTGTAAAGTCCCTTTGTTCCACTGATTTGCATTTTTCTCAAAGGAGGTGAGCGTGGGGTGAGGATCCCTGCCGTCACCCCGACGACTGTCTTCCTTCCCAACCATTTAAAAAGAGTCCTTGTGGTCCTTGGTGACCAAATATGAGTTAGGTTCAGTGCCAAGAAGTGGTGAAGACAAGGTGTGAGTGGTGGAAGCCGTCAGCCCTCCTTCGTTCCCCTGTGTGTGCAAAGTTCTGTGCACTGATTCTGACTGCAGAAATCCCAGTCTCCGGATGCAGGGAGTCTACTGCAGATGGAAATGGGGAGCTGTGGTCTTGGGATGCTCTTTTCAAACCTGGTATTGCTATATATAGGTGCATCTCAACCAGCGGGAGGGAAAGGAGTGGCGTTTCAGGCTAGCACTTGGAAATTGCACATAACCCAGAGTTACCTTTTCTATGCTGCAGAAAGACATCTGGGGGCATCCAGCGGTCTGTGCCCTGTGAGGGAACACATCCGTCACACACTGCAGTGGACACAAAGATTGAAGACAACAACTGCGTGTAGAGCCTCGTACTCCCATGTCTCCTAGGTGTTAGAAAATGGTGCCAGAGAAAATCGTAGGTAAAGAAAACCATGAAGTCGCTTAAGAGGCTGAGCATATCAATTTATTATTCTGAGTATGCAACTCTTGAGAATTTGATGAATGGAAAAGGCAATTCATCACCTTTTTAATTCAAATTAGATAGGATTTTACCGTCTGATTTCTTAGATCCAGTCCCACAATCCACAAAGTTTGTTTCTTTATCAATGTTATTTTTCCACCTACCAAGACATACTCTAGACACTAGGAGCACATCTATAAAAGACAAGTCCTTGCCTTAGAGTGGGGTGACATTTGTGACAAGGCTCCACACTGGGCCTATGGGGGTGGTGCCACACTCACCCCAAGGTCCTTAGACATGTCACCATCTTTCTTCCCATTACCCTGTTGGTGGCCCAAGAGCCGATCAAAGTTGAAACTAGTTTCCTTTGCGACTGTCTAGAAAAAACACTCCCGTTTTGTTCTTTACTCTTACACCCACAATACTTCTGACACCAGATGTGTGGGTTTTCCACACACAAAGCAATCCTCTGTGACACCACCTGGGTGTCCTACAATTCAACTCAATTCTGACCTTATCTACCTGGAGTTAGTGTCAGATCCCACAAAAGGGCTCAGTCCTACAACACTGCTCCCATTTCACACACCAGTGGCAAGTCCCAGGTTGTCACCTGTACTTCTGACCAACTGGCTATAAATCAGGGTTCCCACAATTCCCTGCTTGAGTTTGATAATTTGCCAGAATGGCTCACAGAACTCAGGGAAACACTTACTTACGTTTACCAGTGTATTAGGAAGGATATAATGAAGGCTACAGAGGAACAGCCACATAAAGAGACACACAGGGCAAGGTTTATGGGAAGGGGCGGAGCTTCCATGCCCTCTCTAGGTGAGCCACTCTCCCAGCACCTCCATGTGTTCTCCAACCTGGAAGCTCTGCGAATCCCATACTTTGAGGATTGTTATGGCGGCTTCATCACGTGGGCACGATCGATCATTAACTCAGTCTCTAGTCCCTCTTCCCTGCCTGGAGGATGGGGGTGATGTGGAAAGTCCCGAGCTTCTAATCACAGCTTGGTCTTTCTGGTGAGCAGCCCCCATCTAGGAGCCCACCAAGAGTGGCCTCATTAGAACAACAGGCCCTCTCATCACCCAAAATTCCAAAGAAAATTCCAAAGAATTTAGGAACTCTGAGTCAGGAACTGGGGTCAAAGACCAAATATTAGAACAAAAGATGCTGCTAGTGTTATCACTTAGGAAGTCACAAGGGTTTTAGGCGCTCTGTGCCAGGAACCCAGGAAAAAGACCAATGTACATACTTTCTATTGTTTCACAGCAATGGAAATAGAAAATATCAAAACCTCAATTTCTGAGCTGCCTGACCTCAACCAAGTTACTTAACCTTTAAATGCATCCGTTTTCTCCTATGAATATTTACAATAATATTGACACACCGGGCTACTGGTAAGAGCAAAGGATACCAGTGGGCAGAAGTCCCAACACAATGCCTCTCACGGAGGAAGCACTTCACAAGGGCCAGTTCCCTTCCTCTTCAGGGTCTCCAAACACCACCATCACCCCTTTTAAAAACTTAGCGTTTTCAGAAAAACAAAATAGACATGGCTGATAAATATACGAGGGCATGCTCTCTTTTTAGTTTGATGCAGTCTCACTTTATTTTTGATCTTGTTGCTTGTGCTGTAGGTGTCATATCCAAAAAATCATTGCCAAGACCTATGTCAAGGAGCTTTTTTCCTGGGTTTTCTTCTGGGAGTTTTACGGTCTCAGGTCTGGCAGTGAAGTCATAGCGGAGCAGGCTGAGCTCTGTGACAGTACAAACCCCGCTGGGATTCCACCCCTCGTCCTGCTGTAGATCCATCTGGAAGGGGAGTGATGGAGCTGCCTTCATCAGGTTTGGGCAGCAACAAGGTGATCAGAGGAAAGCCCCTCGCCTGCACAGCCATGCACGTGACCCTGAGCCTGGTCCACTTGACCTCCCTTTGTCACCTCATCCCACTTCCTCATAGGCACCAATGCGTGGTTAAGTGGCCCCACGTCACCACTCTGTGACTGCAGGCTCAGCTTCCAGCTCCTTTAAATTTGAAGTCTTCTCCTCCGTGCACTGGGAATAGTGATGGTACCTGCTTATTGGATCGCTGTAAGAATTGAACGCAACCAAGCACAAATGCACAGCAAAGCTCCTGACACCTGCTGAGCCCTTCAGAAAGGCACACTTTATTTTTAGATAAAATAGAAATAATAATATCCACCTCAGGGGGTGCTGAAAGGGCTCAAAGGAATAACGTATGTGAAAATTGACAGTTCAGTCTTGACATCTAGTGGAATCAAGGGTGATATCAGAAATATTCTAACCAGTGTTGGCAGCGAGCATAAAGGAGACTGGTGGAAACCACCGCACAGACAGCCTGGGCCCCCCAGCTGAATATCAGCACTGAAATGAAAATACTAAATAAACACAGTTCATATTTTCTTTCAAAGGAAGCTAGGTATTTCATCCTTCCCACCATCTTGTACAGAAGAGGGGCTCCAAAAGCAGGAGAGAGAGAGGAAAGTGCCATGAGAGGTGTTCAAATACGGGGCTAGGGCTTGTTCAAAGCAGCTGAGAGCCCTCCCCATGGGGCCGGCCTCCACAAAAGCTTCCACCTGGCCCTGGAGCCCAGCTAGAATTGGGACAGGCAAAGGTGAGAAAGAGAACATTACACATGGGAGCCAATGTTTTGGGGGTGGCAAAGCAGTTTGGCAGAAGTACAGGATGTGTCAAGAAGATTAGAGAGAGCTGAGCTACCAAAAGCAGGGAGGATCCAACCAGAGTGGCCTTGAACACCAAGCTGAAGGGCAGACACCCCACTCTGTGGGCGTGTCTGCTCCACAGCACCCAGGACAGCGACTCACCGCCGGCTGTGCTCCCTCACTAGTGAACGAGTGCTGGCAAGTCCTTAAATAAGGCAGGATCTGGATTGTGAAGAAATAAACCCATGTCCTGACTGGAGTCCTCTCATCACGGTCCTCAGCAGTGGCACTTGTTGAATGGCACTGGGGGTAGGACCAAGCAGTCGGGCCTCTGACACCAACGTTTATTTCTGGCACCCGCAATTCATCTCCATGAACATTTATGGAATGCCATCCTCCAGGCAACCCCTCCATTTCTCCTATATCAATAGTCACCCATTTTTCCCTGCCTTTGATGTCAGAGCCCCAGGCCTCGCCTTAGCTTTTACTGCAGCTCTTTAACGGTCTCGAAGTGCGAGCAGTAACCGGAGCACATGTTGAGAACCTGCCATCTGCTCCACTGCTGAACCTCAGCCCCCAGCTCCTCCCTCTGCTCCCACTGCCGCACCTTCTGCAGGCGGTTGGCCAGGTGGTCATTCAGGGACTGCATGGACTCCTTCTTGCTGCCATTGAGCTCTCACTAAGCCAGCTACAAGTATCTACAAGTTAGCAGGGTTGCTGGTCCCTGGAGAGGACAAGGCTGGATGACCACAGGAAAGGCCAGGCTGGACTGGCCATGAACCACAGGCTCTGGAAAGATGGTTACTAGACTGGCCACTCTCTTTCAGGTGGGCCCCAGTGCGGTGCTGGAGGCTGGGCAGCCGCTGGGCACAGAGTCCCTACGCTGGCTGCATGGAGCTAGGAACCTGCAAACAGCTCTTTGCAGAGCTCGAAGAGCAAGGGTTTCTGGTCCAGCTAGAAGCCATGGTCCTGGAAGCTGAGCTGCACGTTGGTTCCAAGGGTCAAGCACCCGAGTGTGAGAGTGCTGTGTCACCCAGACCCTTCATCCACCCACCGTGGGAGCAGGCGCACGACACCTGTTCCCCCGTGACACCCTCATGTCCGCTGCCGTCAGAACAACCACAGTCAGGTATTCAGGCTCCATAAGTAACTCCCTACCTCACAAAAGAGAGAGGCGGCTGCTTTTGGACTCTGTGTTACAGGCTTCTGTTGCTAGAAGGGATGTTTCATGTCATCTCTTTAAAGATACCCCATGGAGAAGTTAAACTCTGGTCCCTGAGCGACCACCTGGTGTCCCTCTGGAGTGGCACTGCCTTTAAGATGCAGGAGTCATCTCACAGGCAGAGTTCACTGAGCGTGGGGGCCTCTAGCCTCAGGGGGGAGCCCCCAGAGAGGCGGAACAACAGAATGAAGGGGTGCTAAGGTGTTAGAACCAAACCAAGAGAGCAAATTCAACCCCTTCCTGCTTCAGCTGGAGACGAGAAGGGCTGTGAGCTCCCCAGGGGCACAGAGCAAGTCAGCTACAAGGCCCAGGCTGGGACTGGGGGCTCCTAATCCAGCACATTCTCTTTCCTCTACCCCAAACCTGTTCTATTAAAGGGGAAAATGGTAAATATTTTTGGCTTTACAGGCCATAGAGTCTCTTTGCACTACAACTGTCCAACCCTGCCGGTGTGGCACACAGCGGGCATAGACGATTCGGAAGCGAATGGGTGTGGCTGCGTTCCAGGAGAATGTTATTTACCAAAACAGGCAACAGCTGTATTTGACCTGCGAGCTGTAGTTCACCGACCCCTGCTCTGCGCAGCACAATAAATGAGGCCTAACAAGTGGATCCCTCGGAGCACGTGGGGAGACCTTTAGTGCGCTCTGGACCCGGAGGGCTGGAGCGGAGGAAAGGCGCCATCAGGTAGACTCCAGAACTGGACACTGGGCCTCAGACACGGACCCTCCACTAACCGAGGTGGTTAGACCAAGATGAGAAGTCCATCCAGATGCTCTTTAACCTTGGAGCCAAGCAAAGCTGCCCACGTGATGATGTGGTGGTGTTGCTGCCACTCCTGGTGTTTCTGAAACACGGGCTCCAATGGCTCAGAAAGTGACTGAGCTGCCGTCGGCACTGAGGAGAATCAGAAGATGGGGGCACTTGTTGGAAAAGCAGAGTTTCTTTAACCAGCATTTATTGAGCACTTACAATACACCAGGCATCACGAGAGGCATTTTCACGTGCATCCTGTCCCAATTGTGTGTAGAAGGGAGAATTAGTCCTCCTTCCCAAGGGGGAAAGGAGACTGAGATGCACGGGGGTTTGGGCAATCTACCAAAATCGCACACACGCTAGTGCTAGAATGGGGATCCCAGCCCAGGTTTTCTGAAGCCAAAGACACTGACTGTTGCCATTATGGCAAGATGCTCATTGGTGTGTTCAGTCACTTATGTATGACTAAGAGACAGGGCTATATGGAAATAAACTTATCTCGACCAATTGTTCAAAAAGATGGACATCAAATGATCTTAGGAAAATTGTTCAAAAAGATGGACATCAAATGATCTTAGGAACTTTCTGTTTAGCAAAATTGAGATCATTGCATTCATATACTAAATTTACGAAACCCAAAAGAGAATTGTTTTCTTGTTAACAATTTTCCCAGGTATGGCCTGGCATATCGTTTTTTGATCATATTATAAAAGTTTTCCCAGAGTAGTAGGGAGGGTACCATTCAGTGCATTTCAGTCCGCAAACCACCCAGCCTCCCGGTCACTGTGTCTGACCCCTGGGCCATTCTCCAGGCTTCCTGAAGGCAGCTCTGCCCAGTGGGCCGTCCTCCCTACCCCTAGGAAGGGGCCTTGCTCTGGGGCAGAGACAGGCAGAAGTGAGGCCCAGACTCTTTAATGGCCTCAGAGAAAGTTGTGTCTTTGAAACACTGGCCCTTTCTTTCCCATCCCCACTCAAGGAGGATCCCGCTGCCTCTGGGAACTTCTCCCAGACATCAAATATGTGAGAGGTTTTATTACCTTACCGTGGCCTTGCCTAAGTTTCGCTATAAACCGGAGTTAATTAAATCCAAATGCTTTGATATGAGGACAGAGCCCCTCTGAGAATCCCCACACGTAGCACTGGGTCCAGTTTCCAGGAGGTCCTGGTGCTGGTGGGCATAAACATTTCTCAAGATCTACGCCCACGCCTTCCTCATCCGTCAAATAAGAGAGATGGGCCAGGTGGGAGCTTAGCTCGTGACGTCTCTATCTTGGAGTACCTTCCAAACACGGAAGATGGTGGCCATCCGTCTCCGGCAGGGGGCGGCGCTCGTGGCCCTGTGCTGTGCAGCTTGGTTTCCTGTAAAATCTTTAACAGGCATTTGGGTGGTCTGATAGGTCTTGGCAAGTCGGAGTGACACACGGGTGTGGAAACAGGGACCAGGTTAGATTGGACAATCCATGCTGGGGAAAGGAGCCTGCAGAAGTCCCCAGAGTGTCCGCAACTCCTGCGTGATTGCTCCTGCTGCAGCTCTGGCCACAGCCTGAGGCCCCAAAAGACAGGGAGAGTCTGAGGGGGTGGTTGCTAGCTATTTTTTTAAAGGAGAACTGTATTCCCAGGGGAGAGTTTCAGCATCTCAGAGAAAATGTCTCTTCTTAGGAACACGAAAGAAGGGCATAGGGGAAATATTTGTTAGCCTGAAAGAATAATAAACCTTGGTGCTTGGAGAAAGCAATAAAGTGCTAGGAGAGACCCGCTAGGCTTGGCGTCAGAGTGCTTGGCTTCAATTCCCGCCCGTGGGCTGCATGTCTGTGAGCAAATCTTTCCATCCATCTCGCTGGGCCTTAGACGCCTCGTCTGTAAATGCGAGAGCCTGGGCCAGATCGTCCGTAAGGTTCCTGGTGATTCTGACAGTTTAAGACAGTGCCATCTAATAGAACTTTCTGCAATATTCTCTTCTGAAATACTCTCTGTCTGCACTGTCCAGTATGGTACCACTAGCCATATGTAGGTACCGAGCACCTGAAATATGGCTAATGCAACCGAAGAACCGAATTTTTTTATTTTATTTAATTTCATTTTAATTAAAAATTAAATAGCCACATGAAGCTAGTGGCTACCATATTGGACAGATCAGGCCTAGGATTCTAGAGCCAAAGATTTGGTTCTGTTCAGTCTACTATGTTTACCAAGCTAAGTACATTCTAGACAAATTTTGCACAGGGATTGGAATGAAGGACGGCTGGTTTGCACTCAGGCATCAGAACACCCAGTTGGCCAGGAGCTGCTCTCCCTGGCCTTCCAGCTCATTGAAATCCTCCCCACCACCCCCCACCGCCGCCGTCCTCTCCCCCGCCTGGCTCAGCGGTGTGTTTGTGTCTCCGGTCAGGCTCATGACCCTGTCTGCCAGACATGCATGCAGGATCATGTCCAGAGAGCCCCAGGCAGCTTCAGGATCCAATCCACTTCTCATCACTTCTTGGCAGGTCCAGAAGGCAGATCCTTAATAGAAACATCACCTCAGCTCATTAAGGAAGAACTATGCGTTTGGAGGGTGATGTTCAGAAAGGTGTTCGAGATTCCTGTTCCTGGCTGTCTCCTCTTTATCTGCCCTGGCCAATCATACCCTCAGGTCCTTCACTGAATCTCTCAAACTGATCCCTTATTCTTCCATCCCCACTGTCATCGCCTTAGTTGAGACCCTGTTCACATCTTCCTCACGCTATTCCTCAGCTTCCTCCCTGCCTTCGGCCATCCTGTTTACACTCCTTGGTGAGGCTTTCTAGAATACCACTCCGGTCATGTCATCCTTGGGCTCAGATCCTGCAGCAGCCCTCTCACCTCCTTCAGGACGGAGTCCAGGCTCTTCGTGGGCAAACCAAGGCCCACCACAGGCTCCCACCTTCCTACCACCTGACCTTTATGACCACCAGTCTTTCACAGGAACTGGCTGCTCCAGCCAGCAGAGCCACTCAAGGCTCCTCGGCGTGACTTCTGCTTTCCTGCACACCCCACACACCTATACCTCTCTTGCTCTGTAGACATTCTAGTCAACCTTCCAGGCCCATCACAAATGCCACCAGCTACATAAAGCCTTTTCTGCTCTCCCCAAGCTGGTACTTTCTCCCGATCTTTGTCAGCACATGCTCCTTCTAGGTAGGAACTGGGCAATGTAGCAGAGTGGTTAGAATAATGCCACAGTGGAAGCAGCTAGACCCGAGTTCAAACTTTTGTCCTTGCATGTAACCTTGGGCAACTGACTAAACCACTCTCCACATCCCCATTTCCCATCTGTAAAATGGACACGATGCCTGCCTTACAGGGTTCAGGAAACCGCACAAGTTAATTTATGTGATGTGCTCAACACAGTACCAGCGGCATCATAAGTGCTAAATAAGTGGTAGCAATGGTTATTATTATTTTTATTATTATTATTAGACCCTTATTGAAGAAGGAATGAGGCCTTACACACACTGGTCTTAGCTCCCTCTTTAATTAGAAGTGTCTGGACAGTGGGGATCACTTGCATTTTTTGGTATCCCCTGCACCCAGCTGTAGTTTGCAAATAGTGAGGACTCAGAATGTGAATTGGTTGAGCATCTCTGGGGCCTAAAGATCTATATTTGAGTTCTGGGTCCACTACTTACTAGCTGTGTGACCTTGCACAAGTTTCTTAACCTCTCTGAGCCTCAGTGTCCTCATTTATAAAGGGGAGAAAATAATGGTATGTTTTGCACAGATTGTTGCAAGGATTAAATGGGACATTATTAACAAGGTGTCTGGGGGACTACCATGTGGATTAGCCAGCCCGTAATGTAGAATCTGGCACGTACGAGGCAATCGGTGAAGATCTTTTGAATGAATGATCCCATTGTACCAGCTGTAATGAGGTTTAGGGGTGGGGTTATTACAGTATTATTCTCAATTACAGTAGTTTGGCCAGGGTTTCTGCCATAATTATCTCCCTCTGTTCTTTTATTACTTGGCTCTGGACCGATCCCCCAGTTTTAACTGGTTTATGGCATGCGGGACTTTTTAGTGAACACCTCTGAAGCCCCTATGGAAGCAGAAGGGACATAGAAATAAATATAGAAATCGGCCACTTTCCTCTTGAGCCCAACTGTGTAGAACTGGCCGTCAGATACAGCAGCGTCAGTGACAAACAGAGAAAGACGTCTCTGCAGGACCACCAAATGAGGCTTTATTTTCCAGGTAACTCGGAACACGTGCTCCTGAAGCAGCGGAGACAACCAGAAGCATCAGCGAAGAGAGCGATTTGCCGGGGAAGTGAGCCGGGCAGGCGCTAAGCGGTGGGGGCTAGGGCGCCCCCTGCAGGATGCAGGCGCATTGCGGACGGCCCTCCTCCTGGTACCGCTGCACGTGGTGCCTGGTTCCTTGCTGGCCCGGGCGGACCCTGCTGTCTTGGCGGCCACCCACCCGTGGTCAGGCTCATCCTGAGGAGGCACCAGCCGCCCAGCTCTGGTCCCTCCAGGATCCACCGGTGCTGAGGAACTTCAGTAGCGGCCGGGAGGGCAGGTAATACAAGGTACACCGACGACAGTGCATGGCACCACGCTGCGGGGCACACTGGGGGAGGGCGCACAAGGGGGACAGGACGGCGTGGAGCACGGGTTACAGGGCAACCTGCGGAGGAAAAGCAGGTGGGGCGGGGTTAGAAGGAAGCCAACTCAGCAACAAGTCCGGTCAATTCTGCCCCCGACGCCTCTCAACCCCACTGTGTGCCTTCTCCACCCAGCTTCCCTAGTCCCAACCGCCATCATCTTCGCCTGTGTAACCCCAACGGCCTCCTAACTAGTCTTCCCAACCCCACGCTCGCCCCTGCTAACCATCGTCAACTCAGTGGCCAGAGTAACCGTCTACAAACACAAATCTCATCGTGCCCTCCCCCGCCTGAAACCTTCAAGGGCTCCCATTTGCTCTGGGATGAAGAGTGGCTTCCTTCAACCCAACTGTTCCATCCTCCTTGAAACCTCCTCTGATCTCTGTGTGTCCACTCGCCCTAGGGTCCCATGTACCTCCTTCCAGAGTGATCTGCGACTGTTCTGTTATGGTCTGTCTCTCCACTAGGGAGGGAGGTCAGCAGCCGTGCGTATTTGCCCACCCCATATACTGAGCCTAGAGCAGGCGCTTCATAAGAATGTGTTAAATAAGGTGAATTAATCAATTGATATAGAAGGAATACACGGCACAAGGAGAAAGGACGATCTCGGAGACGGACAGCTGCGGGCTGAAAACTAGAAACAACACGCTGAACATTGGATGGAGGCCAAGCAGCCTAGAGATTGCACAGGCAGCCCAAGGACCACATCCGGCCTGAAATGTGTTTCATTTGGCCGGCACTATATATTTTTTAATTTGTTGAAAATATTTAAAAATCGGGAGAATTTAACATGTAAAAGAAGTCCAGATTCCCTTGAACAATCAGAAGATCCAGCGATACCGGAGCTGCGTCTCATAGGGTAGAAACGGCCCTGAGGGGACGGCACCCTCGTTGGACAGGGCACAGCTCCCTGCTTCTCCGCAGTCTCACAGCGACCCATGTCACTCATATATGTTAACCGCCTGGGCCTTGAAAAACATTTGACTTTGCAACCCTTGTCCTGGAGGATAAGATTCTGAATGACAGAGAAGCGAGGCTGAATGTAGAATAAGAAACTGCCTGCGAGAGTCATCAGCCCACCGGGTGGTCCATGGCCCAGAGGTGTCCTGCGCCCAGACAGCCATCAAGCCCTGCCGAGCCTCCCTGCACAGCGGCTGGGGGCGGGTGCCTCCTCTGCCCTGACAGAGCCCCCCCACTGCTCACCTAGACCACCGCCAGGGCCTGCTTCCTCTACTCAGTCCTTCCTGCTGCCATCTGTGCCATCTTCCTGAAGAGCAGCTTTGAGTTCTCACTGACTTGGTCAAGAAACGTTTATTGAGCGTCTACTACGTGCCAGGAGCAGGGGATAAAAATATTTCATATTGTCTCTGAGTTCTAGGTGTTTGCCCTCTAGTGGCGGAAATAGTTGAGCAAATTCTATCATTTCTTCCTTGAAAAAAGGCCTCCCACCTGCCTATAAAATAAAGCGCTTCTTCCCCAGCCAGGCCTTCATGGCTCTCCACGAATGGGCCCCAGCTGACTTTCCTGTCCTCCTTCCCACCACAGCTCATCACAGGAAGCTCCCTATTGTCCTCCCAAGCGCCAACAATCCCCCGCCTCCGCCAGTGTGACCTCCAGTTGCCCGTCTGCCTGTCTCCCCAGACACTTGAGAGCAGATGCCTTGTTGTCCTCTACCTCGGCGTCCCCCATGGTGCCTGGCACGTGGTAGGTACCAGGAAGGAGTCTGTCGACTTGGAATCAAACAGAATGGTCTGCAACAGGCCAGGTTGGGGATGGCAGCGTAAACACCTGCCTGACTTTCTTCAGATCGTACTAGCTTCCTAATCACTTCTTGATCATGACAGGGTTCTATCTTAGAGTAGATCCAGTTGCTTCCTATGGCCTCGGCTGACCCCGACCCACATGTCTCTGTGCGGCCTGGGCTGGGCCCACGTACTTGCAGTCCTCGCTCTCCAGCAGGCCCCGGTACGTGTTGATCTCGCACTCCAGCCGGGCCCGGATGTCCAGCAGCACCTGATACTCCTGGTTCTGCCGCTCCAGATCGCAGCGGATGTTGGCCAGCTGGGCCTCCACGTTGCTGATCAGACTCTGCATCTGGGCCAGCTGGGAGCCATAGCGGGCCTCGGTCTCCGCCAGGGTATTTTCCAGAGAGTCCCTCTAAGGCAAAAGGAAAGACAAAATAAACCCGAGGAGCAGACCTATTTTCCACAGCCTGGTTCAGAAAGAACCAAGAAGAGACAAGACTCCCTCGGGGGCTGGGAATGACACCTCCCTACGTCACTGCAGAAATTGAAGCCCAGAAAGGTCAAGGTTAAGCAGCTGGTAAGTGACGGACCAGGGTTTGAACCCGGGTCTGTGTGATCCTGAGTCGCTTATTCCCTCCTCAGCCTTGCCTGGCTACAGGCTGTGGCTCTGAGTTCGCCTGGAGCCCCCCCCTTGGCGTCATTGAGATCAGTGGCCTTCAGCCCTGGCTGCACATTAGAGTCACGTGCAAGGCTTTTTAAAAGACCCAGGCCCAGGCCCCACCTCCAGAGACTCTGATTTAATCCATCCTGGCATGGGGATTTGTAACAGCCCCGCACGTGGGGTCGAGGAGCGTGGGTTTAGACGGGCAGGGCAGGCTAAGCTCATAACAAGCCTTCTCAGGGAGTCGTGTTTGACAGTGGCCACCTAACCTGTGTCAGATGTGAAACATGCCCTTTTTATCTCTGATCCTGGTCTTGGGAGAAAGCTCCCCCTGGGAGAGGTCAGCTGCGCAAGCTTCTGTGGTGGCTGAATCTGGGCCTCCTCTTCCTCCTCTTTCCTGAATGCCTGCATCTACGTTCGGTGCTGCCCGGGAGCCAGAGCTGGGGGAGAGGGGCCCACCCAGCTGCACTCACCAGGCTGTGCTGGGCCTGCAGCTCAATCTCCAACGTGTTGACCGTTCGTCTCAGATCAATGATATCCGACTGGTAGCTCTGAAGCTGCTCAGAGCTCGTGGCCACCTGCTGGTTAAGCTCCTCCATCTGCGATGGGGGACACAAGAAAGGCTGAGAATGCCTTCTCAGGGACACTGGGGGGGGGGGGCCAGCCCACCTGCGGGAGGCCCACCTGCGTGTTGAACCATTCCTCCACATCCCTGCGGTTGGTCTCCACCACCGTCTCATACTGACACCGCATCTCTTCCAGCATCCTGTTCAGGTCCACAGGGGGCGCGGCATCCACCTCAATGTTAAGGCGGTCCCCAAGCTGGCATCGAAGGGCGCTGACTTCCTAAAAAGGCACAAGAGCCCCAGGCAAGTCACACAATCCCAGCTCATCTCCCCTGGGAGACGAGAAAAGATGGAACAGAAAATCTCTAGGTTAGAGGGGCCCTTTGAGGGCCGCAGTCCACTCTGCAGTATCTGGTTGGTCTTCCAGCTCCAGCCGGACACACCCATGATGGGAGAAGCACTCCAGCTAAACGCTTCCTGTCACTTTGGCGGAAGCCAAGAGCAGCGTCACAGTTCGTTTGGTCCATTTGGGCTAAAACGGGAAACCTGTGCCCTGTGTGCCTGGCTACACTCGCAGCCTGCGTTCGTCTGGGAAGGAGGGCGGCAGGAGCCTGGCTTTGCTCGGTTCAGGCACCTCCCCAGGCCCAGCTGCCAAGGAGAGAAAGTTGTCGCCGAGGCTGCCAGAGTGTGTGATGATGCCTCGTTAGTGACTTCTTGGTGGGGTTCCCAGTCCTCTGATTTAATTGGGATGAGTCAGGTGCCTTAGGGCGCTCAGCGAGTAGTGATGACTGAGTGTTACTTTACACTTAAGCCTAAGGAAACCCAGCCAGGACTCAGAGGCACTTGTTCTTTCAAACCCCAAGTCAAGAGGCTGAGAGTCAACCCAGGGAAGGAGGGAAAAACCACAGAGCCCAGGTGGGCTTTACAGGGGCCCAGCGGGGAAGGGTTTCCCTCCGAGGACCTGCAGGAGATGAGGAGAACTCGGAAAGCCTAGGGTCAACCTGTGGCTTTTGGATTAAGTATATTATATGCAGACAGAAGAGAGGAAGAGGAACAAGGATTGAGACAGAAAAAAGAAGAAAACCGCTGTAGTTCAACTGTCTCTTAGAAGAGATGGGGGTCACCACCAGCGATCCAGCCTAGCAGAGATGGACAGGCCATTCCTTATGGGTTCCAGAACACAACCCCCTCCGTCCCTAGTGCACCGTTCTACCCTGGTATGTGGCTCTCATGAGAAAAACAAATGCCGTCACCACAAGTGTGTGGCTGTCACGCACATGCAGGAAATGCAGAAGGAACCTTGCTAGCATTTCTGTGCACTGACCAAGTGAAAGATGTCTGACACTCATGACCTCATTCAAGTCTCGCAGCAACACTGCATGACAGAGTTGAGCTGAGGAGGCTCAGAAAGGTTAAATAAATTGGGCAAAGTCCCAGAAACAATATGCTGCAGGCCTGGGAATTTCAACCCACATCTACCCAACCCAAAAGCCCACATTCTTCCCACCCCGCTTCCCAGGGTCACCTTAACTTGACTTCCGGGCTCACCTCCTCGTGGTTCTTCTTGAGGCAGAGCAGCTCCTCCTTCAGGGACTCCACCTGCATCTCCAGGTCAGCTTTGCACAGGGTCAGCTCATCCAGGATCCTGCGCAGGCCGTTAGTGTCGGCTTCCACCAGCTGCCGCATGGTCAGCTCCGTCTCGTACCTGTGCAAGGACAGGGTCAGCAGCAGAGGGGTAAAACTGAATACAGAATTCAGGGAAGACCTTGTCCTGCGGGTGCTTTTCCAACTCTCTGTGAAACTAATGGAAAGCTGCCCAAGCTTGTACAGGGAGAGGGGACCCCCCCCCCATCCCCCGGCCAAACTCACTTGGTCCTGAAGTCATCAGCAGCCAGCTTGGCATTATCAATGTGCACAACCATCCTGGCATTCTCTGCCTTGGTGCACAGAACCTGGGGGCCAAGGCACAGGGAGGGGGTTAGTCTGGGATGAGAGGAAGGAAAAAGAACCCAAATGAGGAGACAACAGCTAATGGGCCCTGCAGCCTCGCAGCCATCCCTGTGGAAGCCCCTGGAACTCTGGGGGATATTTAATGAACGACGAGTCCTTGGAGAACAGGAGATTTATTTTTTAAGCACCTGGGTCTTCACAAATCCAAATGCCCATTTTGGATGCAATGAGCAATGTGGAAGGAAAAAATCTCATTAAGTCTGATGTCTTTCATGCAACAGTTAGAAGGGTCCTTAACGAGCACTGACATTTACTGAAAATTCACCACGTACCAGGGGCTGCGCTCAACACTTCACCTGCATCAACTCACAGAATCCTCTCGACAGCCCCATTAGGTAAGGACCATTATGATCCCCATTTTACAGATGAGGAAACTGAGGCCTGGAAAAGGGAAGGGACCTCCCAGTCATGTCATGAATCAATGGGAGAACTGAGACTACATTCCCAGGCCTCTTTCCTCGTTAAGGGGCCTGGCTGAGCGCTCAAATTATGAGATAATCCCGTGCCCTGGGGAAGTCTCTTTTCTCTGAACATAGCTTAGTAAATTAATGAGATTCAAATCTGGAATGCCAGCTCTTCCCGTCACCTTCCCAACAAGTCTTTTCACCGCTTGCCCTCACCTTCTGCTGGAGCTCCTCGATGGTCCGGAAGTAAGACTGGTAGTCAGGACACATGGTGACCACCTGAGATTGGCAGGCCTCTTGGATCTTGCTCTCCAGCTCCGCGTTCTCCCGCTCCAGCTGGCGCACCTTCTCCAGGTAGTTGGCCAGGCGATCGTTCAGGAACTGCATGGTCTCCTTCTCGTTGCCATTGAAGGTCCCTTCACAGTACCAGCTGCAGGTACCCAGGGAGCTGGAGATGCCACTGGTTGGCCGGCAGCTGCTGGGCTGGCAGGAGCTGGAGAGGTACGTCTTGGAAAGGCAGCTGGCCGGCCGGTAGGTGGTGGGCATGCAGACGGAAGGCACGCATGTCACGGGCTGGCAGACATAACCCAGGCACAGCTCAGGCCGGCAGCTCTTGCTGCTGGAGCACACAGAGGAGGGCCGGGGGCAGCTCTTGGTGGAGGCCGGTGAGCAGGTGGATGTCATGTTGGGGAGGCCCCTTCTCCTCAGCTGCAATGACCTGGATCACCAGTGTCTACAAGACCGCATCCTGCTTGGGCCTTTTTATACCCTTGGAGTGAGGGGGCTCCTGCTAGAAAGTCATCATGGATGTTGATGTTTATACCCAGCCCCAGAAGAAGCTGCTAATTAATTTTTAATTTGGTTTCCAATAAGGAGTTTCTTTCCTCATAAAAGAGGCCAAGCTTGTCATTTGGCTAAAGCAGGACTCTGGGCTCCTGTCATTGATTGCCAGGGGAGGGCTGCAGGACACATCTTCAAAGGATCGCCTCCACGCCTGGGCCCTCATTACCAGGGCAGGGCTGCCAGGATACCACAGCAGCCTGGCCCTGGGCCACTAGTGGCCTTGCCCCCTGCGCCCCCACCGGCTCCGGCCCTGAGAAAGGCCACAGTTCTGTGGGGCAGTGGCTGCTCCTTTTAATGGGAGCATTCCCTGTCAGAAGAGGCCTGGCCCCTTAAAGAGGAAATGTGTGGGAGACAGAAGCTCACCATACTGGCAGTGGTATAAATCCAGGGAGAAAGGAGAAAGAACGTCTGAGGCTTCTTAGCACGCATTGTCTTCCTACCAAGAGGAAGAAAATACAATCAGGGAGGAGAGAACAAACTCAGGACACAGACAGAGAGCCTAAGAATCAGGGACATCCTTCCAACTGGACACGACTGAGAAACAGAGACGGGAGGACCATACTCTTGGGAAAGGAGATCAATGTCGTGAAGATCTCTCTGAGGCAGATGCTCCGTCTTGAGCATCTCTGGATCCTCCCCTCCATTTCTTGCTGCTCCACGCGCAGAGTTGTCACAAGTTCGATGATTGTTGAACAGACTGAGCTTGGACAGGCTGGAACAGACTCTGCTTTTGCTTTCTGCAGTGGTGGCCAGGGAGGGCTCACTCCAGGACCTCGGAGACCGGAAGCAGCATGAACCAGCTCCCTTGAGAAGCCACACTATGCAGCCCCAAGATGAGCTAAGTCTGGAAGCATGTCCCCAATTATAGAAGCCTTGGGCATTCCTTAAGAAAGCAATGGGCAGGACCAGGGGTCCTCAGTCCTGCCTGCAGTACTTGTGGGCTCACACACTTCCTGTCTAAGATGTGTGTGTTACATAGACACTTTTTATTCATTAATCTTCTCAGTAAAATATTGGAGTATAAGTACTTTCTTATTTTTCATGTATTTCTAGAAGTGTTGGTGAAGCGGCAGCGAAGGGCAAATGCCACCCAGCCATAGTCCCCAAAATTTGTTGCTTAAGAAAAGTCAAGATAGAGATGCTACCTTCTAACTTGCTGTGTGATCTTGGGAAAGTCACTTCTCTTGGCCTCTGTTTCCTCATGCAAATTGAAAGGGTTAGACTAGATTATCTCTCAGTTTGATTTCCTGCAACAATCATAAATTCCAGTTCCTTTGTCTGGATTAACTGTTTAGAGAAGACAGTGGCATTAGACAGAAGGAGCTGTGACAGCAACCACGTGGAATGAGACTCATCAGACCACTCTTTAAAATCATAACCAGTACTTATGTAACATACATAAGTGCCAGGTACTGTGCTGGGTGCTTGGCATTAATTTGCCCGTTTAATCCTCACCAAAATAAATTACAATATAATTACTGTAAGCAGGTGTAGGAGGGGTTCTCAAAGTGTGGTCTCCAGACGCGCAGCATCAACATCACTCAGGACCATGTTAGAAACGCAGTTTCTGGGTCCACCCCAGACCAACTGAATCAGAAACCCTGAGGGTAGGGCCCCACCATCTGTGTCTAACGAGTCCTCCAGGCGCTTTGGAGCACCGCTGAGGTATAGGAGTGTGTGTATCTTAACGCTTGCCGCCAGAATTCCTCTTGCAGAAAGAATTGTCTTTACTTGAAAAAATGCATTAAGAAGTTGTTGGGGTAGAAGGCGGGACCCCAAGTGCCTTGATGCTGGCTAGCAAGACATCAGAGGGAGAAAGAGGAGAAGAGTTTGAAGCTCCCAGGGCAATCGTGGCAGGAAGGAGTGAGAGGAGAGAGAGGCAGGAGCCAGGAAGAGAGGCACCAGGAAGGTGGTGAGAGGCTGTGACCTGTGTGACACAGTCCCACCTCATGGTCCCCAAGAGATCTTCAGCAAAGACCACCAAATTCAGATGCTTGGCGTGAGCAGTATTTTACATTGTGAAGGAAGGACTGAGTTTCATGTCAGAGTGGTGCGAAAAACGAGAGCAGAGTGTTCAAAGACTAGATGTCCGGCCAGTGTGCCAGACCTGGAGGACATTTCGTGGAAGAAGTGGGGGCCAGGAAAGGCAGCCCCAGGGCAGGCTCACAGTGGGTCCAGATTAGGTCCATCTGAATCCAAAGGCTCTCACTGGAGCCCAGCCCCTCTGAGGCCAAAGCGAGCTATTGAGCAAATATATTTATTAGAAAAAGGAGAGGGAGAGAAGGGAAAGTGATGCAGAAAAAGCCAAGCAAGTGGGAGAAAACAGGAAGGAATACTGGTGAGAGTTTGGGCTAAATAGGTCCAGGATGAAGGGCCTTCTCAAGTAAGGGCAGGCAGGAGGCGTGTCCAGGCCCAAGACCAGCTCCTACCCTCCGCTCTTTGAAAAAACAAAATGACTCCAGAGGAAAGACTTACAAAAACTGAATTTAGGTAGTTCTACCAGCCAAAAAGCCAATTTGCCAACCTGCCCGTGTACATAGCACGCTCCATCAGCTTTCTAGTGTCTCGTCCTTACATACAAACAGAAGGATCCCAGACATTTGAGAGAAGTTTCCAACATGAAAAGCAGAGACAAAACAAAACAAGCAAACAAAGAAAACAGTGAAAAAGAGGAAATTGGGGAAAACAAAACAATGCAGAATCTGCAACAATCTATTAAGATAGATAAATATATTTTTTTAATAATCTCGGAGATCAGTATAGCAGTTACATCCTTGAAACAAGAGCTGGATGTTATAAAAGAGGAACAGAGAACAAAAAATAGCTCTTTGGAATTAAAAGTACAGAAACTGAAATTAAAAATTCGGTTCAGTTGTTTGAAATTAAAGGAGAGAAAAAAGCCAGAACTAAGGAAGAGTCACAAGTACAATCTGGGATCAGATGGCACTAAGGTCTGGGTCCGAGCTGCACTGAGAGGCCTGTTGCCCCAGCTGCCTTGCCCAGAGGCCCCCCCACTAATGCAGGAGCTCTCGGCCCTGGCCGCACAGGGGAACCCTTGAAGAGCTTTGAAAAACTCCAGCGCCAGGCCACATTCCAGACCAACTAAGTCAGGATTTCTGGGGGTGAGACCAGAAATCCATATTTTTTTAAAGTTCTTCAGGTCATTCCAAAGTGCAGCCAAGGCTGAGAACCTCAGGCCGAATGGAAAGAGCATCATAATTTAAAAGCACAAGCAAAGGGAGTAAACAATAATTAGAGGCACGGCTACACAGGATCTGGGTAGCATATCTTGGGGGGAGTCAGGAGGAGCTTGGAAGGCGCTTGTACCACAAAGGATGCCATAAAGAGGAAGCATGTGGTTTATGTAAAACAGTTCACTGGAGCCATATGCTCAAGAGAGCATCCGTGTGCTGCTTGCTGCCATGGCTTCCGGCACTGACTTTGCTCCAAGTCAGAATTGGACAACAAGTCATATAACTCCACGTCCACTTTGGCTGGCCTGCTTTACCCTGGGCATTGCTGCTCAGAACGAACCTCAGAAATGAATGAAACCCCGGACAAGGAAAAGGTGGGTGCCCACTATCAGAGCGATCCAGGCACCCAGCTAGAACAGAATCAACAATGTTGATCGGCTTTCACAAGCCCAGCATGTGCTCAGCAAAGCATTAGGGATTATAGCACAGTGAGCGTCACGTTCTCTATTTTTTTGATGAGGATACTGAGACTCAGGAAGGGACTGCCACCTGCTAAAGCTCCCACAGACGGTAAGTGGTGGGGCCGGGATTTGACTCTAGGGCAGTCTGACTCACTTTTGGAGCCCACATTCATCACACTAACACCATGGCCCCCTGTAGCTGGTCTCCTCTTTTCCTGGAAGGAAAAGAGGCAGTGAGTGGGCGTCCTTCATGTGCCATCCCTAGGCCTCCCTCCAGTGAGGGTCAATCCTGTTCCTGGCACCTAATGCACTGCCTGGCCCAGGGAAGCACTCGGTGTGGGTTTGTTGAATGACTGAATGATCCCAAGATGGCCATCTTCTTCAGGTGACTGAGCCTCAGCAAAACCAGCCAAGGTGTTCCAAGAAGACTGAAGCTGAGGTGGTGCAGCGAGCCAGGAGAGAGGAGGCTGGGAGAACTCAAAGCCCAGGGCCTCCTTTACAGGGGCTTAGAAAGGCGGGGGAATCTACACTGAATCAGGGTGAACTATACTGGGCACCCTTGAGGGGTGGGGGCCTCAGGCCCACCTTGGTCAGCATCTTTCACCAATCTGTTCTCCACCTTGGGCGCTGTTACAACTCTCTCAGTATCCCTGAAGTTCCTTAGCAGAGCTCTCAGCATCTTATGAAGGGCACATGGACATCTGGGGACAACCCGCCTTTCTGTCTATCTCAGAAAGTTTTGCCTTCATCCTTCTCCATTTCCCACTGGAATAGATGGAGCTTGGTCTTTGCCTGGTCTGTTAGGGGAGGACATTCTGGACACAAATGAGAACCTTTGGATCAGGATGCTGGGAGCTCCCACTTCCATACAGAAATGCTTTGGTACCCAAAGGCACTGTGTGCCTCACCAGATGCCAAGGCTGCACAAGAACGTGATGAGTCTCAAGGACAAGACTCTCCTGCTTTTAATGGTGTGTGGATTTTAAGGGGCTTTGCTGAACCGGAAGGGCTGTGTGAAAGGGCTGCAGTGAAGCGGGAGTTGATGCAAACACGCTCCTGAGGCTTCCCTGGGTGAGAGTCCATATTGCTGTTCTTAGAAGGACCGCAGGCCTGAGGCTAAAGGTGGCCTGAAATGCCTCCAGTCGTACTGGTCTCAGCCTTATCCATGCTCCTCTGGGATCCCATGAGCGTGGACACTAAGACGGGGAGTAAGAGAGGTCTCTGACACCCGTCACCACATTGGAATCTTGGAGAAGCATCTTCATCAGGAAAGCTGAGCAAAAAGCCTCACTATAGGCCTCTCTGCACCCAAACAGGGGCATAGGGACCCTGTCGTCCCCAGGGTCATACATGGTCAAATGACCCCTGTGCCTCTGCCCAGGAGTCACCCCTCTTCACCCAGCAGAGACACAAACCAACAATACCAGAACGTGCTAGTTGGGCTTCCAGAGCACGTGAGCTTTATTGTTCTGCCAATAGAAGCCCTCAGTTGCACTTCAGAACCCACTGAAATGGCACCCAGAAGGAAAAGCTGACCCAGGAGGCAGCCTGAGAACAGACACCCGGCACCCTTTGAAATGATAAGAGTTGCGGCCTCCAGCTGCGGCCAGCCTCATGACAGGCATTGAGAAACTCTAAGGCGTGAATTGCCGTGAGCGCTCTCAGGGCCAGGCCCTGGGCTCCACATGGAGAGAGGCGACTGGGCTTTAGGCTTAGGGCTGAATAGAGGCCAAGGCCAAGCCCTGGAGACCATGGCCTTGGCTTTCTGGGCCAGTCACTCTTAGAACCGGCCCCCCGGGCAGGGCACACAGATGGGCCGGGGGCTGCAGGTTGGGCGGGCTGCTCCAGGCCCACAGGAGGCCGCAGGAAGACAGGGGAGGCAGGACTTGGAGGGCGAGTGGTCAGGGGTGCACGGGTTACAGGGAAGCCTAGGAGAAAGAAAAAGGTCAGATTACTATGATTTTCCATTTGCTGTTTTCAGTAACTCAGAGCACCTTAAAAATCACCTGGTCGTGCCTCCTTGTTTTACCAATGGGGACATGGAGGCCCAGAGAGAAAAAGGCTTGCCAGGGTCATGTGATGAATTTGTAACAAGACCAGAACTACAATGCAGGGCACCTGACTGCAAATGCTGGGTTCTAACCAGGCACCGTGCTGTCTCCCAGGGCTCTGTGGATTCATTCAGAAGGCGAGCAAGCATGCAGGGGCACTCACTTGCAGTCCTCGCTCTCCAGCAGGCCCCGGTACGTGTTGATCTCGCCCTCCAGCCGGGCCTTGACGTCCAGCAGCACCTGGTACTCCTGGTTCTGCCGCTCCAGGTCCGCCCGGATCTCGGCCAGCTGCTCCTCCACGTTGCTGACCAGGCCCTGCATCTGGGCCAGCTGGGAGCTGTAGCGCGCCTCCGTCTCCGCCAGGGTGGATTCCAAAGCATCTCTCTGAGGGCAAGGATTTTAGGGACAAAAAAGGTTAGAGGTCAGAGAAGGAGCAAGGAAGATGTGCTTCATCCATCTGGGTCTCAGTAATGCCTCGGAATCCAAGAACGAAAGCTCAGAGAATCACTTTGAGTCAGGGCGAACCACAATCAGACATCTCATTTGAGATGAGCCAATTAGCCCCTGTAACCAACTTGATCTGAGGAGTATCTCCTCTGTTAATGATATCTCTGAGTAACTGGCAATTACTCTGAACGTGTCTGTTTACACAAACCCAGGAGCTGCTACCGGGGCTTGTCAGTTGCTACAGGTCCCCTGTCTTTTACCACTGAGAGATTTATGAATGGGGGCTGAGTCCTCATTTCCTCTTCTCTACACAGAAAATCCTTGATGCTCGAGAACTTGAACCCCTGGAGCCTGCCTGTGAGGTCAGAGCACGGAGGTCGGGAGGCCTGTGTGATGCTAGGCCTGGTCTCTCAGCAGCTCTGCTTGAGTCTCGGGCTCACCGTGCTGTGCTGGGCCTGCAGCTCGATCTCCAGGGCGTTGACCGTGCGTCTCAGCTCGATGATCTCTGCCTGGCAGGACTGCAGCTGCTCCGAGCTGGACACCACCTGCCTGTTCAGCTCCTCCGTCTGAAACATACACACAGCACCTGGTCAGGAACACTGGGGACTCAGCTTCAGAGGTCGACAGAGGCCACTTAGAGTCATGAGCCAAGAAGGACCTTCCAGATCACCCAGTCCAACCATTCATTTCACACTTGAGGACATTGTTGCTTAGAGGACAACAGCCTGCCCAGGGTGTGCAGTGAGGTTGAAACAGAGCTGGACACAAATTCAGGTTTCTTGATTCAGAACCCCAGGGTCACTCTGTGTGACCCCATCACCCCCCCCCCACCCCGTGTTTCTGTTGCACTGACTGTTTCCAGGTCCCTACCTGGGTGTCGAACCAATCTTCAGCATCCCGGCGGTTATTCTCCACCAGGGTCTCATACTGACACCTCATCTCATCCAGAACACGGTTCAGGTCAACAGGTGGAGCAGCATCCACCTCGACGTTGAGCCGGTCACCCAGCTGGCAGCGCAGTGAGTTCACTTCCTGTGGCACAGACAAGGGTCAACACTAACTTTCCCAGCTGGCTGCCTCATTCACCCTTCTCCCCCAAGCTCACCTTTTCCCCATGCTCACCTCCTCCCCCTTGCTCACCTCCTCCCCCATGCTCACCTCCTCGTGGTTCTTCTTGAGACAGAGCAGCTCCTCCTGCAGGGACTCTACCTGGGCCTCCAGGTCAGCCTTGCACAGGGTCAGCTCATCCAGGATCCTACGCAGGCCGTTCATGTCTGACTCCACCAGCTGCCTCATGGACACCTCCGTCTCATACCTGGCAGGCACACATCAGAGCACCTGAAGATGCATTTCCTTCTTATACTTAAGTCAGATGCCACCCCAGACTGGCCTGGTGCTGTGTGTCCTGCCTTAATGCCTCAGTGACTTGGTGCAACCAAAACCCTGAGTCTGGGCATCACCAACATCCAGTTCTACCAGCCCCCAACCAAGGGGCGAGCAGGACAACTCACTTGGTCCTGAAGTCATCTGCAGCCAGCTTGGCATTGTCGATCTGCACCACCAGCTTGGCGTTCTCTGCCTTGGTGCACAGGGTCTGGGGAGATAAAGAAGTGACTTCAGGGAAAGAAAGGACATTCTGCTTCCTGAGCTCCCCAACGCTGGTCTGGGTGGCCTTTGGAGGGAGGGGGTCACCCATCCCTGGGCTCTTGGCAGCTGAGGATCCACGAAGGCTTAGGCGTGCTATCGGGTTCAGACCAGGAAACCTCTAAGTTCCCCTCCAAGGCAGTGCGCCTGTGACCCATGACCTGGGGTAGAGAGAGGGCCGTGTGGAAAGGCTGCAGGGAAGACCCGGTGTGTCTTCCTATCTCCCAGGCTGCCAGGGGCTCAGGAAGGTCTTGACCAAGAGCATCATCCTCTGTGCTTCCCTGAACATACATGGTCCCTCTCAGGAGCAAGCTGGGACTTTCAGGGGATGCAGTCTTGGCAAGAAGGAAACTTCTGGCAGGCTTTCCTTCCCCGAGTTGGTTATAGGAAACCCAATCTGCACCAGACACATCAAATCCAATCCCTTCACCTTAAAAAAAAATGAAGCAATTGAAATGCAGAGAGGGGGGCTGTGGTACCAAAGACCACACAAGTTCAGAGAGCCTGTGTTCAAGGCCTGGCTCCACTAACTGCCAACTGGATCACTTTGAATAAGTCACTTGACCAGCCTGAGCCTCAGTGTTCTCATCTGTAAGTGGGCTGGTGGTACCTCCCTCATAGGATTATCGTGAGGAGCAATGAGGCCACAGATGTGACCATGCTGTGTGACCTCTGAAGTGCCCCATGGGAGCAGGGTTACCACCACAGATGTTCTGGGTTCCACTCCAGTGCTGGTGGCACCTGTGCTGGCGGGCAGCGAAAACCACTCTGAACCCCTTACCTTCTTCTGGAGCTCCTCGATGGTCCGGAAGTAGGACTGGTAGTCAGGGCACAGGAAAGGCACCTGCTGCTCACACCACTCGCGGATGCGGCTCTCCAGGCTGGCGTTCTCCTGCTCCAGCTGGCGCACCTTCTCCAGGTAGCTGGCCAGGCGGTCGTTCAGGGACTGCATGGTCTCCTTCTCGTTGCCGGTGAGGATGCCCTCCCCAAACCAGCCCCCGCCCATGCTGAGGCTGGTGGCAAAGCCTCCGGAGGGGAGGCAGAGAGCAGGGAGGCAGCTAGCGGCCCTGCAGCTGCTCTTGCCCAGCCCAACTGAGCAGGCAGAGAAGCTCCGGGCCCCCCGGGAGAGGCTCGGGAGCCTGCAAGAGCTGCTGGAGTACATGGTGGACATGCGAGCGGAGCCCCCACCGGCCCCTCCTGGGACCTTGAGAGACCCCGAAGAGAAGCTGGCCTTGAGGCATTTGGAAGTCATGTTCTCAGCAGCCCGGACACAAGCGATGGATCACCAAAGCCAGACACCCCCGATGCAGAGAAGCAGCGCCTCATCCGGGTTTATATCTCTGCCCCAGTGGGTGTTGGCCTTTTCAAAGTGTTTTCTCCTCATTAAAGTTAATACCACTTTCCATCAGAACCCCTCATTAACCTGTTATTTAGCTCCCCATGAACATTTCCCGGCCTCATAAAAAAGGAGCCCCGTTGGACTGGCGGCTACGTCAAGACTCATCTCCATCGTCCCACGTCGCCCGGGAGACCAAGTCTCCGTCTGTTCTTCAAAGGGGCCTGTCATCAGAGCCCAGACCTCAGACTCCTCGTTAAGAGGTGTGGGAGTCCAGCCACTGTCTTGACTTTCTCCAGCATTGCCTCCTTTTATGGACCCAAGAGAGTAGAGGAGGCCTCTGGGTTGGTACCTGAGTGATGGAAGTCCAAGTCTACTGGTTGCAAGAAGGCAGGGGCCTCACACCCGAAGAGACATAGAAGGTTCTAGAATGGCCTAAGAAATATGGCTATGGGGATCAACTATCCCGCTCTCACCAGGATTGTTCTGGTTTTAGTGATAAAACCCCATATCCCAGAGAACTCCTTAGTCCCCAGAGAACTCCTTAGTCCCAGGCAAAATGGAGTGCTTGGTCACCCCAGATACAGCAAAGCCTCAATGACACATCCCCACTCCGTCCCTCACCAGGAAATCTGTTCTGCTTGTGTAGCCTCAGCTCCAGCCAGAATGACCAGAGGCTGACTAACTGAGCACCTGCCCGTGGTGACCCCTCCCATGCGTAGGGAGGTATGTCTTCCCAGGCCCTGGCGGAAAAATGGACAAGCCTTCCCTCTGGTTGCCTGGGGACAGGGGAGTGGCCTTGATTCACAGGCCTGCTCGGGAGGCACAGAGAGCCTAACCTTCAGAGTTTCTCCCTGCTATGCAGGTTGTCTGGACTGGTGCCCAGAAAGCTTGACAAGGGTGGGTTATTTTCCCAGCAAATCCAATCTGCCAAGCAAGTGAGACCTGGGAGAGGGCCTGGGAGCTGAGCCAGAGGGCGGGTGCTGCTGGGGAGGGGGCTCATCAGGCAGAGCCCTGTGGGACTTCCGTTCCGGTTGGCCCGCAGTCTGGGGTCCTGCTTCTTCTTCTAGAGACATGCATCATCTTCCCATCTGGAGAACGACCATGAGCGGAGTACCGTGTTAATCCTCATATTGAGCCCAAGCTTGTTATCCCCACCTCAAAGCTGAGGAAACCAAGACTCGGGGACGATAAGAGCTTGCTGAAGTGCCACCAGCTAGTGACTGGCAGACCCAAGATGCCAACCCGAGTCTGGCCTGGCCCTCTCCACTACACCACCCACCTCCACCTCTGCTCCAGAATCCCATCAGGGCTGCCGGATGTGGTCGGGCTCCATGGAGAACAGAAAGGATGGAATTGGGTGGGCTCCACAAGGGGATGGCCAACAGCCACAGTGTCCTAGGAGAAGCAGCCCAGCATCATGGTTACATGTGAACTCTGTGGGTTCAAATCCCAGCCCCACCACATAGCAACTGTGTGACTTAGCTTCTCTCCATCTCCCTTTCCTCCCCTGTGAACTGGGAAGAGGAGGATGGTACCTACCTCCCAGGGCTGCTGTGAGGTTACATGAGTTTGGAGCATCTAGAACAGCACCTGCTCGTCGTGAGTGCTCAGTCACGGCAGCTGCTGATTGCCAGTCCCCACACAGGTGGGGTCTTGTTGTACTCAGATTGGTGATGCTAAGCAGCTGTCGCTAGGGAGTGGGGATGGACTCTGAGCACACAGGCCACCAAACACAGGCCAGGTGCATGTGTTTGGGGCCCTCCAGTATAGAGCTCCCATGAGTCACTGTGCGCTTCCCACGCCCAGGGACCTGGTGTGACCGGCACCCGCCCAGCCCAATCCAGGGCCCCATTGGCTGCCTCGGCCTCTCCTCCCTGGAAATCCATGCCCCAGTGCAAAGACGCAGCTGAGCTGAGAGCCTGGCTGCACCTCTTTGAGCATTTGTGTTTCCCACCCATGTGGGTACAGGGCTCCACCCAAGCCCTGCTGAGCCCCAGCCTCCTAGAAATGTGCTCTGGGCTCAACAGGGCCACTCAGGAGCCAGAGAGCCCAGAGCAGCCACAGCAGTGAAGGCCTAGGAAGCCCCATGCTGTTTATACCCCCAGGGGTCACTTGGGTTCCCAGGCAGGGCTCCACACTTGTGCTGCCTGGAAGGGGTTTCTCTCCCTGACCCAGCCCTATTAATAATGAGGCTAATGGTAACAGCCTTCATTCACGGAGTGCTTAGTACCTGCCAGGCCCTGCACAGCAGCTGAGCTCTCTCCATGCATTCTCTCCTTCACCCCTCACAACAACCTCATGAAATCAGTGTCACCAATATCCCCATCTAATAGATGAGTAAACTGAGTCTTGGAATGCTTCAGGAGCCTGCCCGAGGTCACACAGCTAGTGAGCAGCAGAGCCAGCAGAACTAGCATCTGTACAGCTGTTCGAGGTGCACCCTCTCCTTTAAGGCTCCCACACACCCTGCCACTCAGCCAGGGAAAGAAGGGTGCCAACTCCCAGGATGGTGAATGCTTGACCCAACATCCTCATGGTCTTCCCAGGGAGCCTGAAGCCCAGGCCTTCCCACTCCAGGCCTGAGGCCATCCCCATGGCCACTGGGGGCCAAGCCCCAGCCTGGCCTTTTCCCTGGAGCCTGCTCCCTGCTCCAGCCCTGTGGTGCCGTCCTGGCTCTGAACACCCATGGCCGTGCGTGGTGGTGGATCCGCAGGCCCTCCATTCATTGGAACCGTCCTCAAATTGTCCTGTGTTTCAACCCCATCTTCCCAGGGAGACAGTAAACTCTTGGAGGCAAGGACTGACCTCGTGCTTCTTTTGAAACCTGTGTAGTGTTGAGCACAGTGCTAGGCTTCAGAATGAATGAATGAATGATTGCTTTACCCATGAATGAGTTGTGCTAAGGGAGCACAGAAAGGATTCTGAGAGGAAGGGAGCATAGAAAGGGAGGGCAAGAGGAAGGAAGGAGAGAAAAGTGGGCAGGGAGCAGGGAGGGAAAGATACTTCCAAAGTCCGTCTTACTGTCCCTGCCCTTAGAGATGGGGAACCCGAGCCTCAGTGATGGCGAGAGCCTGGCATCTCTGCAGGCGGCCAGCACCTGCCCAGACTAACCAGGCCCTTTGGCAGAGAACGAAGTGTTCCCGGGGCTGAAAGCCATTCTGCCCAAAGGGGGACAGAGCCCGTAAGTCAATTCAGCACTGAAAGTGTGGCTACAAATTCTTGATAAGTTTTTTTTGGATAATTTTATAAAACATATAAGTAATATTTTTAAAGCTATGAAGTAGCATGTAAATTGTTCTGGTCTATTTCCATTCTTTCTTAGCATCCTTTTTAATAGAACAAAATAGTTACCTAGACCCCCTTATCAGCAAGACCTAACGTGGTTTAGCAAGTAGCTTAACACATAATATAATAATACATAATAATAATAACCATAATCCTACAGGGCCTTTGCACTCTGTTCAGATGGGGTCCATGCTGTCCCCAGAACATGCCATGGATACCCTTGGCCATGCTCTTAAATACCCTTTGCCCTCCTTCCTCCTTCTGCCCGTCCTTCACGGGTTCCATCAGTTCCACTTCTCCCCTAACACCTTCCCTGGTCTCCTCAGCTCTCAGTGATCTCTCCCCCACCTGAGAACGGGACAGCCTGCCCCACACCCCGCCAGCCATCCCTGGTGCTGGGTGGTAGGGCATGGGGTTGTCTTCACAGCTCGGCCGTCAGCTCTTTGGGGACTGTGCCTGTTGTCCACTATTTGGTCTAGCTGATCAGACCGCCTTGACATAAAGTATTATGTTCACACTGGGGAAATTTGATAAAATGTAATATTTCATATCCTTTATCTCTTGATGTCAAAGAAAGGGCAATGACACAGGAGTCAAAAGATCTGAGAAGGTGTCCTGAGTCTGCCACTTGCTGTGCGATGCCCAGTCCACAACAGTGTGGAATTCATGTGCACATCAGTTAGTGACTGGAATTGGAACTCGCTTAAGGGGGTGTGTGAGGTGGAGAGCAGAAGGGCTTCCCTAACCGATGCAGACGCTCCGAACAATTTAATAAAAGTTAGGCAAAGCTACATCCAAGCGCCTGCAGCCACACTGGGCTGTCTGAGGGCATGAGATGAGGCTGTGACTGCACTCTGTAAACTGTAGAGTGCTCATAAAAAGGGAACACCGTACGGTGTGAGGAGTTGGCAGCCTGATTGTTTGTCAGGTCTCAATGCTGTGTGGTCTGCGTGCCTGCTCCAATGCAGTAGCAAGGCAGCTCAAGCCATGGCCAGAACGGAAGGCACAGTCCCCCAAACGGGGATGCGATGCGCTCGGTGCGTGCCGGCCGCCCTCTTCTCATCTCCTGAGCCTCGGGTGAGCCAGGAGTTGCAGACCCTGGGCTCAGAGCAGGAGTACGGAGCACAGAGAGGGGCAGGGCAGGACAGGGTGAGACCATGTGGACTGGCCCTCCTGCCCAGCCTCTTGCCCCAAAGCCGGTAGATCCTCTGGGGTCAAGGCCTTCAGCTCCACTGTCCAGCTCCGAGGGTGCTGCTGGCAGGCAGACCAGGCCCCACAGTGTCCTGCCACATAAGAAATCAAAGAGCTTGGGCCCACCTGCTGAAGTCTCCTATTCCCCACTCTCAGCCTGGGCAATCTTCATTTAACACCAACACTCATAGCTATGACTTCCTGGGTGCTGACACACATTGTCCCACTGGAGCATCCCGGCAGCCCCATTTCACAAATGAACCAGCCAACAGCAGGGACCTCATGACTGGGCACCCACCGCCAAGCGCAGAGCCAGGCTCAGCCTGGGCTGCTCCCATTCTGCCTGTGCACATCTTCCCCTACGGTCTGAGATGCGTTTGCTGCATCTCTGGCTTGTCTGGCAGGTGGTTAAAGACGCACGTTGAAAGAGAGAGGTGGGAAACTGTGCTGGGAAGAGCACCAGAGTTACCTTCAGAATAGCTGAGCAATGGCCTGTCTCTGCCACTGACCGCTGTGTGGCCTGGGGCAAGTCACCTGAGGCAGAGGGACAAAGGAGACGTGGGGCCCTCAGACTTCTCACAGGCCACACTTCTCTGAGCAAAGGGCTATCCAGGGCTTGCCATGGTTGAGCTCAACCGTAGAATCCAGGACACACTCTGAAGCTGCCCCACAGCGAGCTCCCCAGGCTCTGCTCTGTGCCTGAGACGCACGCACACCTCACTGTCCCTGCTGCCCCTCACTGCAGCCCTGATTCCAGTGTCGGAGACGTGGCTTCACCTGCCCTGCCGCCTCCATCTCTCAGCTCACCCCGACTCGGGTAGGGGGCCCTGGCTGGCCACCCAGAGTTTGCCTCTCCCCGGTTGGTCCTGGAACCCCATCTCCAGAGCTATCCCCAGTGTCAGGCCTGAGGGTGGGCCAGCAGGTGACGGGAGCTGAACAAGGAAGGAGAAGATGAAAAGAAGACAGAGATGACCACCAGATCCAGGCAGGCTGGCAAGGAGGATGGGCCTGGGGGCCTGTGCCACCCCCAGGTGGGCACCTATGGGCAGGGCCCAGCCTGTGGGTTACAGCCAGTGCCCATCCGGATCGGATCAGTGTCTGTTCTTGTGAACCAGGGCCTGGGGTTGCCCCGTTATTAAATATTTGAATCACCCTGTCATTGTTCCCGCTCAGAGCCAGGAAAGACTCAGAGCCAAAACCCACGAGCTTACTGCAACCCATGATCAAGCACTAAGTCAGCAGGTGAAAATAGACAGAGTCAAGTTTGCTATGCCAAGAGAACACACTTTATTGGGGAAATTTCCAGGGAAACCTAGTTTTGCATGGCGTAAAAGCAGTTAAGTCTAGAAACACAACATCAGAAGTATTTTGGTAGAAAAACCTGCTGAGCGGGGAGCCCCTCTAGGGAAGGGGGGTCATTCAGAGCCAGGAGCCACAGGGGTGTCCTCCTTCCTGTGGGCCAGGGCCCGCCTCAGTGGGCCGGGCAGGCTGGTTACAGCGGGCAGGGCTGCATGTGTTCCCTGGAAGAAATGATTTTCCCGTCTCTGATCTCCTCGGTGATGGTGCGGATCTGGGCGCTGACCTGGGAACCCGGGGCGCAGGGCCCCGTGGAGATGTAGGGAACTCTGACGGCAGGCTTGCACTCCGTGGCACAAGGGTGGGCAGGCAGCCTGAGGAAATGAAAGCGTGTCAGGTGCGTTTGGCATCGAGGCATGGGACTGACATTCACGTTAAACAGACAGGGCATCAAGTGAGCCAGGTGGGTGATGACAACGAAGGGCCTCAGCATCTCTGAAATCCCCGAGGGGAGGAGGATGGGGCTGCAGGGATGAAGATTAGAAGGTCCCAGCCAAAAACAATGGCTGGAAGAGCGCTGGGTGTTGGGCTGGCTTGTCCCCCTGGGAATGACCAAAGCCCGGGGCTAGAAAGAATCTCTCTCGAGAGGCCGCGGATCGATCCCCTGTCATCTGTGCAATAACTGCTTCAGGGATGGACTCCCTGCGTGCAGGGCCTGACTCCTTAATGTGCAGCGCTGAGAGTCCGATCTAGGTGATTCCTCCCCTACTCCCACCGGCTTTCCAGGGCCCACGGGCCACTCACTTGCAGTCCTCGCTCTCCAGCAGGCGGCGGTAGGTGGCGATCTCCGACTCCAGCCGGGCCTTGACGTCCAGCAGCACCTGGTACTCATGGTTCTGCCGCTCCAGGTCACAGCGGATCTCGGCCAGCTGGGCCTCCACGTTGCTGATCAGGCCCTGCATCTGGGCCAGCTGGGAGCTGTAGCGCGCCTCGGTCTCCGCCAGGGTAGATTCCAGGGAATTCCGCTGTAATGGGAAAGAGGAAGAGCTGACACCAGAGGGGATCCCACCCAGAGACCACAGCCCTGGGAATCTGTGTGCCGCTTTGATCACACCCCATGATAACCTGCATGCTGAGATGAGGGGCTCGAGGGCCTGCCGCGCACTGTGGCCAGCCACTCAGGCAGAGGCCACTCACCATGCTGTGCTGGGCCTGCAGCTCGATCTCCAGGGCGTTGACCGTGCGTCTCAGCTCGATGATCTCCGTCTGGCAGCACTGCAGCTGCTCCGAGCTGGACACCACCTGCTGGTTCAGCTCCTCGGTCTGAAGCACACGAGAGGGCCCAGAGCACGGTCACACCAGTGAAGCTCCTGTGAAGGGTAACTCCCCACCCCAGGGGCTTGTGTTGCTGGGCTGCCCCAGCCCACCTGGGTGTTGAACCAGGACTCCACGTCTCTACGGTTATTCTCCACCAGGGCCTCGTATTGGCACCTCATGTCATCCAGAATCTTGGTGAGATCCACTGTGGGGGCCGCATCCACCTCCACATTCAGTCGGTCCCCAAGTTGGCAACGGAGCGTATTGACTTCCTGCAGAGGAGGTGAATTGGCATAAGATTGTGGAAAAGATACTGGATTGGGGTTAAGTGAGCTGGGTTTGAACCCGCCTCCCTCGGTGGCCAGCTGTGTGAAATTAGACAGGATGCTTAACCTTTCTGAGCCCCAGCCTCCTCATGGACCTGTACCCCCTCTTCAGGGATTTGAGAGAGTAAAGAGTGACAATGCAAACACCAGGCAAATAGAATTGTTGTTTATCAGGCACTAGAGTCCAAATGGAGATTTAGTGTCATGGGCAGGAGTGTGGGATCTGTGTGACCTTAGGCAAGTGACTTAACCTCTCTGTGCCTCAGTTTTCTAATCTGTAAAATGGAGCTTGTAATAGTATATTCCTCCTGGGATTACTGTGAAGATGAAATGATAATGAAATGCAAAGAGCTTCATATAGTTCCTGGCACACAGTAAGCAGTCAATAAATGTCAGCTGGGGTCACTGTGGAGGTGGCTGTCACAGCTGTTATGCCTAAGGGTCAGCAGGGGCTCCTCACTGGAGGGGAAACTGAGAGGTCACCCAGCACCAGCCTCACCTCCTCGTGGTTCTTCTTGAGACACACCAACTCCTCCTTCAGGGACTCCACCTGCATCTCCAGGTCGGCCTTGCACAGGGTCAGCTCATCCAGGATCCTGCGCAGGCCGTTGGTGTCGGCTTCCACCAGCTGCCGCAGGCCCAGCTCCGTCTCGTACCTGCACACACAGAACCCTGCTGAGTCTGTGGCAAAGGACCACCACAGGCGGACCCCTGCCCTGCTGTTCAGCTGCAGTGGTTAATTTGGAGTCAGCAGCATAGTGGTCCTTTCCCTCGACCAGGAAGGGTTCTGGAACCAATGCCGCATTTCCCACCTACAGCTCCATCTGGCCTCAATCCCGTCTCACCGGCTCCCAAAGGCAGGGGACAGAGGCAAGGGAGCCGCACAGAAACCTTCCCTGGTCAGGCCCACTCACTTGGTCCGGAAGTCGTCAGCAGCCAGCTTGGCGTTGTCAATTTGCAGGACCAGCCTGGCGTTCTCAGCCTTGGTCAGCAGGATCTGGGGAGCAAGGGATGTCCCATGAGCTGGGGAAGGCCTAGCATTGAGGGGCTGGGTGGAAGGACACAGCCCAGCTCACAGAGGCCATGCTTGTGAGTACCACCAGCACCTTCAGCATTTCCAGCCCTGAGCCCTGAGTCCAGGTGCAGAGGGAGCACTGACCCTGGGAGAGGCATCACGAGGATGCCAGAGACCGACAGTCTGGCATCTGCAGTCCCCAGAGTGGCACAGAGGGCTACAGCAGGGTGAGTGGAGAGACCCAGGCCGACGTGGTTCAGGCTCGGCATCCAATACTCACAGGCTGTGTAATCATGGGCAAGTTGCTGAACTTCCCTAGAATTCAACTTCTACATGTGTTAAATGGGTCCAGTAATACCCAAGTCTCTCCCAGATGAGAAATAAACAAGCCAACAGACAGAAGAGCATCCAGCACAGTGCCTGTGTCCAGTAGGGGCTTGGTACATGCTACTGCCCTTCCTACAGCTGAGACAGCAAGGGGAGGGGAGGAATGGCTGACAACATGTTACAAGCATGTTGAGAGATGAGCAGAGAGGCCTGGGTCCCCCAGGAAACCAAGACCCTGGAGAGAAAAGCTTGCCCTAATAGGATAATTCCGTAAGAGCTACAGTCCCATCTGTAGTCTCTTGGGATAAGGCAGAGCCCTTCCAGAGGTTGGGCTGCCCAGCTGGAGAGGGCCAGGTCATCCGTTACCTTCTGCTGGAGATCCTCGATGGTCTTGAAGTAGGACTGGTAGTCTGGGCAGATGTACGGGATCTGAGACTCGTACCACTCCCGGATGCGGCTCTCCAGCTCCGCGTTCTCCCGCTCCAGCTGGCGCACCTTTTCCAGGTAGTTGGCCAGGCGGTCGTTCAGGAACTGCATGGTCTCCTTCTCGTTGCCATTGAAGGACCCCTCGCAGAACCAGGTGCCACTCCCAGCAAAGCCAGAGGGGTAGCACCCAGTGGACAGGTAGGAGCCGGGCAAGCAGCTCCCGAGACCGGAGAGGCCCAGCCTGACGGAGGAGGCCGACCTCGCAGCCCCAGCAAGACTGGGGACCCTGCAGGAGCCCACAGAGTGGACAGAGGACACCCGAGAGATGCCGCCTGCTGTGCCACAGAGGCCCCTGACAGAGCCAGAGGAGAAGATCGGGGAGCAGATCTGGGTGGCCATGATGCTCACAGAGAGAGGTCTCGGCTGAGCAAGGAGCGCTGGTTCTGGACTCTCGAGGCCTCTCTGGGCGTTTATATACACTCTCCGTGGGGTGTTGGCATGTTAGTCTCGGGAAAGCCTATTCCCATTCTGGAAAGCTAATCTCATTAGAATGCAATTTTTGCTACCCATCCGGAATTCCTTACTTGTAAAAAAAACGTAATAATTGTAGAATTTGGTTTGCTAAGTCAGGACCTCAGCTGTTGTCATTTCCTAGCAGAATATGAATTTTATGGCCTCTTCAAAGTCTCTGCTCCAGATCCCATAAATCGGGAGTGGCCTCACAATGACATTTGGTTCCTGCTGTCTCTGCACGCCTCCCTGGAGGAACCCAGCCTGTCCATTTGTCACCCCCATCCACCACCCCCACCCCTCTGAGCTGCTCACCTATGCCTGGGCCCCGGGCTGGAGAAAGGGGGGAAAGTAAACTAAAATTCACGGAGTACCTGTTTATGTACCAGGCTGACAGTTGCTTCATTTATACCCCACAACAATCCTGGGAGGTGGTCAATATTGTCTCCATTTTACCAGTGTGGAAACTGAGGCTCAGAATGGTTAAAAAAAAAAAAAAGCTTGCTCAAGGTGAACAGGCTGTGAGGAACAAAGCTTAGATCTGAAACCAGGGCTCTCAGATACCAAATCCCATGCCCTTGTCCCACTGCTTTCTCTACACTGCCAAGGTCAAGTGCAGGCACCCAGAATTTAGGGACGAGGGACCTACATTCAAATCTTGTCTCTGCTGATAATCTGCCTGTGACGCTGAGTGCCTCACTCCCTCTCCGGCATCCTCGGCATCCTCATTGAGACAGTAGAGGTCACCAGCCTGCCCTGACTGCTTCACACGGATAAGAGAAGGATCAAAAAGAACAGAAGTGTGGGGCCATCCCCGTGGCGTGGTGGTTAAGTTAGCACCCTCCACTTTGGTGGCCCAGGGTTCACAGGTTCAGATCCTGGACATGGACCTACACATCACTTGTCAAGCCATGCTCTAGCAGCATCCCACATACAAAAAGTAGAGGAAGATTGGCACAGATATTAGCTCAGGGGCAATCTTCCTCAAGCAAAAAGAGGAAGATTGGCAACAGATGTTAGCTCAGGGCCAGTCTTCCTCACCAAAGGGGGAAAAAAGAAGAACAATGAAAGTGTTTTTGAAAACCATCAGGTGCTGTAAAGGTGTTGTTTAGGCTAGGAGGACAGTCTCTGATGATGGTTCATGGCTGTGCTGGGCAAGGGATCATGGGTGTGAGGCCTCAAGTGGGGCTGATTTGGAAGGCATTTTCTTTGTGGCCCCCAGGTCTCTGAACCTAGGAAGGTAGAATCAGGACCTCGGGACAGCCCACTTGGGCCCCCCAGTCCCTGAACAGGGTACAGAGATGGTCAGTGCAGACTCTCTGGACAGGGAAGGGACAAGGAGAACAAATGAAACACTGCCAGAGAGTTAAGCAAGCCACGAGAGAGGAACCTCAGAATCGAGGAGCAAAGGTGGCTTCAGTGCTTCCGCCTCCCACCGTGGGTTTTCCCGAGGCCCGAGCAGCCTGCCCACTCTTCTCCCACACACACTTGGTTTGCAAGGCTGGCGTTTATGGAAGCGTTTATGTGCTTCTGAAGTTGTAATTTGCTGGCCTCTTAAAATGCTTTATAAGCTTCTCTCTGAAATTACTCAGGGGGGTTGGCTGTGGCGCACAGGCCTCGCCCAGTGCAGTGGGTATCTCGACAGGATGCCCGAGAGCAGCCCCGTGGGCTCCCAGGGCGCCCGCCATGCAGCCCCTCCTGGGATGGGGTGTGGGGGTATCAGTCCTCCAGAGAGAACTCCGGCCGCCTCAGCGACGGTCCTCACAGCTGCCCATCTTCCCTGCTGTCCTGGATGGGGCTGTCTCAGGGCTTTTCATCATTCCCACTGCGCATGTCGTAGACTCCGTAATTCTTTGGTGTGGTGGACTCCTGTGAATTGTAAAATGTTAGCGGCATCGGACTCTATCACCAGATGCCAGTAACACCCCCCCCCCCAAGTTCTGACAACCAAAAATGTCACCAGACCTAGCCAAATGTCCCTTGGGGGGCAAAACCGCCCCTAGCTGAGAACCACTGGACTCTCAGGACGGGCCTGGGGCTCTGACCAGACCTCTATAAGCCCCCCTTTGTTCTCTAGGACAACAGTGCAGAGTCTGGCTGTCACTGTGGGCCCCACTCAGGCAAGTCCTTAAAACACCCAGGCCTCAATTCACCTCATTTGTGACACAGCGTGCTTGTCCTGAGGACAGTCCTGGCCAAGCCCCTGGCACGGTTCCTCTCTGTTTGGGAACTCTGGCCACTGGACATCTGAAGTTAATGGCCTCCTTTCCTTTAATTCCTCCACCGTGCAATCCGCATCTGAAGCTGATTCTAGGTTTTTCTCAGGGTGACTGAATAAGCAGGTGTCAGCTGCTCTGACAGGTCCCAGCACTCTCAGCCGGCGCATCAGGAAGGCCACCTGGGCCAGAGTCCGGGCAGGCGTCTCCAGGACTGTGAGGAGAGCCACCTACCTCTCCTGGAGCAGGTGACAGGCCGGGCAAAGGAAATGGCCTTTCGCTCGCCCTCAGCCCCCTGACTTTCTCCATGTTGAAGACTGCAGGGCCACCTCTCAGAGGAAGGGTGGAGAGGCCCTCATGGAAGGAATTCCTCTGTGCTCTTCCGCCCGGAAGCCTGGACCATCACAGGATGGAGCGAGGCCCAAGAGGAAGGATGCTCTGCCTGTGTCAGAGAAGAGAATCCGGGATTCACAGAGCTGCTCATCTCCCAGGGCAGCTGCAGGTGACCACCCACCCCCCAGGGTGGCCCAGCTCTGGAAAAATCCACCTGTTCAGTGTAGAGTAAACCAGGGGTACTCATTCATCAGGTTTTCTTTCCAAATAAGGGTCCTATTCTAAGACCATTCTTTCTAACATTAATCAAAAATACACTGGGCTAAGGGTCAGGGGGCCTGGACTCCAGGCCATGCTCTGCCCCAAACTCCCTGTGTGAGCCTTGTCCACCCAGGGCCCCAGAGCCCCAATATGAACAAGGAAGGGCCTGGACAAGGCAAGGCGGAGGGCTGTCCATCTCAGACATTGCAGGATTTGAGGCCCAAGCATTTCCCATGATGCTGGCCAGGAGTCGCCCAGATGTGTCTATGACTCCCTCACCATCCCCAACAGCCGCTGGCCCTTCTCTGTCCCTGACCCGCAGAATGAAGAGGAGTTACGGACGTTCCAGCCCACGACACGGTTAGGTTTTGTTTTCTTCACAAACCACCACAGACCTCAGTGGCCCCTTGCGTCCACACCCGCACCATGAGAGAGCAGATGCGGGCCTCCGTCCACAGGCAGAGGCAGCGTTAACCCCCTCCCAAGGCTGCTCCCCAGAAGGGCCCACGCAGAGGTGCGGTGTCACCAGGACTTTGAGCAGGCATCCCAGCACGTCCAGGCTGAAAGGACATCCATCTCTGGCCAACTCAGCCGGGGACTTGGCTTCGCAGAGAAGGGGCTCAGAGAGTGCTGGCCTGGGTGGCAGGGCCGGGCCCGGGGCCTGGACTCAGCCAGACCTCAGTTCAGGCGGCTCAGTCCCTCTGAGCTTCAGTTTTCCCGAGAGGTGAATGGAGACCACAGGCCACGTTCACAGGATTGTGAGAGCGACCTTAAAACATGCTTGATAAACGGGAACTCATTTCACAGATTTAAGAGATTGAAACTGTTCTTCGAGCCGTGTCGTCTGAGCGCCATGGAACGCTGTTTCCAGGGCACGAACCACTCACCCTGGTTTCAAGGGACACTGATTCAGAGGCCTAACCCAGCTGTGCTAGAAAAGACAGCTGCTCAAAAAGGCGATGGCTGGGGCTGTGTCTAGAGCTGCAGGGGCCCCCTCCACCACGATTCTCTGGCCTCTGACCCTTATTCTAGAAGCTTCCAAAAACCCTACTCCCTGCAGGCACAGGTGCTGATTTGGGGGCTACAGTGCAGAAAGGATGCTCTCTGTCCCCCACAACCCCAGCTTAGGAAGGAGGGGGCAGAGGGGAGATGCTGTTGCAGGAACAGAAAACACTGTGGCTTCTCCCAGCCCATCTTGGAAGGCCACCAAGTTCAAAGTCAACTGCTGGGTTTGTGGCTCCTTCTTCGGTAAAAAGAAGTCTCCACCCTCGAATGAGCTTCCATCTGAAAGCCTAGGCTCTGCATGGGCAGAGTCTCCACAGAAGGCACCAGGCACAGCCCATGACAGTGTGCCCAAGGAGGAGATGAGTCTCCGAGCAGGCTCCCACCTTCCCTGCTTCTCTGGGCTGCGGTCACCAGCCATCACCGCATCACAGTGCCCCAAAGGCATCAGAGGAAGCAGACAGTGCACCGTGGGGCTGCCGGGTCGCCTACCACTGGCCGCCAACAGGAATAAAATCATTCAAGCAGTCCAATGGCTGTCTCTCGGACAGCGTCCTGCCGGCCTATAGGCTTCATCCTCCCAGGTTTCTTCTGCTGCCCCTTCCAGCTTTGACATCCATGCACACAGGTCCTTCAGAATTTCCCTCCCTAAGAGGCATCTAAGAAATGCTGATCCCACGTCTTAACCTCTCTAGACCCTCCCCAGCATCCACCCAGAAAACGGGAGACCCAAGCTCTCCTTCATTTCCCCCACACAACTGCTTTTTCCTTGTAACAAAGAATTTGTTCAAGCGACAGTGGCAGGGATTCCTGGCCCCTCCCTGAAAAGCACGGTTCCTATGTATCTTGTGACAACTCCATCGAACGCTCTGACGTTAGATTCTAGTACAGACATGCGGTAACAGGTACAAAAAGTTGAAGAAAGCACTATGGGAGGAAAAAAGGTTTTCAATTAAGACATTTCGAGCCACCAATTTAATTTGTCCGAAGAATCAGAGAAAGGTCTCGCTTTCTCTGTTTTGATGGGAAGACTCCGGGCTGTTGCAGACCTGCTAAGGATGGGGTTGCCAGATTGAGCAAACAAAAGTACTCACATGATTTGGGGCATCCTTATACTAAAAAAGTGTTCGTTGTCTGTCTGCAAATTCGATTTAACGGGGCGTCCTACATTTTCCACAGTAATCCTCCACAGGAGGCTTCTCTGGGTGATAGCCTTGCCCAAACAAGTCAGAGCGGCTCCCTCCCTCCTCCCCCTGGGGCCTGTCACCATGACCAGCTGGATGGGGACAGGTATATCAGGCTCCCCTTGGGAAATCGTGCCTTTCTGCCCTTTATCCCCTGTTCTCAGTGGCTCCCATTTTTGCCCTCACACGCCCAGCAAGCAGGACTCGGAAGTACTGTGCTGAGTTGTCCTCTCTCTTATCCTGGCCACCGCAGTGACATTCCGCCCTGATGGCAGCTGCCTTGAGCAGAGTGACTCAGCCCTTCCTGGGCGAGCTTTGGCAAGTCCTTCTTGGCTCCATTTCCCACCCCTCAGTCTATGCCCCAAACCTCCGCCCACCCCCCCCCCCTGCTGTCACCAGTCTTCACCAGCCTCAGGACAGACTGGACACACACTGAGTGACCAACGAGGTCTTTCCCCGCTCCCCGGCTGCCCGTCCACAGGGCCCAGAGCCCGAGGTCAGGGGCCTGGGGGGAGCTGGCAGGTTGGCCATGGCCCTGAGCAGGGACCCCTCCTGAGCCTCTGGGTCTACAAGGCTCCCGGGCATCCATCTTCCCAACATGCTGCTCCATGCATCGTCCTGAATCCCCACTGGGCCTCGACCTGACCCTGATTAGGCCTTGAAACTCCCACTTTACCAGGCCCAGAACTGCCCTGAAACTCTCACGTGCCCCAAAATACAAAGGTGCTTTCTCTCCCCTGAAGTGTGGTTTCCCAGGGCTTCAGCGTTCTGCTCCAAACTGCACTTGCCATGGGGGAGGCCCAGAGAGCCACTCTGACCCCCATCTTAAGCCGTACCTCTCCGGTTCTCTTGTGCCAAGCTCTGCCTTCCGCATCCTGGGGCCCCCTTCCTTCTCGCCTATGGGCCAGCTCTTCCAGCGTGGCTGTGCTGGCTGACAGCTCCCGTCTGGAAGAGTCCTGGGCCTCCTGCTCAGAGTCACTCAGTCCCTAACTCCCCCCACCCAGCTTTTATGGAGAATTCCAGAGCTGACCCTGCTCTCCACGATGCGCTTAGAGAACCTGTGGTTTGTGGGAGACGCACAGCCAGACCCACTGGGAGAAGGAAGCTGGTACCTCAGCCTCCGCGTCCCCTTGATTCAGGTACCACTTAACTGAACCACAGAGTGAACTTCCCAAACTCCCTGTTTGATTGGGTTCAGCCACCGGCGTTTACTGGGCTGGTGCAGGGTTGACCTCACTGGCTTCCTGCTAAGGACTGTGGGCTCCAGGTTGTAATTAACCACGCTCTATACCACGGATTCGCTTTCAAACTGGCCTGAGATCTTTAGATGAAAGAAGCCACAGAGTTATTATGGCTGTCCATAAAAATGGGCCAGAAGAGTAAATGCCAGCTCCTGGCCAACCCCCCCCCCCCCACCGCTGCCGCCAAATCCCACTCCCAACAGGTGCCCGGCGAGTCTCAGCAACACCCCACCTGCTCCCTCCCAATCTCTGCAGCTCCCAGAGGAGTGGATCAAAGGGATGCAACCCACACACCCTGCTCCGCTCCAGCCACCAAAAGCCCCAGGAACACGGTCCCACAGGGGGCAAGTCCCCAGCAGCCCCGAGAAGCGCTGACGCCGGCAGGGAGGGAAGAAGGACCCCAGCAGCTGACACGGGAAAGCTGGAACAGTGCATCCTCACAACCCATCGACCCCCTTCCTGTGACCGCTCTTCCTTCTCTTCCTCAGGCTTCCCTTGGGCAGGACAGTGGGATTCCCTTGCCAGGAAACCCCAGATACCCTCACCTCATACTCTGGGTCTCCTGTGGACCCTCGAGGCTGCCGCCCAAAACAGGGACAACAGGCCCCAACGGCTCTCAGAGCTGCAGCTCGGCCCTCAGCTCGTCCGGGCTCACCAGAGCGCCCAGCCGCCCAACAGAACGCTGAGGGCTGGACAGGGCCTCATGTTGGGACCAGGCCCAGGTAGGACCAGGTCTGGGGCCCTGTACCTCCACCCCGTGTCCCAGCAGGTGGCCAAAGAGGCACTGACCTGCTTTCTGGAGTGAGTCTGCCCCCTGCAGGGCCCAGGCAGGAGACACAGCCCCAAGGGGAGAGCAGAAGTGCGCTGGCCCATCCACCCAGGGTGGAGCCGCGGGGAGAGGCAGGCACCTTGAGTGGAGGATGAGGAGGAGGGTGACGGGAGCAGCCAGGAGTCGCACAGGCAGCACGGCAGTTAGCCACTGTGTGCAGCACCTGCCGTGTGGAGGTGCTCCCCTCCGGAGCTTGGAGGCGCTGGGGCACCACGGGAACCTTCCACCGTTGACGTCTTCTTTCCCTAAGTGATGGGGCTTAGGAAGGAGCCTCATTGCTTCCTGATTCCCAAGGCTGGCTGCTTGACCTTTGACACAGGGCGAGTCGTGGTCTTGGAAAGCATGTCTGAGTGTGGATCCCAGCTCTCACACCAGGCAGGTCACTTAACCAGTCTGAGCCTCATTCTTCAGATGTGTAAAATGGGCACAATGGTACCAATTCATGGGGTAAAGATGACATGAAATAAAGGATGAAAAGAAGCTCCATAAGGAGGAAAGTGCTAGACACATTATGACTTCCCCCTTTATTATAATCCCCTCTCTTGGCATCTCTTGCATTAACACGTGCTCATTCGCAATCATTGGCATGGAGCTTGGTCAGGCACCGATGGACACTGGACGGGGCTGCTTCCACGTAGCTGCAGCCCTGGGGAGCAGGGGTGTGAGCCTGGGGCAGGGGAGGGGCAATAGTGGTCCAGCAGCCCTGACACAGCTGCCCTCCCTGGAGTGGCTGTGCCATGCAGATGACCGAGGGGACACAGTTGTGCCTTGGATGGAAGGTGCAGATCCCACGCCCACACCGCCTCTCCCACACCTCAGACTGGAGTGCTGGGGCGACCACCTCTCCTCCAGCTCAGGACGGCTTCTGAGTCGGCTTTGACTGAAACGCCTACACCTGGGCTTCGCTGCCAACTTCCCCAGGGTTCCTGATAGGGCCCCAGAGGTCCTTGGATGGAGCCCAGCTTCTCATTGTCCTCCCTGGGGTTGAGTGAAAGGCTCCCAGGCCACAGCCCCCATCAGGCCCAGGGTCCAGCTCATTTCACTGCCCCACATGGACTAACCCCGTACCCCACCAAGCTCCCCAATGCCAGCTCGGAAAAGGAGGGGGCTGCCCCCTCAATAGCCTTGGCCTGGGTCTCAGGCCCAGCAAGCCTGGGCTATGGACCCCACAGGCCCTTGAAGCAGCCATGGGGCTCAGCTCTGAGGCCCTCCTCTGACCCAGGCCCCTCCCTCAGACTGGGGGAGACCCCGTCCCCTTCTGCCCTCAGTGCAGTCAGCTGTCTGACCTTCCTCTCATTTCTCACAGCTGGTCTTCGTTCATTCTCTCTCCCTGCATTCAACACGTGTGTTGAGCTCTGTAACATTCTAAGAATGCGGATGAGGATGACTCCAGAACTCTCCCTGCCCTGAAGGAACTCACAGGTTCGGGAAGAGAACTGGAAAGCTTGCATTCACTGAGTGCTTACTGTGTGCTGGGCACTGTTCCAGGCACTTGTATGGAATGACCTCCAAGGGAGGTGGTACTCAGCAGGCAAGGAAAGTGAGCCCACAGGGTTAAGTCACTTGGCCAGGGTTACAGATGGAGTAAGTGACAAAGCTGAGGCTCACACCAGGGCAACGTGTCTCCAGAGCCTGTGGGCTTCATGCCCAGCTCTCCAATAATTGCTGCGATGATCGCCAGCACAGAGGCCCTGGGAACAGATAGGGGACAATGGGAGTGGGAGGAAGACCAGAGGAGATCTATGGCAAAAGGCACAGCCTGAGCTGAGCTTCGAAGATCGCAATAATTTACTGTTGGGGGTGTCTCCTCCCACCTCCCCGTCAGTCTGCAAATTCCATGAAGACAGAGGCTGCCTTTAGGGGGCCGGCCCCGTGGCGAGCGGTTAAGTTTGCACTTTCTGCTCCTGTGGCCCGGGGTTCACCGGTTCAGATCCCGGGTGTGGACGTACGCACCGCTTGTCAAACCATGCTGCAGTAGGTGTCCCACATAAAACAGAGGAAGATGGGCACGGATATTAGTTCAGGGCCAGTCTTCCTCAGCAAAAAGAGGAAGATTGGCAGCAGATGTTAGCTCAGGGCTAATCTTCCTCAAAAAAAAAAAAAAGACAGAGGCTGCCTTTGGCCTGTCTCTTTGTCTCCAGGACCCATCATAGTGCCTGGTACACAGTGGGTGCTCAATAAATAGCTGCTGACAAAATCGATTCACGAAGAAGGTAAAGCATTCGGGGAGTGGAGGCCATGCCCTGTTTCTCTTTGACGCCTTAGCTCCTGGCCCAGTTCTGGGCAGGTGAACTCGCACTGAGCCCGCCTCCTTCTGTAGTGGGGTAGACAGGAGGATCTGGAATGAGTGGAGGGCGGACACCTTCTCTGACCCAGTGAGCTGGGGGGGCCATGTCTGAGAGACGCCTGTGGGACTAAGCCAACTGCCTGGGGTCCGCAGAGAGGCTTAGGGTGGAGGAGGAGAAGGAAGACAATGAATGAGGGACTAAACTGTGCAGGGAGCTGGAGAGGGAGGGGAGGGTAAATGAGCAGGGAGCTGTTGGCACGTGGCAGAGCCCCGCTACCCTCTCGCCTAAAAGCTCATGACAAAAATCAAGTGGCATCTGAGAAGCATTCCCCAGTTCACACAGTCATCTCTTCCTTCCACAGGCATTGACAGCACCAGCAGGAGGCTGGGCCGCAGAGAGACAGACACAGCCCGCCCCTCCAAGTGCATGGTCGACACTGGTGCAGGCGGGCGCCGACATGCGAACACCTGAGGGCACCCCACACAATCCAGGTGCCACAGAGAAGGGGGTGTTCACCTCAGTCTGAATGTGGAATAAAAACCTGGTCATATCCAAAAAAACAAAGATGGGGGTGCAGAGAGAAAGAGGGAGAGAGGGGAGGAAGGTCAGATCAGACTGCAGTCACTCACTGAACAAGGGCCCAAGGCACCCGGCCACAAGCCTCGGTCACAGAGAGCAGTGTGGAGAGCAGGACCTCACAGCGGGCCAGGGCAAGGTAGAAGAGCAGGGGCTTGAGTAGAAACCAGGACAAGAGAGGCAGGAAGAGGCCAGCCAAGGTGGCCTCTTGGCCCGTGGGGAGTCTAAGCTTTCCTCTGTGGGGAGAACTCATGCAGCCTCTCTAAGAGGGAGGAAGACTTTCCATCTTTAGCTGTGGCCCCCACTGGAGGGTGGAGCATGGATGATGGGGAAGCTCAAACTGGAGGCAAGGAGGCCAGGGAGGAGGCTGTGGCAACACGCCCAGCAAGTAAAAACAGGGAGGTCGTGAAGACGTTCCAGCTAACAGCATCCACGGGATGGACTTGTGAAGGGGTGAGGGGGAGAGGAGGCCAAGAGGACTCCCAGGCTCCTGGCTTGGGTTTCCAGGTCTTCTGGGATAGGGGACCAGGAAGGCACAGATCTGGGAGAAGATGGGTGCTCCTTCGGAGGAAATGGATTTGAGGAGGCGATGGCCAGTGCAGTTGGGCATGTGACTCTGGAGAGGAGGAGAGAGCCCTCACTAGAGAGTCATCAGAATGTATTGGTAATTGTGACCACGGACATGTCCCCAGGAACCAAAGGGGAGAGTAAAGAGGAAAAAGAGAAGAGCGCTTATGCCGGAATCCAGGGGACCAGCCAACATGGAAGGAGCGAGCTGAGCAAGAGGAGGCTGCCAGTCTGAGCTGGGACATCCAGAGAGGCAGGGGGACAGGGATGCAGAGGGGGCGGGGAGGAAGGTCAGTGCAGACTGAGGTCACTCATTGAGTCATGACATGGCTGGTTCACTGGGTGATTTGGAATGGCAGGGCCTCGGGGTGGCGGGCACTGCCGTCTGGATGCCCATCATCTTGAAAGGCAATGCTCTCTGCAGGAAGCAGGAGGCAGCAGGCTGGGGCTGGGGTAATTGTGCTATATCCCCTTCTCCCCCGCTCCCGGCCCCTCGCAGCCTGCCCCGGAGCACTCTGTACCTCTTCCCTCTGTCTCCCCTCACCTGACTCTACTAGAACCCCACTGCTGCCTTATTGCTAGACACCCTATAGGGTGTTGAGTTGAACTGGCTCGCTGCCCTGCGTGTCTCTGGTTGGCCCCATTTGCCCACATTTGCTGGGTGCCATCATCTCTGAGCCACCTGTGTCCCTTGTGTTTGTCCTTGCTGCACCTGAGTGCTGATGGTCAGCCCAG